>NC_143554.1:82487500-83196250 GCF_054136105.1 Typopeltis vanoorti
TACAAAACACAACCCCCCCCCGTCCGTTTTGTTTGTTTCAGTTGCTCCGAAATTGCGAGGAGATCTTTAAAAAATACAAGAACTATATTTCAAATATCGTCGAGATCTGTGCAACGAATCATGAGACTTGAATCAATGTCTAAGAGCTAGTGACTGCTGTTCATTTTAGTCCGGTTGAATGTTTCAAATTTGGCAGGACACACACACACACACACACACACACAGATAACCCTCGTATAACGCGGATGTTAGGTCCCATAGAAATACCGCGTTATATAAATCGCGTTATATGATACTCAGATCACATAGAAAAAGTAGGGTTATGTTCCGAAATCGTTTTTTTTTTTTTAATTATACAACAAAAATAAAATATATTTTTATTTAATTCAGGTAATTCATGTAAGTTAAGAAAACATAAACTATGAAACAAATACATAGTATAAACTTATAAAAATTACAAATTGTACGTAAACTTCATTGCACATAATGCATAAATATTTTAGGTAAAATAAAATAAAGTACATATTTTAATCGTCATCACTCTCTTCAAAACTAATATTTCGTAGATGTTCTTTATGTACGAGTGGCCTGACGTCGTCATCACTTGAAATGATGACGACGTTCTAAGTTGAAATATTCAACTTAGAACTGGTGATTCTTGTAATAAGCATACAGTCCGTGACTATCTACAGTATTTGGCTTAAGACCACTGACAGTTGACTTTTGATACGCACTTAAAATACTTTATTTTTTAATAAATAAAAAATCTTATTTACAAGTATTAACCAGTATTGATTCTCTGCAGACAGGCTAAGAGTTTACATGCTCATTGACTGCTACAATAAGATAGTATTACAAGTTACATGAGAGTAACAGTTATATAATTATTCACGCTTCCCCTTAAAGAGAAGGAAAATCTGTTTGTTTCTCCTTTTTTGGGAAGGGGCAATGATGTTGCCTCTAAGTGAAAAGTGATGATGCTCATGTAAGATTCGACTTCTCACCTTTTGTGTAAAGGCTGCAAGGAGATTTTGGGCTTCCTAGCAGAAGTCAATCATTCGAAAAATCCGGGTTGAATTTGTGTACTACAGTAGGAGTGGGAAAGACATTTCTGCCCCTTTCTCCACTGAATGTCGGCATCGGGTTTGGTGGCTCTAGTTCTATGTGGTAAGTCCAAGTGAAATGGCGTTTTGCTGAGTTGATACGGGATTATCCAGTGAAGTACTTTTGCTGGATTGTCGGATTGGGACTCCGTCGAGTTTTACTTACATTGGAGAGTGTCTCTCTCCCATGCATTGCTGTTTTTTTTTAGTAAAAAGATAGGCACCGGATCTTGTGTCTTGGCAGGACAGTGGTGCATAGTATATGGCCAATGCTTCCAGTGCTGGTCTGAATCTTTGAAAGCCTATTTCTGGTCGTTTAATGAGAGAAAGTGTCCTGGGATGTTCATTATATCCGGAATTATTTTGTTTGGCTTGGTGTTCCTTGTTTACTTCAAAGATAATTACGCTGCCACTGGGATTCAAGCCTTGATTAGATAATATATTCTTTTTTCTGAGGCTGATGGTTTTTCTTCCCTTTTTTCCCTGCCAGAAGAATTCTTCGTTCTTTCAGCTGGGTAATTAGGCCACTGATGTCGACGGTGCAGTCGTATGCTGTCAGTAGTTTTTGCGACCAGCCTGCAACTTTCTTAAGGAAGCTCTGTAACTATTCAGTTGTTACTGGCCTTCGGCGTGAAGACCTGCATTTTCACTTTCCTCTTCGTCATCGGACAACTCAGGAAGCTCGATCTCCTCCAAACATTCCGAAAGCCTCCCAAACAGCATGCAGCTGGAGGATTTCGGAATGTTTGGAGGCAGCGGTGGTTCATCTTTGGCTGTAAGATACGCTAGTAGATATACGGATAGATAAATATAAGCATTGGTATAGGACAAACTTACTCCAGTCGAAATTAGGAAAAAATATATCAAATCAATTAGAATTATAGTCGGAACAGATAATTTAATTGTCAGTTTAAGATCATTCTTTACGCAGTGCAACAAAGAAAGCGCTATACAAAGTATTGATTTGATTCCATCGAAATATGACAGTAGGACATTTAGTTAATTTTATATTTCAGTTGTTCTGTCATAAATTTCTTTGTTTCAAGGTCATTATTCTTAAAACGATCACCATCTTGATGAAAGAGAAAATATTACTTGAGGCGGCATTAATCCGATATCACTTAACGAAGCAAAGTTCCAAAAATAGAAATAAAAATAACTAGATCTTTTAAAACCGAAAGCATGCGATTATGGGGTTTCCATAATACAGGAAGCCTGGGAAAAAATATGGGTCGTGGTCCTCTGGTAGAATACGAATTCATTTTATGGTGGAAAACACACACACACACACACAGGAAAATTTTGGTTTAAGCCTGTAATCTCTTCACACAATGCAAATGAAATAGACATGCAGAAATACTCCATGTTCTGGTGTGAACTATGTATTCGGACGTGTACTCGCACACATACACACGTGGTAACAGATAAACCGTTAGAATATTTTTATACCAGGTATGACAGTTGTTCGCGTGTTTCTTTGTTAACCTGTAGAACATTTACTAGTAAAAAAGCAATCACTAATATCGATGATCTAAATGAATGGGGGATTGGCTATCAGATGTGTTCCAAGTCTGTTAATGGCGTGTATTATTCATGCTCTTTGCAGGATTACCCCCCTCCTTTACTTTCATATGAAATAAACTCATTTTTATTGAAATATCCTTATAAAGATTCTTCGAATCGTAAACGAAATTCAAACCGGGAGCGAAAATAAGAAAAAATAAGAAAATGATGTCCATTTGTTGTCCGGTATAATATTTCATCAAATGATGTGAATATTACTGCATCCGTTAGCCAAATTGTCATTTATAAGTAATAGAAAACTAATTTTTCGAAACCATGTCACTTTCGCTAAATGATATATAAACCGAATGCATTTTTTCGTTTAGCTCAAGTAAATTGATATCACGTCGGTGTCTCCATCTAGTGACAAAATACACAAACACCTGTTAGTCGGAATGATGTCACCATTTGAAACTTAATATAATTTCATATTTTTGAAGAAATTATTATTGATATGTGATGATAATGTTAGCGTGTTAGAATTAGAAGAAAATTATTGGAATATTACGCATTCACAATAACAGTAACTCCTAAAAATACCGAAGAAATAAAAAAAAAATCACAATATCTGACATGAAAGAAATGAAAGCTGTTTGCTCATGATTGCTTCATTGTTGTTTTATTGCTTTGATTTTATGAAACAGATTACGAATGAATAAACTTTGGAACAAATTCCACAGTTCGCATTTGACGATGTCGCCATCTAGCGACAACCGATCGTATAAAATAAATGTTATCTGGAGATCATGTCTATCTGATTTCGTAGTAGTGCACACTACCAACCAGATTGTGATGAGTTTTAGTGTGGGAAAAATGCTAAAATTTCCTACTACAACTTGCAGTTTATTTACATTTATCTCGGCAACTTATCAATATTTTTAAATTTAGAATTATTATGTATGAGATGCTTAAGATTCCAGTTGTACTGGGGATTACAATTCGTTATAATTCTCATAGGCTACTCTCCTTTATTTGAATTTAACACATTTTTTTTTACAACTTTCTTAGTATATGTAGAGGCAGTACAGTTTTTTTAATGTCAAATATGTTCCATGTTCTGTGGTACTAATAAATTGGTTACTGATTAGGAAAAAAATAATTTTTTAAAAATGCCTTTGTACAGGCAGCACCCCCACTTAAAACTTTACGGGCCGCCACTGATATAAATAGAACCTCCGTTCGAACCATTTCAACTTCACCAAATGTTTTGTAACATACAGCACAGTAAACTGTCGCCATTTATATCCGCAAAACACCCTTTGTAAGGTGTTTTGCGGATATAATGGCGTTTTGACAATTCGACTGTAATTACGATTTTAGTCGAATTGTCAAAACGAAAGATCTAATTTGCAAATAAAGCTTTTGTGAAGGCTGTTTGTTACGTTGAAAAGTTCATTAAGCTTAGATAGGTTTGATTGTACCTGAGTTTGTCGACTCAATTCCATTAATTGTTCATTAGGAAGGCGACAGTCATATAATTTCTTGTTTAGTATAACTTAAATTGAATTAATGATAGCTAACAATATGAATAAGTGCATGAGTAAATTAATTTAAGACGATTACTGTTTCCTCTTATTCTGCTTTTATTATGAACCCTAAAAATTAAAAGTTAATAATCGTAAAAATTAAATTCCTAATAAATAAGCCAAATTTAAGCTTCAAATTTGCTTAAAAAAAAAAAAAAAAAAAAAAAACATATTAAAAGACAAAAAACTGCCATTAGTATTGCATGTGAAACATACACGAAAAATGTGCTTCATCTAAAAATGCAAATAACATGGGTTAGAGATTGTTAACACGTCACTATGACGTAAACGTCTATTTCTTCAGTAGTCTCAAAACAGATACAAAGCGCATACATTTTGGCTTCGATGCTACGAACTTAGTAGTAAAGAACAAGTGAATGAAATTTGGTTATTTCTGTTTAGAATGGTGCATTTAAAACAGCATAAATTTACAAGTTAATGATGATATTCATTAATATTATAAATCAGTCAATAAATCGTTTAACTATCGGTTCAATTTTGAATTTCGTTTAATTATATTTATTCATTATTACTGGCAATTACATAACTCATGGGGTTTATTTCTGCAGCTTTAAGAATGTGCAATTCTTTTTGGGAATTCTCTTTCGTGACCACTACAAAAAATCATATAGTTTGCTCTTGGGTTCACATTCCTTAACTTCTCCCCACTTTACTTTTTTTTTTCTATTTAGTTTTTTTTTTTAAGTTAAATTGGAATTTGATTGCATTAGGTGAGAAATCTTCCCTTCTTCACAATCAAGAAAGCCACACATCGATTTCTCTTTCAAAAGCATAATTTATCTCGGATACAGAAGAGAATTCTGTTCTTTATGTATTTTGGCGACATGCCAACAAAATATGTTATCGCTGTCATAGATCATTTCTATCTTACTGTAGGATATTTATCATTGAGGATCTTCAGAACCTAAAATATTCTGTGGATTTTGGTAAGGTTGAATTGACTTTATTTAGTTGGATGAGAATTGTGGCTTTAAGTACAGTATATAAAACACCTGTTAATGTTTATTATGTGTGTGTGTGTGTATTCCGGCCGATTTGTCTGAGGGAAAATTAAATAAATTCCTCGCGCCCTAGAGGGGACTGGACTCGAATCCAGACCTTTCCAACTGGAAGGAAATCATCTAGAAGACAACTCTAATACTGTCAGACTACAGAAGCGAGAGGCGTTGTTCGCAGACTGCCAAAAAGAGTCGATTTATGTAGAAGGGGGAGAAAGAGATAAGGCGATGAACGAATTGGTCACCAACACACGCGAAATCACGTGCTTTATACATAAACGTTTCCAACTGTTATACAAACAAAATAGTTACCACTTTAAAAACTGCAGTGTTCATAAAACAAATGTTAATTTTCCCATGTGTAATACAAACAACTCATCCCACAAGACGAATTGTTGCCCTATTATCGGAATGGATTCTCCTTCTGACATGCGCAGAAGTGTCGAAGGTTCTCTTATCTGCGGACGTACAGTACAGAGCCTAATAGTATGGACATCACTTATTAAGATCACTACGAATTAAAATTACCCCAGAAATTCATTAAGTAAAATAATGAAATAATAGTTCGTCACTCTCTGTTGAGTCTACTTTCTAATTTAGAGCATTGGCCAATATTTCTTTTCATTTGGAAGGCGTGGAGTTTATATTCCATTTATGATGTAATGAGCCTTTATACGAGGTTTTCAGCGCTTAAGATTTATTATCCGGTCTCAAGGGTAGTTAGGATCCCATCCACACACATACATCTTTGGATAGTCATCCCCCATACTGTTTTCCCCAATGAATATCCACAATCCCCACCTCTTCAAGAAATATTAACATATTCCTATCTTCACTTGCTTACAGATGACATTATCATGTTATAGGTCTTGAGATCTCCCATGTATTGCGGCGTTGATATAGGTTGAAACAGCTTGCAATTGACGTACTCTCTCTATATAGACATGCTATTTTAATAAATCAAAATTCTGAAAGCCAAGGATAGATACCTGACCAGTTATGAGCCGTAATTATAACCAAAGCGATGTATGTCAAGACCTATTCTACTGGCAAAGTATAGCATATATATGCCATGTGATGATGATATTATATTATGACATATGTGCTCTACCTTGCCAGTAGATCATGTGTTAACAAACATTGCTTTGGCCATAATTCTAATCAAACCACTCTTTCCAATCTTGTTTTAAGCAAAGATAGCAGAATTTCAACGATTTCAGCTCCAGACATTTTTTTTAAAAATGTTTTAACCAACTGATTTCAGAAGAAAATTTTACCACTTTCTGTTTATATCTCTTGCATAAGAACCATAGTTTTTATTTTTGGTTTTACCTGTCTTTCAAAGTATACGGGTAATCATGTTTTGTTCATTTAATAGCTTTGATGTCACAAATGTCCATTAATAAGACTCAGTTATACGAAATTTCACCATCATTTCCGTCGAACTTGACAGTGTTGTATATTTAACAATTTTCATTTTTATTTTATAAATAAAACCGAATTCTTAATGGTAGAAGTAGATAAAAGCAAAACATGTTATCAGAACTGGAAGAACGCCAGACTTGATCTCAACAAAAATATTGTGTTGATGTGTTTTGAACACATTGCATGGATGCTTGTACAGATGCTTTAGGATCATTAGACAGCGATCTATATATATATATATATATATATTTTTTTTTTTTTTTGAAAGCAATTACGAACGTTGTTTAATCTCGACACAATTCAGGCATTCAAAATTCCTCCGGCAGTTTCCGAAAGGTTTATTGCTAACGCTGCAGTATATGAACTGCATGTGCTGTATTGTTTTTCTTTTCTTTTTTTTTTTTTTAATGGAAAGTTTGAAATTAGGCACATTGCCACGGTGATCTCAATTTAAAGGACTCTTTAAATTGTTATACATAGAGATTTTTGATGCTTGGAATATTGGTAAATGGATGGCATAAAAAAAACTAATGAACCAGCCTGGAAATCGCGCTCTTTATAATAATAATACAAAAGTATCACCAGTTATACGTTGCCCGTGTAGTGGCGCCATCTAACGGCTAGATTATTTCCTAAGTTTCTTGTGTATGAAGTTAGAGGTCAATGACACTTCGATTGGAAGAGTCAGCTTACAGCTACTGCCCTCTATCGATAGATTTCTCAAATATCTGTATATTTGTGTTAGAACTGCGAAATACTGACAGATGGCAGCACGGTGATGACAAGCGAATGTGATTGATGGGATTTAGTTAATTGATCGCACCGGTTCGTAATGGGAGATTGATATCCAGTCCTTGCTTAACCTTGACAGCTTTACAAGTGAAATGAATGGCAATTGACTTGGCACTGAGACCTGCAATTCTAGGAATGCGTCATAGTGGAAATTATTCTCTCGCTATTTCTTTTTACCCCTTTTAATTTTTGTTTTTTCTCTTTTCCATTTTCCACTCTCGACCCGAATGGATCGAGAGTGGAAAATGGAAAAGATGGAAAATATATTTATCGAGTTTTTTTTATTGGTATTTATTTCCATTAGATTATATCATTGTTATTATTAATTATGAAATATGAATTACAAATTTTTTTTTTCCTACTTCGCCAAGGAAAAGTAAATGCACTAACCTGACGTGAGAGGGCGCTATGATCTAAATAAAATAACCTGATACGAGAAGGAGCTGTGATATCGTGTGGAAACTAAAAGTAGCATTCAATCCATGCACTGGAAATCTACATTATATGCAGAATACAAGAGAAAGTATACGAATAATACATAATGAGAATATTAAATATTCATAATTTTTCTACAATTATACAGTGATAAAATATAGAATATATCGCTGCTTCAAAAATATTTTACTGAATAATTGTGTAACAAATTACAGAAGTATATTTTTTGTTTGTATAGTTTTGTATATGCTGCTTTCAAGAGAGGTTTATGTTTTATGTTTTGGGATATACTGATCGGATATCAAAGTTTATTACAAATAAAAATAAATCTCATTTTTCTTGAAAAAAAAATTCCAGTTTCTATTTTGATTTAGTTATTTTTTATTTATAATCACAAATGCGTTTATGTTAAGCTGTACTCCACCTGTAATAATTTTTGAATAGAACTTCTATTTAATGGGAGGACTTATCACATCATTTATTCTCATTGAGCACCAGATTTTGAATAGTACTTCAATTGCTTAAATGTATTTCCAGCTCGATAGCGTAATAATTTTCTTTCTAGGCTGTTCTAGTAATTGCTTCCTGGAACGGGGACCGTTGCAAAGAAATAATCTTTTCTTTTATGTGCAGTCCGTTTATTTCTGAAATTTGTTTATCTTTAAATCCGTTAATTACTGAATTAGAGAGAGAGAACACTTAATATATTTGTCTCCTGCATAGTTTTCTTACATTGATGCAGCCGTTTAGATTTAAGGATTGATGTCACAGTGAACAATTTTTTGATTTAAAAAAAATTGAATTTATACAAAACTGCTAATTTTTGCTTTTTATTCATCGTCAGGATTAACATTATCTACGCAATCGGATTGCATTCTCATGCCGAGGAATTCGTAGTAGAAAACTGAAACATCATGAGAATGAATGAACTGATAGATTATTGTGACACCTATAGGGAGTCCAAAGACTCATTGAGGGACGACACCTACTCTACAGCTCTGTCTCCACTACTCAATCCACCAATTACAACTAACCGCAACTACACCAACGCCAGCCAGCACTAGTATTTTCACAGACAATTACAAACATCCATGTCCACGGCGGGATTCGAACCCGCAACCCTTTAGCTGGAGAGTGGATAATACGCTAACCACTCGGCCAACCAGGCCGGCAACGAATTAGGAACATTTTGGATTGAGTTGCCTTTGCTGTAATTTGCGGAGATAGTAGAATCCAGTGTGAATTGGATTACACTTGTTAGTGATCAAAGACAAAGGTATGGTCTGTAGTTTTCAGCATGGGACCTCTAGAAAAAAAAAATCTAAACTATTCAACTTTCTTAATTCTATAAAAATAAAAAATTAAAAAAAAATGCAAACAATGTATACTAACTCTCCAGATTATTAGAAGCACGAGGAAATAGCCATGTGGATAGCTATTTCTGTTCTTAAATTTTCTCATACGAACTGTGTTCACCGAAGGGGGTGGAAAGAGGGGGGGAATTATGGAATAAGTTACACGGGACATCCTCCTGTGTGGTAATTACACTGGGAATCTACGCGTCTACCGAAGCGTTTACCTCTTGCCGATACCGCCATCTAATTACTTCACCGAACCATGTGACCAGGCGCTTTGAGAAAATCAATCTTCCTCCTTCCCTCTTCTCACCCCCCCCCCCATGTTCTGCGTGTTAATGAATCCTTACCTATCTCCATGAAGCTTGACAGGGTGCTGACCTAGGTTTCTGGAATATTAGCGCTGTGTTGCTATAGCAACTAGATTACTGACACAGATGCAGCTGGCGAATCCTCCTTTCTCTCCCCCCCTCCATCTGACCGAAATCCCCCTTTTCCATTAGTACTGTGTGTGCGTGCGCGTGTTAACGTTCTCGGGTCGGCAAATTCTTGTGGCTTGAGAGAGCGGTGTGATGTTCTATAAGTTTGCTGCGAATGCGGGCATTTTCCATTAACCCAGGCTAAACAGGTCGTGTAAAGCTGTCACGTGGTTTGTATTCCGCGGAGGGTTATGTACACGGGAGAAAGCTGAGGTGAAATGCAAGTGGCGAGGTATTAACTTGGTGTGGTGATTAAGAGTAGGATTTTCGTATTCCACCGCTACCTCGTGTCCGTCTGTCAGTTACAGCATCCTCTGGCTTACTGTACTTATTGAAATACAGTCGCTTACATGTCCGCAGGTCTAGTACGGAGATAATGCATTTAGACCATGCACTGTTGCTTTAGTTTTCACCAATGAATGTGCGAATACTGTGCGCAAACGTAGTTCCGAAACGGATGCTACTGATCTGCACGGGTTCTTAGAGAATTGGGCTTATAGGAGATGTTCGCTGTATCGACTTGGACTGGGTTGGCGAATTTGTTACCGAATGGGACATTGCTGGGATTTTCTAATACTGACATAAGGTTCTAATTGCCTTCATGTTTAGATTGATTGTAGATCATGTGAACTCCTCTTTGTATAGAGGAGTTCTCTATAATAATCTCTCGAGAACAAATTAATATTACAGATCATAACTATAATCAATCATTCATCACGAGAAGTAACTTTAATTAGAAGTTGTGGTGAATCTACTTATCCCCTTTGGGAACGAAGAAATAGATTGAAGTAGATGAAGTTGTACCTTCATGTTTCCATGACAACAGTAAATTCTGCTTTCGTTTACTTGATGGTGGAGTATATTATATATATCGTTAATGAAGGATGTTATGAAATAAGTGATAGATAGTTCAGTGCACTACTCACAAGAAGCTCTGATTTGTTATTAATTTGTTATTTTTTGTTCCCCCTTTCTTATTAGTTAAGCGCTCTCTTCTTATTCTGTCTTCTTTCTTTCTCATTGTGTATCATTGTTTAGAATATGCAGAATGGGACTGCAATGCTTGAAAGTTCCGGAGGCGCTTGCCTTACGTTTTTATGATTGGCAGGTTGCCTCTGCTTCATTCAGCAGGAATATGAATGAAGACTTGCTGAATGAAGGAGTCTTCATTTCCGTGTGGAGGATAATATCTTCCACATATAAACTCGTTAGCGTTATATATATATATGGCAGATACTCATTATATTACAATATATATAACTGGTCTTTCCTCTCTCCTAGAAACAGAAATTTCTATGCAAATCTTTTGTTGTTTCACTTCTCTGTTCTCGTATTTAGAGGCTGACCACAACCATTGGTTTCCACTTGATATATGGTCCTGTCCTATTGTTTTCTTTGGTTACTTAATTTCACTGAACCTGGTTAGTCACATTCCAATCCTATAAGCATTTGATTCCCAAAAGCCCACATAATAAACCGTCAAAACTATAACTAATATTGTGCTTTAGATGCTTTGGAACTCTATTAATGTTATTGTCACTAATTCTGTGTTATCGTTCACCTAATTTAACTTTGCTATTCACCTTTCTACTAGTTATATCTTTCTTTTTTGCGACTTATATATTAAATGAATTTAACGATGTTAGATTTAGAGCAGTTGCTTCAAGCTTTAATTTCAAATTGTTATTTGGAATTAGAGCTTGAAGCAACTGGGACCGAAAAAGACCAATGTATTACGTCTTTTAACTGCATGCATTATATATTGGCTGGATTATATTTCGGAGGATGAAAAAGAGTTTTCGCTAGGAAAGGAAAAACATTCTCATCCGTATGAGATTAGTTGACTCATCTTCAGTTGGACAGACCTTATAAAGATTCATCTTCAGTTCCATATAGGATTCGAACCCAGTTTTTCCAATGAAATCTATAGCAGTAAGTTGTCTCTATCTACGACAACTTAAAAGATCGTTATTGACTCGGAAAAAAAGCAGTAGCAATCTCGAAATTAGTATACGTTATCAATGTCTGGGCATTTCACCTTTAATCTTGTAATATTCATCTCACTACCCTGTCTGCTATCTGCACATATTAAATAAACAGGACTTGGTACTTAGTTTGTGCAATTCACTGATATAACTTTTCTTTCTTTTCCCAGACTTTTCATGTTCTAGTTGGACATCCCTTTTGTTATGGTGACTGAAGTGCCAAAGTGTTTTTTTTTTAAACGCAAACAAAAGATCCCTTTTTTGTAGAACACACACATCAGCTATCACCCAATCATTTCTTGGAAAACGAAGTCAAAGAAAATTAAACCATTCTGAGCAGTTTGTGCTACTTAAGTGGGTTACAAAGTTTTATAAACACTTTTTTTTTTCTTCTTTCTCTCTCGTAGGTATAGAGCACTATCTCGCTGTGATTCTCAGCTACCTGTTCCCTTTTATCAGTCTGGTATTGGCAATCTAAACATCACCCGGAAGTGGCTAACATTTTTATTGTCGTGGCATCCTGAACTTTTCTTATCAGTCACAACTCGACGCACACTTTAGGGTCGTGTAGAAAGCAGCCGGCAAACTGATATTGCACACGACAAAACAGAGCCCCGGTAAGTCTCCAGCGAACAGCGGAACTTGTTAAGGAAAACTTTACCGGGCCATCTTACCAAACACTATCCCCTTGGGGTGTTTGTAGGCATTTTCGTGGCAAAACGTTCCACTGTAGAGAACGGATAAAAACAAGAAGTCCATAAATTTTTAAATTTTTCACGACTTCAGTACACTCCTGTCTATATCCTTCCCCTATGCCATTTTTGTGAATTCTTAAACATGATTTGCCGAAGGCTGGAAATTGACAAAATGTTTTTGGTTCTGGAAATATGTTTATAGTAGTCCACTCGTTGCAATAGACAGACAAATACCTGAATTGTAGAGCAGTCGTAGCATACATAATAACTGAATTGTGTATGCAAATAACAACAAAATCGTTCTGAATAAGACGTACGCAAAATTCCCTCCAGTGACATTTTATTCTGATCTTTATTTCTATCACTAGGTTTAGTATCGGAGGCAAAGACGATAAAATTTCGCCAATGAACTCCTCTTCTGTAGCCGTTTGTATATTTTCAAGTCCACTCCTTTTTTTTTTTTTTTGGTGAGATTAAATTGACGAATATTATTCACATTCACATAATTTCATATACTAGAAAGACTCTAATACTCCTGCAATTGCTAGATTACTGAGGTATTTGATATTACTTGAAGTTGGAAATTATATATTCGTGTGAATATAATTGGTAAGCACAGCACGCTTAAAACTATATATATGAGAGAAAGATTGAAATTCGGAGTTTTCAGTCCTTACAAAAATTCTTCCTGGCCATCTGTTTCTCAATTTTTGTTTTAATCGGAACATTTGACCTTCAACCTTTCTGATTTGGCAGTAACTTCCTCTGTCCTGTTGGATGGATTTAAATGAAATATAAGTATTCTGGGCGAACACTAAATATGTCCCTTTGACGTTTAACCCACTTTTATTGAAAAAAAATCATTCATAGTGATAGTAATAATTCTCCTCAGGCGCGATAGAATTTAACAAAAAAAAAAAAAAAAAAAGGGAATTAAATAAATAAGCCAAAGAGTTCTAAGTTCATTGGTTTCAAATAATAATAACACAGATTCAAGAATTGAAATTTGCCAGGGAGTGGGGGTTGATTCGAATATCGGTTTGCTTAAGTCGTTGTTCTAACAACTCATGCCACCTCCTTTCTACTTGTCTGAATTATTTGTCTTTCGTGAATCTGCATATTTCCATAACACATTGTTCTTCTCTATTTTGTCGCAACAGCAACAACAAAAAATAAGAATGTGTATTAATTAAGGGGATACAAATCTCTTGTTGTTCAACTGCCAGTAAGCAAAACTCTACCGAAAAACTATCGGCGAATCCAAGTGTAAATGACCTTGGTAGTACAACACCAAGGCAACTCGAAGCAAAGGTGGAGCAAGATCCCTCACTATCCTTGATATTTTCTCATAATGTAAAAACACAGCCCCTCGGGGATGTAACACTGTAATTACATTATGAGGAGAGGTCACTATCCAGACCGGTTTCAACCTTTTTTGAGGTCTCATCAGTGAGTAGGTAGACCTGGAAGATAACAAGGTCCTTATAAGGACTGGCGTAAAGGGGCGAAGCAAGAATGCTTTTCATCTTCCCCGTTATCTGTAGAGCACAGTGTAGGGATAAGGTGTTATTGAGCTATTAAAGCCCTGATCATGGCAAGAGGATAACAGCAATAGTCAAGCCTCAGTTAGAACTTCATTGGCTACAGCATTGCCATATTTAAAGGTAAAGCCGTCTCTAAAAATTCGGACAGTCCACGCTGAGAAGGACTGTCCATCTCAGCGTGGACGAGCCAACGCTGAGATGGACAGTCCTTCGCCCACGATTGAGTGGCCTAGCGATCGTGGGCGAAGGACTGTCCACACACCACCACCGAGCAGAACCGCTCATATTCCGAAGAAAAGCATTCACCGACAAAGCCCCTCAGCGGGCCGTGCCGGAGAACACTTTCCCCGGAGACTCAAATTGCTCCCTTAAGGCAAAAACCTTAAGAGAGCGTACTCATAACTCTCGCATCTCAGCACCCCAGGGGGGGGGATAACGGCAACAGCCGAACCTCAGTTAAACTTCATTGGCTACAGCATTGCCATCCATTACCCTCCAAGGGTATATTGATCACCCAAGATAACAAGGTTTAAGTGAAAAGAACTTGCATACCTCTACTATATGAATGCCATAAAGGTGTGTTTGTATATTATAACATGAATTGAAAGCCCAACGGCTATTTTTCTGGCATCCTTAATAATAATTAAGGGGATACAAATCCTTTGCTGTTCAACTGCCAGTTAGCAAAACTCTAAGATCGAGAACTACGAATTTGAGTTTCATATATACCGAAGTACTATCGGCGAATCCAAGTGTAAATGACCACTTGGTAGTACAACACCAAGGCAACTCGAAGCAAAGGCGGAGCAAGCTTGCCTTGGTGTTGTACTACCAAGTGGTCATTTACACTTGGATTCGCCGATAGTACTTCGGTATATATGAAACTCAAATTCGTAGTTCTCGATCTTAGAGTTTTGCTTACTGGCAGTTGAACAACAAGGGATTTGTATCCCCTTAATTATTATTAAGGATGCCAGAAAAACAGCCGTTTCAATTTATGTTATAAGAATGTATATTATTTTAACAATGTTATTTGCATATAAAAAAGAGTCTGTTTTATTTTGTGAAAAATCTACACATGAAAGTGATTGTTTGCATGCATTAATCATTCAAGGTTACAACTTACGTTTTTTGTGAAGTGATGTACCTTTCAGAAACTAGAGATTGTCATCAGTGAAAACTTGTAGAGTAGATAGATCATAATGTGGAACTACCAGTTTTACGTGTGACTTTCCATCTGGATTTTTTTACCTTTATTCGCTATAGCCTACGTGGTAGATTTTTCAGTTTTTCGTATTCCTAAGATTATTTTACACTGTTAGAAAGTATGCTTTGATTCTCTTTCCTTTTTCTCTCTCTCTCTCTCTCTCTCTCTCTTTTGCAAGGTTTGAAAAACCCTTCGCAAGTTGAAAATACATCGCCTAAGTTTTTCAGCGTGACTCATCGCATAAAATAAAGTGAATTTTGAAAGGTCATTGTAAAACCTTGAATCACTGGATCTCGTATGTCATGCACTTATAAGCATTAGTGACGAAAACGGTCTAATATTTACCACGACAAAAACCTACCAGTTTCTACAATTAACTGCCAAGGTATAGCCAGCCAAATAAACAAACTTCAAGGATTTCCGTGTCGTATTCTTTTCTGCTGCTACCACGTGTATACTATGTACCACTTGAACAACTTAAAATTAGTTTCTAACTTCAAGTGTGTTGCCCTTGAGTCTTAAACATGGCAAAATTCCGTTTTAATTCTCATGTATTTTCAGCTAGAGACCACACGTGGAACTTTTTTCACTTTATTCTTCCAGTAAGCAAGGTGATAATTTCAACCGGGCTATGAAATTCACTTGTTACTTAAAGTGGCATAATTACATGTATTTATGTATTACATTAGTAATTTCAGAAGCATGGATTTTAGGCCAAGTGGCCTGTTCCGGTCTCGTGCCATCTCTCTTTCTTGGTCTCCCGATTCTTCTTTTTCCACTTATTTTGTATCTGTATAATATTTTTGGTAGTCTGCTGTTGTCCATTCGATTTAAATGTTCTTTCCATTTTTGTTTATACTGTCTTATGTAGTAATCCATTGGTCTTATATTCAGGGATTGTACAATTTTTTTTCATTTGTTTTATGGTCCCACATCCAGCTGTTTTTCTGAGGAACTTCATTTCTGCTGTTGGAATTCGTTTTTCATCTTTCTTTTTTATGGTCCATGTTTCGATTCCGTATAGTAGAGTTGGTTTTGACAAGACATATAATGATCTAACTTTAGGTAATAGATGAATAGTAAAAATAATAACATAATTTACGATTCTTCGTTTAGCTATATCAGCCCTTTCTCATGTTTGAGTTACTTTAATTTCTCATAATAATTTTTTTCCCAAGTAGATTTCCAACTTGACTAAATCTTACTGGCGTAATTTCTTTATTCCTTTCCGTGAAGATGAACAGTTTTTTTTCTTATTCCCAGTCCTGTTGATTCCTGTACATTCGCTGGCATAGTTGACAATGGCAAGAACTATGACTGTAGCTGCCCGTAAAGGAAACACATTTTTGCTATTTTGTAGGAAGAGAAACGCTAAGCCGCTGTATGAGAATGCTTAACTCACCTTCAGTTGAAAAGTCTTATAAAGACACTGAATCGCTACCAGATCTTTCTGAACGAAGAGCAAATGCCGTGACCTCTTGGCAGATGAGCTATACGGAGGCTCCAATATAAACTGTCATGTTGATACATTCAAATTATGGACAAAATCATATGCATGTATATTAGCAGTATCACTTCATAAGTGAGGCTACTAATATAAACTATTAAACATTGAATTTATTAGTAACAAAATTGATTCTTCCACTTTTAATAAATGCCCTACAGTTTACAGCTATTTTTTTTTTTTTTTTTTTTGGTAGCATGCAATACTGTTATATTGTCTCAGAGATATATCGCTACCGAACAATATTTTTATATCAGTCATATTCGCCAGAAGATGGTGTGACTTGTAGCGTGGTCGAAGAGACGCTTTCAGTTTCTTGCTGTTAAATATTTTAATATTTTTGGTTGAAGAAAAAAAAAAAAAAAAAAGAATGCACAGGCAGTATAACTCGCTTTGAATGCCAAGGGCTAATATAAAATATAAATATTATATCGCAGTTATCAGGTGGTCGTCGTATCCACAGTAAATTACTCAGCTTGCAGTTCTGCAAAAGACTAAGTTATCTGCTTCTTATCTGTTGATACGAAACAAGTTATTGACTAGCCTCCCGAATGGATTGTTATCATGACTCAGGGGTGTGGTAAGGTCTCGTGATGACAGGCAGTTTATTCACTCCAAGTTGTAGCTGTAAGTAAAAAAAAAAAAAAAAATTCTCGTTCTTTTTTAATCTTCATACTTTTATTTTGGCAGTTCTTGAACTGATTATTGCGAAATTCATATGAATACTTTCAATTTTTTTTACAGCTGTTTAAACAATTCTAAACAATAATCTGTAGTATTTTTTTGTAATAAAATTTTCTGTCATGAATAAAATCTAATTTTAAGAACCATCAGGGATTGAACAGGATGCTTTTGCCTCCCTAAACATCTCAGCTGCTTTGTAGACCTATAACATCGACTCCTTTCTCCAAGGAAATTTCGTTTTCCATTAGCAGTCAAACCTGGTTTTCCTTGTTTCATGTTGTCCTAGCAACCAGTCACTCGCATGCGCTCTCACGTTCGTCTAGCTCATGAAATCTAATTGTTTCAAGTCAGAATCTGCTGTATGCGTGAAATTCTGGGAATAAATAGAATTAAAATTTGCCGAATGCGTTAGCGTGAAATATTTTTCATGTTTTTTTTTTATTATTATTGAATTCTTTTCACGTATTTTCTCTTTGCAACTGACTAGTGTAATAATTTTAATACAGTAATTAATGACATAACGCGAAAATCAATTTTAATGCTCATGCAGAATTTATAAATGACTGTAATAAGTATAGCCATTTATTATTTTCCAGAAATTGAAAGCCATCTTCGATGCTATTAAAATATGATTTTCGATGCATATAGAGTTTAAAAAAAAAAATTAGATAAATGTTGTAAGAAATAGGATCGAAATTCCTTTAGCATTTGTTAAATTCTGTCATTTATCAGTTAGTTTTATCGCCGTTTTATAAACGCTCTGTTTATCGGCACACGCATGATATCGACTTATAAACCAATGTGGGAAAAAGGAAAGATGTTTTCAAGGAATGAATTGCTTGGTTCACATCAAGAAAGTAATCCGATTGAAAAATTGTGCGGTGTTGTATTATACCCTATGACTAATGGAGATTGCTTTGAAATAACTTACACTGAGTTCCATATATCATCGCAATCGAGTGATAAATTAATCATAAATATTCGGCAGTAATAATGGTGTTTGAATTAGTTAAGTAAATGAGAAAATAAAAGTTCGTGTTATACCATTTCGACACTAGGTGTCGCTACTTGTGAACTTGCGAGTTTGGATGCTGTCTGAAACTCATCTTTGAAGTGTCCATGAAAAGAGCGAGTCGTTTATTGAGAAATGATTCCCTTTTGTTTTTCTTTGAACCCATCTTTGCTACTAATATTTTTTCCCTTGAAACCATGGCAACCAATGGCATTGCTGATGGACTTGTCAAATTACTGAAAACATATGATGTGCACAAATAGGCTTTTCACTTTGCTACAGTAGTCTTTTTTTCTCCTCACTTTTTCTTATAGCGCCCTCTGGTGGAATAAAGCAGAACGAGTGGGCCAACACCGACAACACGAGCCAAATGAATGATGGATCTAGAGGATCGCAGTCGCTGAAGCGCCCTCAGCAACGTCGTCACCATACCATTACGGGAGAGGGCGCCCCCATGCATATGCCACGGCCTAGCATGGACTTGGAGGTAAGTCATGTTAGTAAATAACAATAGTAAAAATGAATGGGCACAACTCGGCATATAAATATGAACACATCATTAAAAAAAAAAGAAGAAACACACGTTTTTAAACAATTATGTGGAACGCGTTCCTAATGATAACATTTTGCTTCACTAGATGGCGCTCGGGTCGTTAAAACGTAACAGATATTGCTCTTAGCAGATCGAATTGTTCGATTTCCTTTACTATATGGCGTAGCATATAAAATTATACAGAGAAATTGTTTCACTCAGAGGTTGTGTTAACAAAAGCTGCATTTAGATATATAATTGACACTTTTTAACGAAAAAAAAAAAACAAATTAAAATGACCATTTTTTTTTTCGTTCCTTCTTCGATCTTATGTCATGCTGAATGTGTTTTGCTTAATTGTTGTATCTGTACAGGCAGAACATCAATATATCTTCGCGGTTAACAAACAAATGACTGCGCATATTTTATTATTATTATTATCTAATGAACTATAACTGATCAGACATCAGCAACAAATCAGACCTGGCTATTGTCATGGTATAAAACCTAATGCCTGGTCATTAATTGGTTTGGTTGTGGCCAGGTATAGATGAAAATATTTTATGTCGCTGGCTCCGAAATTAGATATTAAAAATGCATATAGCAAAGTTAATTTAATTGAAATGGAGCGCTCTTTATATTTTAAACTATGCTTTAAAACAGGTTAATAAGTATAAATTACCCAAAAAACGAGGTAGGGATCGAATTATATTGACTAGATTAGGTGTACGACTTTTTCGACATGTTTTTTTTTTTTTTTTTAAATGAAGATAATAGTTATCCAAAAAACAGTGTTCAAGTTGAAATAACAATATAGAACCAATGAAAAAGACGAAATGGCAAGAATGAAACTGAATAAAAGATAACGACTGATATATAACGGATTTAAAAAAAGAAACAGAATTAAAAAAAAAAGTAAAAATAAAATAGTATTGCATGTATATGTTGGGCATTAATAAATTGAAATAAGAAAGGCTTCGTTGTTGTGTATGATGCTGCAATTTATTTTAAAAACTTGGAAGGATTATAATTGCATTTACCAAAGTGAATGTGCCATAATCATATTATAAGTGATCATTTAAACTTCTGTGTTAAATAACTCCTGAAAGAATGCACCTCGGATTTCAGGAATATGGATTATCTTTCAAAAAACAAAACAAAAAAAAAAAAACAGGATTCCCATTACCGATGGAAACATAAGTTAGCATTTTAATGACATCGTTTCACTGAAATAGCAGAGAGAGATTTTAAAACAGAACTATTAACGAGATAACAGAAAAACAGTTATTGGCCTATTCTCCTCAAAATATAATACGATATTAAAAACTCGGAAGTTCTTCTAGGCCTTTTCTTATAAAGACCTGACAGATATGGTTAGGTTTCTTTTCATTTTCTCCCTGAAAAGGTTGATGCGCCTCTGGAGACCATTCAGGTCGCCTGCAGTGGGCTTTTCCATGCACTCTCTCTCCCGATCCCCTCATTCTGTAGCCTGGGCACGTGAACATCTACTCTTACCAAAGGAGCAGTAGTAGCCTTTCTATTTTCTTTTAGGTATTTGTTGTATTATCTACTGCTTTTATTGTAATATCTATAAAGGCATTCAGCACTTTTTGCACAATCAAGAAATAAGATAAGTGCATCTTATTTTTTTTGGAAATAAGACAACTTTATATATGCGATTGTTGCGAACCAGCACAATATATGCTATGCACAAATATATTGAGTTTTGTATTTTTTTTTTTTATTCTAAAAGCTTCATACGGGATATAGTAAAACTTGTTCATGCATCTTAGTATCAATTTAGCGTCTCCTTTTCTCTTTGCTCATCTTTGCCACGACGAAGTCTAAAACTACTTCTTACTCCCAGTGACGCAATCTGAATGTACAATTTCTTGGTGTAAATTGGTCAACCGATTCTCCTATTGAAGTATACAGCCTGCATATTGAGTAAATAATTTCTCTGTTTACAATAGCATCAGTGCGACTCTTTTTATGTAGAAATGCATTGAGATGACAATATGAAGCACTAGACAATCTTTCTGTTGTATTCATTTGCATATGTTTTCGCCTTCCTTACAAGCCTCTTAACGACACTCTCGGGTGAAGTTTACTTTTGCTCTTTCCATAACTTTACAGAAAGAAAAAAAAAATCTTCAGTCACGAAGACGTTTTGGAACTTTACCTTTGCACTCGTAATTACATTTTTTCCTTTTTTTTTTTTTTTTATTCGAGCACCTTCTGAGTTTAGTTTCTGTCAGCATACGCTTAGATAACGCCTCGTGAGATTTGTAACAACCGTCTTGTATTTGCATTTAAATTCGTATTGGATATACGCTTACCACTAAGACTTGGTGTTACGAAAGAGATTCGTTATAGAAAATATCTCAACACTGAATAAATATTGAAGAACGATAGATTTTTTCCCCCCGTTTGGAAACGTTAATGCAATCAGTGGAACTTCGTCCAAAAGATCTCAGAATTCTATGAGAAGAATTAGATATGCAAAATAGATTGTGACGTCATCTGAATGTTACGTTTCCGATGTTTGCATTTATTATGCACTGCTGCTTTTTGAAATAATTCAACTCAAAATTACATGTTTTGTGTTGAAATAGTTTCTTCACCATATTCAGGCACTAAATATCAGTCCTTCCGTCACCAAGCTTCAAAGAGTTGTCACAGAGAATCCGGCCACGTGCAAATCGATATATTGACGTTCCCTGCGGAGCCTGGTTGTGGGTCTGCTCGGAGGATGCGTACGGATAGGAGCTGTCATGCATTTTGTCCGTACCACCAGAACGTCCTCTTGTTTCTCCCCCCCCCCCTCTCTTTCGCGCCTAACCATCCCAGAACACCACACACACACACACACACACCGCTACACCGGGCACTGATAACCAAATAAACTGAAGTAAAAGATAAACACACTTCCTGTCGCTTGCACGCCTAGTTTTGCCGAAAAACATCGTCACAACGATCGACCTGTATGATATTAGTGAGATTCGTTGCTGCATGCTTGCGTCTGTCAGCTGCATCAGACGATGAAATATGCCCTACAATCTCAAGTCACCAGACTTCCCTTGATGAGGGCTGTGCTCGTTAACTTCGTTTCCTTACGTCTGCTTCTTAACTCTTTATAAAAATTTGTGGTCATTAGTGTTAAACAGCTCATAAACCTCGCACCTCTCTGTTCGCATTCTTCTGCTTATATGCCTAGTAAAAAAAAAAAAGATAATCTATTCTTCAGTAAGTGATAACGAACACTATCATTTGTGTTTTGTATTAAATATTCAATCACGTGATAACTAATGAGAAATTTACAAATAGAGAAAGGCCACGTGCATCCTGTGCGAGACTAGCTAAATTTTGTGGCTGCCAAAGCATCACTGAGAAATGTACAATTTCTGCAAAGCAAATAATACAAAATGTATTTTCGAGATCGCCTGCTTGTTGTTTGCATGATTAAATAGGCTTAGTTAATATAATTGTTTTATCATGTTTTGGATAATTCTTAATAGTGTTCGTCTGAAATTCTTTTCAACTCTTGTAATTCTTCTCATTTTTCTTCTCCCTCCCCCCCATACTTTCCCATCATCAGTAAATGTGTCCAATTTCGGGAGAAAAAAAAAATCGTAGACAAAAAGATTTCTCATACAATGGAGTCACCTCAATTTGAGACAAATCCACAACGTCCTCGTTCGCTAAAAGAAAGCAACCCTTCTCTTTCTGCGCGTAGTAGTCCCACGACTGTCACCGCCATCTGTGAGGGCCATCCGTTGCTATGGCAACGTAGTTGAGAGCAGCGTAAAATCAATCTGGCAGCTATTGTAGCAGGATGACACAGCCGTCACTGCCTTCTCGGTGCACAGCGCTTCTTTTCCCCCAACTCCTCTTACTGTTATGTCCATCCTAGTAAAGGCTCAACGGTTTAAATTTATTAGCGCACTATCATCCCCCCACTTTCCATCTACTCCTCCTTTTGTTGCTTTGGCCGTCCTTCTGAAAAGGAATCGTGGCTAGTCGACATGATCCGCTTCTCTCTGTCGTCATCAAACCCTTTGGGCCCGCTGGTGTTCTTAATCTTGAGACTAATATTCCAACGCAGCAATCACGTCTTCCTTCTTTTAATCCATACGAGCAGAAGGTATTGGATTTGATTATGTTCACGTGATAACTTGCAGCGTCAATGAAGATATGCAGTTCCTTAATACGGGATGTTTCCCAACTTCCTTTCAATTCAGTAAAGAATTCTAACGGCGCATCTAATTGATAGCAGACTCCAGTATTCAAATCCGGCCATACGCAAGTGAAAAGTCGCTAGGTGTCGCTGTGTTCATCTTTGTTCTTATATGAAGTCACTTGATAATCTGTATTCATAGGTTCAAAAAGTAATTCCATAGATATGCTAATATCAGGAGTTTGCAGACGTATACAGACCTGTGTGCCATTTTGTGCCACCTATCGGCTAAATTTTCAAGATCATCATTTGAAGGGCTATCATTGATAGCCTTCAAATGATGGCTATCAATTTTTATTATATTGTTTTGAAGGCTATTAATGATGGCCTTCAAAATAAAATTATGGCTATGGTTTAGTTGAGTTAGAATTATGGAGGAAGCAGTTAAGGCTATGAAACCGGTATTGAGGTGTGTGTTCTCCGGCCAGTTTATCTATTTTTCAGGATAAAAAAATTCCACGATTCCGGGAAGAAGTACCTTGCAAACCTTCATAATTGAGACTAATTGACTTATCTTCTGTCCTTATAAAAATTCTTTACGTCTTAGACAGAATTCGAAGTCATGCTCATGCCAGCCAAAAGGCATTATCGGTACCAAAGGCTCGAAAATTATGTCGCGTTTTTATTGTTTTTCAGCTTTGTTAAACTAAATTATGGGTTTCAGTTGTTAATTGACGATGTTTGGATTAAATAGAGCAACCAAAATTTTATTTATTCAGAATTGCCAAATGAAGAGCTTAAATTTGTGGAAGATGAATAGAATTCTTCACAAATAAGTCCTAAGAAATAACGTTATGCATCCAGGTAACGAAAGGATCTCTCAGAAAAGAATTATCCAAATGTGGTCAGTAAAAAATCGGAAGGATCACCGACATGAATTCATCAAGTTCTTTCAGGACCAAAAGAGCTGAAGCGTTATTGGCTTTGAATTAACTTCATTTGGTTAAGAACACGTTTCTGTCCAAAGAAATGATCTGAGAAACACTGAATATCCTATTTTTGAAATAAATATAACTCAGTTAATATTCTGATCTGCTGCATTCTCCTCCCTGGATGTCTATTAAAATCATTGATAGCCTTAGGCTAACTATCTTTGATTGACTAAGGGTGGAGATTGGCTGCCCACCAGTCAAGTTAAGGTTAAATGGTCTCGCCTACCTCCTTATGGACAATAAAAGGCATTCGCGGATTTATAGTATTCGGATATTAATTCGTGAGAGAATTGAGAGTGAAAACTGAATTTTATCATCTCTAAAGAGTTTTGCAAGAGATCTTTTAGGATATCAGTTAGATTTATCAGTTAAAAAAAACTATTAGCATTTATAGAAAATAAACTACAATTAAATACAGAATATTACTAAACATAACTGTTGTTGACTATACCAGCCTAGAAAGTGAGAATGATATGAAACAAAAATTATAGTAGGTCGATGTGATATTTATCTGAAACTTCTAAAAAAAAAATAGAAGCAGATCTTCTCGAGAAATTAAATTTGCACGTGTGATGCTAAACACTTCAAACTTGTATACACTAGTGTATAAGAAGTGAGCAATATTATTGGACTAAATTCGGAGAAAAAAAATATTTTCGTGGTTTCACTAGAAGAGTTATTGTTACTATTGATGAGTTATTGCATCTTTAAATAAGGCAGACGAGATCCAGAACGGAAAAGTAATCGGTTTCTCAAGACAGATACCTGGAAACAGAATGCGTGATTTTTTTATCTGGTTCTCGGAAATCTTGTTGGAGAATCTTGTAGTGGACTTCAGTGAGCCGATAAAGCCATAAGAGAATAAACGAGTTCAGTCTAGTTCATGGGGTCATGGATTTTTCATGAACATAGTTTAAAGTTAGGATAGTTGTAAGAAGGTTTGCAATGAAAGGGTTGAAAGTCATGAATCCCTGCTGTGATCCTGCAAGGATTCATGACTGATACAGCTTATCCGGATATCGCTACTGTACAAATGCATCATCTATGTATGATCACCTTTTTTTTTTTAACCCTATAAAGATTTAAAATCATTACAAAACCACTGATTATCTCAGCACTGTTGATCATCTGGAGAATCACGTACTACAAGAAATTACGGTAGCTAATATGGAAATCTTATGGATCCAATATATATAGTCTATAGCCAATAAATTATGACAGGTAGTTGCAAAATGTTTACACTCGCTCTCTGTTCGATATCTTGACATGTACGAGATGTAATCCAAGCTTAGAGAGTGAGCCTAACCCGATATTAGTTTACTGTGTAAATGCCGAAATATCTATAGGACATCTCAACAACTGTGGAGATATGTTACTATGAACACTATCCGGAAAGCTTGTAATTCTTTCTTGAAGAGAAATGAGAATTAAGTTTTGCATTATAATGAGAAATTTGATCGTCATGTAAATATAATGAACTCTCCTTCATCTCCGTCAATTTTTTTTTTTTTTTTTTTTTTTTTTTTTTTTTTTTTTTTTGAACAGCGGTGTTGAGTTACCTTACATCCCCTTCCGGAGCAAGAAGTTTTAAATTTCATTAAGTTAGACTTATGTGGAGAAGCAAACCCTACTGATTATATATGTTTCGTTGCAGGTGTACCTATCCAAACTCCGACAGACAATAGTTAATTTACTAGGCTGTGTATTCGTGGTAAAAGTGGTTTAAATAGATACACTGAAACAAAAATAAAAGCATATTAGTAAACGAGAGCGAGTTTATATCACCGGTATGTGTATATTGTATTTTAATTTGCAACTGATAATAAAACACTCGTAAAGCGAGTTTCTGTTTAATAATAGTCTCGTTTTTGACCTGTATCACAGCATTTAGGGTATGTGGCCAACCTTCCACGTATTTCTGACAAGTTTCGTGGGAAATTAAATTCCATTTTTGTTTTTACCGAGGGCAATGGGCGAGTTTTGTCAATGATATTGGCTTTAGGGATGATTCCTAACGTGTCGTTCCACTTCATAGCACAAATGTGCAATCAAGTTTAGATTGGGTTCTGAGCTAGTGGGTCCATTAGAGCACGTTGTTATCCTCCTACCAAGCCATAGTAGACATTGCTAAGCGAAAAGGAGGGTCTTGTTAGATGCAATGGTAAGTACAGAAAGTGAGGAATTATCCAAAATATGTGAAAGAACGACGCTTTTCTTGATAGTATTAATTAAAACCATTGAACTGGACCAATTTCACGATGAAAAAAAAAATGTTGAAGAAAAGCATATTCTACCATTACGCTTTACATTTTTGACAAAGTTTTCCAACGAAGAGCATAGATCTATGTTCTTCCTTCGATAAAAATTTAATTGTAGCGAGATTCATCTGTTCGAAGTATACCCTTTTCCATTTATTGGAGGCTTCAGTTTTTGCGGTGTAAACACATCGGAATTGTCGCTGAGTTTGAACTCTTTTTCATCATGCTCAAAGTCTTTAAGATGTGCTCCGCGATGCCATTTTAGTTCAGTTATTTGGATTTACGACCGAAGCAACTATGGCTATGAGTTGAACTTTGTTAATTGTTTGTATTCTTCTGGTCTGTCTGCCAGTTTTGCTGAATGAGGAAGCCAAAGTTTCCGTTGGGAAGGGGTGGGGCGTGAGGATCCTTTCATTGCTGTAGGAGAGCGGCTAACTCGCCTTCAGTGGAAAATCCTTTATAAAAGATTTTTCCGTCCTACAGTGGTTGGAACTCAAGTGAGAGTACTAACGATTTTAAATGTTTTAAAAGCCAGATTGCATTTTGTAAAGGGGGCTCACAGCCGTGAGCCTCTTTTACGGAGAGGTACGACACCACCTCAATCTCCCATATTTTTTATCCGAGCTCAGGACCGGCATAGCTGACAATTCAGACCTATGACTGGAGGGATCGTCTTAGGTATTCCTGACTGTTTGTGTGTGTGTTAAGGGGCCGGTTTGCCTGATGAAAAGCCCCAGATAAACTGGGGAGAAAAAACCCTGATGTCCACGCCCAAGACCAGCTATGGCTGAGAAATATCCCAGATCGACGGAAATCGAACCCAGGACACTCCTTTCCCAAGCATAGGTTGCGAAGCGCATAGCCACTGGGCTAACCACGCGAACATTTTGCAATTGTAAATACAAATCACAACAAATGTTCCGATTGCCTTATCTTAAATTAATTTGGTATTTATTTTCTATTATTTTACCAATTCAAAAAATTAGAAAGAACCAGGAGTTGTCTTTGTTTTTACACTAGTAAAAACAATCAAGATTAAAAGTATATATTGACGATTGACAGTCGGATAAATGAAATTAATGTTCTGACAAGAACCTCTTGACATATACGGTCTTAATGAAATGTTAACATAAGTCTCGAGACCATTTTAGTATTAATTACAGCCTAAGTCTCTAAACTGTTTAAACAATTCCAAAAAAAATTTAAATGGCAGAAATAGTTTCAAGCTCAAACTTTTCCTTATACAATTCGTTTTTATCCTCTTTCTGAAAATCGATAAAATGAAATAGGTCTTGTTCAGAATTTTCCCATTTAGTTCAGCATAGAAATGCAATCTCAGGAACCCATTCAAACGTCTACGAGGGTCGTGTTCGACAATCCTAGCCATACAGCATTCCACGCATGTTCTATTTGATTCAAGTCTTTCGATATATACTAACGAAATGGATACAGGCGAACTTTTTCTTTCCGATAAGTGTTGTAAAGCAGTACCATCCATAAATGGCAAGTGTTTCTAAAGGTTCTTGCATAGAGAATTTTATAGAACAGAAGGTCTCGTCTTTTTCTGTCCCATACTGTTGATGATTTATTTTCTTACATGTGTAGGAAATTCAAAGTATAAAACTAGGTTTCGAAACTTGAACATGTCGCTTATTATCAGAGGGGTTTGCTCATTCTTTCGTGTTCCTTCAAGACGAATCATTGAAATAGTGCTGCTCTCATTTCGTAGTTTCCATTCCAGGTTCATTGTCCCAGCATCTTGCAAATTTAAATTCCTTGTCAGTTTCACAGGTTCCTTCCTGTGAAACTGACAAGGAATTTCACAGGTTCCTTCCTGATTTAACTCCCTGAGTCCAGGGAGTTAAATCTTTGAACAACTCCACTCTCTGGATCCAGTTAACAAATCCTCTTATCACATTTCTGGTACTCTAGGTACTACAAGTGAAGGTGAGTTAGACGATCTAATACGAATATGACAGGAAGCTCCCCCCCCCCCCCACACACACTTCGGAAACTCGTAATTTCGTCCTTCAAAACAGAAACACTTGCCGGAGAACACACGCACTTTGTACACATAATAACTTAGTTGCTTCGGCCGTAATTCCAATCGGTATCAATACGAAAGGAACATTTATTATGTTCATACTGTATATTCTTAGGCTGATGTATCTTCTTTCAGAGTGGAATTTCCGGAAAAAAACTTCTGCCGCTTCTGTACGAAAAACTATAGTATTCCTTACATCATTGAGGAGGTTCAAGCTCACTTCTTTCCCCAAACCAAATGGTGCGCACATATATATGACATTTTTCTTCTTTGTGGAAGCGATAGATATGTTGTATACTGCAAGGTAAATAGTGTGATGGATTTTATATATATATATAAATAAATAATGTGTGATGGAAGACCAAGAAAACAAGTACCATGAATGTGATTCTATTTGTATATATCGTGAGTATGATACAAATAGAATACCAGGTATATATTTGTTGTTGCACAGCAAGTTATGGATTAAGTTGATTAAGCCGATAATGCCAGCTAATTGTCATAAACTGTGACCATAGCCATTGAACGTTGTTTGTGCTGTTGAACAGATTATTCCCGTGCTTTTAGAATCTTCCCAAAGCTGAGTTGCACTAGCGCGACGAAAATGTGGATATCTTTATCGGTGGCTGGGTCATCCTTATTGTCGCTGTACGTTCTAAATTGTCCCCTCTGGATATTTTCGAGCACAAGGATTACCCACTTCACTCGTAAGAGTTTTTTTTTTTATATATATATTTTTTTATCCGATACGAGTGTAGTAAAAGAGTTCGTGTTGACAGGGTTTTTTTCAATCCATCACACTATTAGAAAAAAGGCAACGCTTAAATTTTTTATCCATATGGAAAAAAATAATATAATAATTAAATAATAAAACAAAAGAGAAATAAATAGGAAATAACACAAATTATCAATCTGTAAAATATGAATCACCTCTCGTTACGTAAACACGTTTTTAGCTTTTCAATTGGGAACTTGTACTGCTTGAAACCATTCAACTGATGTTTATCATCCGGAATTAGTTTCTTTTAATGTCTGTCTTTGTAATAAAAAAAAAGTAATAGTGCATGTAGCAAGAAAACATAGATATTGGCAATTGAAGTTTTTCAACACTTTTATTACATTATTTCCTTTTATGGACGTAAAACAATGACAGATAAGGTTAAAATATCTAGGCACTGACGGAAAAAAGAATAAAACAAAAATAAACTTCAAATATCCAAGACTGCTTTCATGTGAATTCATTTCGAAGTCGTCTTTTCAAAAGTAAATGGAATTCATCGACTGAAATGAGGATGATCAACTGCTAAATATTTACCATGCATCTTAGAAGTACTGACAAGTTGTATATTAATGGAAAAAGAGAAAGATTGATGACTTTTGAATAAATATCGAGAATAATAATGAGAATCAATTGAAAGGATGTATTGACTAAAGGGAATGAAGGGATACAAATTATCAGAAAACAGGAAAAAGGTGACGATCATTTACATAATATTCAATAGATGTTTCTTTGATTTGATATTTCTATAGCCGAATATCTTGTATTGTACACCCAGCTACGTAGCGACATTTTAGCAATTATAATGTCTTCTGAGCATTTGCCAAATGCTAGAAAATAGTGACAGATATCGCTGTCTGATTTTATCAAATCTGACTCCATTACTATTGACATTATGACATTTTCTGCTCAAGCCAGTTCCGTTAGTGTCCTCTTTGTGTTAGAATATTCTCACTTCTTTACAATGCACCAACGTGTGGAAGATTAATTGCTACCACCATCATCCGTGTTACTGCTTCTGCTTAACTGTGTGTGTGTGTGTATATACGGGCCGCTAATTATGATTGGACCAATAGTTTGGCTCCGTAATGGTCTGTACTATCTGAACACTTTTTTTTACTTGCTCTTTAATGGGCTGTTTGTAGAAATGATAAAAGTTTCAACCCAGACGTGCAACACGGCCAACCACAGACATTAACGAAAGGAATGTGATTAATGTTCGGGTCTGTAGCAGAGTTCCACCCATCTTCTTCCCGGATGTAAAGGAAATGTTCAATATAAAAATCTCTTATTTGTGTATCTAGTATATCTTGATTCTATCTTGTTATTGAGGAATAACAACCCAGTCACTCAACCCTCTGGAGAAGACTTTTTTTTTTTTAATACGGCTAAGATGAGGAGAGATTTGACAGACCTCAACGGCTGTGAAGCGATTCACTTCTTAAATTTATTACTTTGTTATATGTTAGGTCTGATCTTTATATAGAAAGTCTGTTGACATTTACGAATTTCTATCATCCTCTTCTTCCTTAAAATCCAACATAGCTTTCCTCAACAGTTTCTCTAACTTCTTCCCTGCATTTCCCGTTGCTATTGAATCTGACAACAGGAGGCCACTCCATGGTCTCCTGTTGTCGAGAGACATGAAGTAGTTATTGATTAACTTACTTCATTCTCCCGCTGCATTACCAAATATCCTAACAAGCGAAGCGTTAAACAATGAGAAGTCAAGAGTTGTGGACATTGGCTCGTAACTGGCCTCTCCAACGTCATTGGTCTCTATTTGGAGATGTTTTCATTTGGAATACTCTCTCTCTCTCTGTAAAGGAATGAAAACATCAGTGCAAGTGCACCCTGCAGGTATTTGTTTGAGTTTCTGTATAGTTCTGAGTATCACAATAGCGTTGATTTTGAACACTGGTAGTCATGGAAACGAAATATTATTAACTGAAATTTCATATCTTTTGGAGGAAAGTTGGTAACAAAGCAGATATTTGTTTATTTCCATTGAAGTCATCAAGGAATAGCGTACTTCACCAAGTGAAATGTTCTAAATCCCTTTTTGTTATCAGAAGCCTACTCTTTTATCATCAACCTTTGTTGATGGCGCACAAACTACCTTTCTTTTCTTTTTTATCGTTGATCTTCACACCTAAAAAAAAAAAAAAAAAAAAAAAACGAAAAAAAAATCTAGATTTTTTTTATTTCAAATGCGAAGCTGATTTGAAAACACGAACAGCTTGACCTCAAGCGACAAAGTAATGTATAGCTTTTACGTTACCAGCCTCTGGCTACCGCTACTACCCTTACAGTTACCCGTAATCTTCCCGAAAAGGTTTTGGCAGTTTGCCAAGTCGCAGCGGTTGACCTCACGACTTCCATGTAGAAATCGTTGAGGTGAGGATCGTAGCAACTTTACACCGAAGTAAAGACCATCAATATTGCTCACATATGTAAGGATTTTCTGTTGTTGCTCCTCATTCCACCCCTAGTGGCTAGAAATTTAATTCCGCTATAATTCGCTTATAATCAACAGCGTACGTTGAATGATGTATAGCAGACTTTATTTGCTTCACGAAATATCGGAGAGGAGACATAACCAAAACATCCCACCCCCTATCCCCTCCTTCATCTCGCACACAAACAAGACGATCGTTATGTCCTCCTGGATTTCAATAAATCGCTCGTGTGCCTGCTAGGATTATTAATTTTCTCACTACGCTGTCTTTTCTCCTCTTCGTTCTCTCTCTCTCTGGCTTGTCTTTTATTTCTGCTATCGATTGCGAGGGAGCATTTTGTGTTCGGAAGCATGTAACTGCTTAAATTCACACCTGGCGTGCATGAGGGAGAGAGAGTTTTCTGAAAAGCATAATTTGTGTATATAAGGTATGTGTGCTACTGAATACACACATATATATATATATATATATATATATATATATATATATATATATATATATATATATACACACAATTAACACAGTTTTATACCTTAATATTATGTATATATTAATATTACTATTATATATATTAAACTTAATATATATTGTTTAAGTTCAATGACTGAAATTGTATCATCATACTGAAGATGGCTTCGTTTGTATTATCATCATATCACTGTTGTGCCTGTTTAGCTGTACATTAATCATATATTAAGATGAATGATGGTTTGTTTTATCAACAAGCAAACCTGTCACCATCATCATATATTGCACTCTCTCTCTCTCCTTTTTGATGATGAGGAAGGCCGTAAGCTATGTTTAACACAAGGTTTGCCTCTCTAGAGTAGTTGTATGTTTTGATTTTTTTAGTCGATAGCTGGTAAGCTGTAAGATAGACTTCGTGCTTTTTTTTTCTTCCAAATCTTATAAGAATCACATTCTTAATAGTGTCATTCTTGAAGAAATCCAACAAAAGACCTACTAGAAACAGTTTCATGTCATCTGAGACGGTTGGGACATCTTAGACGTCTACCTTCACCTATATTCAGTACTTTTTCTATCTACATGCAAACTAATTGGACACAAAGACCAACAAAACAGTTTTGGCAATACATAAGCAACATTTTTGAAAATGATATTCGAACCACCGTTTGGAACAAAACAAAGCAACTTGATTTACTTTCATTTAATAGATTATCTCCATGAGTTTGTTATATGAATATTTCTGTATATATTCATATAACATTCATGTTCATACATGAATAAATGATGATGATAAAAAGACATCCTTAACATTTTTTTTAAACATCCATAAACATCTAGACATCCCTAATATTTTCTTAAATTCGTAGAGGGAAAAAATCTAATTTTCATAGCATTCATAGATTTTTTTTAAAAAATTCAGGGTAGCTGCCCAAATCATTAGAAATATTAATACATGAAAACAGTCTCTTGAGATCAATGTACAAACACTTAGTGACATGCGAGGTTGAAAAACTAATAAGAAATTGTTAAGCTATCATTCTTACTGATTCCAAACAGAGTAGATAATTATTCAGTTATTTCAGCTGACTGACCTGTTAGGAGGCTCTTATAGGTGTTCCTTGAGTTTTTAAACGGACTAATGGTTCGGGTTGAGTTCTTTTGAATTGTGCTGAAAGGATCTAAGGCTCTCAGTGCAGTGTAGTATATCTATCTGTTAATTGCGAGTTTTTTTTGGGAGCTACTTTGCTTGTTTTATACGGAATAAAAACTCCGAGTTCATAGATCTGAGATTGAATGCACGACTTTTCGAAGGCTAAACTGAGATATCTTTTGCGACTGCGCCCCGGAGCTACAATCGCACACTTATGGATAACGTTTGTCCTTTGGTCGGTGAAATCTAGTTCATATAGTATCTGGATGTTTAAGGATCCTTCACAGACTTTTCTGAGGTCAGTTGGCTTGTAGTGGGATTCCAACCACGACCTTTTGGATGTTTGTGAAGGTTGGTCTCATGCCAAGCGAAGATCTTCCACCAAGAAACTTTCACAAACATCCAAAGGTCGTGGTTGGAATCCCACTACAAGCTAAAGTTCCATGTTTGGTCTTTTATGTCTCTCACAGTTCTAGCGATAGATTTTTCGTCAGAATTCACGTAAAAATGGGAAGGTTACTGAAAATGTTTTTGTCCTAAACGATACTTGATCGCTCATGTAGTTTTTATAAGTCTGAACGGTTATCTTTTGTGATCTTCTTAGAAGAAATATAGAACTAGGGAACTGCTTAACTAGTTAGGAGGAAAAAAAATAATAAAAGAAAACGGCCTTATAAAGAAAGTTCACTACTATTTCACTCTTTTTTACTGTTTCAGAGTTATACAAGTTTCCTCCATTTGTCATCGGTGAAAGCCTCTGTTTCCGTTATCGCACTTGGCTGATCCTACCACAAGACAGACCAGTGCAACTTCGTTTTGTGACATTTCTTCCGCTCCCCTTTCAAAGTAATATCTCTGTATGCACAGAATGTCATAAATTCTTGCGATGTCTGTCTATTTATCAAGAAGTAGCCTACCTTATCAAACTCGTACACGTCATCTGGCATTGAATTACACCCGAAAATTGAAAAACTTTTGTTCACTAAGTCAATAACGTCTGTACAAGGAAATTGCCAATATTTCCAGATTGCAAGCCAAGCTCTGAATAAACAGCTTCACTTCCGGTGGCTTTATAAAATACCTAAACAGCATGTTAGATATTTCAGTTTGTTCTCAAATGCACATTGCAAAGACAGGCTGTTTGCCTAGCGATATGATTTCTAGGAGAAAAATAAATTGCTTTAGATAATTTATTTGTTTCAGTATTTTTGCTGCTGAAGAAACGTCATTAGTTGTTGTCAGTATCAATAAGCAATTTTATCAATGTGAAAATATTAATACCTTAAACAAATCAGTTATAAAAATTGTATAAGTTTTTAACTTGTCTTGTTAAGAGATACAAAGCAAAGGTGTTTCTCGGTTCCATTTAGCCAAAGGTGATGAATTCAAAATTATCCATTGTTATATGAATTCTCCCTCTCTCAGAAAACCTATATGGAAAGAAGTGTGTTCAAATCCAATCCAGGATGGGAATAATCTTCATAAGAGCTGTTCAACTGATGGTGAGTTAGTCGATCTCATGCGGATTTATGTTCTCTTCTTCAGAGCAGGTAAACCGTCCAGAGTCATGCTATTAAAAGATACGAATCCGGCTTCATATCCTTACCTGTTTCAGCCATAAATACAAAACAATTACCACGACTATTACGAATAGTACATTAGTACTGTGAATGAGCTAAGGGTTAGCTAATCTGGAAATGCTATTCTGGATACCAAAGATGCAAAATTTGCAGACTATTTGAGAACATCAATAAACAGGAAGGCGATATCTTCAGGCACTGAAATTACCTTCGGATCTAAAGACTCAGTCATCATTCATCCATGAATGCAGTGAAATTCAAACCTATTGCTCGTTGGCGGGAGAGAGCAGAGACACTGTCCACTCTGTTTACTAGGAAATTCGATACTAGATTATTAATAAATACTTGTAAATGTGAATCATAATGAACTAGTATTCTAATCTGTAGGATTCTGTTACATGAGTTTTGTTTCAGAGTGTAATGCTAGATACTGTGATTTCTTGGGACATCAATAATTGTCGTGCAAAAAGTCAACCATTTATTATATTATTATACTGAAATATATATAGATTGATAGAATATATGAAGAAGCTGTACAGTAGTAAAAAAAATGCAGATCTGTACGAGACTTATAATTAATGGCTACTCTTGCATCAAGTTAAGCTGCTCTAGAGAGCTCACATGGTGGAAGTGAGTGGTTCCAGGAAGTTAATAAGTAACTTCTTTTTACTTCATTAGCTGGTCTGATCGCCTTATTTGAATATTTTCAGAATGCTAGAATGCATTACTCTCCACATTTCGGTCTTGTTTTGTCTTCATGCTTTGACATCCTGAACAATACTTCTGTCATATGGGATGAATAAATGCCAAAAGGAATCGATTCTCTTGAAAACTAACAGAGTACTATATTTTATTAGATTGGTGTTCGTAATGTGACTGCTTGAATTACCTTTGTAATTTGATTTAAATTTTCTTCAGTTAATCGGTTTAGGTAGATTCTCCACAATTATTGTACCTTCTATATTTCGATACTACCGAAATGGACATTTTAAATGTACAAACTGACATTCTGATTATTCGAATAAATTATAACTACTAATTAGTTTCCGAAACCATGATTATTAATAGGATAAAGTGTGATCAGGCTTATGCCTATAAAGGGGGGAGGGGCTGTAAAGTTCTGACAAACACTGAGAACAAAAATTAATTAATTCTATGTCTTGTATATCCTAAAAGAAAAACAAATTATTACAATTTGATGAAACATGGTGGTTAAAGGTTTTAAGATATGTTCTTCCTCAAGGTTATATCAGTTGTTTAATATCATTTCTGTTCTCGGTATCTATCAGAACTTTTTATATATGCCTAAATCCTACCACCTTCTTATGAGACCGGCTACCTTGTCTTCAAGTAGGAAAGAATCCTAGAAATATTATTTTCCTCCTAGACGGGGTTCGAATCCATTATATAAATATGTTTTATACATTTTAGTCTATATATTTCTTCCAACTTTTTTTAGATATTTGTGATGCAATTTAAACATCTTAAATTTGTGATTCCTGCTATGCAATTATGCCCTTAAATTTCAACATCTTACATGGATCTTCCCAAAAAACAGATTTTTTTTTTGTCCTGAATTTTTATTTTCTATATTTTTACCAGTATTGTGGTATATGTATTCAATGCGTGCTCTTTTTTTTTTTTTTTTTTTACAAGAGATTAAACATTTGGATCAAATCCAAACCCTAAGATACAAAAAGAACTCTTAAGGTCGCCTTGTTGAATGAAACCGCCTATAAAGCTTTCTTTTTTCAATTATTTTTAAAATCTTCTAATCAATACCTCATTACATCGCCATTGTTTTAATATTTAGATTTTTTTTTTTACTTGAGTTTGATTTTCTACCATTTCAAAACTTCTTAGAAATAAAATACATCTGAAAAGAAAACGGAAAAAATTGTAAACTTCCCCTAAAAAAAAAAAAAAAGTAAACCCTTTCTCCAGCATCCATTCCATTTCACTTACTCACTTCGAATGCTTCCTTGAGACTTTGATAAGTTTCCTCTTCCGTAAATACTAGAAAATTGGCTGCTATCGATTCCGTCAAAATTTTACAGTATCAACTTTTATCCGTAGCCTGTCGCTAGGCTCTTGGCGAATAGCTGTCTGCCTAATCGCATTTTAAAGTCAAAATTTCGGAAAATTTTATTTTCGGTGTATTTTTTTATTTATTTATTTTTCATCCGACTGCGACTTTCGACAATCAGATAAAATTTCAATATCTCCGAGTTGGTATATGGAAGATATGTTAAAATAGATCCCATGGTTTATTGTGCGATCTATTTAGGCCCGTTCTATTCTATGAATATTCATTCTATGTTTAGTTTAACTAGAGTTTTGCAATTGAATTTTCAATTTTGAACACGAGATTTAAAGTTAGGTTTGCGAGAGAAGATTGAAATAAGTGATGAAAGTCAAGTTTTACAAAACTTGGTTCTCTGTAGTATTAACAGAAGATACTCACAACAATTGTATTACCTATGCTTGTCAATCAGAAAGACATATGGTTCGAATTCTGTCATGCATAGAAATATTTTTTTATTTTCGCTAGGGCTATCAAGATAGTCTTCCTCTACTTAGCAGTCTTCATAGTTCGGTTGCGAGAATGATGGGACCTTTTGCTCCTCAGACAGGAAGACCTGGGTTCGACTCCCTTTTATGAATGCAGTAGCTTTCATAACGACTTTTCAAGTGAATGGAAGTCGGTCTTATATGAAAGTTATAATAGCTTTTCAATTGAAGGTGAGTTAGTCGGTCCCATATGGAGAAGACATGGGTGTTCCTCCCAAAATATGCAAGAAAGCCAGAAAACAAAATCGGAATTAACAGCATAATGTGCTGACCTCATTCTGCCTGTTGTGCAAAAATGTCTACAGTTATCTTCCATTCTTTCCTGTTCTGAACTTTTCCTACTCTAAGCCGTCTACCTTCACCAAATGCCTACTAAAATATCTCTTCACCAAATACCAAATATCTCTGCACTTCCCTCTGCTCTTTTGCATCTAGTGGGAGGGGGGGGGGCTATGCTGTTGTTACCTTACTCCTAACTAGCTCGATGTCACTTCCAGATTTTTGAAGCATTTTTGGAGAATATCCGTTTATTTTTTTTTTAATTCCATGTCTCTGAGTATGACTATGTTTCGGAACAGCGAATGAAAGGACAGGACTTAGATAACCACTTGTATAGCCATGTCTACGAGTACATATATACCACAACTTACATTTTCAGATTGAATTTTTTCTGTCTTACACAGTCCCGCTAAATAAATGGAGTGTGCATTAGATCTGATGCCTGTGTTTATGTGAAACTACTGTTTCATATAAACTGATTTATCCCATTAGGAATGCGACGTTAATAGATAATTAGCGTGATCCCTGAACCTATTAGCAGAAAAACACTTTAGATAGGAAATATCCTTTATTCTCCTAGTATTTTAGTATTGCAGATTAGTTAGGCAAACATGGCAATCTTTTCTATAGCGTTTTTGGTTCACGCTCTATCATCGGCATTTATCAAAAAGGGTGAAGCATCGCGTTGAGTCCATTTTCTGCAATTTTTCGCTACTCGTAGAGATTGTAAAGTGCCCACGATTTATCTTAATCCCTCCCGAAGGTTGCATCCGAAAGCATACATAGTACATACTTTTACAAATTGGGAATGTTTTATTGCCTCAACTACGAAACTGCTGCAGATATAACAAAATATGTCTGAACCACTTACAAAAACTCTTGATGACGTAACATACGTCTATGAGAAGTACGAAAACAAAATAAAGTAGAAAATAGCACCTGAAATGACATGTCCTAATGATGTTCCCACCACTTATATACTTACGCCACCTATCGTTTGTGTTTCTCATTAAGTCTAGAATGTTCTATCGCAGTCATGCTAGATAGAAGGATCAGAACTTCACCATAGAAAAAAATTATTTCATTTTATTATTTTAATAATTTTATTTTTGAATATATAAAAGTGCCAAGAGAGATAAACCAAGGAGTCAGACAGGGATGTCCCCTCTCGGGAGCTCTTTTTAATATCTACTTAAATGAAATAATAATAAAATGGAATAAAAATTTATATCAAGGAGTTAAACTTTCTCCTACAGTGAACTTAAACACTCTCCTTTTTGCCGACGCCAAATAATAATTACAAATTCTGAAGATAACTTACAGAAAGCTATTTTAGATCTAAATGAGATAGCCAAAGATTATGGAATGATAATATCAACAGAAAAATCAAAAACTATGGCCTTTAAAGGACAAGATCCAGCAAGAACTAAAATAGTAATAGATAACAAAATCTTAGAACAGGTGATTCATTTAACTACCTAGGATAAATGATTACATATGAAAAAGATATAAACTAAAAATTGCAAAATATTTAAAAATAACAGGTGTAATTAACTCTATATTTAAACCAAACCTAGTTCAAAAACAAACCAGGCTAAAAGTGTACAATACATTAGACCTACCAGTCTTAATGTATGGAAGTGAAATCTGGACAATAAAACAAAAAGACAAACAAAGATTAACAACAGCAGAAATGAAGTTTATGAGAAAAACTGCAAAGTATACCTATTTGATCACAAAAGAAACGAAGATATTATGAAAGAATTAAACTAAGAATCAGTAATATAAAACATTAAAAAATATAAACATAAACGGATGGAACACGTTCAAAGAATGAAAACAGAAAGATCACCAAAACAAGCCTTAAATTATAGACCAGTAGGAAAAAGAAAACCAGGACGTCCTCTTAAGAGATTCAACAATGACTTCGAAGGCTGGAGCAGGCCACTTTAGGCCTAAATCCTTGATAGGCATGATGATCATGATAAAAGTCCCTGTTATATTTTGTGAGGAAAATGTACTTGGTGGAATGGGGGGGGGGGAAAGAGCAGTTGTCGTTTTTGTGCTAAGCCTACTAAATGACAGGTAAACATTTTCGTCCATCAATAAAATAAACTATTTGTGTAGAACTGTGTTAATTTTGCACTTTTTGGGAGGAGTCCTGACAAAGTCTGTTAATAATATCTTCCAGCGGTTAATGCGGGATACCAACAGAAGCTATGGGCCACAAGTAGTCTATTTAGTGGAGAAGAAATAGGAGACATATCTCCAGTCATTGATTTTGCCTGTGATTGAGTAAGACATTCTTCCTTGAAATGTTTGCAACACATTTAGCGAATACGTGGATAAATGGATATATTCATTTGCTGAGAAAAAAATTATTTAGTCAGTATCTAGTTAGTTAATATCCACCCACTTGGTTATTAAATTTTCCTCCTGGTACTTCATGATTTCTTCCAACTGATGACCTGAATTAAATAGAACTTCATTCAAAACAGAAATATATATATGGAAATATATATATGGAGATAGAGAGTATCTTAATTATTTACAATCCTAAACACATAGTTTGTAAAATTATTTATGAATTATAGTTCCATTGATTTCTAGTATCTCCTAACACATGCTAGGATCAGAGTTTCCTCGATATATTTTCCTCTTATCCTCCCATATTCATACGATACCCCCCCCTCTTTCATAACAGGTCAAGTCAGTCACCTGAACAAAATAACTTCCTCTGTTTCCCTGCATTCCTCTTTATTTACCCCTCTCGTCTCTGACAATACTATTTTTACGGAAAGAATTAAACATCTCAGCCTTGTCTTCGGCGAAGTTCGGATGCACGCGGATGCTGCCAAAGATTGATAATGTCGGCAGTCATAAGAAAAACATGGCCCTGCTTGATGTACGAAATTGCTGTCACTCACTTCGTTGCGCCGGCGCACTTTGCTGCCAACCGAACGCTGGCCGAACCTTGTCCGTAAGCAGGTTGCCATAGAAACAGGAGTTAGAGAAGACCTAGGTTGTTTGGCGGCGAGCACAGAGATTGCAGAGAGAGACACACACTCCACCCCTAGTGGTGTCCGCGACTTCCTGGAGTACAGATCCGAGCGTGTGTGCGTGCGTGCGTAAATGCATTTCACTGTTAACATTTCGGCACTGTCCGATGATGTGAAGCCATCCCGTCGAAGTTGTGGATGCCACTGTTGGTGCTCCAGTGCTGCGTGAACGGAGAGCTACGTTCTTAACAGGCCTACGCCGTGGTTCGGCGAACATAGAAGGCCTCCGCCACTACCATTACTATCACTCGTCATGTTTCAGGCCATTGTCCATTTTCGGGAACACCAGTATACCCCCCAGAGACATAAGTCCTCGTCCACCTCTTCCACTAGTACCAGTTCCTCTGGTTCTTCATCTGCAGAATCCACTTCAACTCCAACACGCCGCTCTCGTCGAAGACGATCCCTCCTTTACCAAGTTCTTGTATCTCCCCTGAAGAAGAAATCAGGATCGTCAGAAAATCAGAGATTGGTTCAGCCTGTCTTAATGGATGCGGTGAGTTGATATTCCTTTCCGTAGCCCTCAAGTGTCTCCGTGTTGTATTGGGGATGTGAATGCTATGGGTTAGTTTGACATGTGCAAAATCTTGAGTTAGAAAGGAAATATTTGGTATCGATATAAATAATTAGATATTCAGTATTCGTTTCGAAATGAATTTTCCCCATTTCCTTCAATATTATAATAAAATTATGCAAGTTCCTATATTGCTTTTGATTTTACCTGTATGGATAAGTTCATTCCCAGCATCCTGAAAATTAATTTCCTTTACAATTTCTTTGCAATACGAATTGCGAGGTAAGCCTATATAATATATCGATCTAGTAATGATTTTTCCCTAAAGGTACAGAATATTTTAAATAATCACTCGGATTTTATTTATATTGTCACCGTATAAATAAAATTTGCTACAATATGAAAATTTAATTAATGAAATTTTATATATCCATAGATACCAATGGAAATTGAGAAATTAGACTGCAATATTTTTTCCTGCTGCCTTCCAGATGACCTGGGGATACTGCAAAAACAGGCAATGCAAAAAAGCCATTTGAAGTTAAATACCTTCTCGTCTAAATGCAAAACAAATCACAAAACTCTAGATAAATACCTGAAAATGGCCACTTTGTATCCTGTCTACTCTAAAGCATGGCCATCTAATAAGAACAATAATGAAATTGCAATCCAGCATTGAGGTCTTGAAGACCTTAGATCACAGATTACGAGAATTCTATATTCATTCATTTATATATCATTCTTGTACGTAGTTCCGAAATTAGCATTCCTCCTTTCTGAATATTGTGTACGTGTATTTGAAGTATGGAACTAAAATTTAAATGTTTGTGTATTTTCTTCATATTAGAGGAGAACCAAGTGCAGTGCTAGAGAAACCGAGAACGGTAGTATAATAATTATTTACAATATAACAATTCATCTTAATATTTTCAGCCATTTGAAATAGGAGCATCGAGAGATTCTCATAAATTTCAGCAAGTTGTTCTATGAATTGTTAGACTATTATTAAGAAGGTTGTTTACTATATTAGCCTCGTTCATGACATATTACATACTTTTTTGTACGCTAATAGTGTGTATATGCCTACCTGATTGGCCGAGTGGTTAGCGTATCCACTCTCCAACCGAAACCGAATGTGGATTTGAATATTTTGTGACTATCTTTAGGTCAAAGATGAATTTTCTTATAGAACGTTTTGAGTGGTTTCTAGAGTATATTTTCGGATTAGATGACCCTAAAATAACTCAAGATATTAATCCTCATAGTTTACAGCCTTTTTTGTAAGTGGAATTAGTATAAAAATGTTACATGTTTGGGGATTAAAATGACGCTTACTAAAATGTCATTCTTTTGTTGAAGAAGCAAGAATTAAACGAATCTGTAAAGCAATTATTATGCAACCAGTCGCTCTTTTCCGATCAAAATCAAATATTATTGGAACGTGTCCAAATGTGGAAATACTGTGGCTATTAGGAATCTTGACTTTTCCGCCAGTTTCTCTATGGTGTATTTTGGCAATGGTCAAACAGCACCATACTGAGTATTGTAGTAAAAGCTACGTAAGAGAGAAAAAACCTTGAACAAATTCAATTTAAATTACTTATGGGAGAACTAACATCGATTGTATATTCAGACTATCCACTCGACTAATTAACCAAGTCAGTCTGGTTTGTCAGTAGTAGAATGGGAGACGGGGAATTTGAGTGAATAAAAATAAATAAATAAAAAGGGTTGAAAGCAAATTTAGGCTAGGCATTCTATGAAGATGCCCTAGAGGCTAGGGCCTAGACTGTACAAGCATATACACAAATATCATTTAGAGATAGCAGTGATTATACAAAGCGCAAGTAAAACAGAGAAAATGAATAGTAGCTTTATGAAATGGTAGTTGAAGTTCAGTTAGGACGAGTACTATAAAGTATATTAATGAACCTGGACTTAGTAATGTTAGATTTAGAACCACCATTATATGTTCTTAAAATTAACACGATTTTCACGGTCTTTTATTGTTACTCTACGCATAATTGCTTTGATAAAGTGTTTTGAGTAGTTTTGTTCGTTTATTTGAATATATATGTATATATATACATACACACACGCACTATGTTGCAAACATTATACTGACACCCCTCCCTGTTTTTCTCCGATACGTCACACCAGTTTTCAAACTCCCAAGATATGCGTTAAATGCTGTTGTACAATGCTGGAAGTCGAGCGTGGTTTAGAATTAAACGAAATATTATCATAGGCGGTACATTAGTCATCAGTGATGGGTGAACAATAGACTAAGCTATGATACGGGTGACGACTCACGATACGCAGTTTTTAAATCGTTCGTGATTGCGAAGAACCTCTATGACGGGTTTTAAGTTAAAGATGAATTAGATGTTCTCATACGAAGGTGGCAGGTTCCCCCCCCCCCCCCTCCCAGAAACTCGGGTTTTTCATCCCGCAAAACCGGTCAGTAAAACACAGCAGTTTACACACCAAATAATATATTTTTTCATAACACTTAACCACTTTATTCTAAAATTATGGCTATGAGAACTAAGCTAATCTATGTGGGTTGTGGGTCTTAAAGGCTTGTAACTACCGCAGATTATTATTATTATTATTCTCCTATGTTAAATATGGGGGCGGTGGCCTTATGGAATGAATATACTTATCATGTTTCCTGCTTTTGACTAGAATCACGGTTGTAATTCTGTACAAAACCAGGATGCCCAAGAAAATAAACACCACACACTACATTGAAATTCTCGTAGCGGTTTTCTGGTAGAGATCTAGTTAAGTATCAGCATAATAATACATCATCATCACACTTGTCAAGGATTTAGGTTAGAGTGGCCTGTTCCAGCCTTAGACGTCATCATTGAATCTCTTAAGAGATTCAATGATGGTTTGTAATTTAAGGCTTGTTTTGGTAATCTTCTGTTTTCATTCTTTCAACGTGTTCCATTCATTTATGTTTATATTTTTTAATTTTTTCTATTACTGATTCCTGGTTTAATTCTTTCATAATTTTTTCATTTCTTTTGTGATCGAATAGAGTATACTTTACAGTTTTTCTTGGCAGCATAATAATACAATATTTTACATTACAAGGACTGTGGCGACTTCCTGAAAAGGAAATGATAGTGCAAAGGTTGGGGTGAGAACACAGTCTTGACCCGAATCCTGTTTAGTATATTTAGAAAGAACTAGTACGTAGGTTAAGAACGAGATCAGCATGTCCAACTTCACTAGGATTGTCTAGTGTCATTTTGGGGAATAAAGGAGTGGACTAAAATACCCGTTTCCGTTTATTAACATTGAGTGAAAGGTCTACCCAGGATAGCAGCACCTGTTTTATCAAATTTGAAATAACAGTATGTTGAGCTTCATGAAAATAATTCGATTATGAAACTCTCCGATGTTACGAATTTTGCAACACAGTATGTGTAGATGTTGTATTTCACCCCTCGGCTCTCTCACATGAAGTTTAAACCAAATAGCATGATTGATCTAGATCAGGATTGGGCAAACTGCGGCTCCCAAAGCTACTCTGTGCGGCTCCCGAGACAATTTTGGTTTTCATTGCCATTTTTGTAGACTTTTATATTAATAATCTTTAGTAGTATAGTATGTACCAATATTAGAATATTTTATTTCATAAATACTTTAAAGATAAGTAAAAAACATATATTTTGAAACTTGACATTTTTAGCTTTGAAATGGTACCGGCCAAAAGGGTTGTTGATGTGGATTTTATTATCATATTTGCTTGGTAAAGCGTGTTTCGACATTTTATGGCCTGTGTCGCTTCTGCCAAAATTAGTTCCAAAAGTGACTACTATGATCGCTGTATTACCCAGCACCTCTGTTGCCTGGACTTTGCGTCATCACTCTTCATGCAGTACACACGAGTTACGCGCTTGTGGTGGTAGCGGAACATAACTAGTGAATTTTAGTATAGATAAGTACTTTCATTAATAAATAATTAAGATTGATTTTAGTGAAAATTATAAAACCCTTGTTTAAAATGACTGAGCAACAGAAGAATATAAAACGGAAATACGAACAAAAAAATGAATGTTTAACCAACAATGGGAGGACAATTTTAACTGAAACAATACGAAAGGAAACTTAGAAACACTTTATAATGATTTTGAGAATAGGTTTGAGAAACTAAAAAAAGTTAAAGCCATGTTTTGAATTTCTTGTGAATCCTTTTGTGATTGATGTCATCAACGATGGATGTTTTGTTGTTGCACCTTTTACCGGATGCTGCTTCAATAGAGACAGAGCTTATTAAGCTGCAGGAAGATGTGAGTTTGATGCTAGTACATAAAAGCTCATCTGTAACTGACGTTTGGAAACAAATCTCAGAAGCAAAGTATCCCAATCTTCAAAAAACTGGCTTCTGACTACTCTCTGTTTTCGGGACAACTTACTGCTTTGAATCTCTCTTCTCTGTAATGAAATTTGTCAAGTCAAAACATCGTGCTATCCTCACTAACAGCCACCTCACCGAGCTGTTAGTGAGGATAGCACTAACAGCTAATCAGAGCTGTTCTTAGAACAGCTTTGACATCCTACCAGCTAGATTTTACTATTAACTGCACAAATGAAGAATCAATCAACGCCTTCAACGAGTAGAGATTAAACATATTCTTCTTTGGTGAGTAGGACTACTATATAGTTGTATTTTTATTATATATAAATACAATTTTAAAATAATATTTTCTACGGCTCTTGAAAATTCAAAAATATATTATATGCGGCTCTTATTACCGAAGGACTTGCCCACCCCTGATCTAGATCGATACGGTACGATATGTCTTATCTATCACTTATAATTTCCTTTTCGTGTATTCTTATTAAATAGAATGCCTAATATCTGCTTAATTTCTTAAAATTATCATGAACTAGTTAATTTGTGAAATGTTTTTTTTCCTGAAACACTTTTTTTTCTATTTTATATATGTTTATAAAAGAAATTATAATAAATATCCGTTATTGTTTTATAGCTGTTTAATAAAATATTTTTTTTTACATTGAAAGCTTTATTTTGTTAGAGAATCTTGGTTTTCCTAACAAAATATAAATTAATATAGGATAATGAATAGATATTTATTATCCCTTCTTTTACTAATAATTTTTGATGTGTGTGTGTCCATTCAAGGATTTCCAATTAGATGGTCCTTTTGGCGTACTAACATTTGCTTATTAGGCTGTGTTTTAGAGAATGTGCCCAAAGTTGAGATGTAGATGTTACATTATTTTGTTGCAAAATAACATATTTCAGAAATCTGACCACATGCATACATCCCTTTGTGCACTATTAAGTAAAGGAACCCTCACGTGAAACTTAGCTAACTGATATGCTCATCATTCACGGAATGCAGTCAGTAATGATGACATCCTTTGACCATGAGATGCGACAAATATTTCTAAGAGCCGTCTAACTGAAGATAAATTAACGTACCTTATGTAGAAGTAGCAGACTTTATCCTTCTGCAAAAGCAGACAAACATGCCAGAAAATACCCACACTATTAACATAGTAGAGAACAAGATTAACCTATCTATCAGGGAATTAATTTGGTTTATATGAAGCCAAGTTACTTGGCCATGGCAAGTCACTGATGCTTGACACCTTATGAGGAAGATGTCATGAGTTAAAGCAATTGGTTTGGTGGTTAATTTTCCTTATACGATTCAGTCTTTTCGAGTAATTTTAAGAAAAAAAAAAGTAAATGCTTTAATTAAACTTTCAGTTCACATATGTCTGGCTTGTTTGTCTTATTTTACGGATCAAAAAACCGAGTTTCCCGTAGGAGGACACACAGGACCTATACAAGTCTTTCAACTGAAAATGAAGCTGGTGGAAGGTTTATGAAGATTCTTTGTGTCCTCAACTGTATTCGAACTCAAGTCTTTCCAAACAAAGGACATTCTTTATGCTGTCTTTCACTGGGCGATTGCAGTGGCAGGCTTAGAGAAAGAAAAGTAATGAGCCGAATATATTTTAAGGTTTCAGGATGTGGGTAGTGTTTTTGGTAAAATTCCTGCTATATGAATTCAGTTATCTAATACATCGTGTTTTGGAAGTAGGCGTTGGTTAACAAAAATCTCTTTAATATTTTATAAATGGAAAGGTTTTTGAACTGCGTTTATATTATTTTCACCAAACTAACTTATAAAATTACACTTTGATATGCGAATATTTCTCCAAATTTAGAATTCATAAACCAACGCTTGCTCCCACCAAACGTTTCATTCTTAGAGGTGCCATTTTATTTGCCGATCCTTCAAAGATGACATTATCTTTAAGAGTTCTACTTAGGCTATAACTTAAAATGTTGAGTTTAATGTTTTGAACTTCTGGCACTTACAGCGATTTATTTTTTCACTAAGTGTAATGATTGGTCTGTGTGGCTTTACATGAACAGAAGCTCAGTTTCATCAGAATTTTAATGCTTTTTTTTTTTTAATTTGTCACTGCATCCTTGAAACGCATCCGCTGCTGGACTAGTTTCGATTTCCATTTCAGCGGCCATCAATCCCCTTGATATTTAATTTTTGCATTAAGAGACGTTCTACAAAATTACTTACCGCAAGTAAACATCACTATCACTTCATTTTCTCCTATTGTACATCGAACGAATATAGCTTTAATCATCACAAAATTCTAAACAAAAAATTTGAAACAAATATTACACGAGTTGGAAAGCCTTAGAAAACAAATGCTTGAGCTGGGATGGTGAATGTAGGAATTGGTTCGATAGTACGTGGAATGTTTTCCTTAAGTATCTGGACTCGATGGCTTAGTGAGATTGATATTATTAAGGATAACAAGAACCGCTTATAATTTGAACTCATTTTTACATGTGTTTTGAAAAACTGCAATTCACACTGACTGGATTGTTCTTTAAGGTATTTTGAATGACAAAAATGAAATCAGATAAAATACCGTATTCAGCGCCTGGTAACACAATCAGATGTCACAAACTCTCTGTTAAGAAAAACCTCGGTTCAAATCCTTCTAGGGTTGTCAATCTACGTTGAATTATATTGCCTCGGAGATTTGAAGGAAAAGCGTTTCATTTTAATTGTATTCATCCTCATTTGTTTGCTTGCGTAAAGATTCTTGCAAATGTTTTATTTTCCCTTCAAGTATCGGCAAACATTTCGAATTATTTTTATCCTAAACATAGACGGACTACACCTTTGTTTTCATTTCTTTGTACAAAACTACCATCTCGCCTTAAGCATTCCAGGCTGATTTCGCAATAAAATGGAAATATTATGCTGGAGGGCTTATGATAATACGGCTAGCCAACAGCTTTCATGCCTCTCCTATAAATGCTGTCATTTTTTCTTTCGTTGGAAATTTATTGACTATAAACTTCGTTGATATTCTTATATTTCTCTCATGCAATGACCTATAAAATAAAATACGCACTTGTGTTGTTCTGATTAAAATCAGGAATTGGCTGTGTGCATAGTACAGGTATGGAAAGCCTCGTTATATGGCTGAACTTTCCGATCAGTAGGTTGTAGATTCCAACCCGATTGTGGGCATGGATGTCTGTGAATATCACTGCGCAGTGTGGGACCGTCACCCTGCTTATTAGAAGCCTGAAATAGATTGACAAAGAATTTCCATACTTGATCTCAAGAGCAGGATTTCCATATTATCTGATTCATAGTCTGCCTATCGTACATTAGTACGATAGGACTGCAACCAGTCGTGAGTGGAATTCACATAAAAAAGGTGTTATCACATGGTGATTGCTGTACGTTAGTACCATTAGTTACATGATAGCAGGATGACGACAACAACATAGTGATAATTGAAATACTAGCGTAATCTCATTTCTTCATATTTATACAAAACTTATTGCTAGTTTTGTAGAAATGTTCAGAGAAAACATCATGTCACCGATATAGGTTTGGAGTTACTGTAATGCCTGTGCTAACATTGAGGACAAATGCCTAAAACGAGCAGGCGCCAAGAGACAGTAATGGCTCTCATTCAGAGGCCATAACAAAAGTTTAACTCCTCTCTCTCTCTCTCTCTCTCTCTCTCGGCAGTTTACAGCACTGCTTAGTGGCCATCTTGACTAGGTGTGCGTGTGTACACTGGGTATCAAAAAAGGCATCTCACACTGCATAGTCCTGATCGTGCATCCATGAATTCCCGTTTCTGTGGCCAATTGAAGGAGCACCTCAATTTTTTGTTGACAGTGAGTGCTTCTATGCCACATTTCTTCTTTATCAGGATAACTGCCTCGGTACCACCGTGGGAATATTTATAAACATCTTTGTGGTAAATGATGTGTACGAAACTTGATTGCTATGCTATTTTCTTGACTTTTTTTTATATTCCTGTGTTGTTATGTATTGAGGATAAGCAGATCTCTTTTCTGCAGTTTGTTTCAACACATGCTTTTATGTGTAACAATAGTTAGTTCACTCTCGTTGTTAAGCTACTATATATCTTGGTTTTGTTGTCTTGTCTTTGTTTAGGTTGGAATTTTTTATGGCTTAGATAATGGCATTTCAACGCAAATAACTTAATTGGTACAACGCAAATTATTACTGTTTCGTACAAATGTGTACTTTGGTCATTTGAAAGACATTATAAACATGCACACACGCGCGCGCAAAAAAGAGAGAGACTTCATCTATTTCTGTATTATTAAAAAAATAAACTGAATTTTCATTAATTCTGAATCTTGTTGTCTTGTTCAACTTAAAGCACAACTTAAGACCACTTCTTGTGAATAACATTTGAATATTTTTTAACTGACTCCATCCACGAAAGGTTGCAAACCTATAATAGTTGTATTAAAATTTAATACAAACTATAAAATTTCTCAACATGCGACTCACCCAAGATTAGATGAAAAATTTGTTATGCAATTATGAAAAATTTTATGGCCAATAAAGAAATGAGGGAAAGAGTTGGTAATCTTTTGCTGTTTATAGGTTCTGAACCTATAACGTCAATATCTGAAATCTATTTAATATTAATTATTCCAATTTTTGCTTATAAAATCGCTTAATTATAGCGAAAAGGATAAACATATTTCAAGATCCTGTATTCACTTTTATAAATTTATTAAAATCATTCTACAGCTGATATGACTAAGTAATGAAAATAAAAAGAGGCAAGAACAGAACGAAAAAAATTCTAAACCTTCATTGTAAACGTTTCTTTTCTAATGTTTCTAACACAATAAACATTCTGTAACGTAAGTGAAATAATAATAAACAAAACATTAATGGCAAATACCTGTTGGATTTCTGCTCAGGAAATGGACTAGTTATTAATAACACCATGTTCCAACATAAAAATGTATTATTGTTGATAGTGATGTTTTCTCCCTGGTGCAGGACATCAGAGTGTACAGAGGATTTGAAATTGGAAGTGATCACTATTTAGTCTTGAGCAGGATAAAATTGAATTTCATATTGAAAAGAATAACATGTAAGAAAGTTTCAAAGCGAATAAAAGTTGAGCAGCTCTCAGATGTGAACTGTAGAACTAAAATACACAAACATTATTCAAGAAAAAATGAGAGTTTGAAAACAGGAACAAACGCTTGGAGAGTCGGTGGTAAATCCTGAAGAAAGCATCGATTGATTCAGCCAGAGAAGCATGTGGTGAGTGTCTGCAAGGATAGAAAAATCAGAACTCCATGGTGGACACAAGAAGTTAAAGAGGCAGTGAAGGAAAAAGAAGAAAGCATATAGAAAGTTCCTGGCGAATAAGTCAGCTTTTGCTCTTACAGAATACAGAGACAAATGTAAGAAAGCTAAACACTGTGTAAAACTGGCTAAACAAAAGTCATGGGAAGACTTTGATAAGAACATAGAAAATAAATATAAAGAAGGTGTCAAAATATTCTAGAGGCTGTTAAAAAAGCTCAGTAATGGAGGAAAGAGTGTTGCAAAAGGAATTAGAGATGACAAAGGTGACATGAAAACTGGTGAAAAAGATATCCTTGAAGTATGGAGTTAATTATTTCGAAAAATTGCTAAACGAAACAATCAGTGACAGCACAGTAGTATAAAACACTCAACAAGCATGCAATTAGGAATACATATCCATACTTGAAGTAGAAAAAAAGCCAGCAAAAGCTGAAATGTGGAAAGGCGACGGGAATAGATGATATTCGACCAGAAATGCTCAAGTATGGAGGTGTAAAGGTCTTACAGTGGCCGCGATGCATAGTTCAGAAGGTCTGGACAGAGGGACGCATTCCAGAGGATTGGAGTAGAGCTCTCATAGTACCCATTTATAAAAAGGTAAATAAAACACTGAAGGTGAGAATTACAGAGGTATTTCTCATCCGGGTGTTCCTGGTAAGATTTATGCAAGTATACTTGAGAAACGGTTGAGAACAATTGTGGAAGGGAAGCTTGGTGAAGAACAAGCTGGATTCGGGCCAAATAGAGACTGTCAGAATCAGATATTCACTTTACAACAGATGAGAAATCATGGGAATATATCAAAGATCTGTATTGGAGTTTTGTAGACTGGCATATGTCAAGGTTCCAAGAGAAAAGCTCTTCAAAACGCTACAGTTGTATGGTGTCAATGGGGCATTATATCAAGCAATACTTAGTGTTTATTTGAGTTGTAAGTTAGCAGTTAGAATTGAAGGAAGTACAGGAAGATGGCTTAATGTTAAATCTGGTGTGAGGCAAGGATGTACATTATCCCCTCTGTTATGTATTATCTATATGATCACATTATGAGGAAAGTAGTATTAAACCTGATATTAATCTCAGCTCTTTACTTTATGCGGATGATGTTATACTTCTAAATAGATCCAGTAAAAGGCTGCAAGATTCTCTGACTAAATTGAAATAACTGTTGTAATAGATTTGGTATGAAGGTCAGCTAATAACAAGACAAAGGCAATGAAAATAGAAGCATTGAAAATATCAACTGCATTGTGAATGGAGAACCTACAGAACAAGTAAAACATTTCACTACTTAGGAACGATTTTTAGTGAAAATGGTAAATTAAATATGGAAATAGACAACAGAATCAATAAATCTGGTATGGTAGGAAGTCAATTGAATAAATTCATATGGAATAAGAGAAAAATGAGTCAAAAGACTAAATTAGCTCTATACAAGATAGTGTTCAAACCAATTTTAACGTATGGATCTGAGAGCTTGGTCAGAAGTAAAACATTTGACCAAAGACTAGAGACCACAGATTTGAGAGTCCTGAGAAAGATTAGATTCATGAACAGATAGAATCAATGGCAATGCCATATTAAAAACGAGGATATTAGGAAAGAACTTGACATTGTCAGCATTAGCAGAGCTAATCTCATGTGGTATGGACACTTAAACAGAATGGGAGAGGATAGATTAGCCAAACAGGTGTTCTTTGTCAGGTTGGCAGGAAAAAGACCCAGAGGAAGACATAGGCGGATTGATACAGTAAAAAGTGCCTTAGAAGATAGAAATATAAGATCTGATACTGTTGGAGTCTTGACAGATAACAGATTGATTTGGAGAAAAATTGTTGATTGGAAGTTAGTAATGGTGTAAGTTTTTCATGTAGTACTATCATATCTTGTACACCCCTTGAGGGTACATATCAGGAATTTGATGATGATTGATGATGATAAGAACAGTTTGAAGTAACAGGATGACTTAGACACGGATGTCTCCTATCTCCAGTATTATTTGGAATATATAAGAATGAAATAATCAAAGAATGGAGAATAGTCAGCATCGAAGGAATCGTAATATAAAATAATTTTATATTAGACCTTATCGTTTGCTGATGACTAAGTGATATTTGGAACAACTGGTGACACTACAAAAAGTTGTATGTGAATTGAATTTAAGTAAAAGAACAGTGCCAGGTTCTCATTTACACTGACACGTTCTTGCATGCTAATAATGTCAAGTTTCTTGCTAATTTCTTCATTTTTAATGATTCTGCCATTGATGTTATCGGTTCACTCCCCTAATTTTTTCCAGAACCCTCATATCTGTGGTTTCTTGTCTTGTGTTATTTCTAACCTAACTCTCAGATCCATAACTTGAAACTGGTTTGAACACTGTCTTGTATACTGCAAATTTAGTGTTTTGCCTAATTTCTCTCTTATTCCATATAAATTTATTCAAACGGCTCCTCGCTATACCAGCTTTGCTTATTCTGCTGTCTATTTCCAGATTTTACCCGTCATCTTTATTACAAACTGTGCTTAAATAGCTAAAATGTTTTACTTGTTCTATTTATTCTCCATTCAGAATGCAGCGAAAGTTTTCTATGATCCTGCCTATTTTCATAGTTTTGGTCTTTTTATTGCTGATTTTCATGCTGAATTTGTTACAGCTGCTATTCACTTTAGTTAGAGAATCTTCGAGGCTTAAGATGTGTTTAGTTCAACATCATATGCACAAAGAAAAGAGCTAAGTTTGACATGTCCACTTCTAATATCAGGCCTCATACCACTTTCGTTCGTAATGTGATCCATATAGATGATGAACAAGAGTGGAGATAACGTGCGCCCTTGTCTTACCCCTGATTTTACATCAAACGTTTCAAATTACTTTTTAAAATAATTACTCCAAACGTCTATCATATCCTTATGCTCAGTTTTCATGTCATCCTTATGATCTTTGACTCCTTTTCCAGTACTCTTTCCTCCATTTCTAAGCTTCTTCAATAGCCTCTAGAATATTTTGCACCTTCCTGATATTTGTTTTCCATACTCTTACCAAAATGTTCCCATGACTTTTGTTTAACTACTTTTAAACATAGCTCTTACATTTTTCACTGTATTCTTTTATGGCATCTGTCGATCGATTTATTAGCAAGGAACGTTTGGTATGCTTTCTTTTCCAGGACTGCTTCTTTAACTTCTTGTGTCCACCATGGTGTTCTTATTGTTTTGAAGATGTTATAATGAAAATTAGAATGGCTGAAACCGAGAAAAGAGAAGACAAATGTAAGAATAAAGATCCATAAAAACTTTTGAGCGTCAGACTTGCTTGCACAGTACTTTTCGAGAAAATTCATGCTGGTTCTGTCGGCAGAGATGAGAAAAAGAACTAAAGTTCTAATTTTAATCTAGTTGTGGTTCTGAGTTTTCGAAGAATGATGAATGATAAATGTTTCTCGAATAAGTACAAAATCATTACCTTTATAGCTTCATAACATTAACACTATTATTTCTTTAATATTTCAACATCACTTGTTTGTTTTTTATTTATTTTTCCATTTGTCATCCTGATGTTACTATAATAAGAATTTCTGTTCATCCCATCAATATTTAACTCCTGTAAAAACTTCGTAGGCCTCCATGGCTTAGTCGATGATGTCTTTAATTGGAAAAACCTGATGTTGAATTCCATACAGGACGCACAGTATCTGTATAAGGGGTGTTTACAACTGAGAGTGAGTGAACGATCTCATACAGTGTCAGACAAATCTTTCGGGAGAACACCCGCATTTTATGATTTTTGTCGTTCATTTGGGTACATTCCGCAGCTTGTTAGTCTCTTTCTAATCAAATGTCATCGTTAATACCAACTGAGACCATTTGATTGGGAAGACCTAGATAGGTTTGAGTCCCATGTAGAACACAACCTGAGTTTCCGGCGATAAAAAAAAAACCTCGTATGAGGATGGCTAATTCACCTTCAATTGAAGAAGTCCATCTAATGATTCATAATGAGAATCGAATTCATGTCTTTTCTAAGTGGAGGGCTCATGTGATTTCTTTCTTCCAGCTGTGCAACGAAGATGATATTGTGTTTAGAAACTCTGACACAAAATGACACTTTATTTGTCTACTAAAAAGGCATTGGGTTGTTTGGAATCATAGTCAAAGCAACTAAGTCTATGAGGCCAGTGTATTATCTGTCGACTGGATGTGTTCTGGCCTATTTTGCAAGATGAAAAACCCATTCCAAACGAAACCCACGCAACATGACATCACTAACTCGCTTTCATTCGAAAAGTGAATATATTCTTCGCGTCCTAGAACTGGAACACAAGTTTTTCCAACCAACGAGAGTCGTTTTTTATGGACTGAGCTACGAAGACTCCAAGAAAAGTGTAAAGATCTGGCCGCTGATATTACTATACAGATGCTGCAACTTGCATGGATGGATATTGACGTCATTTTTCATGTACCTGCCAAATTTATGTATATAACACATTAATTAATGATCAATGAGACAAACAAAACTGCGAATCCTATTATTTGCATCCTTATTGTTTGAAACTGAATAATCTGTTTCATGTTTGTGTTTTAGAATAAAAAATTAAGTGACTTCTGCATTTTTAAACCCAACTAGATGCGGTAAAATCATTATGGAATTAAATACTTATTTCAGTAGGCATTTTGCAACCACCCTATTTTTTCCAAAGTTTATGCGCGCACAAAATATCCCTTAATGTACATCATATAACACATTAACAAGAATTTTCTTTCCCTCCCATTTCCTCTAGCTAACCCCATGAAAAGGGGATTACGTTACCATTAAGGCTCTTATGCTTAAGTCATCTTGTGCATTTTTGTCCCTTGACGAAACGTAGTCATGGAAACAAAGAAGGTCGTTAGTTCTTATGAGTTCCATTTATTTTCTTGTAGTAGATATAAATGAGATCGGTAATGTATTCTTCTCTTCTTTTCCATCCGATGAAGTGAAATGTCGATGCGCGGACTTACTGTGTGGCATTTAGAAGCACATGTTGTTTATCCTCTCCAAGTTTCTACTTAGTTCCAATAAGGCTCTTTTCAAATTTGTAATTCACGCATGCATAAAAATCCTCATCAACCGATTGGTGGAACTCATCGCCCTCTACCGGCGCTTTCTTAAAGTTGTGCGTGATTATCATAAAAGGAAGAAAATTAAGTTCTTTTTCATACTCCTAAATGTTTGGCGAATCTCTCTTCCAGTCCATCAGCTGTGTTGGCGCTTAGCAGCTACTGTTCCACACACGTTGAACAATTAATTACATCTTTTTGACGAAGCAAATGGCGAATTAGTTCTACATGATGATTGCATTCTTCCCTCAATTTTCCCAATGCTTTGAAGATTATAACCGATAATAACTAAGAAGTTGGTGTTTCTTAAGTAAATATATAAATATATATACACTCAAGCGTGTTATGGGAAGGGGGATATGAATTGCGTCCTGTTTGGTATTTGTTAATGGCGGTATATTTGATATCTTCCCCTCCCCATGCATCGAACTCAATAAAGTTGATATTAATCCTTTCTTGTCTCTTTATGGCTGTTCCATTCTCAAGGGAAGTGTCTCCATTTCACAAGCTTACTACCTTTTGAGATAAGAACTATAAATCTTTTGCTCTTCATCCACTAAGCAGTTAAGGCTTCCTTTATCCCCTTTATTTTTGCTTAGAAAGCGTGAAATAGAATGATAGATGGAAGAAGGGGAAAATTGGCCTGTATTACCCCAAAACGTTATAAGTGAAAGGAGGGTTGGATGCTATAAAAATACACTCTAAGCAACAGTTCTGCACCATGCATCCAGTCGATAAAACGAAGCCCTGGACATCGATTGGTTATTCGTAGTGTTCAAGTACAGTCATTTACCACACACCTGTACTGGTAAATCCAAGTCCAGTAAGTCATTTAAGATGTTTAATTATAAAAAAAAAATGTATTGGACTTTACAAAGCTGAATTCTTCACGTAATTCTTACACTAACTGACTTGTAATTACAATTAGAATGTTTGTGTTGATCATCTTTCGCACGCTATGATAGACTGACGTTACGCTTTTTTTTTTTTTTTTTTCAAAAATTATTCAGACCCAAAAATGCATCTTTAAAAGTCAGAATACGAATCTGTCAACGGAAGTAATTAATAATGAAGCTAAGTTAATTTTTCTATACAAAAGAGAAGAAAAAAAAACTATTACACGCCGACCACGAAAATGGCTTTATTACCTTATAATCTTCAAGTTCTTTCTTCAGGTCTTAACTTCCATGTACCGTCTTATTCCCATCTATCTTTGTACCATAAAAGAAAGAAATAAGTAATTAAAAGTTTAATAGCCTTAACAACATTTCAGCCGAGTCACTTATTCTTCGAAGAATGCATTGGCTTACGTATTAAAGTGTTTCCCTTTACGCGTTATATGTTTAATTTTAATTCTCAAATCACTTAATAGGTTTATTCTTTGTTAGCGCTTAGATGAGTTATCATGTTGAGGATAAATCTTTTCTTTTAGGTGTGGTGCTAATGGAAAATTCAAATATTAACTTGTATTTAATGAGCTACCCACAAAATTAAATGAGTGGGATGTTTCATATCTTCGTGGGTTACAATTTACAAGCTGAATGGATTCATTAAGGTCTCATAAAATTTTTTTTTCACCGAGTAAAACTGTTGGTTTTAGATTTCTCTATTTGAATCGATGTTGCACATTTCATCGTGGACTATCTGAACGGAAATGACGTCATAGGCTCTTTTAACAAACTTCGCCAACTTCTAAACAGTCTGATGAAGGTCGCTACTCGGACGTCGACACGTCAGTTGATTTCATCATGGCGTAGTTAGGGTATCACTTAATTAAAATATTTTATTTCGTACGCAGAACGATTCCAAGTCCGCATTTAATGTCTCGACGGCTGTAACACAAGATAGTTGATTGGCTTTATTGAGTTGTTGGCACAGTTCCAAAAATTTTCTACGAGTAACAAGGATGACTGAATATTATCGAATTTCTGTACCGTCGCGGCATCGACAATTTATCAACCTACTCGCCATTTTGAGTATGCGATCTATCCAGATTATGAAATAACAAAATAGTCCTATAGGGGCGCTGTCATTCAGATTTTTGCAAACATTGGCGTAGTCAAATTCTATTTCAGTAGTTTGACTACTTAAATGTATTGTCATCTATAATAGCAGTTTTTTCTCAATTTTAGAGAATGTATAGTTTCAAACTTCTCATCAGAAAGCTTTCTTAGTATTTATCACACACCAGAAACACTGTTATGGAAGAGTCAGTGTAAACTGTTAGCGGAATTCCCACTAACTTCCTATTTTGAACACACAACAGGAGTATTTCCATTCCGATGATTCCGTAACTTGCTCAACCACCGTATAGTGATAAATTAAAGCTAGCTCTTTCGGTTCCATTGTTGTCACATGAATGTTCATTTCCATCAAGAAGGCAGGAGTGCAGTTAAATTTCTCTTTGTACTCGCCATTCTGTCTTTCTCTCTCTGCAAAGCTCTGCGTTTCTCTGTTATTAGTGGACATTGTTATCCAACATACGTCATCATACTCTGATACGTGATGGTTTTACTGTTTCACGGACCATAACTGTGACATTGCATTCGTTCCATTCATAGTTATCAAGACGCATATAAACTTGGCAGTTGGTGCGAATATTAACATTCCATTTTGGTTTCAACTTTGAACTAGAAAATATTAGACAGCTAGTGCTGTTAAATTCATGACATAATTCATGTTCTTTTGGTTTCTTGATTTGGTCTATGATGAAGTTATTCATAAAATATTTATTTGTGGAAATTAACGATTTATCCCCCCAATTGAAGTCAGCTTTTCAAATTAATGAAACACATTTGAGAGAAAAGTATTTAATTTCCAGAACTATACTAAAATATGTATATTTTTTACCATATATTGTTTAGTTCTTTGGAGGTTTTCTTGTACTCGTTTAGTTGGTATCGACTATGCCTTTTGGTAGGAAAGACCTTGGTTAGAATCCCGCCTAGGACACAAACAACTTTTATCAGCTTTTCATGTGTTATTGGTCTCATATGGAGATAGCCGGGTTTTCTTACCGTGGTTTGTTTTGGCCTTAAATTCAAAACAATCAAACCAACTAATTTGTACTCGTAATAGCTCTCGTAATACATTGCAGCATTGAATCCTGATTTTTTAGACTTATCTCAGACTACAATCCTTTCTTCATAGTTTTTCTTTACGGATATCCAATAGAGGTTTCTATTAGATTTCGATCCATGGAGTATTAAAGACATTGTGAAAATTTTATGCTAGTTTTTTCCTCATAAACTTCACTGTTTTTAAAGAATGATTAGGCTTGTGGGAGAGCAACATGTTTTGCTGTGGATTCGAGCTTTCTCAATTAAGCTACATTCTTCTACAATTCAAAAGCATTCTTTTGTAAGTCAAATATTCTCCACCTTGTGTCGTTGTTTCGATATATATATATATATATATATATATATATGTGTTAAAGATACCAAGCTATTTTAAACTTGGTTTTACTCCATTTCCCAAGTAAGCAAACAGACAAACAAGTCAAGTCTACGCCTGCAAGTGTTGCAAGTCAAGCTGACCAACTTTCTACATATATATTGATTGATTATATATTTACTCGGTATGAAGATATGTTCATATTTTTTACTGACTGAATTCCGAGAATTAGACAAACGATTAATTTTATTTAAAGCACAACATGTTTCGTCGGAAATCCGACTTCTTCAGGCGTGAGAACATTGAAAGCAAAATAAAAAACACCACAAAGAAATATTGTACCACTATAAAATCGACTATAAACTACAGTTAAGTTTGAAATGAAGCTACAGTCCGGGCTGAAGTTCTACTGTTAGGCATCTGCGAGCGTGTGACTTCACGAGTGCGCCAGTATCTGATAGCAGAGCTAAATGAGTCCGGTAAATTATAACTAAGGTTACGGGTTATGTGATAAGAGTCCAGGACAATTTCTTTAGACTCAAATATGAGGCGTTGTACCTCGTCGTGGCATATATGAAGGTTTGATGTTGTGGTCCAGTTTATCTCATGTTAGCGACCTTCACTATTTGTGTTCACTGAGAACAGGACATGGCTTGAGAGGGCGCTTGCTCTGGTTCTGTTGTAAGCAATGTCCCTTTGATGTTCCTCGAGATGTAGGAGGATGGACTTCTCAGTTTGGCCATAATATGGCTTCCCACAGTCACATGTGATTTTATACACCCCTGGAAACTGAAGATGGTGGTGACTGTTACCAGAGCAAGCGCCCTCTCAAAGTGAACACAAATAGTGAAGGCCACCAACATGAGATAAACTGGACTACAGCATCAAACCTTAGTGAAGGTTTTTTGGACCATTCTTCCTGTAGGCATGTCATATATATATATATATATATATATATATATATATATATAATATTATTTATTAAGAAACGAAGAATTAGTTATCCAGAATTATAGAAGTAATCTACGAGCATCACAAAATATAAAAACAAAATATTGACAGTGGCTATCAAAAAATACATTTATTGAACGTCTGTTGCGAAATTTCTGGTAAAATATAAAAATAGTTCATATTAATTTGCACCGGGGATGATATTTCGGACTATTTTATTATTCCGTATCGCATCCACATTTCTGCGTTGTTCTGTTGTTGATATTTCTTCTTTAACACATGACCTTTCCTTCCGAAATCCCCCAATTCCCCAAAGCGAGACGAACGCAAAAAGTGACAGCCAGCTATAAGTCATCAATTTTCGCAGATCTCATGTCCTATTGAAGTTGTCATATAAAGTTGTCTTCTACCTTGTCACTATCATCTCTCTCGATGTTTCGCCTCCGATCTGCTCTGTAATTAAATGTCACAGTCCGTGCTACCATCTCTGTATGCTTGTTGATCCCACCCTTATATTGGTTTCTTTGGTTGCCGTTTTGAAGTCCGTCAGTACTTTTGTGCCTTACTTTCTTCAAGAAAATAGATGCGGATTTGTTAAATTGATTTTTCGTCTTCGATCTAACGTTGAAGTAGATCAAAAAAGACCCGTAGACAGCCGATAGTATTGCAACCACTAAAAGAAAGTGCTTTTAAATTAGATTAACTTTTTCAACACGAATATGAGTGCTAAATAAAAAAATAAAATAAAAAATTAAAAAAAATAACAATTTTAAAATGTATTCGATTAAGACAAAGAAGGCGACATTTTCCCACCGGCTACAATTTATGACAAAAAAAAAAAAAACTGATTCTGCAATCTTCTGATTACGTTGAGTAATTTTTCTAGTAACTTTTAAGTGCTTCGTAATTTTCTATCATGACTTGGTTCCAAGATCCCTCCCATCTTAATTTGTTTTCTGTCTGTCTTCATCTCTCCCACAGCCTTAAGTCCTGATTAATGTCTACCTTCATTCATCTCCTACCTCATCTTTCAGTACAATCTTTCTTAAACACTCCCTACTGATTAATATTCTTCCCACTTCATCGCTTGTTCTCCGAAGAGATTTTTTTTTTTTTTTGTAGACTACACATTGTTTCATAATTATTCGACAGGCTACCTCTTATAATCCTCTAGAGTTACTTTCATCTAGTCCTCCTGGCGAGATCAACAATACACGTAACGTTCCCTTAATCCTCGCTTAACAAGACTGCCTGTACAGCACGTGCCAACATCCAGATATCTTGCGCGAATTTTTACCTTTCTCATTCCGCTTAAATCTGTTATCTTGTTCCACATCAAGCAGGCTTCATAAATTCACTGTTATAATAATACATCTTTAAAATATCCGAACGAAATTTTTTCCATTCTTAATGCATTAAGAATGAAACGATATCGAGTTCTGAACATAACTACAAATATATGCACGTATATTCGTATTATATTATGAATAAATAACTATATAATAAATTTCCATGTGACGTCATGTTTCTATGAAATATACAGTTACGTTACTAACGAAACACAACAGATGATGCTATTTCCCCTCCAATAGCCTGTGGCTCTTCCCCCCCTTAACTACAGAATTATTGTTACTGCTAATAAACTTTATTTTTTATATTTAATTGTATGGTGCCAAATGAGAATTAGAACATACTAGCAATAAACGATGGATTTTTCATCATCCTGACATCTTTTTGGTGAATGTTGGGAGGAAGGTAATAAACTGTGTGCGAAATACAAGTATCTATAAGGTCACAGAGTTTAGTGAACTTGTTTTAGCCTATCAAACGTGTTCTTCATGCCATAAAGTTTCACTAGCTTTCATTTGGGAATCGCTGTCGTTTGTGACTTGGCTTATGCTTTACTATTTGCCACAACACAGTCTGGAATCATGTCTCAGTTGTGGACCAGACACGTCTGTCTGCTGTCCGATCTTTTCAAGTACAGACAGTATTTTTACAGGAAGTTCAACGCCAGACGATCTTTTGATCAGTCACGCTGCACATGTTGGTGCATTCAATACGTTAACTGTCTCTCTGCTTAGCATTCCAATTCTACACTAATTCCCACTAATTTAATAAATGATTCCATGACTTCAGACGTTCAAATACAAACGGAAGGAGTAGTGGGGGAAGAGTAAAGAAACGTGAAATGGAAGCAATGGATTTTTCATCATCTTGACATACTTTTGGTGAATGTCGGGAGAAAGCACAGGCTTGTCTGGTAGTCTCCCTCCCATGCATTGCTCTCTCTCTCTCTCTCTCTCTCTCTCTCTCTCTCTCTCTCTCTCGGCATTTAAACAACATTCAGCTCTTTGAATACAAAATGGAAAGTCTAGCTGCTTCTACAGTAATATCATTAGCAACCTAGTCTAGTTTCTAATGATATTATTGCATGTTCATCGTGGTTTTCTTAAAGATATAACGACCAATCTGCATAAATGCATATTTCCTGGTTCACTCCTTTGTTACTAAAGTGAACAATTGAAACTACTATTTTGGTAGTGTTTAATATATATCTAATAAATGGAAATTGCTTTCTGATCGTTACTAATTTTCTGGATTGGTAAGTTTTGTAATTATCTTCGCAGATAATTATTTTTGCCTGTTAGTTGAAGTGTATCTCAGAGGGAAAACATTATAGAAAAAGTTGCTGGGAATGGCTCTTTGTAGGAGAATGTTTGGTATATTTGGGAATATCTAATTCGTGTTACATTTATTAATGTGTAACTCCCTTTACTTAATTTTTTTCTTTTTTTTCTGATCATTTGGCATATTAATTCCCGTAAGTTATTGCGAATATTAAAATTAATCATGTGGGAATTAATATTCGCAGTTTTATCTTGATATAAATATCTTGAAATAAATGCGAATTTAGGATGTATGAAGAAAATACTAATAATATTTTAAATACTTATTAAAACGCAGTTATTTAAGTTTCATATAAAACTAATAAATTAACATATATTTAAATGTATGAAAATTATTTAAATCTATCGAAAATCTGTGGAAACTCGTAAGTTCGTGTGAATCATGTTTATAATGGTAAAATGGTCATGTTGAAGTGAAATTAAAAGTAATTATAGTTAACAAATAACGAAAGATAATAGTAATACTAGTAATATAGTATTTTATACTAGTACGAAATGTAATGTAAAGGAAAACATTTTAGAATTTTAATTATTTTTAGAATATACTAATATGATATTGTCAGTTATTCTACTAATGTACAATGGAATTTAGTTTTTATCAGCTTTATTCTACGACATAAAGTCGAATGATAATGACTACATATTTCCCATGTTTTCAGGGTGGGAAATATGTTTGATTTATCATTTATTTGTCTCGAATGTTTTCCATTTTGTGAATTTTACAAGTAAATATCTGATAAGTTCGTGACATATGGTGAAAAGTTTATTTTATTTTATTTTTATTTTTATTTTTTATTTTGGCGCACTGACAATGGTCATGTTTTCTCTTCCAGTGAATTTGCAACCAAAGCAGACATTTTTTTTATTTTATTTTTATTTTTATTTTTTATTTTGGCGCACTGACAATGGTCATGTTTTCTCTTCCAGTGAATTTGCAACCAAAGCAGACAGGAAACGAATCAATAAACCATGTTTATTTTAATGTAACTTTGGAAAGTTTGTAATTTTCAGTAAAGTGCATTCCTGTTTTGAAGTGTTCTGTTTCGACCTTGCATTTCACGATGATGACAGTAACATCGTCATGTTAAGTGTTAATGTATAGTAGTTAGTTTAAAAAGACTCTTTTCTTTAGAAATATATAATTTTCATTTCCAAGAAAGTAAGTTTTTTTTTTTTTTTTAACTTGAATGAAATTAGCATTTATGATAGGGAAAAAAAAAAGGAGGTACACATTTTGTACCTCCTTTGCGCAATGCCGATTGCACTCCAAGCACCAAATATAGTCCGTGTGTAGAGGCTTAAATGCTGTGAGGACATCATGTTGGAGTCTTAATGGATTGTATACAGCACTCAGAAAGGATTAAAACAGAATTTAATACTTCCTATATTTCGTCTGTCACTGAGACATCTTCAGAGATTACAAAAAACTAATGTCACATATACACAAATACCACACAATACTAAGCCCAACCACGTGGGTGATACTAAAGTCCTATCTCGGTGGAGCGCCCTCTAAGGGCGGTTGTAGGTGGCCTGGAATTTAAGGTGGGATCTCAGATGATAAGTGTTTCCCAAATCTTAGGAAGCTGAATGCAACCATATTTATTAAGATTTGGACGATTTTGAGAGCTGCTGCTGCTGATTCTAAAAATAGTCTCTCTTTTTTGAATTTGCTGTGGTGGAGCAGGGTGGTTTTTTTCATGAGATCCTGTGAGTTGTATCCAAAACATGGTCAGCCAGGCCTGACTGATCATAGTCGTGGTTGCAGATGTATGACTTGTGTTCCTCCAGGCGGATGATTGCTGATCTGCCTGTCTGTCCAAAGTACCTCAGCTTACAGGAACAGGGTACTTTATAAACACCAAGCACTGAGAGAGGAGGGAACTGATCTTTTGTAGAACGGATAAGGGTAGCAAATTTGTGGTGGGGCTTAAATGCTGTGTAGATTGTACTTTATTAAAATGTTGGCTATTTTTTCTGATGTGCCACTGACGTGTAGGGTATGGTGATGGCATTTCTAAACTCTTTCTGAAGAGAAGACCAGGGAACGTGGAATGAACTGATTATATTTTTTATACTGTGATCGATGTAGCCATTGGAGAGGAAAGTGTTGTGTATGTGGTCAAGCTCAGTTCCACTGGAACAAAGATTGTGGGCTCTCTTGGAGTTTTAATAATGCCATATTGTTGAGCGGGATGGTAGTGGGAGAGTATATGAATGTATCTGCCTGTGTGCGTAGGTTTTCTATATACAGTGAAGGAAAGTGTAACTAAAGTGTCTAGGAAGGGTAAACAATTGTTCCTTTCCTTTTCCATCGTAAACTGGATTCTTGGATTGCAGGCTGTTGAGATGACTGAGGAAGGAGTCTAATGGAGAATTTCAAAATTTTCCTATATGGAAAATTTTGAAAAACGAGCCATAGACTCTTTCCCCCACTCAACCCTTCTATATGGCTAAGATATGTAGATGATGTGTTCTCTATTTCGCCTCATTGCCTAGACACATTAGACTCCTTCCTCAGTCATCTCAACAGCCTACAATCCAAGAATCTAGTTTACGGTGGAAAAGGAAAAGAACAATTGTTTACCCTTCCTAGACACCTTAGTTACACGCCTTCCCAACGGTACACTTTCCTTCACAGTATATAGAAAACCTACGCACGCAGGCAGATACATTCACATACTCTCCCACCACCATCCCGCTCAACAATATGGCATTATTAAAACTCCAACCAAGAGAGCCCACAATCTTTGTTCCAGTGGAATCGCTCTTACAACTAAGCTTGACCATATACACAACGCTTTCCTTTCCAATGGCTGCAGCGATCACAGTATAAAAAAAAAAAATCAGTTCCTCCCCCATTCCCCAGTCTTCTCTTCAGAAAGAGTTTAGAAATGCCATCACCGTACCCTGCATCCGTGGCACATCAGAAAAAATAGCTAAGATTTAAAAAGAGTACAACCTACACACAGCATTTAAACCTCACCGCAAACTTGCTACCCTTATCTGCTCTACAAAAGATCAGCTCCCTCCTCTCGATGCCTGGAGTTTATAAAGTATCCTGTTCCTGTAAGCTGGTGTACTTTGGACAGACAGGCAGATCAGCAACCATCCGCCTGGAGGAACACAAGTCATACATCTGCAACACTACGACTATGATCAGTTTTCTCTTTTATATCTCTATTAAGTTCGTTGTTCGGTTGGTACTTAAGACAACTCTCAGGATCTGATGAAAAAAACCACCCTGCTCCACCACAGCAAATTCAAAAAGGAGAAACTGTTTTTAGAATCAGCAGCAGCTCTCAAAAATCAACCAAATCTTAATAAATACGGTTGCATTAAGCTTCCTAAGATTTGGGAAACACTTATTATCCGAGATCCCACCTTAAATTCCATGCCACCTACAACCGCCCTTAGAGGGCGCTCTACCTAGATAAGACTTTAGTCACCCACGTGGTTGGGCTTTGTATTGTGTGGTATTTGTGTATATGTTACATTAGTTTTTTTGTAATCCCTGAAGATGTCTCAGTGACAGACGAAATATAGGAAGTATTAAATTCAGTTTAAATCTTTCTGAGTGCTGTGCTGTATACAATCCATTAAGCCTCCAACATGACACCAAATGTAGTCATTGGAGTTGAATCACATTTCAATTTCCTCAACATTGGTGTCATCCATAGCGAAATGACAATCAGATGGCGCTATATTGATTCTGTGCTAAGTAAAGGACACGCTTCATCTATAGTTCTTTGACCTTTTTTTTGTTTGTCATGCATCCGAACTTCTATTTGGTTTGACTTCATGTTGCACGAATACCACATTTTCGATTAACCAGCGCTAATAGTGCTCGCGCAGACTCGAGGCAGTAATAAGATACGTTTGGAATCGGTTCGAGTGTCCATTACACCCTCGAAATTCCACCGAACACATAACGATGCTCTGGAACCGGAAGTATTCCATTGATTTTTTTTTTTTTTTTGTCGTTTTTGGGTTGTTATAGACTCCATTTTTATCTCAAGCAATGGTTTGTTTGAAAGCAGGTTGCAGTTTTCTACAGACATCGGTGCGATACCGAATTTGTTTTCAAGTTATTTGTGCGATGCATTTGCACATCCTATGTTGATGTTGCTAAGCGCGTCTCCGTAGCGTAGGCGAGAGAATGGCCCGATATCTGTCCTTCGATTTAGAAAGAACTGGTTTCGAATCTCATCTAGAAAGCGAGGAAAACCTTATAGGCAGGAGTCTGCCCTAGTTGAAATTCTAAAAAAAGAAATAAATATCAAATTAATTAATTTTGGCCATTCATTCTTACTAATAAATAATAATTCAAACAGTAAAAAATAATATTTTTTAATTTGGCTTACAAAGCACACATAATTATATACCACGTCTCAACAGGAGAGTATCTCTTTCAGTGGTAATCTTCACATCCTTTATTTATCATTAGCTTCAGTTGTTCACTTTTGGCTATCTCCGTCTCGATTTTGTTCTTTTTTCCCCCTCCGTTTCTATATTCTTTAATTAAAATATGATAACTGTTCATCCAAGGTGCAAAAGTTATAAAAGTTAATCTGAACCTAATACTGGCTGAGCAAATAAATTAAGATTCATCAACGAACCGTTGAATTACTAGAAATTCTCCCAACAGACGGTCTGTTCTCGAACTTATGTTTCAGCTGCGTGTTTGCACTTCTCTCTCTCTCGTATTACATAACTACATACAGACACATGGAACGAAATTAATGATGCGTGCTGTAGTACACGCTTTGTTTCGTCGTCCATGGAGAATTGTAGAGAGAGAGAGAATTAGGACATCTGCTACTGCTTCGGAAACTGTGACAGTGTCGTGTGATGACACGTAGATGACACTTAGCCATTGCGGAAATAAATACTTTCTTTTGTTATTGTATTTTGGAAAGACGTCATTTCCGGGTAACTCGGACTTGAATAAGATGATAATTTCGATTATTTGAATTAAAGGTTCAGTTTCTCTTTATCTCCACTTTTTTTTTAAATTTTTTTTTTTACTCTTTTGACTAGTAGATGGGTTCAAGTGTAGGTTCGTTGATGACAATCAATTCGTCAAAAATAATCTTCAAGTAATTTTCAATAATCTCTCCATCCATTCATTCGCCTAACGCATGCATTTATCTTTCTTCTCTGTCAGCCAATCATTATCCATCTATCAAAATGTACAGGTACGATTCAAAAAAGGGCGTTTTTTTGTTAAAGAAAAAAGAAAACTAAAATAGGCTTCGTTTGTGAGGAAACGACAATGCAAAGGCGGATGTACTCAATACTTAACAGACTCTCATATCAGTTTTCTTTACTAGACAACATTACGTTCGGAATGCAGCTTTTAAAAGCGAGGAGAAAACTGACCTCAGCTAAATCCGAAACCTTAGTATAAAGAAACACTTATCGGAGAAACCATCTAAGTTTCTAGAACAATGTCAGTCTCCTTAGCCGGTCGATAATACACCCATGAATACTCCTTTTTTTTTCCCCTCCTTTATATCTCTATTAAGTTCGTTGTTCGGTTGGTACTTAAGTTCTCACTGGTGTATACCATTAGTAGAAATGTAGTGTTCTGACCATAATACATTTTAAAATGTAATTACCGCCATGTTCTTCATGTTGCAGCCTCCGGTTTTCCTGTTTCCTTTCACTTCTCAACCTGTGGCAGAACTTTGGAGAATTCGACTTACCTCATTAAGAAGTCTTTGAACAAAAGATTAGATCACGGTCGAAGCGTAGAACCATTTCCTGCTACAGTGCCTTAGGGAAAGGGGTCGTCATTATACAAGAAGTCAAGCATGCAAAAGTCCATGTTTATTACGTTCCTCTGTTTGTGTCTTCGAATAACTTCCTTTAAGTAAGGGAAAAATAAAATATTACTTCCGTTTTCTTGGGACTTTTATACACGTGAATGGCCACTAGTTCAAATTTAGAACTGCATTCGAATTCGCTAACGCATTTCACGCTATTTGACTGCTTGCAGCCTATTTAATTTCCTGCAAATAAACAAAGCTGGCAGCCATTTTGAACATTTAATGAAGCAAATGTGATCATTAGTTCGTCTGCTTTAACTTTCCATGATTCTTTTTTATATTTCTATCAGAAAAAAAAAACTTCTGGGAAGCATAAAGTTAGTTTACCTAGTTGCAGACGATAATTGTCATCTTTTCCAGCAGCTGTTTTACTTTTATTTAGATTTCTTATCGCAGATATTTCTGTTGATACGAAAATACGGTTGCTGTACTACAAAGCAGTTACTCTTTTGTTAAATAGCTAGAACAGTGGTGAAAAAGAGAAATTAATAAACGAATAAAATAAAAACAGAAACAGCATTCAATATAATATAATGTACTTTGTTGTAAACTTCTTGACCTAATAACTAATATTCGATGGCTTAAAGAAAGACCATCAATAGAATGAAAATGATGTTTTCTTATTTCATAATAGCTACCTTAACCAAACTCTTGAGCTGCTGGCTATCTAATTAGTGTGTAATTTGCTGACGCAATGCCAGTTGTTATGTCTTCACATCAGACTTGCGAGGCCTAAATTAAATGGATGTGCTTGGACTCTGGTGTATTTCTTGGTCATTACCAGAAGCGATAGCTTTCACCTTTAAGACGCGAAAACATTTTCAACATCTTATCAAAGCACGTTTTCTTTGCTATTAGGTACTACTTTTGATGGGATAACTACCTAGCCATCTGGGAAATTCTTTTTAATTTTCTTGATGAGGTTCGCACTTAGCCAACCACTGAGAGTTCGTTCTTTGATTGACTTTTTTTTTTTTTTTTTTGTTCACTGAAATTAGCAGAAGAAACGGGTTAACAAGGGCATTAATAAAAAAAAATGAACCCACGGCTTAGCAGCTGTCAGTGGTAAATTACTTTTAAGATAAAATTGGGAACACTAAACAGTATTTATAATAGTATAACTATTCACTTGCAAAAATTATTAATTGCACGTGAAAGATAAAGATGTAAAACTTTATATTATTCTGCTAGCCCGGGATTGGCATCCAATGGCTTGTGTACTACATGTGGTTTTTTTTCCCCAGTATATACTCATAGAGCAAACATGAAGTGGAGTAATTACATAATCAGATGCCAGTTTCAAATGTTGTATCAGTGTTTGAAAGTGCCATAAAGTATTTTCACAAAATGCAGTTTCTAATTTATTACGATCAAGGATATTATGTATCCATCCATATATTATAGCCAAATATAGAAAGAAACTTAAAATTCTACTAGAGCTTATAATAGAGCCTTCGGCATCGGTGTTGCCTTGATATGCACAACTTAAAAGACATGAGCTCTCTTCAAGAGCCCGTATGTTCGCCTTTTACTTACTGTCCTCTTCCGTCGGGGACGGGTTGAGTCTTCATTGTTTCCACAACAACCTCCAGCCACTCTGGTGAGCTATCTATAGGTTTGTAATCCGGAGTTGACCTTTATTGATGTTATCCATTTAGTTCTTGGTCTTCCTTTTTTTACTTCTAATCTTGCATACAGAGCGAGGTTGGGTAGCCTTTTTGGTGGCATTCTCTCGACATGTCCCTACCGTTGAAGAGTTGTCTTCTTTTGATCTTTTCTATTACGATATTAAGTTCGCCTTAAATTAGATTTCACTGATTCGTCTGTTTCGAACTGTTGGTGCTCATCAGCGATCAGGCAAAAACCATGATGAATATAACTTTTTGACAATATGATTGCCAAAGATATTAAACGGAGAGTTTTGCTCTCTTTGGATTTCTGCCTAGTTTCTGATGAGCACCAATAGTTCAAAACAGCTGCAAAGACAATGAAACCTAATTTAAGTAATAAAAGGCGAAAATACGGTCTCTCGGGCAGAGCTTGTGACTTTTATTACTTAAATTAGGTTTCATTGTCTTTGCAGCTGTTTTGAACTATTGGTGCTCATCAGAAACTAGGCTGAAATCCAAAGAGAGCAAAACTCTCCGTTTAATATCTTTGGCAATCATATTGTCAAAAAGAAGTACAAACCAAGGCATATTCGATGCCGAAGGTTATATTCTGAAACGTTGTCTGGTAACTCTTTGAAATATTTTATTTATAATTGATAATTAAAATAATTTAGATTTCTTTTTATATTTGACTATAAAATACGGATGGATCCATAATATCCTTAATTTTAATATCTTGCTTATGCCAATTTAGAGCCATTTATCTCTGTACGTTAGTATATACTTTTTTAATTTTACATAAATGAGTCATTTCATGACTGATATTGACAGAAGCATAAGTCTGAAAGAAAATTTCATTCTCAATGACGCATCCATTTCTGTTGCTTATTCGGTTCACTTGAAGGAAAGTTATAAATAGCGCGAATTTTACTTAGTAAGGTCAAATTCGATGACCACAATTTCGACTTCGTAAAACCTAAAAGAATGCGGGATCAACAATGCGGATATACGAAACTTCCATTTGCTTTCTGTTTCATAATTGTAGGTCCCTCCCTCGGATAAAGAAATGAAGTGGGTCCGAAGAATTCAAAAGAATAATAAAGGGTGGTGGAAAAGGAGCTTGAATTGTATTTAAAGAAGCTATTAATAATTATTAATTTGTTCATTGAAGACAAACTGTTATCTGTGTCCATTTTCATTCGGAATGTTATTCTCAGAGATATCTGGAAAATATGAATGCTAATGTACTCATTAGTGATACCAATTTCATTGTTTTGTCTGTTCTTCCTCCAGCTAATATCCTGAAGTTCCTTCTAGGGTATCCTGCGAACTCTCTGAGCACTGTAGATTTTCTTGAAATTTTTTTGTCAGATTTGATGAACTTTTCCTTATAAAACTAGATAGTCTTGGGCCAGTTATCTTTGATTGGCTACCGGTAGAGATTGAACTGACCACTCAGTCTCCGTAAGTTAGATTGGGATGCTAAACAGCTTCGCCTACTCCTTATAAGGGAATAAAAGATAGCTGATTTTTTTATTGCGGCTTTAAGCTTTTTTTTTTTTTTAAAAAAAAATCTGCAAGAAATTCTGGACGCAGCCCTTTGGTCAGAAAGACCTGGTTTCGATTCCCGTCAGTGACGTGAGGAACCTTCATCTGGTCTCATTCGATTAAAGCTATGTTAGCTGGTCTCATACGGAGGTTAGAGGGGGGGGTTCACCCAGAAACTCGGGTTTTTCGTTTCCTAGAACAGGCAAACCGACCCCGTGAACACACGCTTCTACAGACATAGGACACCTCCAGGAATAAGAAGTAACCACTCTATTCCATAGGATTCGATCCTGCCTACACGGTAAAATGTGTAGTTCTATGCGTGAGCGTCAATTAGGATAGGATAGGATATATATTCACTTGTAATATTTTCCTTATATTGTCCAATGCAAAGGCTGTTAGTTGGGTTTGAAAATTGTAAATAAATAAATCGGCTAATGCCTTGTATTCCCTTATAGGGAGTAGGCGAGGCCTTATAACCCTATCTAGCTTTTGGAGACTGAGTGGGCAGTTCAATCTCCACCAGTAGCCAATCAGAGATAGCTGGCCCATGATTGTTTTTTTTATTTTTATTTGGAAAGTATAGTTTTGTCAATAATTCTAGTGTTGGCAAGAGTAAAGTTAATTTTAATAAGAAAAAGGGAAGTATTTGGGGCGTAGAAAAATGGTATTTAAATAGAAAAAAAAATTGTTTCCATCAAACGATCATTATAATGGTATACAAAGGATTGTTTTTACCTTATAAAAATTACAGCAATCAAAGTAGGCTGAAGAAAAATTATAGAAATTTCATGCACGTAAAATTCAAACAAAATAAAGCATGGAGTAAAGAAACAGTGGAAGATATTTCTCACCATTTGGGCCATTCCGAATTCTTTTATAACTATCATAACCCTGTCCTTCCCTCTGAGCAACCGAGCATATCCTGTCTGCCAAGCTTTCTTTTCGAAACGACACCACACCGACACTTTCTCTCTCTCATACAGGGTGTTGAAGTCGAGCAAACTCGTGTCGTATGTCCCATCATTAACATGATGTATGCTTCACTGGAAGAGTCTCTAACCAGGAGCGCATTCATTTAATTACCACTCACGCACGGCTGACACGCTTCCTAATGACCTCTCAATAACATAAATCGTTCACTGAATTCTAGGCTATGTACTGTGGGTTGTTCCCATACGGTTCGCTTAGCAACGTCTGTGAAGTATAAAACAAGAACTGGCGGGTTGTGTGTGTCTCATTTCAATTTTTTACCATCTCACTTTTTTTTAACTGTAAAAAATCTCTTTTAAAACCCTAATACCGGGACTGAGTCTGGATTTTTTAAAAAGGCTTTTGCGACTAGAACTACTCTTAGATTTTATAGGATCTGTGACGTCGATAGTGATGGCAAAAATAGCCTGGGAAATATTGACAATGACCTTATATGAAATTCTCCTTTAGAACGACAACAATACCGTGACGGGCCATTAGGGAAATAGCCTCTTTTGAGAGGATTTCGATGGCTGGAGCTATCAACTACTAAAAGGACGTTTTGAATAGGCGCCAAATCCGTCTACGTTGCCAAATCCTGCATGAATGTTCTAGCAGAAATTGCAATATTACCCTTTCGTTATCAGATAGATTGCCTCCATTTAGCTAGTGAGGCTCCTCACACTCTTTTCCAAAAGAAAGAAAAAAAAACAGGAAAAAACAACATATTTTTAAATTCTAACGTTTCATAGAATGTGTTGGTATTGTTTGACCACAACTGTATTTAACTGTGTAGTGTTTAGGCTTAACAGCTAAGCCTGGCACCAAGCTCCCCTTTGTTCTAAGCAGAAAACATTAAACCTGAAAATTCATTAGTCATGTAATGGGTGTCGCAAATAAAGGATTATCAATAACTGTCAGTGGCTGCTGTTTTGCGGTTGGAACGAATAATAAATATTCCATATGAAACATCATCCACAATACGTGTCATATATTATTAGCAGTTTAATGACAGACTGTTGACTTGAACAACTAAGCCATGATAGGAGTTGTGTCCTCATACCGAATAATTGGTTACGTTGGCTTGTTCTGGGAAGTCTGTTATATCTTATTCTATAGATAACGAAACCCTCTCTTTAGAAATGTATACTTCATGCCAATTATCTTTACACACTTTCTGCCTTAACCAGGATTCAATACTTCGCTTGTGGAAACAATTACATTAGGATTGCACCCTTCCTACTTCACCTTTTATGTTGTTCAATACCGCGATCCCTTGGTGGAGTAGCACGAAAAGTAATTACTTTTGAGCACGATAGTTAAACGATAATTCCTGCGTTTTAATGAATATTCTCTGTGCAGTTGTGCACATGTCTCCAGCCTTAGGGAGTGAGTGTGAGATTAATTTAAACTGCTGAAGATTCTGGCCTTTCAAGATAGAGAAGAATTGGCTAAGTTGCCTTCAGGGAAAAGTGTGATCAAATTTCTCCAGTCTTTCGGGTTGTCACGTGACTAACAAAGCATGCACTGGATGATTCCGCCCTTCCTCGGTATTGCTCTCTCTATCTATCTAGCACACAAAGAAATGGAACAGATGACGTCTTCGGAATTAGTTTCATGAAATGTACTTCCACAGAAGAGAAATATGGCCGAATAATAAAAAAGAATGTTATTTAGTATCGCGTGCAACCAAATTATTCACATAATAATGCGTTTTTTTTTTAATATTCATGCTCTTCAGTTAATCTGCCCATATGCTATTTCTTGTGATTTGAGATCCCTCCCCCTTTTTTTCAAAATTGCGACTGGAACATGTGCTTTCCTTAAAATAACAAAACAAATAGGAACACGTGATCCCAAGTTTTATAAAAAAGCAGGTAATATTATTTTAATATTTTGATATAAGAATAAATAACTACCTTTTCTTTCGTGAATCTCTGCCACGAAAGATGTCAAACCTAACAATACATTAATACTCTTTGCTAAGATTTACGTAATCCAAAAACCACTCTAGAGACCAAAAAGTAAATTTTCCAAGCCACTTCAGTCCTCAATAAGCAGGGGTGGGGTTGTTCTCACACTGGAGGATGAATTGCATCCACCTCTTAAAGACGTTTCATAAACATTCGCGTACATACATGGTGGGCTGCAGTCTATTGGTCGTAGAGTAGGTACGTCACCGCTTGACCAACGAGGCAAATAATTTAATCTAATAATAGAATTATTATGATTACTAAACTAATGTATTTTAATAATATGCTAATAAAATAGTGACAGTTTATTATAATTATTTGTTTTAATGACCTTAATTAAAATGCCTGTATAGCTTCTTAGAAAAGTTTATTATTATAAGAGTTGAACAGCCAGTAAGTGAGCGGGACTGCTTATTGGAGGTCTGAAGTGTCTTGACAAAATTCCTTGTTTAGTCTCTAATGTAGGGTTTCTGGACTATGTAAAAATAAGTGCAAATATGAAAAGATGCAAAAATTAATATAAAAAAAAGCAGAAAAAGAATCCTTAGTCCGCCCACTGTACTCATGTACTATACATGTTATATTCTAGTTCCTGAAAAAAGTTACGTAATTTATGTTTACAAAGTCCTTTAGTTAAGATGAGTTGCAATTTTCATTTCTGTCTTTACTAACTCGTATTGTGAATATACAAAATTACAGGTTTTTATTCATGTACTTATTACTTGTGAGCCCTAAAATGTCACTTTAGGAACAAATTGCTGTTTGTACTCTCACCATCAAACTGCGTGTAAAATGTAATTATAACTTTAATTATATTTGCAGGTTTGTAGTCCAAGAAACCTCGATCTCGAATTCTCCGACTTGTTCCCCATTACATACTTGACTTTTTTTTCTGTGTGTTCACGATACACAATTGCTTTTATGAGCAATTTAGTACGTCTCTAGGAAACACATTTCTAACATGAAAATCACAGCTAAGAGTTAACCTCCTGGCAAGCAAATAAGCAAAATAAACTGTCTGTATATGCAATATTAGGAATTATACTACCAGAGAAATATTTTCGTGATTAACAATTTTTTTAATATGAATCCTACCCACTTATGACAGTATCAAGAAAATTTTCCAGCTATTGCCAAAACCAAAATTTAATAATATTTTCCTCCTCGCGGTTCATATATTCATTTAAAAGTATATAATTTCAAAAATTTAATTTGATCAAATTCCTGATATGCATCCTCAAAGGATATACATATACACAAATGGCACAACAGAAGTTTTACAATTCCAGCAACCTCTTATCGATAGTTCCTCCATAGTATGTTATCTGTCCGAACTCCAATCCTTCTGTCTTCTAAGGCACTTCTCACTGCACCAATCCATCTAGATCAGTGATTTTCAACCCTTTTCATAATATGGCACACCTATACTAATTATATTCTGCGGCACACTAAAATATATTCTTTTAATTTTTTTTGACGATTTGGCAAAAAATACGCATCATTTTGATTGATTTACATACAGAAGATATTAATAATAGTAATTACTTATCCTGTTTAGGAGCTTCAAGAGAATAAATGCGCAAATTACGACATTATTTCTTTCAATTAATTTGTTTTCACAAATCTCGCGGCACACCTGAAGACCTCTCGCTGCACACCAGTTGAAATTCGCTGATCTAGATGTTTATTCTTCCTTGAGTCTTTTTTCCTGCCATCTTGGCCAAATACTATTCATTCCCGTAATTTTTCCTAGCGCTCTCATACCTGTGGTCTCTAGTCGTCTGTTATATATCGTTCTATATACAGTTGATTTAGTTGGCCAATTTCTTTCTTATTTCATAATAAATTTATTCATTTGACTCTCTGCCATCCCAGCTTTTTCATAACTTTCCAGCTTTACTAAAAGTTGTGCCTAAGTAGCTAAATAGTCCAAATAAAAATATATTCTTAAATAAATCCTGTAGAGTAGTACTGGATTTATTTAAGAATACAATGTCATCCGTATAAAATTGGGGAAAAACATAACGCTAAGATTAACATAAATTGCATAAAACTGAAAGAAGTTCATAAATTGGGAATTAACAGTTCCAATTTTGATATCAGGGCTAAGGGAAGCCATTCATAATGTGCTCTATATAGATGATGAATAACAGTAGAGATAATATGTTTTCTTGTCTTACACCTGATTTTACCGCAAATCATCTTCGAGTAAGTCCTTTTCATTTATAATTTCACTTACAACTCAGATATAGACTATGTATTGTGATATAAGATTAATATCCCGTATACGAGTTTAATATCTCGTATACCATATAATTGTAGCCAAAATTTTTAAGCTTTTATCTTGGCACCTTGTCGTATTCTTTTTCCAGACTACACACAATATAGATTCATGTTTTATTCCCGTCATTGTCAACTGTTTGCTGTAAAACTAAAATCTGATCCTGACCCCTGTGTGTCCTGAACCCATCCCTAAGTTTCCTTTAATCAATTTTTCTTAGTTTCTCAAGTATGCTTGTATAAATTTTATCTGAAACTACTCAATATAGAAATTCCTCTGAAATTCTCGTATTCGGTTTTTTTTTTTAATTTCCCTTTGTTTACAGATGGCTATCGTGAGAACTTAACTACAATCATCTGGAATCGAACTTCTGACCCTGTCTTCTTATTTATGTAGTGCAGAGACTGTAGAACTATTACATACTTAAGCATTTCTTGCTGAATATCATCTCCACCTGCCTTTTCAACTTTCAGGTTTTCGATGGCTTTTTATCTACCCAGTATTGATATGTACTCCCATTTGCATTCCTATCTACTACCATTCTCTCACTTCTTGTTTCATTTAACAATCTTTCACAGTAATTTTTCTAGACATGTAGAATATCTTTATCTTCAGTTATCATGTCACCTTTATCATCTCTTATTCCTTTTGATACTTATCTTCAGCTTTCTGATATTTATGTTCTATTTTCTTGTCGGTCTTCCTGCTTTAGGCCATCGTACATTGTTCTCTATTCTCTTGTGCACATACTGACATACTTTTGTTAGGAACTTTTGTTACACTCTCTTCTTTTACATGATTGCATCTTTAACTACCTCAGTCCACCATGGATTCTGATCTTTTTCTATCTTTGTAGGCAGTGTTTCCACATGCATTTCTGGCTGAATGTTATCTTTAATCTATATTTGAGCCAACAGTTCATCTGTGAAAGCTCCTCGACTCATTATTTTTCAAACTTTCTTACATGCGTTTTCAGTGGAATATTCACTTTTATCCTTCTAAAATCTAAATGGTAATCACTTCTTATTTCATATTTCCTGTATACTGTTGTACAGAATCAGCACGAAGGGTTGCTTCTCTCCATGTAAATTTGTGCACATCTTTATGTTGGAACATGTTAAGTAGTAATGAATAGTCCAAATCATCAACAAAAAACCAGCAAGTACTTACCATTATTATTAGCTTTGCACATTTCTCCAAATTTTTCCTAAAGATTTCTGTATGTGTGAGATGCTTGCTTTAATTACTCGAAAAATTCTTCCGCTTCTTCCTTAGTAGAATCTTATTTGGAATCATAGGCACAAATAAGTCTCATTATCCAATCCCCCCTCCCCCATGTTACCCACATCTCTCTGCTTGAAATTGCTTGCCATTCAGAAGAGATTAACTTCACGTTTAGTGTTGAATACCATGGCTGTTCCTTTCTTTCCTTGATTATTATTTACGTGAATATAACACATTGTAGTTTATTTATAAGAATTTGTCTTCTTTGTGTTGGTAAGTTCTCTAATTTTTATTACTTCTACTTCTTTTCCGTTGATAGCGTCTATCTTGAACTCTGCTGGTTGTTGAGTTGGAGTTTGTTAATGTAGATGCCTTGTTCACCCTGATCCTGAAGTTACGAGAGAAAAAAAATTGACTGAACATATATATGTACATTGAGTTTATTTTGTTGTGTGTTTTTTCTTGCCAATAAACGTGATTTTAATTATCAAAATTAAATTAATCATTAGATGTGCTTTAAAATCTCATTGTAAAAAAAATGCATAAATGAGGGGGAAATGACTCGTTCAATATAAATTTAATTTAAAAAATTGTATGATTTGTTATATATTTAGCTTAATACTGTCCAAAAATAGTGATTCTTCCTTGAAGTTTTTTGTTGTCCTTCTTACCTGCTCCATCCCGCTATCATATGAAAGAAATGACGGCAGTATATTATTTTCTTCTCTTTTGGTTAAAAAAAAATCCTTCTAAAAGAAGAATCCGAATATGACTGTCTTACATGTACTTTTATCAATATATATTGCTTGTTTAGAAACATCGACCAACTACCAAATATGCATAGCACGGAATAAGTTTATTCCACAGACAAAACTTAGGTTGTTTATGCATTTCATTGGCCTGCCAACAAGCATCATCTCGTGACACACTTATAGCACGCGCACCATTCGCTGTCCCTCATTGACTTGACATATTGCCTTAACCAGTAGAGTGGAGATCGGATGAAGCTGATTTGTATGTCGCAGTGAGCTATAATGAGTATCTGGTGTTTCAAAGAAAAAATAATGTTCTTGTATATCATACATTTTTGATACGTCATTTAGTGAATGTAAATTAGTTCCGTTTTCACTGGCTGTTGTTATCTACTTAATATAGCATGAGTAATTTCGTGGTGTAACGTGATTCAGTTAATATTTCTTATCATAATCCTGTGTTATACAAATGTAAAAGTTAGAAAAATATACTCAGAAACTTGGAGCTGTCTAGAGTTGAAATAATGTTACACAGCAACACAACACAGCACGCACTACATATCTTTATTCTAATCGTGTTCACATAAGGGCCCACAAGTGAAATACAGTCCACAAACCATTTTTAATCCTGGTCGCGAGAATCCATCGGGTTCGCTTTAGAATCCTAGGGCGAGACTAGTGGTTGCAATACAAGAGTGAGGGGGGGGGGGTGCTGAAAAGTTCTAATAAACACCTAGAGAACAAAAATTATATTAAAGCAACTCTGATATAACCACAAGAAAGAACATATCTTAAAACCTTTTAACTTCCACGTTTCATTTTCATCAAATTGTAATACAGTAAACCCTCCATTTAGCGGACAAAATTTCCGGTCCGTATTGTCACATGTGAAAATTAACACCCTGTTAATTTTAAAATGCTTTTAACCAAGATTTGCTTATAATGAAATTAACAAGTTATTTTTAACAAATTTTGGCGAATAGGCCATCATATGTTGGAAAAACTGTAGTAATTTAGCCGACAAATGAGTCACCGCTCATAAAACATGTTCGGCGAATGATTAGCACGATCACATCAATCGCGCTGTAATTGGTTCTTTTGTCGCGTGGCGTGACTTTCTGCGGCAGTTTTAACGCGTGCCGGCCGATGCATTCGGAAAAATCTACTTTATTATATAACGGACTTCTGCATTTAACGGATACCTCCCCCCCTCGCCCGAATTTGCCCGTTATATAGAGGTTTTATTGTAATTTGCTCTTTTCTTTTAGGATATATAAGAAGAGTTGCTTTAATATAATTTTTGTTCTAGGTGTTTATCAGAACTCCCCCTCGTAAATTATTTTACACTGTGCAATAAACATGTTGAAAATTTTAATTATTTAAGCTATAGAACTTGCATATATATTTTTAAAACAAAAATATACACCTTTTTGTATTGCTTTTCATTTAATATTTTGTGTGAATTAATGTTTCTTCTGTTAAATTATGTTAATTTCATGCACGTGACCGCACAATAATGAAGGCAGAACTTATGTTAATTATGTTTTGCATAAATTATGTTAATTTCATGTATGTGGATTTGCTACACAATAATGAATGCAGAACTTTGCCTTCATTATTGTCCAGCAATGTTCAGTGAAATACCATCCACAGTTTAATATCAAATTTCATTAATGTAAGTTGATTATTTAGTGTAATGTATTATATAATTTTGCAGTATTTGAATGAGCAGATAATTATTTGAGAACCTAAGAGTTGTAGGCACATATTCTTTTACATTTCCGAATGGAAATATAATACCAAAAAATTCCCATACAGCTCCCGAACTTTAAAAAAAGTTTTTTCATGTTTCCTTCCATCTATCGAGATATTTATGGTAAGTGCGCGCCTTGCGACAGATTTTCATGTTCAAACAGCTTGAATATTAAATCCGTCAAACCGGAGGCATTTTTGCCATCCTGTTTTGCACAGATAATGACATTTCGCATTGGTCTATTCATCGTTTTCTTCCTTCTTTTGCATTATAAGACGTTTTCTAGAGACATATAGCTTTCCGACTAGCGTGCCTTATGTCAGCAATATTATTAATGGATTGATAAGTTCCTCGCCTCAAAATCATACTTCCGTATCGGATTGTGCTAAAAGCTCCCTCTTCGAAACAGAGTAAAACTCTGCATGGTCCTAGCAATGATCGATGGAAAGATCCTACAAAATTCCGCACATGGAAGAAGAGTGGATTTGAGGAACTTGGACAACGATAATGTTTCCGATTTGTATAGCGCAGCTGCAAAGAATCTATCACTTATGTAGAGACAAACTGATTGGTTGTTCGTGGTCATTGGAATTTAGATCATATTTAAGAAGCATCTCATATTTTTCAATGATCCTTTACTTATCTTTCTTTCCCATTTGTTCCGTTTGACATTAATCTTTTCAGAATTCTTGTTTTTAGTTAGCTTCCTAGCTTGATATATCATTACTAGCATGGTGTTCGTCATAGTTCGGGTCACATCTCAATTTCAATGCAACATATTTGATTTTTTTTTTTTTTTTTTGAACATGAATTCAAAACTTTTCTTCAGACGTAATCCAAACAGCAAAATATTGTCTTTCTTGGTCAGTTACTGAAATATTCAAATTCAATCGAATCGCAATGGAAAACTCACTTTTATTTCAAATGAAGATGTGTTAGCGGATCTCACTCTGCGGTAGTAATATTTCTTTCTCGTAACTGGGGTTTTATGTACCGCCAAAGAGGCCTAACAGCCAGTTACGACAAAAAAAAAAAAAAAAAAAAAAAGTGGAAAAAAATGGGAGGCATACTTTCGTATGCCTCCCATTTTTTTTTTCTCTCAGAAAATATAATTTATATTATACTTGCCTAGAAATTATATTATTGTCTTAATCCTTTACCCAAGCGTAAGTAAACCAAGTCTGCGCGTGTAACTTTGATTTCACTAGTCTACTTGTATATAGAGGCTGTTGACCTTCACATCGATTGCATCAGTATCCAAAAATGCATAACACACTTGCCACGCACAAACTTTGTTTATTTACGCATGAGTGAAGGATTCAAATAAAAATATAATTTCTTGTTAACGGAGGTCGCGGCTGATTTGACAGATACAAACAAATTGTTTAATATCAATATTCTTACACATATCCAGTGTATAGCTTGGAGGTCATGATTAGCTGCACATGCATATATTACGAGTGCCATTCCACACTGCTTATGCGGTCAGTTTTGGTTTAACACGTGTTATGTAAAGGTGTGTGATAGTTATAGTAAATTGTATCTAGGAGATACCGCGACCTCCAATGTCAGTATAGTATTGGTTTAGTTGTTATTGTTTATTTTTTTATTTACCGTTGAAAATGGCTGGAAAAATATATCGATTGGTAATCCATCAGATGTTGAAGAGATTCAGCGATTTTGTTACTCGAGTGCGATGATGAGAATGATAGAGTCGAATGCGAATGTGTTGTTGTATCTGAGAGATACCGCGAACTCCGATGTCAGTATAGTATTTTTTAGTTGTTTTTTTTTTCTTTGTTCAATAATTTCTAGATTATAACTGAAAATAAATAAACCATTATGTATTTTATTTCCAGTGTTTTTTTTTTTTTTAAGTTTTATCGCATCTTAGCACATACTAGTAATGAATGTATCTCTCAGATACACGCGACCTACGCTGCAATTTTTTTTATCTCGATCTCCGCAGTGTTAAGTATAATATACTTTGTAACCAAGCTAAAAAACTATTAACAATATATAATTTATTTAACAATTGGTTTTACTTGGATCCTCCTTCATATGTCATATAACAATGACTATTCAACCAGATTCTCTTTCTTTAGTTAACTAAATACAATAAAATGCTTTACGAATATGTTGTGGGCCATATTTAGTTTGTTAAAAAAAACTGAATAATTGGTTACTTTGAAAAAAATCACAATCACTGAGAAAAACTTTAAAATTATCTTCAAGATCACCGAACTCTCTTGAACATCAAGATAAAATTATCGATTTTTTTTAAAAAAAAAAGAAAAAATACACAACAATTAAACGATGCTTTGGAGTTCCATTTAGAACTGCAGTAATTTCTCTTCTTCCAGTGGAATGGAACGATGAGGAAGGTAGCCGTGTGGTCTCTAGTGACAGCTGTTTCTTCTTTGAAATTCCTTTTTCTGTGAAGCTGCATTAGTGACAAGAAGTTCCTTTTTAATGGCCTTGTAGCTAAAATCAGGATGTCGAATGGCTGCACTAGGAATTGATGAAGTAATTATTTCAACAAACAGAAGACACATTTTTGTAGTAAAGATCGAGATAGTCCTTTAAAAATCCTCTTATCTCTTCCCCTCCCCATTTCTAACACCGGCTGCTAAATTACCTTTTTCGTTTTTTCTCTCTTCACTGGAGAAATTAACATTTTTGATCATTCTCTAAGGAATTTTTTTTTGTTGTTGTTCTTAAGTTGGTTTTACAAAAGAATAAACGAAGAATACATTTGAAAAACACAAGCTCCAATGATCAATTTAATGGTAACTACGTGCATAAAATGTTGAGGGGTGACTTTATCATCTTGTTCTTTTCCCCTCGAGTTGCCATTCTTTGTTTCTTAAAGAAATGAACGTAAATAATTGGTAGCACTTTTTTTTTCAAGAAAATAATTGAGCGTATTAATTGAAAATAATTAAATTTATTGTTTGCTGCTGTAACCAAAAGTTTTAGGCCGCCAAGAAATATCCCGTTTTTATCAATCTCGTGTGTGTGTGTGCGCGCGCGCACAAACATCACTACACCACAGAAGGCTCATCATAGGGAGATTGTTGGATTACACCGAAAGTACCTTTACGAACATTTATAAGCTGTAAATGTTCGTAACGTCCCAAAGAAGATTTGAATCCGGCTGTTTCCAATCCTGTTTTTTTTTTCTCAAAGAATAAAAAAAACGATTTTCTTCCATATTATATTTGATAATATCCATAATATCCAAATCCTAAGACAGGATTCGAACAATATGAGATTTATTTTTCTTGGAATAACTTATCTCAAGCCTTTCTTGGCATAAACATATCACAACCATTGTCTCCGCAGCATCCAAGAAATGAAGTTTCTTCTCCCAGTTACTTTGCCTCTTGACCTCTCAATAACTATTAACATATAGTGCATTTTGTATTTAATTGGTGAGTTAGTTGATGTATTATGGAAGTGGCAGAATTTTTATTCTTGGAAACTTGGATGATTGTTCATCAAAAATACACGAAAGATACCAAGTTTTTTTAAATTTTTCTCCTGTCCATGGTGGTAATGTAATATACATTGAAATTGACAACCTGCCGTAATATCACTGTTTAAATAAAATAAAATAAAAAAATAAAATTAAAAAGGGCATGCGTTTCTTCTAATTGTTGAGACGATGCTTATTATTTTTACTTCACGATCGTGTATAAAATTTCTATCCTATTTGGATAACTGCTTGCTTTCTCGTTGATTTATCTATTTTACGAAAGAAACACCCCAGTTTCTTGATTAAAAAATAACTGCTTCGATCATTGGGATGGGAGGTCCTTCACCCTCCTTATACAACTGCAACTTGCCTATAAACATCACTTATTGTGACATTCTGGAAGCACATATATCGCACAATACTTCAGATGTTCGCTGTTCTTCAGGTAGAGGCGCCACGTTGCGAACGCCGTAACAGTCGGTTCGTTATTTCCATTCTGCCAGAAAGTTATGAAACACGTATTAAGAATTTGTCTCTCACTTTGCATTGTCATCACTATTTTCTGATATCTCTTGTGGTACCTAATGCAGTAACCTGTTTAGGTTTAGATTAGGTTAAATCTAGCCGCTATATAGCCCGATGTTACTTTCTCGGGCAGTTTTTGGTTTGTATGATAAACTTGAGATCATCTTGAATTAGGAAAACCCCCATTTCATTTATTCATTATATTATGACTTTTCCGGAAGAAGGAAAAAAAAAAACAAAATTCCTCGCTATATTCCCAAGGTTTCGCAAGTAAATCGGTAAAACCTACTCTATAATATAAAATGATAAGCTTTTTTTTTTTGTAACGTTTTTACGTCACGTTTTTTGCCAAGTTATTTGAAACGTTTTGAAACTCGGGGGCTACCCTGAGTGTCGAGTCATCAGAATTCAAGGAGAACCGGCCTACCCGTCCGGAACTCGGGGGTGGGGGGTAGTATTTAAATAAAAATCTAGTTCTGACCAACCCATATATGGTAGGAACTAGTGCGTCTCCAAATTTCTCTTCCACCTTTTTTCTGGTAACATAAAGCGTACCTAGATCACCAAGGAAATATCTGGATAAGGAAATTTCTTTATTTTTTAAATTTCTAACTTATTTATTTAGTTAGAAATTTATTTTAAATTTCTAACTCAATAAGGAAATTTCTGTGTAAATCGAACATTCAATTTTAGTCCAGTTTTATAAATGGGTACAATGAGAGCTCCACATCAGTCATCTATAATTTAACGTACTAATCAAGCCTTCTGAATTATGCAGTGCAACCACTGGAAAATTTTACACTTCCATATTTCAGCATTTCTAGTCCGATCTTTCCACATTTCAGATTTCTGGTACATTTTTCTATCTCCAATACTGAATTATACTCATGACTGCAGTCCTCTTAGCTGTTTGCTACCACTGTTCTGTCCTTGCTTATCTCATTTAATACTTTTCCAAAGTAATTACTTCATGCATTGAATTTCCTTTTCTTAGTTTTTATCATCTTTATGATAAGACACTCTCCTTCATTTCTAGGCAGATTTTAGTAGCCTCTGGAAAAATTTGTCGTGTTCATTATAGTTATCTTCTATATTCTTTCCATTTTTTTTTATCTGCTTTAAGACATAACTTAGCTTTCTTACATCTGTCCCTGTGTTTTCTCTCAGGGCACGTAATTCTTGTCAGGAACGTTTGATACGATGTCTTCTTTTTCTGGATTGTCTCTTTTAACTTTTTCAGTTCACCAAGGAGTTCTTATTTTTCTATCCTTTCAGACATATACATTCGTTGCTGAGCCAGTCAATATTTTATTCAAATTTTATTATTTCAGTGCACAGTTTATTTACATTTGAAAGATGTTCAACTTGATTTCTTTAAAACATATCCTACATTTTTTTTGTAATTTTCTTTTTTTAATTATATTCTCATTTTTAATCTGCCCAAAACGAGACAGTCATGCATATTTATTCATATCCTCCACGCTCATGTCACACGAATTGCTGCGGAGTTACCAATATCACTAATAACATAATTAACATCACGACTTTCATTGGTATAACAGGAAATTCATGTAATATTATCATATGTCAAATAAAATGTTGACAATAGATCGACATACCCACATATTAATTGAGTTAAAGATTTTTGTGTTTATTTCATAATTTTAACAGCTCTTTTTGCATATTTTACTATTCAGTACTTTGATGTCATTAGGACTATCTGAATAGATTACATTTATTTATCAAACTCATATTAGGCCAACAAAATGTATAATTTTGAGATACGAGTAATTTCATTCGTGTCTACGTCTCGCGTGCTATGTTAATTGTTTCAAAGTTAGTACATTATCTTATTTGCATATCCGAAACAAGATGTTTTATGCTACACTTTTTGATAGCGATTTGCAGATATAATTTAATAATTACTCTTTTGGGACTCTTTGAAGATTACTATTCTGGTATAATCGTGTTATCCCTAGCATGTAGAAAAGAGCAGAATTTCCGTTTGATACCAACTTATTTAAAGAATTCCATTTGTACTCACTGAAGAAATTTGATCATTTTAAGCCTAATCAGTATAAATGTATATAAAATATATGACGATATGAACCAATACTGTTATATGATATAATTATAATATGAACCATTAATTTGGTCATATAAACCTTGAGGAAAGGTAAAAGTTGTAAGAATGATCATGCACTTATTATTTAGCAAAAGTGCATGATCTTTTGCTAAATAATAAGTTATTTATTATTTAGCAAAAGAGCTAAATAATCAAAAGCTACGGACAAAAATGCTTTAACTATTATGTAATCATGTATTCACTTTAATAACAATGGCGTTATGATATGCAGATAAATCTAACCACGTTCCTTAGGTCTAATATGTATTAAATATGAAAGATGGCTACATAATGTCAGTAAAAATAAATTAATTTCTTAAACTTCCTCATTCATACGAGACCAGAGAAATAAAAATTGGTTAAATTTTTCTACTGGTGTGCAACCTTCAAGATGGTAAGTGATATCGATTGCCTGTGTGTAGATACGTGCCTGCAGATGCACTGGGGATCTGCTCCCTCCCCTATGCAAAATATTAAGTCTGCGCTAAACATTTATAAGGTACAAATTTAATTTTTTTTTCGGTGAAAATATCAACCTTTAGCCTTAGCGCGTTTTATAGATTATGAGAAAGATGGCAGATGTTCTAGAAACAAAAGGTTTTTTTTTTTTTTTTATATATAACAGGAAACTGAATAATAATGTGTGTGAGTCTGTACAATCCTTTTTAGGTAGCTAAATTATGATAAATATCGTTATTGGTATACAAACAATAAGTGTATAAGGTTCTTTAGTTTTATTTTCTTTAAAAAAAGGCGTTCATTTGTAACTATAAAGAAATCAATCACAAATGCATCATTTAAGTGATGCTCTTAAGTAAGAAAATAAAGCGATGAGGGGCTTTCTCTACAGATGATGAATGTTCATATCATTGCACTTACAATTCTCATGAGCTTTAATGGTTGTAGGGACTAAGTTTTCTAAAGTAATCGCATAATAATCTAACAATAAGGCTAGGAAAATATACTGTGTGCACGTTTCTAAAGTGCATTGCTCTTATAAAGTTGAGTTTACAAAAAAATGCTAATAAAGTTTTTTTTTTAATTACAGTGCATATCATTTTGTCTGTTTAATCTTGTAAGTGAATTAATGTTACTAATTACTTCAGAAAAAATGAATCTCAACTAAAATTTCTCTTCCAGTTTTGCATTATTTACGTTCATGTACATATCTGTAGTTACATTTTCTCATAAAAGACACGTAATCACTATTCTTAGCCTCTTTGTCTGTACGTTGCTTCGTAGATTTTACCTCTGGGCTAAATCATTGATATAGCACTTAGGGGAGTCATATTTTATGATAAACCTCTCAGTGAATCTCAGCTACTATTACTACTACGTGCGCGACGTTATCATAGCTTTAGCAAAGGGAAAATAAACGGAAGATGTCTCTTTATGGTTGGATAAACTTTCCTAAGTAGCCGTTGCACACATCCAATAAGTATTTTCAGCTCCAGCTGAAAATACTTATTGGATGTATGCGTCGTTAAATCTTTATGGAAACGTCGTGACTTGCTTCTTTACGCCAGTCGCATTAGAAGTTCCATGTCTGATGTTGACGGCTGGTTTTAATTTTAAAGATTACTTATATTTATAGGGTGTGGGCAATTTTTTTTTTTCCGGTCCCGCATGCATTCTAAAGTAATAAAAGTTCTCATTCACTCAGTCCAACTTGCGAATGGGGTGAACATTTAAAAAAAAGTAGAAAAAATACAACTTGTTGAATAAATAATGACTAAATTTGTTTTGTCGTTGTTTTAATTTGTTATTTGATTGCATATGACTGTTCACGAATGAAGAAAGTGCATAAAAACAAAGCAATAAAAATAACGTAATTTCTAAAGTTCGTCTGCTGTTATTTTCCTCGAAAATAAATCATATCGGATATCTTTTGCAATTTGCTTGCAATAAGCGCGCCACCTAATTTAATATAAAATACTAATATTTTCATTATTAATTCTTTATTAAATATATTTTTGCATACGTCTTAAGTTATTAAATAATTATTTAACAAATACAAAATAGATTTACGAAAGAATGAATCAAGTAATAATCACGATATTCTAGAGTCAAAGTTTGACTTCAAATATTCGGTTTATCTAAAGTCAAATTTATTGCCTAATTTTCTTTTCGTTTCACTTACCTTTGCCTACCTATACCTGATTCTTTTCTGTAAACAACATGACGCCATTTTTTTATATTTCAACCGATTATAAAGTTGACAAAGTTTCGTCGTGAACTTTTGCTGCTAATGACCATATGCATTATCCCATCAGGCACGCTGTTTACGAGGCTGTCGATTTAACAGCTTTAGGAGTGCGAGTACGTGCGAAGAAAAAGAAAGAAAAGGGTTCTGTCCATTCTAGTTAAAGAATAAATTGAAAAAAAAAAATCATTTCGTTCTCATTTGTATTTCCTTTATGTCTGGAAACAGCATGTCCTTTGGATAAGAAATGCATCTTGGGAATACTTTTCTTAGCGAGAGGTGTGAGAAAGGATTGTTTAAAAAGATTTTTCACCTTTTCTTTTTTTTTTTTGGCATAGAGAAAGAGCTTTCGCTGAACTTATCTTTTGTACATAATAATGGATAGCATTTATACTTTACCAGAGGCTTTGAAACCAGGGGGTGTTGTTCCCTGGAGCGGGGCGGGATGTTTGAGGGTTTAAATTACTTCTGGTTAATATTTTCGCCAAAATCTAAGAACAACTACTAAAGATGTGTGTTACTCCCATTTCCTACACCAAATTTCCGCAGTATTCTTGCGCTTTCGATCATGACTCATTTATTTACTGTCAAGATTTTTTTCAACGGATATGCCGCACGGATTCTGTTATAATTTATTCTGTTCTTTCTGTCATCTTGTCAGGATTCCTGACTGTTCAATTGGCTCCAATTCACGTGTTCATTTATTATTATACTAGGGGGAAACGCCCCCCCTGCCGCCTACTGCGCCCAACCCCTAGAGTTCCGGACTAGTAGGCAGGTTCTCCTTGAATTCTGATGAATCTAATTTTGAAGACTCGACACTCAGGGTAGCCCCTGAGTTTCAAAACTTGACATAAAAAGGCTTATCATTTTATATATATAGGTTAGATATATTTTTTTGAATCTTGACTTTTATTTGGAAAGATTTATTTGTAGACTAATTGGGTCTCGGGGGGGGGGGGGCTAAATCATTTTCACTATTTGATGTTTTTTAAAAAAGTGTAATTTCATAAATACCTTCGTTTGGAATTTCAGCGAAATATCAACACTTTCATAGGGGAAAAAATGGAACGGATCATCTTTAAGTACTTTTGAATCATATTGATTGTTCGATGTTTACAAGATTAGTGATTACAATGGGGGGAATGATATCAATGTGTAATATACTTTGATATGTATTAAGAGTGGAAAGCATGGGATATATAAAGAAAGACATTACCTTCACCAATGATTTTGAAATTAGGGGAAAATTCCATTCGTTGATAATGTTTTTGAAAATTACCATAATTCTGTCCAAAGTCTGATATCGTAATCTGTGATGATTCTCATTGTAATTGCAAATTTTAATCATGAAATAATAGAAATAGAGGACATCATAAATCGATCTTTATTTCATAGCCGAATGTGGAGAAACTTGGCTTCGAAAATAGACCAGATAGCTTATGGAATAGCATTGGAGTTGCCTTGGGACACGAACTCTGTCCAAGAGCCAAATGTTCGCCTTTTATTAGTGCATTGATTTGGTTTCTCTGATATTTTTTCGAGACCTTCTTTTAAGTTTCTGTGCATTCAGCCGTGAACTAAGGTCGCATTTATAATATCCCCTATTTCTATTCATTTGTAATCGCCGAAATGAAGAAGCCTTGTAGACTCTTCTTCAATCTTATTTTTAACTACTGCAGGATAAATTATTTCTACACAAGGCTTTATATCTCTCAGAAATTAGGCTAGGTCATAAGACTTATTTCCGACATATCAGATACATACTTCCTCTTTATTCACGAGTAAGCATGTGAATCAACAGATATAAGACTTCGACAATTCATTTTCGTTCTCTCCCTTTGGTTGTTGTTGTTGCTATAACTACGATCCGATCATCTCTTTCATGAGAAGAGATGCTTGTGAGTGTAATGGATTTGCAATGTTTGTCCCTCCTACTAGGAAATACGTGCTGAAAACATTTAATTTCCTGTGGCTTCCTCTTTCCAGTTCCATACGATCGGCGAGCTTATGGGAAGCCCTTCTTCTGCAATTTTCTCCGCCAACGACGGTATGCGACTCCCCCCCCCCCCCCACACACACACACACGCTCCACTCGACCTGCTTAATAGAAACAGATTACTACGCAATTTTCGCTTCGACTTCTGCTCTGGTATTCCCCCCCCCCTCCACACGTATAAAAAAACTTGTAACGTGAAGGTGGGTGGGGTAGAAGAAGATTTGACAGCGTTCATGACAGTTATGCGATTCGCTTCAAGTCGAACGGTCAAGAACAAATAAAATGTCACTTAATTTGTCACGTGACAGGGTTGCGGCTAATGGGGCAGTGACTTACAGTATTAGTCAAGAAAATCATTTCTCTTCTTTGGATAGAAACAGTTTCGATGTTTGTTTTGCACCTCACTTACTGCGGAAATTACTTTTGGATCATTTCTGAAAAGAGACGTCCACCTTCCAACCTCAAAGTATCTTAAAAAAAAAAAAAACTAATGGGAACATCGATTCCTTATTTGTGATGTTAGAGAAATCTTGCAGAATGTCTTTTATTAGGCGGAGATAAGTTTCCAGTGAAAGAATAGCATCCATTACCATTAAGAATTAGGTGGAAGATGCAATTTGGGCATCTTCCACCTCACGAGTCATGACTGCCGAGCATTAGAAATTTGCAAATGACTTTGATTGCACCTTTAGATCTGTTTCGAAATGGAAAGAGTTTTTATTGCTGTTCGAAATATCAGGAATATTTTTGAAAGTCCTCGTTTAATGTGATTTACTTAACGCTAATTCGATCTATGGACTTTTTATTTTTTTTATATATTAATTCTTATCAGTGTGGTTTAAAATTAACGTTATCTGTCGAAATTACAGACTAATAAAGTCCTTAACAATTAATCGTAGCCGTAAATTATTAGTACAAATCATTTTCCTCAATAATAGTATTACAGTTGGACAATTTTATTGATATCGATGTAATCAAAGAACAAACTTTAAAACATTGTCTTTAGTTGAATCGACGATTAATGCAATTAATTCAAAAAATATACTTTTTTAAAAAAATTAAACGTTTTTTTAAACTAATTGAGCACTTCGTGGAACTTTGTATATGCAAGTTAAAAATTTAGTGTTTAATTTTCGTATTAATGTCTACTTCGGTAATGAAAGCTCATTTCGCAAATCGAAATTCACATAAAATACAAATATTTTAAACATTGGTACATCTGAAACTTAAAATCACCAATTCACGCGAGATGGCGTTTTGAAGCGACCTTTTTGTCATTTCTGCCACTAATGAACATGAATATATCCTTTGGTTCGAGAGTAAATGACTGTGCATTATTGGTAATCTAAAACGCTTTTCAGTTACATAATGTCATTTACCTTCTATATATTAGGGGATTTGATTAATTGGTTAATTAAACGTATTCATTAAATTGCTGAGAAATTATGTTGTTTGGTAATAGCGTGAGTATATCAGCATACAGAGTTTAATGAGCATACAGAAATTAATTAAATGTAACATAACGTGTACCGGAAAGATAATTTAAAAAGTATACAAACGTCCTATCATATTGCCTGTATTCTGCTCATGTAGTTACTCTCGCATTGCTTAAAATTCGATTGCAAATACTAAAGGTTGTATGTATTACTTTCACCTTTAATGTTTGTGACTAATTATATATAATTTTATGTTTTACAATTATTATCACGTTAAACTTTTATTTTTGATATCTGACATGATCATCATCATTACGAACCATGGGCACTGTTGGTGTCCAATGCCTTCTTCACTATCTTCTTCCATCTTTCTTTGTCCAGTGCACAGAGTCTGTAATCCCATTCCACACCATTTCTTTGCCGTTTATCCATTCTCTGTATGGTCTACCTCTTCTGTTTACACCATCCATAATACCAGACATATAAATGTCTTGATCTTCCGATCCTCGCTCATTCTGCAGCGTCTGTTATAATTTTCTGCATTAAATTCTGCTTTGGTTGTATCTTCCGATAGAGCTCTTCGTTTGTAATTTTCTGTACCCATCCTATTCTTAGAATCTTCCTGTAACAAGTTCTTTCAAATGCCAAAATTCTTTTTCCTGATTCATTATTTATCACCCACGTTTCAGATCCATCCAGTATACCGCTAAAGATGCATGTTTCCAGTACTCTTAATTTCGTTTGCAGGCTGATCGCTTTACTTTTCCAGATGTTATCCATAGCCTTCAGATTTGTTCTTCCCTTTACAATCTTGATTTTTATTTCTTTTTTACAGTCCAAGACATATGTCATTTTACTCCCCAAATATGTGAATTGTTCTACATTTTCTATATGAGTTCCATCCACTTGTATCTTTTGTTTCATGTTCTTAACAAATGCCATTGGCTTTGTGTTTTCCAAGTTCATAACAAGTCCAAATCTCTTACCTTCATCATTTAACAGTTTCAATGTTTTTTGTAATTCTCTTTCGTCTTTTTCAATAATAACAATGTCATCTGTAAATCTCAGATTGCTAATTCTCATCCCGTGTACTGATATTCCTTTTGCATCCCTCTGCTCTGCTTATTCTTAACCATTTTTCCAAATCCTCACCTATTCTAACTGCTGCCATTGCATTCTTATAAACATATTTTAATATGGCTGTTAGTTTCAGTGGAAAACTTTATTTTTGCTATCTGATATGATACTTACTGATAAATCGTACTGACTTATGCTATCTGATACTTTACTGATAAATCGATAGAATTATGAACACAGCGCCCAATAAAGTCATTCAACTATCTATAGTTCGTGAACACACCCTGTTGGGGAAATATTTAAAGGGATTACTTTCCATAAAAGACAGGATTAGAAATCTTTGATTAATAATGAAATTTTAAACCGGCCGTCTAATTCAAGAGATTTAGGCATCTACACAGCACGGATCGAAGTCGTCGTCTGTCGCATCTTCTTGCCCTAACTATCCTCGATGACACATTACTCGTGTTCACTGCACTGTCGCTAGCTCATTACTCAGTAAAAACCTAATTAACAGACAGTGACGCATTATGTTAATGTCTCCAGTTCCCACCTTCGTTCTCTCTGTCTCTCTCTCTCTTCACTTGTCTGGATACACAAATTGAGAGTGGTTGTCATGACGACCACACCACTTTCCATCCCCTTCACTTTTCCCCCGTTAGAAGATCATGTATAGCGCTGTCGCTGATGGTGGCTGTGCTTTAAATCTTTCACCCTTCGGTAATACCTAGAATTAGTCCACACCGCCTGATTTTATAGCTGGTTGCTAATTTATTAGGGTACTTACACAGCGACATCTAGCGGACAGCATCAGTAGCCGTACACTAATGTGTGGCATAATAATAATCTTTATCATTATCATTCACGAGGCGGATCATGATCTTGCGCATGATCATCTTTCTCCCACTCTTGGTAATTCCTGTGGCCAAGTTCTTTCTCTGTTATCGTAAAACTCCGTATCTCTTGTTTGCCGAAGTTTACCATGGGGGTTTTTTAGTATCATTTTTCAACGGAAATTTTTTTAGACACCTTTATTGATGGTTTTTTAATCTCGCGTATTTTTTTAAATAATTGACGCGTATTTCCCTAATGTGCTATCTCATTATTTGGTCCATTTTAGCTATTAAAGATGGACTTGCACCATCGTCTTCTGTTAGGATTTTGCGATAATAAAACCAACATTTCGTTCTGTAAATATTCTCCTGTATTTTTACGTTTAGCTATGTATTTACTGAAGAAAAAAAAAAAGAACAACTTATGTACTTGCGCCTAAAAGGAGTCTATAAATCACGATACTTGACTATCACTTCTCGACAATGTAACCTTTAAGTCACTGTTTGTTGGCAGGCTGCCAAAACTTACATGGAATAAAACTTGATACGTTTATATCTCATAAAGTGTAGATATGTGGACTAGAGCAGTGCAGTGTTCAAATGTGGGGACTTTAGTAGTGTTAGAAGCATTACTAAACGATTCCTGGAGGTTAGTGAGGTCTATAGATAAGAATGCAGTAGAAGTATGCCTTTTGTTGTTTACTTTTTTTATTCCAATAGAATCATGGAAGTAGTTTCCATGTACAGTAATTCAAATTTTTTACATTTATCATCTGTAATTCTCAAAAGCTTCATGTTTAAAAGATTGAGAAACGACTTGTTATTCCATTGCTGTTGCAGATTCTCACCCCCCCCCCCCCCAAGGTTTAACAAGTAGTAGTAATAGTAGTTTTATCATTCGTGAGTTGGCTATTCTAAGCTAATGCTTTTGACTGGAATTGTCTCTTGTCTACTCCTGTTCACCCTTTGCATCGGAGATCCTCCGTAGAAACTACGTTCAAAAAGTAGCCTCTTTCATCAGATGGTATTGTGCCATTTCGATCGTTAGGCGGGAACACTACGTGAATTTTTTTTTATTCTTCTTTTTCTATGCATCAAGATAAATGGATGCTAGTGAAGGCGATGAAGAGATGTAATTAAGGACTATCCTCACAGTCACTAGGATCCCCTCTTGTGGATTGGAATCACTGGCGGCTTCTCTGAAAAGGTCATTAGAGACAGGGTGGTTCTGCTTGCTGTGCTTCTGCCAAACAGCGCGCATGTGTCGGTACTTCGATGGACTATAGGCACCAAACGGTTTGGAAAGACGTGCCTTTTTGAAGGTTATTTCAATGACGGAGAGGGGAATTATTCTCTTGGTATGCCCGGTAATAGGGAGAGGTCGACACACATGTTCGGATCGAAGCTGTTGTTGAGCGATTTTAAGAAGTCGTTCGCAATAGCTGGATGACGTCGTTAGATAATTATCCCATCTACGTTAATCACGTCATCATTGCGCCTAATTACGCCTAAATTTATTAACGTACACGTGCGAGAAAATTATACGTAACTTCTTGTAGTAAATAATCCAAAAGATGTGTCATGAATCTTCCCCATACATGATATCATCAAGAACGAAAAGTAGTCGGTGTTGTTCAGCGGTATGATGCTCTCCATCGCTTCCGAACGTTCTTGCGTTCGAGTACAATTTAACTCTTCACAAATATGCGGATCACACCGTCAGCCGATGGAAGCGTTCAAAGAACGACTAGTGGAAAACGGAAAAAAGACGGAACTCCTGTGAAATTCCACTTCTTTTGAATTGAAGAAAAGAGGAAGGGACAAAATAAGCAATACTTTTTTTTATTGCACTATGCCCACCGAAGTTCTAGTATAAATGTAAAATGTGATGGAAAGATTGGAATGTATGTATCTTTTGGGATACATACATATACTCACTCATCTTTCTGTGTTGTGTGAACGTGAATCGATGTTGAGACAATATTTAATCACAATTTGATATTCATTTAAACAAAATGAATCAGACATCTGGGTTTGGTATCTCGTATGTTTGTGCACAGTGAAGTTTGACACATTTTTAAACAGGATGAAAATAGCATAGAACACAGATGGCATGATCTAGTTACGGACTTTTTAGCAGCATATTAAAAAAAAATAAAGAAAAGCAAAATTAGTAAAGTTGCGGAAAATATTTATATTTTAAAGCACAATTGCATTGAGTTCTTCGGACATTTCGCAAAATGTTTAAGCAGCTATTAGTTTTGTTTGGTCTCCTTCTCCCACTTTAGAATCTTTACAAGAAATTATCTGTCTGTCTATCTCAATGGCTTTAACCGGCCTTTAAGGCCCATAACCTTCCAAGCATGCTTGGATTTCGTAACCAAAGTACGAGGATAGAATGGTCACCCCCTATGCCTCTAAGTATTCCTGGCTGTATCCTTGTGTGTTCACGGGGCCGGTTTGCCTGCTTGCGGGATGAAAAACCTCAGATAAACTGGGGGAGGGGGGGACCTTGCTGTCCACGCACGGCTAACTTGGCTATGGCCGAGGAAGATCCTTAAGCTCCTCACGTCGGGGACGGGAATCGAACCTAGGACACTCCTTCCCCAGGCATATGGTTGCGAAGCGCAAAGCCACCAGGCTAACCGCGCGGACACAAAAAATTATCAAGTTGGTAAATTTCGGTTTTCATCGAATTATTATTATAACTGTTGCTTCGACTTTTCACGAGGCAACTTGAGTTCCTCCTTGGTAGAAATCACGTGAATCAAATTCATACTTTACACCTTTACAGTGTATCTGACTGCGACCGAATGCGTTAAAAGTATCTTCAAGGACAAAATGAATGGAAGTGATAACAAAATTATAAGTTGTAAACAATAAATAAGGTTGCTACAGTACTTTGTTGTTTGCTGTGAAAATGAGTGACAAACTATGCAAGAATGCAATTAAGAAACGGCATTTGATGATTCTCTACATTATTTTCGTATTTGTTGACTTCATGCTGGCCAGTTATCTTCTACTCTGCTCTTAGCCTCTGTCTGTATCAGCCCACTTTATGCTGTCTGATTATTTTTCACTTTGATTCCGTCTATTTTTTTTTTTTTTTTTCAAATGGTGTTCACACCATTTGAAACCAGTCAACATATACTAACCAATTTGATGATCCACTATCTGGTTCTCTAATGAGAATTATTCTTCATTTTTACATTATTATTTAATATTGTTCGACATTGTCCATTTGTATATTCTTCAGTGTACTCATCTAGCGATGTCTGCTTTTATATTGTCTTTGATATACTTCTATCTTCACTCGCCTTCATTATGTACAATTTAATTTTCATACCAGCAATCACTTTCTGCCTTGTAATAACTTTAATCCAAGTTTGTATCTTAATGACAGCTATATAAGATAAGATTCATGGATATGTATGGACCTCTGGCAGCAAAGTCCCTCATCACAGCAATAAACTTCCGGCGGCACACTAATAGAGCCATAATGAGCGGTGACTTGAGTGAAAGGAAAACTAGTGTGCCATGGAACTAAATGAACTCTACCGTCATAATGTTTGTCTTAAGGGTAAAAGTGGCCATTAAACTTGCAGCCAATGGCTTTATTGTGTGATAGACGGGTTGATAATGAAAGCAACGTAAAGGTTCATAATTGCCGCAATGTAATCAATGTCACACAAAGATCTCGATAATGATCCAATAATTTGCCAACCTGGGATCGTGAAAATTCATAAAATCATCTTTCCGGACACTAATATCCAGAAACTAACCTATTAAATTGCACGCGAGTTGGTCAAGTGTTGCCTGTCCTGTTTGATTCGTGATTAGGTCGTGATCATGTCAACATATTAAGTTTACATTTCCAATTAGATGTCAATCCTTGTAGGCACTTTTCGACAGCTGCTGTGGTACTTACTTATATACGCGTATATGTATACGTCTTTTGCAGTTTAATTTATTTTCATCCACGTTCTACAATTCCATCTTGAAATTCCACTTTATCTGTTTTGAATTTAGGCTTCACATGAATTTATCGTCTTAGATTCTGTTTCGTCTTAAAACATTGTAAAAGTTAAAAAAATAAATAAGATCCTTACTGCATCAGTCAAACTGTCTGTCATAACACGAAGTTCCTATAGATCCTGGTTAAGTGTCAATAAACTTGATCGCTACCAAAACACGCTCCATCTTGTCTTATTAAATCACGAATACCTTCCTTTCCTGTACACACGTCCATGTCTTTATTAAAGCACTAAGCTTTAGTGGTGACGTGTTTACAGGAATTACGACACCTATTAATCCTTTTCGTAGCACGTGAGTCGCTCAACTAACGGCCTATTTGGCACGTTTTCGGAAAATTTCATTTACAAGCGCTTTTGACTCCAGACTGTTAACCTTTATAAGCGCTCTCCCTCTTATTGGATAAATGATAAAATCCTCTAACTAGTGAGTCTAGCAACAGTCCTGCTGCTGAAATGTACAATTAGCCATCTGGGACATCGAGGGACTTCCAGAGGTGACTAATACAGAATTCCAATGGCCTAAAAACATGCTTATTGAAGCCATATGTTCACCTAAAGCAGAACGGCAAACGGCGTTTTTTTTTTACTTGAGTGATTTTTTTTTATCGCTAGTATATCCCATAGCTGCCCTTCTCAGTTAACAGATGCGGAATGAATGCACGTGTTTCGAAAGTTTAGTACGATTTTTCTGAAAGTTCGTGGTTTTTTTATGTCTGCATAAACTGCCAGTTTTTTTATATGCGGGAAGTTCTTCGGTGATTCTACTCTTAAAACATCGATCCAAAAAACAAAAAAGAGCCTTCCTGATTTTCACTGAAGCAGCAAAGCAGTTCTAAGGGAAAAAAATTGTATGAATGATGTTACAGTTCAGTAAAAATGTTAGCTTGTACTCCGCTGTGCTGAAATTGAAACAAAAGGATGGGTTGCTTACGCTATTAACATTGTCTCGATTGCATTATTATATTTTTTTTTGTTTGATTGGCTCCTGCATCCAATTGTGAACTATCTTCTGTAGAAAGGAAATGTCACATTTCATTTTTAATATTTATATTACCTCTGAAATTCCAGAAACAGTTGTTAAGCGATGTTAAAATACAAATCCATCCAATCTTAGCACACCGCTCTCCTATATAGTACGGTACTCCTAAAATCTTTCTAAAAATTCTTGACTTTGCAAAAGAAAAAAAAAAAGAATACGTAGGTCAAATTTTTATGCTAATCCCACTCACAAATGATTGGATACCTATAGTCATATTTTAGTACCGTGGGTTAGGCCAAGGGAATACTGCTCAGAATCAAACATGAATTTTTAACCCCCCCCCCCCTTTATGCCTTCTATAAAGAGGATGATAGTTTTCCGTCGATGGATGACATTCATCTGCTTCCTAAAGATTAATGATATCCACTCTTTCATACAGACATTAAGATTATGTTGCTTGCAGTTTGATTTTTCCCTGGTCTCTTTTTCATCAAAATTGACATTACTAATTCTTCTGTCTTTTCTAAATCTGCGGCAAAATTTAACTCTAATGCACGGATTATTTTTTTTTTCGTTGGAACAACCTACTTTCATGTATAGTCACAGAGTCAGTCTGCTGGCATTTGTTATTTGGTATTTACGCGGAAACAGCTAAGGCAGTGAATTGTGATATTCTGACTGATCTTGCGTATTTTGCGGGATGAAAAATGCTTTCACCTTCAGTTAAAAAGTCCTAATAGATCTTCTCGTCCTTGAACGGAATTCGAACCCAGGTTTTTTCCCATCCAGAGGGCACCTATCGACCGCTAGACATAGGTATTCGAGCCTAATTTGCTTTCATCCCGATCCCCCACCAAACTATTAGCGTAGTATTGGTTGAACAACCAATAACACTACTAATGGTTGGTTTCACATATTTCTAATTGTCATAAAAAGTAGGGGGCGCTCATTATGTTGATATTAAAACATAAAGATGAATGAAGTTATGGTGCTCCTTTTTTTTTTTCAGGAATAGAAGAAGGTTCTTCCATAGAATATAACTGAAAAATATGAATAAAGAAGTTCGTTCGTTTACTGTGAATGTTAGAAGAGATGTTGATTAACCTAACCATTTTCTTTTGCACAGCATCTGGGTGTTTAGGAAGTCTTTAAAAGTGCATAACTGAAATCAGTATTTTTGTAGTTTCAGTTAGCGCCTGCATAAAGCATGTTATCGCCGACCTCGGGAACATTTTTCTCTCAAAAATATGATATTACCACTGTAGAAGAGTTAAGTGGTCTTATACAGAGACAGTAAGTTTTTTCCCACTCTGGAAACTCGGGTATTTCATTATGCAAAAGATAAACCGGTATGAGAACATAAAAGCAAAATTCAGTGAAGAATACTGAGATGAGGTGGTGCATTGAACTCGCATGAAACTTGAATGCATGATGCTGGTTTAAGGATAATGGAAGAGATTGACCAACCGGATATAGGAAGTTCTCTTCAGTAGAATCTGAATTTCAAGCTTGGGAAAACATCGGAAACTAATCTGAAAAAAAAAAAAAGTTTTTTTTTTTTGCAGATTAGATGAACTAGAGGCTGGGTGGGGGGGAGGACCTGGGAGATTAAAGGACTATTATGAAATTGCTTTTAGTGTCTAAGTTTGTCGCAACAGTACTTAAATAGTGGTTCTTAATGATAATGTTCTTTCTGGTATATTTATGTTCTGACACTCTTTTAACTATTGGAATACACTCTTTAGTTTTATCATGGTTCAGAATCCCACGCTTTCTCCTTGCATTTGCTGTTTGATGTATTTGAGATTTAATTTCGTTTCTTTCGGGCACTCTATCAGCAGTAAGGTGTCTAGAAAACAGACGAATGTTATATTTTTAAATACATAAAAAATATGTTATTTAGATATTTGTCAAGTACAAATATAACTCGAATAAACATTAAAGGAACATGTGATTTGCTATTGCAAATATTTTATATTTTATTTATTTATTACAAATGTATTTATTTTAGGTAGTTATATTATTTTTCAAGTTGTTGTCTTTCTCGAATATATAATTTAAAATTGTACCGTAGAGAACTGTGATTTCAAGATTATTATTTCAGAAGATTTAAGGTATCTGCCTCACTAAAGCGCACTATAGAATTTAAGCCTAATTCTTCAGGGATTTCACTACCTGAATATAAGGTCAGATTTTAAAGGCAGGCGGTTACATTTTTCGCGTGTTCTATTGTCATTTTAATCCTTCCTGCATGGATTATCTTTGTTACTTTAAACGGCATTTCCTCAGAACAGCAGCTGCCAACAAAACCCCCTTGTGTTCCGACATCTTCCGTCTTTTATTCACAGTTGGAGCACGTCTGGAATCGATTTTTCTTGAGCTGAAAGAAAAAGTTACCACCTCCCTATCTCTATGAACAGCCTGCTCACGTGATTCTACCCCCCGCCCTCTCTCTCTCTCTCTCTCTCTCTCAGCGGCGCATTTTCTGTTGTACGAAACATTTGCTGAGTGCATTTGAAGCTGCGCGCACACACTTTAAATTAAAATCTTTCTTTTTTTTTTCCTTCAGGAAACGACTGGTTATTCAGTTTACTTACGAACTTTCTATGTTCCATAGGCCCCTATGATTACTCCACTAGTCTTACTTCGATGGGGATTCAGAAACAAATATTGGGAGAATGGGATGACAATAAACTACTGTATGTTATACCAAGTCCCATAACGACACTGATTTCATTAAAAGCGTTCAGATTAAAATGAAACTTGTAGGTTTCTGTGGTTATAAAGATGTTCTTCAAAATTTGGGTATATTAACGTCTTGAGGAGAACCTAAAATAAAATAAAAATAAGCACATTTCCCTTTTAAACAATCTTACAAATTGTTTAAAATCGAAATCGGGTTTTCTCTCTCTCGTATTATAATACTATTTTCGAAACTGTAAAGAATAAAGTATATTTGTAGTAAGTTAACTGAATTGAAATGGAAATCCGCTTAACAATCTCCAGTTCTAGTAGTAAATGGAGTACATTGTCATCTTGATAATGCAAGTATACCTTAAATGTCGTAATGTCGAACCACCACTAACTGTATTTCCAACAATGGAGTTTAACAGTAATTCAAAGACACTTGATCGAAGAACCGAAGAATGCACCAACAGTACTCGAACTACTCTACCACCATCATATGATAGATTAAGTAAAGGGAAAATCCGTTACTAAAGAAATGAAAAAAATATTAACTTTTTAAAATTTATGGCATGGAAACTAGGATGCTGGGTTTGTTTAATTATCCATTTCATCTGTTTCATCCTTATGGAAATTCGTTGCTACTTACCAGATGTGTGTGTGTGTGTGGTCTTTTATGTTGATTTAATGTCCGCTGGAATGTAACACAACAAGTGTCTTACATTCATGTGAACTTTTGACCTTAACAAATGATGAAAAAAATATTTAAAAATATACGTCTATGACCAGTTATAGATAAAAGAACCGGAATTATGGAGAATTAGAAAAAAATCACAAGTAATATGCATGTATAACCACACAATGATAGTAAAAGCCAGAAAAATTCACTGGACCGGACACTTAATTTGAATGGAAGAGGAATATATGATAATGGTATTGTTTGAAGGTCCAAAGGAGAAACGACCAGAAGAACATTTTAGAAGAAGATGACAGGAATGTATTTACGAAGGCTTGGAGAAGTGGAACAAGAAGGAAATTGGAGAGAAACCTCGAGAGATTGAGATAGGTGGCAGAGTTATATGCAGGTAGCTATGGATCGTCTCGGTCTACAGAGCTAATCAAACTGGAATTACTAAATAGTTCTCCACTTCATTCGTTGCTCCCAGTTGAGGTTTAATATTGTGTTGTTAGTGCTTCTACTGTATGCCAGCTTAGTTTAGTAACTTTTTTACGAGGTTCTGATGATTGGATTTGGCTTCCACGAAGCATCAATGCCCTTAGGCTAGTATGTTGGTTCTCCGACCTTTTTATGTTTTGTATATCATTGACGCAGTACAATATGGTTTCAGTTGCCCATGCGTCAATAAAACCAAAACCACATCCAATCGACTTACCAGGTTGTCCATTTTTAGGGAGTAAAATCCTCAATTTCGGGAAGGAAAAACCTTACTTTCAGTGTGTGAGATCAACTAACTCACTTTCATTCAGAATTTCTTATAAAGATTCCTCACGTTCTAGATGGGATTCAGATAAGTGTTTCTACTCGATCTGAATGTTGGTCTGTCTTCATAATTGCACTATAGAAGTTACAGTTAGAAAAAGGGGAAAAAAACTTTATATTAGTATTTACAATATAGTTTTTTCTTCTGTAAAAAAAAAACTTAAAAAGTATCAGAATAATATCTTCTTAATTTTCGTAAGCTTCCCTTAACTTTTTACTACTAAGTGTAGTACTCTTTAAATCTCTGCTACGTTACTCACACGCTATTTAATTGGAAAACGGCTCATTAGCACTATTTTTGTTTTCTATCCTTTCTACAAGGCTTTTAAGTTTTCTAGCTAAAGCTTTGAATACAGTAGAAAAATTCTCTTCGCTTTATTTCTTTGGTCGGGATTTTGCCGATGTAGTTAACTTAAGCCTATTAACGACTTGGGTGTCCTTTGTTTTCTAATATCTAATGAATGCGTTCCCCTTTCCTCGTGTTTTCCTTTGAAGTCGCTAAATTTAATTAAAAGTTTTCTTCCACACCCCTCTACCCCCATCCCCTCTCCCTGCTCTCCCAATTCTCATCATGTCTTCGCTCCCATATCAGAGAGACTTATTATCACTCGCTATGGTGTTCAAATGCTGATTATGAACGCAAATTATATGGCCTTTGTCGTTCGTAGTGAAAAAAATAAAAAAAAATTACCTTCAATTACTTTTAGTGACTTAGTATGCGATGAAAGACTTTTTTTTATTTTATTTGATCTAATAGTGAATACCAGGACGCAATTTAACATCTCTTTCTAGGCAAATTAAACATACAAATATATTCTTTTTTATGGCTTCTCCATTCAAAAGAATTCGTTTGTTTACAAATAATTTTCATGGCTTAGCAAAAGCGCATATTCAATTTACTGTAATCGCCAACTGGAATAATTGAATTTATTTTGGATTTGAATTAAAAGAAAGTTTTAAAGTTTCGTTACAGAATTAATTGAATTTCTTCTTTTCCTTTTTCATTTTTCTTTAAAATTTAATTGATATCAGTTGTGAATGAGTGTATATTTTATTTTGATATTGACCAGACATTTTATTAAAGAGTCCGTTTTAAAATTGTTTTAATTTTATTATGGTTAAATTTAAATATTCATTTATCTTTCTCTACTAGTCTTAAATAGAAAGAAAGAAGATATATAATTTTCTCTTTCATCACACGTTTGATGTGATGAGAGAAGGCGTACATTAACCCTTTCATTTCCTTTTCCTTTGCCACTAGCGTCAAGTCATTTTACGTCTTATACGAAAATGTCAGGCTGTCACCAGCTTTCGGCGTTTTGGAAGTGAAAGAGAGTGGCATTAATGTGAGCTAATGATGTTCTGCATGAGGCCTGCTTTAGAAGCTCCATTTCGATATTATGAAGTTGGAAAAGTTGCTAACTTATGATGGATAACAAAACTTTGTTCTCCAACCTCTCCCGAGTGTGCAAGTAGTCTAATAGCTTGGAAACCCAACAAAGAATAACCAAATCCATTCATCACCGTGGCCTTTTTTTGTTCAGGGTGTTTTTCGGAAACCAAATTACAAAAAGAAAGTGCTAAATTCATTTATGCATTTCTTTTCTCTTGTAGTTCGCGGTTGTTAATGTGTATGCGGAACATGAGTCAGCATTCGGTAATTGAGTTCTTCACAGCTTTTCTTGCTTTTTTTATTATTATATTAAGCATCTGTCTTATGAAATATTTTATTAAATCTTTTCTGGACAGTTGTCAGGAGCAAAAAACGTCTAGATATAATATTAAGTAATATTTCCTCTGGATGAATAAATGTAACAGAATTTGTTATATTTAAAATCTCAAAAAAATTATCGCATCACCTCAGTTTGGTTTTTAAATTAGATCATTCAAGATAAGACGAAGCGATACGAAAACATACAAAAGTATATGTTACGGATATAGTATTAAATTGTCGACAACTTATTATTCAAAAACCGCTTTAGACTCAATTGCTATAATAATGGATGATCTCACTATACATGAATTGTTTGCTTTCATTTTCATACTTATTTTAACATCACTCGCACATCACAGTCTATAGCACATTAGAAGAAGAGATAAAAAGAAGAGAGAGAACCTGTTTGTGTTCTTTTTGTAATAGCTGGAAGTTGTAGTCCTTTGAGAATACTAAGTGTGGAAGGCTTCTATAGAATCATTGGACTTGTAACTGTGTTTTGTGTGTGTATGTATGTATGTATTGATCTTGCCTTTTTATAGGTTTAGAGAAAAGTGTAGAATGGGAATACCACTTCAGTGAGACAGCGTCTATGGAGCTCCTATGGAAAATGCATAATGCATAACACACAGTATATAAGATATAGCAGTTGTTATATGGCTAGAGAAGTTGTCATTTACAGGAATGATCCTCTTCTAGACAACAACAAAACATTTAGGGTAGTTTGGGTGCACCTCTCCAGATGTGAAAAACATTATTCTACAATTAGGCAATTTGAATTATTCGTACAAAAATAGAAGGCTATATAGACGAGACGAAATACTTTAAACTGAAAAGGTTACCGTGGTTTTTGGAGAATGAAGAGATTATGTATGTCATGTTGTGATGTAAATGTGATGTCTACTATTTACCTCTAAGAAAACCTAGAGGTAAATTCAGTTCCAATAATATCACCTATTGCTTGTTAAGTAACTAGTGACACCGAATGTTTTTTTTTCCCAAATTCAAGTGAAAAATATCTTCTGATATTTGACCTTGCTGGTTAAGACTATTATTAACTAGCACACAACTGAGAAATCATTTTCACTGAATACTAAAAATAAACATTTTTAAAACATTGTTGCAACAATGGAATGCAGGAATCTCTACCCACTTGATTAATCTATATATATATTTGAGAATTTGTTGTTTGAATGAGATAAAAAGCCCAAGTGAACGATTCCGATTTTGTTGTTGAAGTTTATTTGGATGCATATATCAATATGACAATTTTATTATGTAGTATAATTAATACTAAGGTACACCTGTATCTGTAGGTCATACTCTACACTACATGACATTTTCATTTGGGATATCTATTTTTCGTAATATATTAGGCTTTCTTTCGTTTCTACATTATTGCTGATAAACCTTTCCTTTAATTGAAAATGAAATCTTAATTCTAGATATTTAAAATTGATTTTAAAATAAAAAAATGAATTTCTTTTTTGAAGAGAGATCCTTTAGAAATCAATAAAAGACGAGAAATATATAGCAAGTGCTTTGCACCTGTTATTATTTAAATTTATTGATAGTCAAGTTGTTAGTGGTTAAATCCATTTTATTTTTTAAATGTGAAATCGACTGCTAATCTTCAGTTATTATTGACTGAATGGCTATTAATAACTTGAAGGACATTCGATAATAAAAATATGTAATAGAGTTCAAGCTCACCATGTAAATTTAAAGAAACTCACATCTCATCCGGTATGTGCTTGACCGATTTTGTTGTTGAAGTTTATTTGTCATCGGTGTCCATTTTTCTTAAAATTTTTCTTTAATATGTTAATTAAGTTTTAACCTATGCAGATAAATTTAGCCTGAAGTTTTATTTCTAATCTATTGCATGAACATATCATAAATGCCGTGCATGATCCCTTTATTTACCTGAAATAATTTGAAATTCATTTCTAAAGAAATACTTGACATTTCTTGAAAATATAACTTAATTACTTTTAACTGAATAACAATAATACTTCATTCCCTCGGCAAATCGGCATTTAAATATAGAATAATTAAAATATTTTAAAAATCATTTGATTAAATAAAGTATTTGTAGGACAGAATATGAACTTCTTTGAGGTGATGTGCACTAAATAAAGTATGCCGTGCTTCTCGGTTAATATTTTGTATAATAAATTAGATCAGAGTTTTGTCTGGTGATTAATAGAGAAATTTATTTTAAATTGTACGATAACATAACAAATATGGTATACTGCAAATATGGATTCATGTATCAAAACCGAAACATAACTCATGAATATGAAATTTAAAATAACTTGAAATGATAATTGCATAGTTTAATGTGTACATTAAGTTCTCTTTAAAATGTTTGCACCATAATCTTTGTATTTCGTAATTTTCCTTTTTATTATTTTCTCTACACCTCATATCCTAGTGTAGATAAGACTGCACTTCTACTACACACAAGTACTGAACTACTGTAACTTTTTTTTCTATATACAGATCTTTTTTTTTTCTTTCAAGCTTCCCCATTTTACTAAATATTTTCTTCAAGAGATATTTACTATCAAAAAGGGAAAAAAAATGTCGCACAAAATGGACTTCACCGACTCTTCGCTATACGACTGTCAATAACTAGGAGCATACCAGGAATTTATGCATCATCCAAGTGATTTGGAGATGCACGGGTGAAAACATGAAATTTACGAGACCCTATAATCACAGGTGAAGTTGACTACCATATTTTCTACCGCTAAGAAATATACGCCATCTAGTGGACCGAGGATCGGACATAAAATGCTCATTTCGTTTTGTTTCGTGGATTTATTGATTCTTACGGTCTCCAGATCCCGCATCGTATAACCACCACAAGTATGCTGTGCAGTGATCTGGTGCGTGTTTTCGGGTAACATGATGGAATCAGGAATAGAATATTTTTGCACAAAAAAGGTTTATAAACCAGAAGAAGAAGAGTTATAAAGTTTAGTTCCTGGTATTAAATTATATGGCTTTGTTAATGCGTTATAATTCAGTTTTGAACACGTTTTCTTTACATATATTTCACGGTCGTTATTGTTTACTAGAAAAAAAATTAGAAGTGAATAAATATAAAACGCAAATGAATATTTTAGGTACAGCCAATAAAAATTATTTTCGAGACTTACTAAAAATGTTGTAAAATTTTGTGAATTTAATTATCATTGCTACGATATTCCGAACGTCTTTCTCGTAGCTTGAATGCTCGGATATTGGAATCCCAAGAGCAACGTAATTAGTGGCGTTAAATATCCCACGGCATCGGAAATTAACAGTGAAAACTTCCTTAATACTTTGCCAATAAGTAACTGAATCTTTTAAGAGCTCTTTTCAGCATTCCCGACAAATGGCAGCGTGTCATCTGAAGTGAGAAAAGAAGAAAACAGACATGCAACGTTACATCTACTTCGAAGACATTTCCCAGAAGTAATTACTGCTAATTATTGGCGCGTTAAGAATAATAAGTCCACAGTACCTCAGATAGCATCGTTATATCTCTGACTGTATCAAGGAATAACCAATAATTCCACTCTTTCAACAGAAATATTCATGAGAATGTAAATTGCGCTTAGACTTAGCTTTCATAACAGACAACGTTTAGGGATGAGATTTCTGATAGTTTTTCTGAACGTGTTCATATTAAAAATATTAGTTAAAATTAAGACGTCTTGACTTTCTAATGAATCAAAGTAAATAAACATTATTGAAATAAAAAACATACTTACAGCTATGTAGTTTTTATAAATAGCCAGGAAATTAAAATACGTAAATATTATTTTTTAACGCCAAGATTAATAATAAAGCAATCAGTCGGGAAAAAAAAACAGGTACATTATTAGAAAGTATTTTTTTTTTTGTATTTTTAACATCATAAACAAAATAATAACAAAAACAAACTGCTTTTTTGAGCTTCAGTGAAGTTCGATACCTGATTGTTCTAACAGTGTAAGGTAAGCTATCATAAACCCACGTAAACTACAAAAACTATGTAATGAAACTTATGCTAAATTAACATATGAAAAATAATACTATACAAAACGTACCCTGTGTGACAACAATCAAATACAATTATGAGAGTGAGAATAATCAAATATAATTAGATATATAGACAGAATGTATTTAAATTTACCTCAAAATTACCTTAACTTTCTTCTAAAATTTTAAATTATGATTCAATAATATCTCTTTGTACAACTTCTATGTGACTTACTGGTTAGCCTGTTGTTCTCATTATTTTCTTTTATTATTCGTTTTGAATTTTACATATGAGCAATGTCACATCGAAATGTAAGGTAATGTACAAAAATTCTTATTATGTAATCGGTTTGTATATGTACAATGAAATGAAGTGGTATGTCCGAAAACTAAAGTTTTAGTTTCTTATAAAGTTTGAACGAGCATTGAAATGAATTTGGAAGTTTTGTTGCATTACACAACTTCCGACTTGTCTAATACGAGGGTGGTCTGAAATGTTCTCGGGCTAACAACGAAAAAACGAATTTATAGTTACAAAATTATAAACTCGTTTTTAATTATGTGGAAATTATGTTGAAAAATAAACATTTTTCAACATAATCTCCCTTAAGACTGATACATTTATTCCAGCGTTGCTCCAGTACCATTATCCCGTCCCTGTAGTGTCTTTCAGTAAGATCTGCAAAATACTTCTCTACAGCTTCAATCTCCTCTTGATTCGAAGAAAAACACAGACCAGCGAGGAAGAGGTTTAGTTTTGGGAAGAGATAGAAGTCAGAGGGAGCCAAATCTTGGGAATAGGGTGGATGTTTCAACAATTCATAGTGCAGATCCCTTAATTTTCCCGTTGCCAAAACACCTTTGTAGGCAGGTGCATTGTCCTGATGAAAGATGATTTTTTCTTCTGCAAACCGGGTCTTTTCTCACGAATTTTTTCTGTATATTCTGGTTAAAATATCATAATAATAATAATATTCCCCGGTTATTGTTTTACCCTTTTCAGGATAATTAATAAACAAAATGCGTTTAGCATCCCAAAACACCGATGCCATGACTTTTCCTGCTGATGGAACCGACTTTGTCTTCTTTGGCGCTGAACAACCGGCTTCTGTCTACTGTTTCGACTGCTGTTTGGATGTTGGTGTGTAATGGTGAATTCAAGTGTCATCCATAGTAATAAATCGACGCACAAAATCAGTTTTATTCTTGTTAAAATGCTCCAACTACTTCAGAGATTTTCATGCGAGTGTATTTTTGATCTGCTGCTGTGATCAAGCGCGGCACCCATCTTGTGCAAAGCGTTTTCATATGCAATTCTTCATGCAAAATATCCTACACGTTCTTTTGAAATGCCTATAGTCTCAGAAATTTCACGCACTTTGACTTGCCGGTCATCCAATACCATATCGTGCACTTGATCAATGATTTCTGGTGTTGTTCACTTTTTGGACGTCCTTCACGTGAATAATCTTCAAGGCTGGTATAGCCACGTTTAAGCTCGGCAGCCCATTTCTTAATTGTCGAAAATGAAGGAGAAGAGTGCCCATAAACTTTTATGAACTTCGAATGAATTTCTTTTGCCGTTAAACCTTCTTTTACAAAGAATTTTATAACCGCACATACTCAACTTTATCCATTTCAAGGGATACAGACAACACTTTTGCTTCAGACAGCTGTATAAAACAAACTACTCGATAGAATGACTTCCAATTTCACATGGATGCTTATGACAGATGTACCAACTTAGAAAAAAAAAATCTTGCCGATAGTGTTGCCATCTATGGCCGACACCGAGAACTTTTCAGACCACCCACCTACGTATTATCATTTTGTTGTTATTCTTATATCATCCTCCCTTGAATGTGTTATAATTAATACTAGTCTCAATGTTATATAGCAACCTCTGGTGGTCCTGTTTGTTTTCGATCTCGAAAACGTATGAATCAGTCCTATAAAAACTTTAGGGTATGAGGTTGGTGAATGCTGGTATTTGTATATGTTTTCTGATCGATTTACGGGATGCAAAACCAATTTCCTTAAGATAAACTATTTCACCTTTGAATGAGAGAGAAACTCGTCCCTTCATTTGAAAACCCCTTATAAATCACTTCTTAGATGGAATCCGAACTACGGCCCTTCCTAAGAAAGGGTATCATCAAAGAACTACTTGCAGTTCACCGATATTTTCTTCATTGTGGATATATTTTGAATTTTCATACTCAATGTTATGTAAGTGCAAAATTGCTAATTTTTTCTAAATGAAATATACATCAATTGATGTATATTTATATCATCATCATAACACTAATTATCGGTATAGACCATTGGTCTGTTCCGGTCTCATTATCCATCCGATATCCTTTTTTAAGGTCTATCCTGCCTTCTCTTTCCAATTGGCTTTTGTTTTAGTATTTGTTTTGTATGTCGGGTGTTGGCCATTCGGTTTAAGCGGGGACTATACGTGATTGTCCTTTTCTAAATTCATTCTGTACCTCTAAAATAAAGTTTTCAGATTTCTTTATTAGTTTGTTATTTGAAATTCTGCTGTATATTTTGTAACGGGAATTACAAATAGTATACTTATACCTCTATAGTTTTTTGGGTCATCTCTACTACCTATTTTAAAGATAGGGATCACAATTGCTTTTTCCATTCTGTTGGAGGGTTACTAGTTCAATATATTTTATTTAAAAATAATAGGCGTCTTTTTTTTTAACCTTGTTCCTGCATATTTATATAATTCTGAACGTAGCTTATCTTCTCCAGGTGATTTTTCTGTTTCTTGTTTCTTTCAGGCTGATTTCTAATTCTTCTTTAGTTATTTCCTTTTCATTTTCATTAAGCTTGTGCCAGTTGTCTTTTTTAAAATATTTATCTGTCCACAATTCTGTATAGAAATGTAGAAATTCTTCTAATTTCAATTCAGTGTTTAATTTTATGTTTTCTTCAGTATCTGTACTTAAGTGTTTCAAAATCTTATGTACATTGGGTTTTAGTTTATATAAATCATGTTCTAAATTAGAAACAAATTTGTTCCATGATTCTCTGTCTTTTTCTGATTTCTCTTTTACCTATGGCTTTTATTCATCATCATCATCAAATTCCTGCCATGTGTACCCTCAAAGGGTGTATAGGATATCATGGTACTACATAAAAAAATTTACATTACTAATTACCTATCTACAATTTTCCTCCAAATCAGTCTGTTACTTGTCAAGACTCCAACATTATCAGATCTTATATTTTTATCGTCTAAGGCACTTTATACATGAACATAGAATATGTTCATATATATACAGGGTGTTCGGGATAAATTTGACATATTTATAATTAATTATATTTTTCCGTAAGTTACATGTATTAACACACACTTCTCTTCATTTAAAAGTTTGGACCCTTCTTCATTCATATACAAGATGTCAGAAAGGATGGATAGCTGGAACCCACCTGAATCATGGAAGAGAATAACTTGTATCATGATGATTCGTGCCCGCCATCAAAATAAGGATATTACGACTGCTGCCCAATGCTCCCTGAATACAGTAAAAACAATCAGGCATGAACTAGAGACTTGCAATGGTGACTACGAGGATGTAGCAAGAAGAAAGATCCCTAGCAGACGATCTGATTGCGTTCGTACAGCAGAATTCCTCGCAAATCTGCAGGAACAGGTGTTGAAGAACCCTGGCATTGGAATTCGGGCTTTGTTCGTGGAGTTGCTAACTGTAGTCAAGCCCTGGATAACAAGGGTAGCCAATAGTAGGCCGTATGTATGGCAGCAGGATTCGGCCCCTTGCCACACCTCTGGGAAAAGTCAAAAATGGTTGTCTGAAAATTTCTACGACTTCACCAGTCCAAATGTTTGGCCTCCAAACTCCCCAGACCTTAACCCCATGGATTATTTTGTATGGGGCGCAGTTGAAAAAGACACCAATCGCACTTCCAGTAATACAAAAGCCCAGTTAATGGATAAAATTAAAACAGTTTTTGCGGCCCTTCCCAGGGAGACTGTAGCATCAGCTTGTTCGAGGTTCCGAAGCAGAATTGAAGCTGTGATCGATGCTAATGGTGGTTATTTTGAGTAAATCTTGTTGATAGTATTGTAATTAACTCTGCCTGTAATGTTTTTTTGTCAATTCATTAAATTTAATAGATACAAAGAAGATTTTCTTTTTCCTTACGAAACTGTCAAATTTATCCCAAACACCCTGTATATATATATATGGTCAGGATACAGCGATTTTCCTACACATATACAGTGTTTTACAGGGAATTTTCGTTTACAGTTTACAACCAGCAGATTTAAAATAAATAAATAAAAAAAGCAGCCATAATAAGCATCCTTCATATTTTTTTCACTGCTTAGAAACCATTAAAATACATTGCATTTAATTATAAGTACTCATTCATTCACTAATTATGAAAATTTACGCCCTTTGTCTCATTATAATTAAAAGTTTTTTTTTTTCAATCCTCTTAGTATTTTCTTTCCTCCCGAACGCTACAAATTAATCTAAACGTAATTTCGAGTTATTTGTTATTCACCTAATTGATGTAAGGTCTCTGGCATTTCTTATGAGTTGTGTTCATTCTTGGTAGCAAGAAAATGTGAGGAAGTCTCACCACAGGAATGCTTAAGGCATCCGATTCTGTTTTCCCCAAGACGACAAACATACTTCACCGCATAAGCTCTGCGCATTTCGGTGAAAATTCATTTACTGCGTGCCTTCTCTTTGGTCAATTATGTGTAAGTGGTCATTGTCTTATTCATAACAAAAACTTGCAGATTGTCTGCCTAGTGGATACAAGAACAAAATAAATGCTTCGGATATAAAAAAGAAAATGAACAGAATGACCTACCGAAGTTCGCTATCCGTCGTTCAAAGTATGGTTGGCAGGTAGTTGGCACCGAGGAGTGCCAATTAGTGAAGGTCATGTTAGAGATGGTGGGAACAAGGTGCTTGTTATGAGCTACTCTGACATTGCTACGGCGTTGTTATCTCTTTCCGACAGAGCACCGAGATGAGCGATGGAAACGCCTTCTGATACTCTGTTACATAAATTAGTTTATTAGAGTGTTAAGTGCTATTAAGTCTTGAGTAGTAAGATTACAGAAATTAATTGGAAATATGTTCGCCTGCAGAGGAAAGGTTAATTAACTGAATTATTCATGTCTAACATGAGTTACATATATAGCAGACGCATAAACAACTACAAGATGTGAAGTTTTAGCGCTAAGATGTTTCGTTATGTTCATAAACCCTTACTTATTCTTTGCATTAACTCGATGAAGATACTTATTGCCTAAAGTTAATCTCTGTGTGCGTGATTTCCGTAAACATTTTCGTAATTAGATTAATCATAGTGTCATAGTTGAATCCTAGAAAGTTTACTTATCCCTATACAAGAAGTGCTAAAATTTCACTAAGAGATGCATTTACAATTCTGCGATGCATGGAAAGGTTGGATATTAAGCAAGTAGTTGCAAATATTCCCTCGCCATTTAAGGACTCAATATTTAGATAGTGTATTATTGGATTGGTCTCTGTGTTCTGCACATTGATTCTGCTGTTGGATATTTATTTCGGCAACGTAATAATGTATTTTAATTGAAAAGTTCAAACAAAAGGCACTAGTCCTTCTGACTGCTCTATGGAAGTCCTGTATACAACTTTAACTATTCACGACCCAGTTCCTAGTAAGATTATAAGGAAACTTTATAGTGCACCTGGGAAAGCGTTGACAAAAATGATTGGGCTGGACAGTGCGTGCTAATTTGATGTGAGGCTGCAAATATAATGGAAAGGTTTTTTTCAGTTTAGGAAGATGTGGGAGGAGGTGCGTCAAGAGGAAATCAAATACATTGAATACCTTTCACATTTGTAGGTTTCGTTTTTTGGGATATTTGTCTGATATTTCCATAATTACAAAGTGTGAGAGAATAGATTGAGTTATATGACTTGGAATTGGAGCTAAAGCTGTGAGGCCAATGTATTACTAAAATAAAAAGCCAAAAGGCTTCAGTTTGGCGATGCAAAATTACAAAAATCAAGTGGATATCAGATCCAGCATTATTTCAAACCCTAATGTAGAAACTGTGAAGTTTCGTTAAAAATAAGTTGACCAGACAGCTTACGGCAAGTACACTTGATGGCATTTTCGAGTTGCCCTAGCGGCGACCATTTAGAAAACACGAACGCTGCCCAGGCGTCCAATTGTTCGCTTTCTAATTTCTAAGGTTTCACTGGCCTAGCTGTTTCGAACTGGTTGGGTCTCTTCAGAGACCAGGCAGAAACCTTAAGAGAGCAAAAACTCTCTTTCAATACTAAGGAACTTGAAATGTCGCAGAGGTGTATTTTTTTGTAAGCGAACTCTATGTTACACTTGTTTATTAGCCTGTTCTTCTGGACAATACACCTGTTTTTCCAGATTAAAAACTCGAGTTTCCCAGAAGAAAGACATGCCACTTCCCTATGAGATATAGGAGATGATGGTGAGTAGTTTGAGAACATGGAAATACGGTGCATGAATCCACTCAATATGGCAGCAGTAGACTGTTAGTTACATAGTCTTGTTGCACGAAAATTCTGATGTGTTACTTTGTGAAAGAAGAATTAGAGAATGATGAAAATAAACTTAGTTTCCTTTTCTTTTGCTTCCTCATAAATAGCGAAATGAGCTGCTGGTTCACCTTTCAATGTACATTATTGTGCATACAACAAAAAAACGTAATTATAATGAAATGTGTCCAAGAATTTCATTGTTCTTTCATCTCCTAATGCAAGTAATGGTGTCATCTCTATGATGTACTTTATAAGGTTCTCCTCGAAGAGAAATTGGAACTGAATTCGTCCAAAGCGTAACCTTTCGATCATTTATGATTCTATAAAATTATCGATTTCATGCTGATAAAACGCTGTGGTCCAGATATTTGATAGAATAAAATATCCAGACTAAATCTTTTTTATTGGTATGAAATCAATAATTTGTATAGAAATGTAAATGACTGAAAGGTTATGCCTTAGTCGAATTCTGTTGCCATCTCTACTCAAGACGTCCTGGAATTCAGAATATTAATGTGTTTTTTTTTTTCGCTTGAACACCAGATAGGCTGCTAGTGTGCATTTGATTTTCTCAAATATATGAAGTTGATGTATTCTGCACAAATACATTTTACTGTTACATTATTCATTTCCTCCCTCCTTCTTCCTTCCCTCTCTCTCTCTCTCTGAGTGAAATTGATGATTCCACATTTCAAAAATCTCGACCGTTCTTTGGTTTTATTTTGACAGCATTCAACAGCTTTTCTAAATTAAAGTTTAAATTCTATAAACTCTCCTTATGAATTTCAGTAAATTTCTTGCATTGTTTCTGTTCAGTTATGCTTAGAGTAAAGAATGAATGCAAAATAAAAGTAATCAGTGGCTCGTAGCTTGGCAGCAATATAGGAGAAAATTAATATCACTGTTAATCGTTATTTGACCAAGTTATTTTTGTCTTATGTGTTTACAGCAATCCAAATTTTAGTCGTAAATAAAGTGCCACATTATAAAAAGAGAGAAAGAAAGAAATTTAATAGAAAACTAAGGAATACCGAATAATTTAGTATATGTAAGAGAAATGAACGGAGTAAGTGAGTGAGTGACTTTTACTGAGGTGTAATTTTATTGTCGGCAAACTGTTTTCATTTATTCAAATACAGTGTGCATTGGAGAAATGTATTTTATTAATAGGCCTCTGTAGACATTTTAAACTACTTGATACTAAAACGTGGCAGTTTCGATAAGACGCATACGAAATACGGAGAATCTTAAAACTTCTAGTTTACCTGACGTGTTCGTTTTCAATCAGTATACATAAATATCTATCTAAAAACCATTAGCTACTTCAGTAGTAAATGATTTATTACAAGTAAATGATACTTTACTTAAAGCTGAATGCTACTTTAAGTGTTAGTTACTGCAAACGAAGGAATGCATTTTAATAAATGCGATGGCATTTATTAAAAAGTTAAACTCTAATGCAAGATTTAGCCTCACTTGAATCCGATTACTTTCATTTTTATTTATTGATGTTCTGGAGAATGAAATGTTACTTTATGTGATTTATTTATTTTTTAAGTTAAGTGTTTTTATGTGACTCGCACATAAAAAGTATACATTTCATTAGTACCGTAGTCAGTGTACTAATGTAATCTGAAATGTACATTTTTTCTTTTTTTTCTATTTTTTTACTTAATCGGAAATTCATTTCCCACCTAAAGACAGTCACAAACATCCACGACAGATTGGCACTCGCAGCCTACTGGTTCAAGTTATTTTAAATTCTGTCAACCAGGCCTACTAGAAGTACACGAGAAGGTTGTAATAAAAATGTATTCAAGTGGTTACACATCCACCCTTGTAAATTTGATAAATCGTTTTGCCTTTTATTATTGTTATTTCAAAACAAGTCTCACAGTGAAATTGCATATGCTTAAACTCGTGGAATATATATTTGTCCTTCCCTCCTTTCTGATTTATGCTCACATGTAGCATACGTGAGCATATGCTTTTCATTTCATAAAGTGGGTCTACTTTATAGCTATAGTTATAAAGTAGACCCACACTTTACCTTTCAGGCATTCGAAACCAGATCCGACGGGAAAGGATGGTTAATCCTTATTTCCATAGTTTATTTTGCATGATTCATAAATAAATGTTAATCTACTATACTCTGTGATTCACTGATTTATAGTCACTGATGTCATCTCTCGTTCTTAATTGAGCTAAATGTGTAATCTACATGCAGCTATCTCTGATACAGCAAACATTTTCAGATTTTTAAATTATATGCGTAGTTAGCTTGAGGGTTCTCTTTCATTCCAAATTTATGGCTCTTAGGCAGCTTCTTCAAGTCAATTAATTTTTCTTGGTTATTACTGCTATATTTTTGTAACAGGCAAGGGGTAGTCTGTTTTTGTTTAATCATAATAATGGCTGACAGAATAAAAAGACGTTATAACAGTTTAGTTTTTGTTAGGAATGATATATTGAAGCAGACTTTTTTACATAAGGCTTTTTTGATTCTGCAATTCCTCCCATATTTGGATCACTTTTATGCCGTCCATTAGTGACCATTGTTAAGGAAGATATGTTTGTAATGGTAAAGAAGTGGGTGCAGAGGTCATCTTTGTTTGAAATTACGACCAAAGTAATTTGTGTTGACCATATAACTACTTAAAATGCACGGAATATGAAAACCAAAAGCAGATGAAGCCTTCTTTTAGTTTTCATCTTTTTCATGTCGCCTAGTATAAATGAACATTTAATAACAACTAAATATAAATAGCCTTGATTCTTCTTTTTCAAGAAAAAGAAGAAATTGATCTAAGGAACTGCACATAAATTATATAGCTAACGCCCCACCATGAACTCTCCCAGATTTATTTCCTCTTTTATCAGATGATACGTAATCATTGTTTAACTACTCATAGGAACGACAAAAGTATATTAAATGTATTTAATATTAAAATAAAATAAATACATTTTATTTCATAATAAAGTACTAGTTATTAATATAATTAACATGTTGGTGTAATTTTATAATATATAAATAATATTACTGATGAGACTACGATAATTTTAATAATTATTTATATCATTTTATCTTAGTGATGTCTTCATAAAACTTTTAGTCATCCATCAGATACGCACACTATAAAATACCAAGTCCATTTAGTACTTGTAGTAAATCAGACCTACAAATTCATCTTAAGTCATTCTATAATCTTTTTTTTCTCACTAGCAGTAGCTACTATAATTTCTTTACTTCATCTTTCAGTGGTATATATGTGGATTTAATTTTAGAGGTTGCATTTATAAGCATTCATGTGGCCTTTAAGCAGTATAGGTTAAATGAAAATGCTTATACACGGTTCTTATATTACTGAATTGTAACGTGTTCGAAGTGATTTGTATTACTATATTTATTGATCTTTGTCTGTTGGAAATGTTATATCTTATATTTCTTTGATAAACTTATATGCTAATTTTTATTTGGTGTCCGAATAGTCCAGGTATTAGTAAGAGTCGATATTCTTATCCTCTTATCTTTAAACTATCAATCAGATAAACATCTAAAAGCTGAGACTTGAAAATTCGGGATAAGTTAATTCATACGTCATGAATTAAGTTTATTAAGGCACCATTCATCTGAAAATGTAAATTTATTCTAAAAGAAAAAGCTGAACATCCGTTTATAAACAAGAAGGCATAAAATATTTCATGTTCATAAATGAGAAAAATGTGAAGGATATTAAAAAAAAGAAAACTTCTGTTACTATCAAAAAAAGTCCCTATTCTGTACCAGTTTACTTTACTTGTGATTTGTTACCTGACAGCATCTCAATTGTTCAAATAACTGAAATTGTTTGGAATTAGTTATCTGTGGATCTATTTTAACGTCAACTGAAACTAAACATGCTGTGCTGTCAAAATCTTATCGCCTGCAAATTCAATCACGAAAGAAAACATTCTCTTAAAAATCTGTTCTAGAAATCGAGTCGAATTCGTGTACTTGAGTTAAGATTTTGAAGAGAATCACCTCAGCAACAAACAAAGCTTTTGGCTTTCTGCCTCGGGGGCAGAAAATCGTGTGTGTGTGGGGGGGGGGGGGAGAGAGGTTGAGATTAAATGGATCTTTGATGTTTCCAGAGTACAACACAATAGCTTCGGTCAGTGACTGTGCAGATATACTAATGTTTTAGCCGCCAGCAATGGTAGAACAGCAAAGATAAATTTTGGAAGAATATTGGATGGTGAAAAGGCTTCAAGAAAAGTCCTGTTAAGAAAATTGAAGTGGTGAGTGCTTGAAAATCGGAAGAAACTGGCAGCAGTATCGGTAGTGATATAATTGGTCGACGTGAACGGAGTGATAATAAAGGCTGTATTAAGATGTGAAGGAATGCACTCTCTCACTAGTGAACCTTCGATATACGAGTGAGTTATCAATATTCTGTTTAAAATTCTCATTCACAGGGAGAAGTTTGCCAATAAATGAAATCCATAATTTGAAATTAGCAAATTATTCAAAAATGAAGGAAGTATGAGTGAAGATTTAATTGATGTGCATTTGCCGATCATACCTATATTCCTTTTAATTGTCGATTGTGCTATAAAATATAAATAGTTTACAACTATGCATTCGTATTCGTTTTATTTTCTTGCCATTAACACCATCTAGGATGAATATCGTCTGTAGTTTGAAAGCTATGGGTTCGAATCTAGTGTAAGATGTGAGCAATATTTATACAAACTTTTCAACTTAATACGAGTCATTCTGATATGAATATAGCAGTTTTTTACCACCGGAAAAACTGAGGTCTTTCTTCCCACAGAACAGGGATGGGTTGTTTGAAGTAAAGGCCAAAATATCTAAGGCTATGGAGTTCTGTTTTTTTCTGTGCGTTTCTAGCCGGTTTGCGAGATGAAAATCCCTTTCATCTCCGTATTAGTTTGGCTAACTCATCTTCAGTTGAAAAAATCCTTACAAAGGATATCCAGATCTTAGACAGGAATTGAGTCCAGATCTTTCCAATCAAAGGGCACCTTTGATACCGACTGAGTTACGAAGGCGCTGGTAAAAAATAAAATAAAAATGTCGTTGTAGACACGAATGAAAAAGAGATAGTATCCTTAAAAGTATGAAATTTAACGAAGCCAAAAGTACTTACTAACTGGATATCTAGGATTGCATTTGACATAACTACAAATAAAACCATCCTGTATTGCACTTACACTACAAAAAAAAACTTTCTGAATATATATTTATAAGTCTGTTTTTTTTATTATTTATTTTTTTTTACAATTACTCGTTTCTTTTCTTTAGAATGGTTTAGTTTTTTTTATATGTCCAGGAAAAAGCGAAAAAATTAAAGTGAACTTATATCTGTCATGTGGAACGTAGAAATTGTCTTGGACCCTGAAATATTTAACACTTTAACAGATATTGATTTTTATCCTTAGAGCAGTGAATAATGTGCTGCTAAAACCAAAAACTTCGTCAGTTTAAGCAGACAACGTCATGACTGATAAGTGCAATTGCCCTGCGTGGAAATTGTTAACACTAATGTAACATGTAATATATGCTGTTGAGTATAATATATTCTGGTTTATCACTTTCACTGTTTTGTAGTATATTGGTTGAAACAGGCTTTCATTGATTAAATTGTATTTTTCATTTCAGTTTATTTCTGTTTGAGGTGAATCTTTCATATGTAGTAGTTATGAATATAATTTTTAAATGTACATGAATTTATAAAATTAAAAGCATGCATCGTAATTATATTCATAACTATATATTTCCCCAAACTCAAAGAATGCGAGTTTTAGTTCATAATTATATCAAAATGTATTGGTATTGTGCTAATACACTATTCATATTTTCACACAGAGTCATCTCCCTGGCCAGCGAAGTCATTCCATGTACCAGCCACCTCCTAGCGTATACGATGACGATCCTGGAATTATGTCAGAGGTGGAAACCTCCGCTACAGGATTTCGAAGATCTAGTAAAGCCCGCTCCAGTTTGCCTATTGTTCGCACTCCCTCCAAGACCCAGGAACGCCCTCTTGGTAAGTGTCACTTGACGTAATTTGAATCGTGTTATTTTAAGAATAATGTTATTGTACTCCATTAAGAAAGTCTGAATTGTAATTTCTCTGCCATTTTTTATGTGGCTAACTTATTTAAATTTATTTCGGTAATTATGAAGATAAACTAACGAGAGATGTTTCAATACTGTACATGGAAGGTTCGTTGATAATTTTTGAGTCTTCTATCGAAATTGAATTAACATTTAAAATGATAATTTGAGGATAATCCATATAAGAAGTTTTTTTAAAAAAAAAACTAAATTTTACCACACCGTAACAATAGTACATGGATCATCTTCCTTATTGATATGCAATTAAACTATGAAATCGTGATTAAAAAAAGAAATTGTGATAATTATTGGAAATGAAGAATGAAGAAGTGTAAACAAACGTATAGTTTTTTTAATATATGAATCACATCCACGAAAGGTTGTAAACCTGTTGTGTCTTTTCATTTACCGCAGATGGTCTAAACATTCCGAAAAAAAGTGTTCGAGACCAAACTTTTTACATTTTTCAAGCAATTTCAGGCTTCTAATCAGCAGGGTAACGTTTTTACAACGATTTACAAACATCTGCTTAACCGTAAGTTAATTTTCATGACTAAAAGATCTACAGAAGGAAGATTATTATAAGTTCGATTCTAGTAGCTAACCAGATTTTTTTTTCTGATTTCTTTCATCCGATTTATTCTAAACTCATCGATCTCAAGTAGAGACAAAGTATTTTTCCTCCCTCAAGTTAAATAAATACGAGTTAGCAAAATTGTGTTTCGACTAGCTACGAAATGCTGCAATCATTAAATGTAGAGACTGGTTGCTTACCAATTTCCAAAAAATTAGAGGTGAAACAGTACCACCTGCTCCCGCTGGGAATGATAATACGATAGAGAGAGATTTATTTAACTGTATACCTGTGACTGTAAGGTCTAGTGTTTTTGGTCTCGTGGTTTTAAAGTGAACCAGTAATCGTATATTTTTGTACACATTTCAGTGCAGATTTTGCATGCATATTATAATAAAAGCATATATTTTAGCGCAAATTAAGAGATACTTATCCTGAACAATGCCTACATTTTAAAATATTCAAAATTTGGAATTCTTCCTGGCTCGGAATCATAGTATAGAATATATCTTTTAAAAAAATTTAAGAAATATAGGATATTTCTTAAATATTCTTAAATATTTAAGAATATTTCTTAAAATAAATATTAAAAGTTTGGGTAATTTTTAATATTTATTAAAAGTCACTCAAAGAAACTCCTGGTTAATTTTTTTATATATTCTGATATAAAGGGGATAAAAAATCCCTTTTGAGATAAGGTTTTGATGCACTTAAATGTAAATTTAAAAATCATCATTTCAAAAAAAATAATTGACGGGCTAATCAATCAAAAACTATAAGGTTTGGATAATCTTTGAGATTGCTGAAAGAAAAAAGAATTTTTCTCTCAGTCACATATCTCTCTCTCTCTCTCTCTCTTTTGTGATATCCCTATATTTTCACCTCCATAGAGTTAAAAGTACTCAAAGCAGGCTTGAGATGCACGCAGACAAATTTTAACAACAGTTAATTAGATCAGCTGTCTTGTTCAGAATCACTAGCGAATTTTTCATTATCGCAAGTTTGCCGAAATAATGTTATCAACATCTGTTGGCGTTGGTTCTGGGTATCGGTAATAAAAGTGAAATTAAAAATATATATAAATAAATATAAAAATGAGAAACGACAAAAGAAAGAACAGAAATTAAATCAGAATAAAATGTTTAAAGGAACTCAAAAAAATCAATTCAACAAGTACCAAGAGGGGAGAGAGCTTACAAAAATTAGATTAAAAATAAACTCGATGGAAATAAAAAAAAAATAAATAAAAAAAAGCTTCAAAGAATGCATTTGAAACACAGAGTACAAGATGTATAGGTAAGCATGCGCATATTGGATAATGGGAGTAGTAAACTAGACGAAGAAAGATTCCGAGACTAATTTACATCCTCAAACGTACGGTGGGCCTCCCTTGTAGCCATGTCTGTGGTTATCTGATGACCGTTAAACTACCCCATTTTCATGGCTGAATATTACCGAAGAAAATTTTACTCTCTGGCAACCATCAATTTTTCGTCGTAAATCTCTCGTTCTCAAAGCTTACCGTTGTAAAAGCCTTCATTTCATCTCGCTTATTGCTTCTTTCAAAGATTAAATGCACACGGGCGGTATTACGGCAGCCACTTCTATATTCTTAATCGAGTAGGCTGCTCGTAATGAGGGAGTAGTGGTAAAAGTCTGTTTGACTCATCTTTCTAAGGGCAACTTGAGTAAATACTCCCAGCTGTTGTTACTTGAGAAAACGAAAAGTGAATTGTAGTTAATCGTTGTTATTAATTTATTATTGATATTGTTAATTTGCAGTAACTCCAAAGGAATAAGTGTAATATTTTATTCTGGTTTATTAGTATCCATTAATCTTCTTGACTGAAATGCATAACGAAGTAAATTCGTATATTTAGTATTTTTCTGGCATTGGAGTAAGTTCCCATCCTTTTTGTCCGAGTGATTGGCGTATCTGCTCTTTAGTCAACAGGCTGTCGGTTCGAACCCTCGGTGGTTATTGGTGTTTTGTAAATGTCTTTAAGTGACAGATGAAATTCATCGTCCGACGTGAGACCACCGTCCCACTTATTGGAGGCCTAAAATGACTTAAAAAGTTCCACTTTGGTCTCCAAAGCAGGATTTCGGGATTGGCAATAGCTTTGGTTGTGGGATTCATATAAAAGGTGGAGACTATCGTTGAATTTTATGGAGATGAAGTTGTATAATCATAGGCGATTTTTTTTTGTCCCACATTCAACTGTAACGTCCACTCTCCTGTCAGTTTCTTGATTTACTTCGAACTTTATCCAAGCATTTTAACAGCCATAATAAATATTGGTTTTACTTTGCGTAAAGCTTAGCAATATAAGGGAAAAAATAAGTAATTGATCTTAAAATACGTAAGAATTGTTAAAATATGTTTCATGAAAATATTCTTTTTTTGATATGAATTACTTATTTGTGACATTGAGCTACAAACATTTCATAAACAAAAACGCAATATTTGATTTAATAAATTGTGAAATGGAAATGCGTGCGCCCGTATTTCCATTTGATCAATGTGCAGAGTTGACTCGAGATATTTCAGCACCTCCATGAAAATTTCTGTTTTGCTGTCCAAGATGTTTTTGTCTAGTGTCTAGTCGTGCCCAATCGCGCATAAATTATGCTATTTAAGAAATGATTTTAGTAATTTCTAATTAACTTTATATTACCTGATATTGTTTACGGAATGATGAACAATTTATTTAAAAATTTGACAAAAAATATGAAATTACACAATGACTGCAAAAAATAGTTTGAGTAATCTAAGAAGTATAGTGGAGTTTTAATATTTTAAAAGACAACTAAAGGAATAATGTCGCTATCGGGAATCGGGGTTGTCAGAATAGTTCATTATCGAAAATTTCATGATAAAGTTTGCATAAACACCTGCTTATAATAAGGCTTTTATTATTTGATACAATAATGTCACTTATTCTTTTGACTTCCGTTTATAAACAATTTATTTTGCTGTTTATTAATAAATAAGGATTTTGTCTTGCATTCTTCTTGAATAAAAATCAGTCATTGATTTTATGAAAATGTCAATTGTAAAATCTTAAACATTTATACTTATATTTATTTTTGATAAGAAATATTAAGATTTTAGAAGAAATTGATATTTTTAAAAATTAGTTTAGTATTGGGTGCCTGTGTAGTCCTGTGAAATGACGTTTGCATCCATATGGCTAGGCCATCCGAAGAAACATCCTGTAGGTTCGTTTCTAGTCGTCGACGAGAGAAATGTTTCCTGAGTCGTTTGAACTCTTCCCGACTAAATCTTTCACCTTGAATTAAAAAAAAAAACGTAGAACTTACACTATTGTAGATAACAGTACTATAGTGTTAGTTTTACGGACGCTTTTTTTTGTTTAAACGAAATGTTTAATATTACAAAAAAAAAAAAGGAACAAAATTGGTGATATTTAGCACTCCGCCAAGTAATTGCAGCTTTTATAAACTCAACTCAACCCATTCTGATTACTGATATTACTAATGTTAAATAAGTTTTAGTGAGTTGTAATTTAAAGAAATTCCTTTCACTTGCAATTACAGTTATTATGAAGTTAATATAATTCCTAGCATAGTAGCACTAGAAAGAGATTCCTTGTCCAAAAATTGATTATATATAATTAATCTCACGTAATTTCTTTTATAAAATGTAATTGTGAACGAAATTGGCTTCCTAGAAAGTCTCGGCCTAAGAGTCTGATTAAATGATTGAACCGACCCTGTCCTCTGCGATTCTATTACATCAGATGCTGTGTTCGGAGGCACGGTCAATGTCTGATGAAATAAAACTCATGATGATTTGGATGAAAGAAACAAAATCAATTTAGGAGTACTGGAAATGAAATATAAGTTGTTCATTTCAAGCAGTTAATGAAACAAGTGAACTATCTCCAGATTACCAAGGCAACCATTCTCACTATTAATGCTGGTATCGCTAAATGAACTTGGGATCATTTTTTTCACATGATTTCAGAAGAAAAAACAAATTCACCACAGACAAAATGTTACCATGCTGTATAACAAATCGCAATAAATATATTACATAGATATATAATCCGATTAATATGATTGCGGGAAAAATAAGACTTAAAATGATGATGTTCACCAGAAATACAAAGTCAGATATACTGAATATTAATTAGCGTTAGATCTTATATTTTTATGCTAGTTAGAATATTAAATTCATAACGGTTTTAGAAACATAACACACACACAAATTTTAGCAATATGTCCCCGAAATTTTAGGTCCTTGTCCACAGTCACTCTCGGATCTTTCATCTTCTCTACCTTCTCTAAGATATATCCACCAATTTTATACTCTGCACCCTTTGCTTCCCCAATTTTAAAACCTCACACTTTGCCACATTCAGCTGATAATCCCCCTCACCGATTCAGCCAGTACATTCAAGTCCTTTTGTAAAGCCACGGCATCCGCTCTACTCTTCATAGTTCTTCCCAACTTTGCATCATTCCAACTAAATATCATTATTCAGATCTCTTCAAATACCATTAACACACAAAGTACACAGAAATGGCTTGTAAATGTTTGCCTCTACTAACACATGGTACTAATGTAATATAGGATTAGAATGTTTTCTGGGTTTTCATTTTATAAGGGAAATCTAGGCAGTGACGATCGTAACTACAAAATCCCAAAGAAAGTTTGGGTGATAAAGTAAAGTTCTTTAGGGGACAGAGAGGGGGGGGAGTTTATTTTGTCAATCATAATGTGATTTTGTTGTTGACTTCAATGTACTGTGGCTTGTCTGCAATGTCCAATTACACGGTCAGATGCCCTGAATGATTGCAGATGTCAGTGAGAGCATCGAGACCACATCCCGTATCAATTACGACAACGTATCCACTACGGAAAACATAATACAGATCGGTGTAGTGAACGATGAAGAATGGGATCAGCAATGTGAAATAAGGGTAAAGTCGAAAACGAGGGAAATTCCAAATCCGTGTAGATAGAAATGCGAGTATTATAACTCATCGCAATTTTCGATTTTCTTGGTAATGAAATTCATTTTAATCGGATATAAACTTTTAATGTAGAAAAATGCCGAAAATTATTTTGGATGGAAGTCTTCTACCAAATAAAATGAAGTCTACGTTGAACTTATCGTGGATTTCATTTGATTCAGTTTTATTTTCTTGAATAAAATGAAATCCACAATACATTCAATGTAGATTTCATTTTATTACAACGGAGAAGAATTAAAAAAAAAAAAAAAAAAAAAAAACAGTGAAAGATATTTTCACCAAAGTATATTTCAGGTTTTTTAAACCTAAAGTGCATTACACATTCCTTTTTTAATATCTAGACCTAAATATTAAAAGTACAGCCCGAAATGAACAACATACTTTTTTGCATTATTTAAAAAACATTCCACTACCAGTGTACAGAAATATCACTGCGTGACATGAACGTGTCTAAAACTCATTTCCCTATAATAAGAGAGAGGGAGATCCATTAATTTTTGTGTTGCGCTTCTTGCTTGTTCTTTTTATCACCTGCGGCTGTAGAAGATACGCGCGTTTGTCGATATTTAATTGGGTGCGAGGCTACGAGAAGAGAAGGAAAGTAACAATGAAAGGGAATAATGAAACCAAGTGGAGATGTGTAACACGAAATACGTGTTCTTCTCTCCTGCAACGCCTGTTTAGTTAAAGATTCTTGTTGGGGCCCTGGAGCATTAGATTTATTATATGTTGCAGACGGTTTCGTTCTTGCTTCTTTCCTATCTTCTTTAGTGGGTAATGTGAACGGTTAGAAGCAAATAAAGTAATAAAAAAGAGAACTTATTGCTCATTAATTGGTTAGGCGATGCAGTGAAAGGCTTATTGCTATTGGATACACACGTATGACGTGTTTTAGTCTTGAATAATTTCTCGCGTCTAAGAGAAGTTTATATAAAAAGAAGAAAAAAAAAGAGTGAAAACCATTGATATTTTTCAGGATCAAAGACTTTATCATAATGGCATTAAGTCATTTTAACTAAATCGTGCAGTATCATATGATAATTTTTATTGTACTGTACTTTGATTTTTGCATCAACACACTCGCTGTTACGACAAAAAATCTAATTTAGACCTATTAAAGTATATACAGGGTGTTCGGGATAAATTTGACATATTTATAATTAATTATATTTTTCCGTAAGTTACATGTATTAACACACACTTCTCTTCATTTAAAAGTTTGGACCCTTCTTCATTCATATACAAGATGTCAGAAAGGATGGATAGCTGGAACCCACCTGAATAATGGAAGAGAATAACTTGTATCATGATGATTCGTGCCCGCCATCAAAATAAGGATATTACGACTGCTGCCCAATGCTCCCTGAATACAGTAAAAACAATCAGGCATGAACTAGAGACTTGCAATGGTGACTACGAGGATGTAGCAAGAAGAAAGATCCCTAGCAGACGATCTGATTGCGTTCGTACAGCAGAATTCCTCGCAAATCTGCAGGAACAGGTGTTGAAGAACCCTAGCATTGGAATTCGGGCTTTGTTCGTGGAGTTGCTAACTGTAGTCAAGCCCTGGATAACAAGGGTAGCCAATGGTAGGCCGTATGTATGGCAGCAGGATTCGGCCCCTTGCCACACCTCTGGGAAAAGTCAAAAATGGTTGTCTGAAAATTTCTACGACTTCACCAGTCCAAATGTTTGGCCTCCAAACTCCCCAGACCTTAACCCCATGGATTATTTTGTATGGGGCGCAGTTGAAAAAGACACCAATCGCACTTCCAGTAATACAAAAGCCCAGTTAATGGATAAAATTAAAACAGTTTTTGCGGCCCTTCCCAGGGAGACTGTAGCATCAGCTTGTTCGAGGTTCCGAAGCAGAATTGAAGCTGTGATCGATGCTAATGGTGGTTATTTTGAGTAAATCTTGTTGATAGTATTGTAATTAACTCTGCCTGTAATGTTTTTTTGTCAATTCATTAAATTTAATAGATACAAAGAAGATTTTCTTTTTCCTTACGAAACTGTCAAATTTATCCCGAACACCCTGTAATTCATTAGTGGTTGTTTTTTTTTTGTTTAACGTAAAAAAATATTAAGCGCGTTGAAAAATTCAGTTATAAATTACCGTATGGAAATGATCTGACAAAATCATATAAAGCTGTTTCTTAATCGCATTCTTGCATAGCGACAGCCTTCGTTAGCCGTGGTTTAATAAAATTTAAAATAATTTCTTGATAATTTTAACTTGAATATTTAAATTATTAAATTTCATCAAAATCGGTTCATCCATATTCAAGCGATTTCTTTTCATATAATCAGTGGATAGGCATGACGAATGAAATAGATGCTTTGGTTGCAAATGCGCCTAAAAATGATCCAGTTTAAACCAAAATTAAGACCACTTAACATTTTATTAAATAATACCAAAAGAAAAATGTATCAATCCATAAATGACAAAATTTTGTAATATCTGTCGAGACAAAGTGAAGTTATTATGTACATACATTTGTATGCATGCGTGTAAAAGCCGAAAACTGGATAAAATGTTAGCTTTATATGCGGGTAAGTTATTGCAATGGGTTAAAAATTTGGACAGATTAGTATCTAATCATGCCGTAAACACCGATCATAAACATTTAAATTAAACATTGAAATCAATACCTTAAAAAGTGATCTGCTCGCTATATTTCAGTGAGGTCAGTGGAATACAAGCTTCTGAACTTAAATGAAACATAATCCTATCGTATAGGATATTTCATAATATCGTATTATGTATCGTATATTATCCTAACGTAACAGCGACCACACTTCATCTCTCTTCACCACTGATAATATCCATATTTTCAGGCGAGATCAGACTCTTAGACTGACTTACACCTCTAGCCTCTCTTAGCATATCCATAGTCTTCCTCTGCTTAAATAAATATAAAACTGGATGTCTTTTCCTTCATTACTTTGTTATTTTATAAATCCTCCCTAAATCCATCCTAGCTTAGAATATTCTCATGTATCGGATGAGGCTAAAAATAAAAAAAAAACACCTCTAAAATACTAAATGGTGTCCAAAAGAAGGTGATCCAGTTAATTAATGATCCTTCTATAAACTATAACGCTCCCTTTTCTCCAAGAACGTTTTGCAATTTATTGACCACCCCTTTTAATGTGCATATGAATCTGCACATGGCAAGCGAACATTAGTGTCTAAATATATAGCTTGCTGTCATCTCAGTGCCGATTTATTCACTTTGTTGATTCATCATTTGTTTTTCGAAAGTGCATCATTACTACGTAGTAAGGTGTGATTTCACTGCAATCCATCAACATCGAAATATGAACTCAACCCGCTTTCATTATTACTCATATGCACTCTCTGTTAGAGCTATCAATACTGGTGTAACTTATTGCACTGGCAACAAACGTGTTAGATTGTATAAATCACTCTAATTAGCAGCTTAATTAGCTGCTTAATTTAGTCAAGACAGCTTGCGTGTAGCAGTGAATGCTGGGAAATCAAAGGAGAAATAATAGATGGAAACAGTTTTTATTAAAAACTAATTTATGTGATTTTATTCATTTTTTCTTCCTGTGCGGGAAATCTAATGAATGAAATAGACAAATTAAACTTCTGAAATAGACATTTCTCTTATCATTTTATTGGCTGTTATCTTTGCAACAGATAGTTAGCTGCATACCGGAGTTGTTTTGAATCATTCTTGCGAAGGTTATCGCTAATGACTTGCTACTCTTATGTAAGTACTTCTTAGAAAGCATTTACCAGCCTATCGATGACACTCGAGATAGTTCTTGTAGGATGAAAAAAAAATCTTCTTTATTTGTAACGTTGCGTTCTAACATTTGCTGTTAATGGTTGATGTAAACACGCCCGTTATCGCTAATGGTTTGTTTAAAGCATTATTTTATGTTGACTACATAAGCGTCAATTATCTTTCACAGGGAGCCATTAACCTAACAATTGTTAATATATATATTTTTAAATAAGAATTCTGCAAATATTTTAAGCGATACGAAAGGTCTGAAATCTCTCTTAATTTTTATTTGCCAGTGAATGTTTGTATGCCTGAGTGTATAATTAATCTATTCCTTATAGTCCTTATAAGGACTGGCTTAAAGGGGCGAAGCAAGAATGCTTTTTCATCTTCCCCGTTATCTGTAGAGAATAGTGTAGGGATAAGGTGTTATTGAGCTATTAAAGCTCTGATCATGGCAGGAGGATAACAGCAATAGCCGAGCCTCAGTTAGAACTCCATTGGCTACAGCATTGCCATCCATTACCCTCCAAGGATATTAATCACCGCATCTCACGGTCGATTCAAACAGCCTACCAAATTAATCTATTCTATCAACTGTCAACTTTACTGACATAAGGGCTGAAGCAAAAGCTTTTCATATTCCCGGCTATCTTGAGAGAAACTGTGAGTGGAGAAAGTTTGAGCCAATTGCTCGCCCTGAATGGGCTAGGAGATTAGTCCTCAGTGTTGAAGTTTAGGATGACTTTAGGTCTTTTATGTTTGCAATAATCCATTGCGTCATAATCTGCAACCAGTTGGATCAGTTTGTTAGTGTACACAGATGCTTTTGAGAAGAATTTGATTGCTATAGTCTGCATGAAAGTTTAAATATAGGGGATATCTGTGTCCCGATGCAACTGGACAGTTCGGATGAACCATGGAGCGCCCAGGATCATTCTGAGACATTTATTCTGGATACGTTGTAATTTGAGAATATTAGAATTTGAGGTATGACTCCAGGCCGGTGAAGCATAGGTGAGTATTGGACGAACCACCAGTTTGTATATGAGAAGTTTGATTCTGGCGCTCAGCTTACTGTTTCTGTTAATTAGCGGATAGAGCTGGGCTATGGATTTTGATGTGTGTGTGTGTGTGTGTGTGTGTGTGTACAGAGAGTCTTGATATGGGAGCTGAAAGTCAATTTTCTGTCCAGTGTTACACCAAGATATTTGATCTCAGTTTTCCACGGAATTTTAGTGTTGAAAAGGAGAATATCTTCTTTAGGAAGCACTGATCTTCTAGAGAATAGGACGGCTACGCTCTTCAGAGGATTCACTTGGAGTCGCCATTTGGAGAAATATTGTTCGATTAACAGTAGGTTTTCTTGCAGTTTCTTGATGGCTAGGTGAGGCTTTAAAGATCTGGCTAATATTGCTGTATCGTCAGCGTATAGGGCATTAATTGAAGTAATGGGTTGTGTGGTTGTATACCATACAAGTATAAAGAGACATTATGGTTTGCTATACAGTTTGTATAGCAAACCATAATGCCAAACCTTGTCAAATGCAGTGGCTATGTCAAGGAAAACAGCCCTAGTGCATTGACACCAGTTAAAACCCGTGATGATGTGTTCCACCAATGTGTATTTGCTGCGTGGTGCTGTGCGACTGTCGGAAACCAAACTGCTCCTCAGGCAGGATATTTAAACGGAGTACTGAATCTTGAAGTCTGGTAAGAATTACCTTCTCAGCAATTTTGCCGAAATTAGAGATGAGGCTGATTGGTCTGTAATTTTGAGGCAATCTGGGATCTTTTCCAGGTTTATGGATCGATATTATGTCCGCCAGTTTCCAGTAGGAAGGGAAATGTTTGTAGTGAAAGATGGAATTAATTATATTTGTCAGATGGACAATAGCTCTACGTGGTAGAAGCTTTGTTAGAGATACCATCGGCTCCAGGAGCCTTTTTGTTCTTGAACTTCGTAATAACAGCATATATTTCAGCAGGTGAAGTGGGTGCAATTTGAGTGGAATATGTAAGAGCAGAATTGAGTGAATATCTGACATTACGGTGGATCTTGTATATATGGTTAAAATCGAGATGATCGTATGCAGATTTACATTGTTTTTCAAGATGATTTGCTATTGCTTCAGCTTTATCAGCATCCGTGTGGATGGAACCCGAATCTGTTTGGAGGGGGGGGGGGGTATTTCTGTTTTTAATTTTCGGATGAGATTCCATATGGAGTGGTTATCAGTAGAGATGGAGGTCAGTTTTTCTTCCCCGAGTTGAGTTCTATGGGCTGCAAGGGCATCTCTCACTGCAGAGTTGAACCTGTTCAAGATCCGTTTGTCTTGCGGCACCCTGGTGTTGTGATATCTTTTTCTTGCCTTATTTTTTTCTCTAATCAGATTCATAATATCTTCTGGCAAGTTGTTGGACTTGCGGGTAGTAACTGCTGCACAGGCTGCTTTAATCTGTTCTGTTAAATTTTTAACAGCTATTTCAATTTCCTGTTTTGATTTAATGATGGAAACAGGACCAATATATTTTGGAAGTACCTTGGAGAGCCTTTCCCAAGGAGTGAATGAGTGAGGGGAGGGGAGGGGAGATAATTTTTCAAGGTTTCCCATTTTTAATCGTATTGGGTTATGGTCTGATGAAAGATCGTTAATCGTCATTAAATTGTATTGGAGTCTGATGTGCTGCAATATGGCTATGTCCAACACATCAGCCCGACCATAAGTGTTGTGATAGTGGGATCAGCGGGACCTATTACAAGAAGGTTGTTGAAACCAGCATAGTTATGTAGTATCTGTCCATTTTTGTTGGTGGAACGGCTATTCCAGGTTGAATGCTTGGCATTTAAATCACCTGCCACAATGATAGGCTCTCCGGTATCGAATATGGCGTTCAAATCCGAGAACAGTAATGAATTATGTGGAGGGTGATATGCTGCAAAGATTTTTAGTTTGCCGACAGAACTCGTGAGAATCTCAATGCCGATGATCTCGAGGTTGGTGGTAGGAGGGATGTTTATGGAGTGATGAGAGATGAAATTTTTAATGAAAATTGCCGTGCCTCCTCCTCTGTGGGAAAGTCTATCAGCTCTGTACAGTTGGTATCCACAAATTTTGGGGTTGTTTGAATGTCTTAAGTGCGTCTCATTTAGTAAAAGGACATCTGGCTGATGTCTTTGGACGAAATTTTGAAGTTCTAAAATTTTACTCCTCAGGCCGTTCGCGTTCCACGCAATGATCTCTAGAGATTCTGGTTTTACGTTGTTACTGTTCATTAGTGAGCGCTCAAATAATAGCTTGTGTGTCCATTAGAAATCTGTTAGTAGAACTTTGTGAAGGGTTGGATCTTCTAAAATCCAACAGCATATTTGCCACGGAAGAGGTAATGATAGCTGTCACATTTGGATGTGATGTTGGCTGTTCCAGGGATGTCTGTTTAGGGCGAGTTACATCCGCATACGTCCTAGACTGTTGTTTCTGAGTTCTTTTAGAGGCCTCAGATTTCAGCAGGTGGACTTCTGATCCTTTATATTGAACTATATGAGGCTGTGAAGTAGTCTCTGATGTAGGTGTGCTAAGAGAGGAAGAGTATGTTCCTTCTTCTGATTTCTATTTCTTGGATTGTACGCGCATCCTCGGTAGTTGGCAGCGTGAGGACCGCCACAGTTAGCACATTTAGCCGGGGTGGATTTTGGCTTAGAGCATGTATTTGTTGGGTGGCTGACCCCACATTTTAAGCATTTAAATTCGGCCTTACATATTTTCTGGGCGTGACCAAACTTCTGACATCTATGGTATTGCCCTGTTGAAGCCCTTTTTCTTAATGGTTCCATAGTGATTTTCAGTCCACATATGGACGTCAGATCATATATGTGCTTGTAGGTTTGACTGATCTCTACTAACACTAGTGGCATTGGAGTCCTATCTCTCCTCGTCATTCTGCTGACCTTTACGGGTGGTAAATCTTTCTGGTGTAGATCTGCAGTGATTTCCTCTATGGAAACATCTTAAGATACACCTCTAATCACTACCTCGAGGTTTTTTCTGATCCCGGTGAAAAAGTGTGGTACTGAATACCTCTGGTATTCAGTTCAGAGGTTAACCGTCGATAATCCATCACTGTCCTGGATTGGATTTTAATACCGTCTGTGACATTTTTTGCTTGGCTGTATGATATCTGTACGTTGTACATCGTAGTCCTTAGGGACATCCATTTATTCTTTTCACGCAGAATAATTGGGGGTATCTTTTCCTTTGAGGAGATAAGAGAGAGCCATCTTCTTCGATTTCATCCATATTTGGTGGTTCAGAGGCTGCAGTTTTGCGCTTTTTGCGAGCGCGAACCTCCTGAAAATCTGTGTGGTCAGTAAGGGTATTAACCTCAGCAGTTATTGCTATTTAGCTAGCGCTGTCTTGAGGAAGTTCTAAGAGTTGAGAGTCATCTGTATCAACTTCTTTTATTTCATGAACTACAACCTTTCCTGGCCATTTTGTGTGAAGCAGATTTCCTATGTGTTTAAAAATTGCCAGAAGCTGTTTAAAATTAAGTTCTTCGTACGGTGCATCCATGGTTAGACCCAAGTCTTGTTCTGTAGAGCAGGACATGACTATCCCTTTCCACAATAATAATAATAATAATAATAATAATAATAATAATAATAGACAGTTTCTAATGAAGTAAATGAAGCAGTGAAACAATGGCGATACTAATGGCAGTAGGTCTAGAGTATCGCCGTTGTTTTGAAATTTGTTGACTTACCTACTTTGCTGATTCTTTGGACCTCTTGAAAAATAAACCGATTGATTATAGTAGTAAAACTATTTACTATTTACTACCAGTAAATTTACTAGTCAAAATTCCTTGAATCACATTTTATATCAACTATCAAAATCTCGTACGTCAGACATCATCGCTATAATCTTCCCATCCTCAACAACCAAGATCAAATTAATCTATTCCTTATCCTTATAAGGAATAGATTAATTTGATCTTGGTTGTTTGAGGATTCGACGACTGAGAGTTTTATTATAATATTATGATACTGAGCACGTAAAGGTGTATGCTTTCTTTTTAGAATTTCAGAAACAAAAATTAACTACTTTAAAATTTTGAATTATTTCTTTTAAATAAAATATAAGTTACATTATTATTTCAATAATAAAATAATATAAATGCATTGTTACATCTTATAAATGTAGTATGTATGATGTCATTCGGTATTAAGTCATCAAATAGATTTTTTTTTACAAAGAGATCAGTAAGTTAGAGCACATTATCGAGATTTTTAAAAAGTAATTTTATTTAATACTAATAAATATTTTTAAATGATAACATTCGATATTAAATATCTTTTAATGTCGAAAGCACAAATTTATATACTTACGATATGAAAAAATAAAATAAAAAAGACTTCAATTATTTCATAATGAAAGAAATCTTTATATGGACTGTTTTGAATTGAAGGTGAGTTAGCTTATCTCATACTGCTTTAGCAAGGTTTATTTATTTATTATTCCGTATACTAGCAAATCTCCCAGGGAACGTCTGCAATTAACAATAAAAATACTATTGATAGCCGGTAGATGACTTAATATGTGGATGATGGCTCATGCAGTGTACTATTGTGTGGGGGTTGTGGTGTGGAGTGCTCTACGGCGATGAGTTCTTGGACTCCATTGAGGTGCGGATAATAATAACTTTTATATTAATTTGCTGTTGCGTCTGAAAGTTGAAATGTTCATATTTAAATGCATGCCAGTCTGCGTGACACCAGCGGGAGTATCTGCTTTCAAATAAAAGGCAGTAGATTCGAATTCCACATAGGTATGATGATAACAAATCTTTAGATAGTAGATATTTGAGGAATGACGTCAGTGTCAGAGCTACTGTTTCTCGCAAAGCCATCAGTACTCCCGGAACTTCATTAGGGCTCCTCTGCACTTTTCGTACGGCTGACAGATAAGTTTTCGCAGCCTGCCCACTGCATTTTGTGCAAGATAGTTCCTTCATTTCTTTTATTGGACGCCTGAAATGCCATGCAAAGTGTTCCGTCTTAGGAAAGCATTCTTGAAATACCTAATGAATAGTTATGGACGGGATTGTCACATTAATAATATATAAACATGATATATGTTATTTTATATAAAATAGAATATATTTGCTTATACTTTATTATATCGAATGCCTTACTTAAAGGTTACGTTAATTTTATAAAGTGTGTAATCTACTGAGGGTAATTAAAAAAAAAGAAAGAAAGAAAAAAAGATGACACAACCCTCTTATAAAACATTACATTAGTTTCATAAGATCTATTTGTAGAATTCCTTGGCCAGCAGAACTAAAAATCTCTTGAATGTGTTGATCACGTGCCAGAATAAACTAGGATACCCCGTTCCCTTGAAAAAGGAACGAAGTTAAGTAGGTCATGGATGAAGAGAGGGCATTCCCATCTCTTGTTCAGACGTGTTTTTAAAGTCGCAAGAACACGTCTGTATGTATCGTAGATTGCTGGATTACAGTTGCATACTAAACGAAGTCGACGTGAAAAAGCAGGATTCCAATTTCACCTTGACTGAAATATTCTCTGGCAAGTTTCTCTTCCAGTGGCTTCCGGAAGGTGAACTTGGTTTGACCTTCGATTCATGTTAAGGTGGTTTCTGTATGGTTTAAGGGAACGTGTTTATTATTATTGTTGAAAGGGATATTTGCGAATGGGATTTACCATCATCTCGATCTTAGAATCACCTATCCGAACTTGACAAACACTGTCTTGCTGACCGACTGTAGATAAGCAAATATAATTTTTAATATTTTATTATATTTGGTATACGTACCGATGCTCTTGTTATTCTGAGATTGTGGTTGTTTTATTTCTTTAGATATCAGTATTCTAAACAGATTTTATTTAAATAAGCAGGTTTTGATTGATTCGTTCTTTATTTATTCTAAATTCCACCTCATTAAGAGATTGGTATTAAGTTAAATCCTAAACAGTGCTAACTGAAACAGCCTGTTCCGATTTTTCCGAAACGAACATTTTTATTGGAAGGAAGGAAGAAGTTATTACATTAATGTAGGATTATTTAGCAATTCAACTTTGCGATTTTTTTTATCCTACTAAGTATTGACTGCGATATCCACGCTAAATCCGTACTAGCTACCTCCAGAGCACAGTTATAACAAAGACAGGGCATGTGTCCTTTGAAGCAGTAGCGCACTCAGGATTTAATCTTTTTTTTTTGGGGGGGGGGGAGTTGAGTAAACGATTTGAGAATACATACAACGCATCTGCAATGATCGCTAATTCATAAGTAGTATATAAATAGAAGACACGACACAACATAAATTTAAAAAAAAAAAAAGAATTTTAATTAGGGAAAGATTTTTGGAAATTTTTCTGGTGTTTTTCCTTTTTCTTTGGGAGCGAGGACCCTTGGGCCCCCTCTGAGTGCGCCACGGCTTTGAAGACTTGAGTTCGATTCGATTTTTAAATTATTGACTTCAAAATGTATCACATATAGTAACTTTAGAATATGCGCCACAGAGAATTTTTCAGTAAACCTACTAGTAAGCGGGGCTTAACAAAAAATTATATTTTCGTTAAATATAATTTTTGACAATTTTTCGACAATTCACCAGGAACACAAGAAAATGCGAGTTATCATAACTCTTTGCATTTGAACTTAGCATAAATCTTATAACTTCTTTAACTTTAGTTGTTGGTTAATGTTTAATTTGTAACAACAACAACGGTGAAAGGGAAAAAAATGGTGGCGGGGCAAAAGATTGAAATACAAGATGTGGGCTTATCGCGATACCTTGTCGACAAAGGCGGATGATTTGCTGTGATCGTAAGATACCTTAGCAGTTTCCTATAATTTGCTGCCTTGCTCAGTGAACACTGAGGAAGAAAAGGAAAGATAGTAGGCAGCTTGAGTTAGTCGCTTATAGTGACACGCGATAAAGATAATCGATGTAAAATACGCTCAAAACAAGCAGTGTATATTAAACACGGCGTCGCTACCTTCTGACAGAAAATAGTAACTGTGCTCCTAGCTGGCGACAACCAAATAATAGTGAAACTTGCTAGCAATTTTGGAGCATATTTTAAAGTATTATTTCCCCAGAAAAAGATGAGAAAAGTTGAATGTGATCTTGCGGTGAGTTGTCTTTGTGCTGATAAAGATTGTATCATTGTGTTGCTCATCCTGGGGACTAAATTAGCTCTCTCGCTGTGTGTGTGTCTCGTCTATTTTGGCTTTTTTTTTTATTATTATCCTTCAACGTTTATTTATAAAAACAAAACCACCATCTTCATCTCAAACCTCTGTTAAGCAACATTTCTATCCCCATCTCTCTATTCGGGTACACACCAACTGAAATTTATGAAACTTTTGTCACCAGCCGACCTATTTGGTTCATTTCCCATTGATCTTACCGCTTCTTCTCGTGTTGTCATATTGTTACTATTTTTAGCATCGAATTTTGTAGATAGCTCCCTCTGACGAGAACACTTTGAAAGCCTGGTAATCTAGATAAAACAGTAGTTTGTCTGCTCATAACGATGTTTCCTCTTTTTGCTCACGAAAACTGTATTGGGTTTTGCGTGCGGCCGTGGTGTGAGCTATCCAATATCCTGCACTTTGCCGCTATTGGAAAATTGATTGCACATTACACGGAACGTTAGAAACCGAAGAACGTGTCTCAAACGAAGTATTTCGTGATATGGTAACGAAGTTTGGCGTAAAGCCCATTCCAGCTAACTGGTGGTCACGTGGTTGATCTCATAATTGCGCATCTCTGAAAGTCAGAAGAGAATAATGGTGCCTGAAGCCTGTCAGATGTTACTCTTCAAACGGAAAATTTTAAAAAAATGAGAAATACCTTACCTGTCTCAGGATGTTCTTTAGGATGCTTTAAGCCTTTTACTACTTAAAAACAGTCTTCCTTATTATAGATGAAAGAATGTGTGTGAGAGAGAGAGCCGATGGAAGAGCATTTATTACTTTATTTAGAATCATGCCAAAGCATTTTTGGCCATGAGTATATCCTTGTCGTTAATTGCGTATATTGACGGGGGGGGGAGCCAGGGGGAGAAATCTCCCTTTCGAGTTTTCAAAATTCGAGGCACAGAATTAAAGGAGAACCGGCCTACCAGTCCGGAACTCGAGGGGGGGGGCGCCGTAGGCGTCGCGTCAGGGGGGCGGAACCCCCAGTGTGTGTGTGTGTGTGTGTGTGTATATATATATATATATATATATATATATTACTATCATGGAAGATGCCACTTTTTTCCTGTATAACGCTAAATTAGTATATGATCAGATTTTAATATATGAATTTGAGATAGAAGATTTTTACTGTTGGTTCTCTCCCGAAATGCCCAAGGACACTTAAAGGAATAGTGTTGAACAATAGTTTAACTTGCAGAAATAAATAACTGATGCCCATCTTTTTCACAGTTCAAGAAAATGAATATCATGCTCTTGATATTCTACTGGATCAATTTTTGTGATGATGTAGTTCTAATGTTCTAACGTGGATAATAAGTAAGGAATCAAGAAAATGAATTTTGGCATTTGAAAGAACTTGATACAGGAAGATTCTAAGAATAGGATGGGTACAGAAAGTCCCAAATGAAGAGCTCTATCGGAAGATACAACCAAAGGAGAATCTAATGCAAAAGGTTATAAAACGGTTATAAAAAGCTGCAATTATTTGGACACATCCGCAAAATGAGTGAGGACCAGAAGATAAAGAACGTTCATGTTTGGTATTATGGATGGTGTGAACAGAAGAGGTAGACCATACAGAGAATGGATATATGACATAAAGGACTGGTGTGGAATGGGTTTACAGAAACTGCGACACTGTGCACCTGACAAAGAAAGGTGGGAGAAGATGGCGAAGTAGGCATCGGACACCAACGGGCAGTGAGCCCATGGTTCGTGATGATGAGTTCTAATGTTTAATTTTTGGAACATTTCAGAGGTATCTGTGGTATCCACACTTTAAATGACATAAAAATATGTAAACACTTGATTCTTTATCATCACGTATTTCAAAAATTACACTGCACAGTTAAACTTCATTTACGTGAGGAAACGAATTGTGCTACCATCTCTGCGCACTCCTTGCTGCTGGTCTAGGAACTTTAGGGCAGTATTCATACTTGGCAAGAAATGGTAAAATCATTTTGTTAAAAAAAATGTAAAAAAATATATTTCTAAAAAAAAGTATTGAAAAACAGGAATGATTTTCTGTCAAGTGTAGTATGCTATCTAATCAAGCATCGAAAGCTTGCTACGATTGTGTGCAATCCAGATTATAATAAAAATGATAATACACACGTAGTTTTTTTTTATTAGGAAAATAATTATCACTGTAATCAAGGTGTCGCCTAATGTCCCATGAGATCCTAGTATAGGTTAAAACTGGACTAATGAATATTGTCACAATGATTTAGGGCAATGTACAACCCTTAAGAACTGTGTCTTGCGTAAGATAATAGAGCAGTTTGTAGTGAGGTCAGGTGTGCTCAGTATACACAAAACTAGACGTAAAAATAAGTCAGGTGCAGATGTTTTATTTCTATGAAAACAAGAATCTAACCCTTCTTGTTGAATCACTTCCCAACCAGCGGTAAAAAGTTCTATGGTTGTTCGTTTACTTAAAACACTATTCTATTTTATAGAATAGAATAGAAAAGGACAATCCTATATAACATAACATAATATCATGAAATGATAACATTCCCCTTCTCCTTATATTTAGAACGATAACTTACTACAAGAGAAAAGAATTTCAAGATAACCGGGATGGTATCTATCTTCAAGTGATCGTGTCGGCTGTTTTCGTTTTAAGTGCTTGTAGACAGTTGATTAACGATAGACATCTGTTTCCTCTCTCACAACCACTTCACCAATTCTTTGCTCGGACTTATGGTTATTTTGAGTTACCAAGTGCACTACTGCTTTGCCTTGTGAGTCCAAGGTAAAGATCATTTCATCAGTACATTACTCAGAGTTCATTACAACAGACGACGAAGTCTCCGGACGCTGCGATGACTTTTCGTTACCGTAAATAGTACCTGAGTATCTTTTTCATTATTGATTTCCAACGAGCGGACTCTCGGAAAACCCACTGTGTTTATTGTCACTATTTTTCTGAAATAAGTATCCGTGGATTATACATAAGAGGAAGTCATGGTTGTTTCTTTTCCATTCCCCTTTCATTTCTGCAAGTAAATCAATGTTTCCGATAATAAATAGTACAGTCTCTGAAAGCCAAACTAGAATCTTTCCTGGATCGTGGAAGCGTATAAAAATCACTACGTACTCAAACAATAGTGTGGAATCGTTTATATAAGTATAAAGGGGAAAAAATGCACAACCGCAGTTGTAATTTCGAGTTCAATCTTGTATCTGCTTCGATTCGTACGCAGTGCCATACTGAGCAAACCCGTACTAAATTAAATGGGCTTTTTTGTTTATCGATTTTTGATATTTTTTATAATAACCTTAGTTTTTACCATAAACATAACCATATTTGTAGAAACCCCCTTGAGGCATCCTATTGATTCCACTGTTTTATGTAAAACGTCTCTATGGTAAAATAAGTTATATTCTCTTCTCTAAGTAATCAGTGCCGTTGCTCCCCATTGATTTGGCTCACTTATTCAATATACGGCTGGCGTGATAACCGGATATTACAAGCAAGCAACTCAATAAATGTTCTCTTCAAGAACCACTTTAAATTTCTACCCGAGGCTTATAAAATATAATAATATCACGTGCACTAAACAAATCGTTTATTTTAGCCATATATTTAGATCTTCACATTCGAATAAAACACACTACTACTACACACACACACACACAGAGAGAGAGAGAAAGATTGCACCATACCTGTGAATCCATTTTCGTCTAAGTTAAATTACAAGAGCTAATTGGTTTTCTGATGTATTACAAATACAGGAATGTATTTTGTATACACTGATTTATGACACTTTAGTTTTATATTAATTTAGTTTTTTTATTAATTTTTTTTTCTTAAAATTTCATTATTTTCAATACTGTAATGAGAAATTTCAGATGTTTCATTTTTAATTGCTTACCTCTCGCTTCGAATTTTATTTACTTTTTATTATATAATCACAAAAACTGATATTAAAACCATTTGAAACATACGCTCCCTGGTGTACGTATCTTGCTATACCGAGGTCATTAGCAATATTTTAATCCTGTGGGTAATTAGTAACTACCAATCTTAATTACTATCTATAAAAGTGCTTCTCGTGTAACAGCTCGTAGAAAAATGTCAAAAAATGTAAATCCATGTTAGATTATTAAGCTGGATAATCGTATACAAGCAAATTTACTTGTTTTCATACTTTTTTTAAAGTGTATTTTACAAAATGGGTATATGCTTATTAACATAGTGCATTTATCCTGGCGCATGTAACAGCTTTCTGATTGGCCAGCTTTAATGAAATTTGATATTTGAAGTCTAGACTAATATGTATTGATTAATCTCGGGTTTGGATTTCAGTTGAGCCACTGCAAGTGACAAACTTAATCAGAATGATTCGAAATAATACGCAGATGTTATAAATCACAAATAAACTATGTGCTGCAAAAAAAAAGTCCCCAAATTAGTTTTTCCAAGTCCTTGAAAGAAAGAAACGTTGTTTAAATTCGAAATTCTTCAAGAATTTATCCTTTATTAATTATTACCGAATAATAGCAAGAAAGTGTGTTTAATTATATTGTAAATTAAAGCATTTATTAATGATTTTTGATGGCAATCGTTTTCTCTGAAAAACTGAGTGAATTTTGTATTCAGTATTATTATTATTTTTTTTCCCGTTCTTAGGTAGATATCTAAAAATGTGAATGTCCATTTAATTTTTTAAATATCAAGTCAAAAATGAAAACTAAAATATATTTATGTGCAGATTTTTGAGTTAGGTTAAAATTACCTGACATATGATATTTGGGAGCTTCCGTAGTTTAATCGGCTTTTACGGTGTCCTTTATTTGGAAACACCTGGATTCGAATCAAGTCTGCAACACGAAGAACGCTTCTTAGATCTTTTCGGTGAAAGATGAATTAGCCAGTGTCTCAAACGGAAGTAGAAGTCGCACTTACAGGCCAGGAAACTGTTAAAATTCTATAGCTAATTTTACCTGTCATGCGATAATTAATTTTGTATTAAAATACCTATCGATCTGTGATGAAAACATTCATACATTTGTAATGCAAGGCATTTATTATTTTTTTTATTAATGATACTATTTTTTGTTACCTTTTCGCTTCTGACACTTATGTCTTGAATCACTTTTATGGAAAAAAAATACAAAAAATTTCTTCTCTGTCATTATAAACAAATATAGAACATTCATTATCATGAAAACTCTCAATTAAAAAAAAAAAAACTCGTAGGTCTCCACATAGTAAATGGAACACTATACAGATTAATATATAGTCTATACAGTATCTAAGTTGTAAGTCAGCAGTTAGAATTATAGGAAATACCAGATGGTTTGATGTAAAAACAGGTGTAGGACAAGGGCACTCCAATTTTCTCTCCAGGCTGTGCGCGTGCACAAAGTTTTTTTTTTTTTTAAAGTGTACACACACACACACCTGTAACTGTGCCCACAATATTTTTGCATTCAGAATTTCTAATTTACAGTCAATACGTTTTGAACGTAGGGTTATTATAAAAAGTAATTACAATAAATCGTAAATGTCACTTATTCTGTTTAGTAATTTCTCCAATGTCTCCACACCAGTAATACTCTCATCCATTCCAACTTAACACACTTTTAATTATTTACTTCTAGCATGAGCCGTGTGGGAGAATTGACGCTGACGTCAGTCAGTTGTAGAGCCATATCTGTTTAGAGAGTCTACTGTCTGGAACGTATAGCTACTTGACCTTGTGTAAATGTCGATGGCTTTTTGTAGCTACACGGATTTAATTGAATTAATTTAGTGCTCGCAGTTTTACAGGTTATAACTCTATGAGAAAATGGCAACAGTAATGTGAGAATGGTTACATTAGCGCATTGAGTTTGAAACTGGAAACTTGTGCACATTATCTTTGCTCTTTTTTATCATCTATGTGAATCGCATTATGAAAGAAAATGGCTTTAAATCTGAGATCACAAATCAACTCTGCTTTTTGCAGATGACGTTATCACTGTTAAATCAATCGATTACATATCTCCAGGGTTGTTCTTTAACTAAATTCAATAACGGCTGTAACAAACTTAGTATTAAATTAAAATCACAGTAAAAAAGGCAATGATAATGAAAATGGCAAAAACATAGAAAATATCAACAGCATCCTGAATAGAGAACCTATAGAGGAAGGGTTAGCAAAACAAGTTTTTTTTTTTCTTCTCCCCATGATGGCAGGAAAAAGACCCGGAGGAAGACCAAGATACGAGTATAGGTGGATTGATACAGTAAAAAGCGCCTTACTTTTTGTTTTGATACAGTAAGAAGACAGAAATGTAAGATATGAGAATATTGGAGTGCTGATAAGTGATAGACTAATTTGGAGGAAAATTGTTGACAGGAGATTAATAATAATAACTTAGTCGTCCAGCGCTGTCACACTATCGTATAAACAGGACGCATATCACAAAGTTGATAATGATGATGAATGAGGTCTACGTTAGTAGCTTTCTGAATTCTGATTGGTTCCGAAACATTGTCGGATGACTGATCCAGAGATGTCACATGATACTGGATGAACTCAGTAAACAATCGAAAAACATTTGTGTTGGAATCAATATAAAGAAATATTTTGGGGAAATAAATACTTCCTTCTTAACTTTCCAAGTTTTAATATCCTCTATTAACTAGTAATATTCTGCATATCCATCACCGGCCAAGAAATAAGCTAATTCACTCTGTCCGCTGGGATCTATTTTATGTTGCAGTGCCGCGATTAACTGGTTACCTCATGGTTCGGCTGAGCGCTCTTTAACGATAAAATGATGCGTGGCGTATCCTATCCTCTCGCTAGTCTTGTTCCATAACGACAAAACCGGCATTTGTAATTACTAGTATTCTCAACAGATGATAAGTAAGATAAACAAACAAAAAACTGTTTACGATATGAAACGGAATCGGCATTACATAGAAATGACTATTCACTGAAACTACCCCTTCTGATTTTGTTTTAACATGTCAACTAAAAAGTCTTTTTCATGCGATATATATATATCACCTTGCGTGCAGCAGTTTCCATGTTTGTGTTTACATTTTCTCTATTGTATAAGAAAATATATAAATAAATAACGTAATTACCAGCATTGGAGGAGTACTATCGAATAGTGATTCGTGTTTATAAGTGAGCATTTGTGGTTATAATAGAAATAAGAACGTAGTTTGTGATAGAATTTTCCTGCACAAAGTGCTGAAACTTTGACGATACCTTAATAGAGCTAGATTACTGAACTGAAGATGGCCTAATGGTTTATCGTTTCTTTAAAAGAATGTATTTCTGCAAGATCTCTGGAGTTTTTCTTCAAAATCACCAAAGTTTGGTCATTTGATTCAATGAAAAATTCATGAGGTTGTAAGTTTCGAGAGGTTCTTGCAGTTTTTTTTTAATGGACTTTGAGTGAGATAACGTTTTAAATATTATAAACATGAACTGAAGGTTCCAAGTGTCAGTTCTGATTCTGAATTATGAGAATGGATCGGTAATAGTCGAAACACATGAATTTACAAACATTTCATTGATTCCTTGAAGCGAGCATAATGGAAAAAAATGTGTTCCTTCCCTAATATGGTAACAGATTGTTTGGAAGGTATAAAAATATTAGAAGATCCTTCATAATAATCTAGCAGTAGAGAAACAGACTCAAGGTCTTTAGTGTTTTTCTTTGGAATAATTTTTATAAGTACGGATTCGAATTACTCAAAATATAGGCTGACCTTTGTACTGTATAGTGACATAATTCATCATCACAGTAGTTGAACCCATAAGCTATGTTACGGGTTTTTTGGGGTTTTTTTTCCTCAGAAAATCCGTAAAACCCATTAGATTCGCTTTGTTCCTCTTTCTGTTTGTATGCATACACATCGTCGATCTAAATGTACGATTTTCAATGAGATTTTATTTGGGATCTCTACTAAAGTTTGTGTAATCATCTGCATTTTAAATTAGACCGTTTTAGTGGCAAAATTAACCTAAACAATTAAAAAAATTATGTTCTGCAAAATGCAGTAAATAAACTCTTTTTAGTACATAAGCCAAGAACGATTCTTAGATAAGAAATAGTCTTACTGTACAAGAATTCTTTTTGAGAAAGCACATTTTTATAATTACCTCGGATATTTTCCTTAATTTGTTGGATTATACGTAGATGTGGTTTATTTATTATCACTTTGTAACATAATTTTGATATATTTCCTATTCAGTCATTTTCATACATTGAAATTAAGTAGTATGGCAAATCTTCAAGAATTCTTCCAATTAGATTTATGCTGTTATTTCGTTGATAATTGTCTGTAATAACGTAACTTAAGTGCACACTACCAATTTTAAATAAGGAAAACTAGTTTTCAATTTGCTAGCTTATTAAGAAATGCAACGATTAAAAATTTTTCCGCGTTAATTAGTGTGTCACTATGAAACTAGTGTAAGCGCTAAAATAGTATTGTATTTTCTTCAAGGATTGAATCCCTAGATATTGTTAAGCGCCTCTGTTTTTTTTTTAATATTATTAATGTATAATTTTAGGTGGAGAATATGAATTAATTTATGAATAAATAATACATCAAGTAATAATATCTATAATTAAGGATATGCTAATAATTCACGGGATATGCTTCCATCATTGTTAAAAGCTGCGGAGTTGCTAAAAATTAAAGATTTTTTCGAAGTTGCTATTAAGTGCTATGATTATGTGGAAGACACCCAGCAGGGAGCTTCGGGTAATGATCGTCAGGAAGCAGGGAAACCGATCATGCATAATCATATTGTGTCTGGCCAAAGAAAACGGCATTCAAAGACAGAAACACAGATAAGTAAGAGTCAACAAGAGGAATCGTCAAAAAGACCTATGATGGAATTAGATCTGAACAGTCGTTGTCAGAGGTTAAGCATCTTGAAACACTGGTTTCTATCCCACTTAGTAAAATTAAACTGGATAAATATTTGACAACTCAAGTGACAGTGTTATAGATGACTTGGTATCATTAAAGGATAAGGAGACAGACTTGCAAGATGAGTATGGTCATCTAAATCCAACTTTCTAGCTGCCTGGACCTGGCTGCTGAAGGCCAACTGTCAGATGAGTGTGTACATACCAGTGTATTGTCCTTTTCAGTTTCTGATTCTTCAGTTAATTCTCACCTGCCAATCAAAATCTTGGATAGTGATGACATCAATCCTTTATTTTCTAGTTTTGATATGTCATCTGAGTCAACCATTTCTTCTGTAGTTATTAGGGATGTCAAATCCAGATTACGTAACATCTTTATCATGTTGTGTGTCTATGGTATCACCTCTTGATTCTGATGTCAAGGTAGAAACGAAAGATTACGCAATCCATTTCACATCTTCTAATGTATCAACTGTTTTGCCTGTATTAATTGACTCGTATAAACACCGAAGTTTTAGCGTAATATATGATGATACATCTGGTTTGTCTAATGTCCCAAGTTTAAGTGATCATCAAGACTTCACAGTTAGGTGCCATCAGTCTCACAGGAAACATGCCTTTTTGATACAGCCATATCCCAATGTAACTGATAGAAGCATGTGGAGTAAATTGTGTTGTGCAAGTTCTCCTGAGACAAAGGAAATGACATTTTTAAATGACTGTAATGTATTTTATAATTTTGATCTGACCAAATTGTATAGTCTATCTTGCAGCATTTCAATATGTTCTAATGTTTTTTATGGAATAGAAAGTATGGGAGAATTAAAAATGACAAGGAATGAGAATGACAGATTATTTAGTAACGGATTAAGTGAGCGTGTGCATGGAATAAATAGTGCAGAAATACATACACAGAGATTGCTTGCTACACAAAAGAATGTGAGAGAAGATCAGGGAAAAAACAAGCATCAGTGGGGATAAAGGATGTCAAATTAAAAAAGGAGTAAAAAAAGATATTGTGCTGTATGGGGATTCTATAATTAAGGGTGTGAAGGATGGTAGAGTAATTAAAGCGTGTTATCCAGGGTCAAAGATTAAGGATATAACCGAGGCTGTGAAATTGCAGAAAGATAGAGCGAGTGAGATTATTGCAGTTATAGGGACGAATGATCTAGGTAGCGAAACATTTTATGTGTGACAGGATTTAATGATAGCAATGAATGCAAAGAGCGAGAGTGAAAAGATCATGAGTGTGCTACCAAGATTTGATAGTGATGAATTAAACAGAAGAGCAATTATAGTAAATGGAATGATGTCTGAATATTCATTTTATGAATGTCTGGGATGAGCTTGATAAAAGGAAGGAGTATTTTGAGAGAGATGGATTGGGCGCTTGGCATTTAGAACATTTATTGATAAAGGATAGAGTAAATAGTCAAAAACAGGGAAATATGATTTGCTAGGGAGGCAGGTGATAGTGTCAGCTGTAAATAGGTCATTAATCGCTGTGAATTTAGGATTAATTGTTCGCAGAAAATTAACAGTATACAGAGTGGGCTAACTCACACACACAGGGAGATTATGGGAGGAAGGGAGTATTGCAGTTTATGTATACTAATGCTCGAAATATTTGGAATAAGTGTGAAGAATTTTTGTTATTATTTCGTACAACTTGGCCAAAAATTATAGGAATTAGTGAGACTTGGTTAACTCACTAATTGAATAATAATATAATTATTCAATTAGTGAGTTAACAGGAAGGACAGAGATGACAGAATGGGGAGGGGGGGGGGGTTACTAATGATAGACGAAGCATTAAAGCCAAAAAGGGTAGAAGTGCCTCAAGGTGACAAGTATGTAGAGAGCAGTTCATTCGAGGCTATTTGATGTGAGATAGAGATCAACAGGACGAAATATGTAATCGGTTGTTGTTATAATCCAAGGGGGTATAAGGGAGAATGTAGATAGTATGTATTGGCAAATTAGCACGGTGAGTGAAGGTCGAGTAATCATTATGGGGGATTTTAACTTTGGGGACATAGATTGGGAGAAGGAATGGTCACAAGGAACAAAGGAAATGGAGTTTATACAGATGTTAAGAGATAACTGCCTGAGACAACATGGAAGGGACAAGAGATTTGAGAGTGTTAGATCTGGTCATAACATCGGAGAACATATCAGTAAGTAATTTAGTTACACTGTCTCCACTTGGGAAAAGCGATCATGTGGTCTTGCCCTGGGAGAATGTAAGATGTGTTGAATATTCTGTTAAGAAGGGGGGGGGGGGGGTATGTGGAATTACAAGGCTGGTGATTATGACAAGCTGAGAAGTCGGCTTTCATCAGTTCTATGGCATGAGAATTTGAAGGGTGAGAGATGTTGATGGTGCGTGGGAGATTGTCAAGGAGTATTTAAAGAAAACTGTATCAGACTGTATTCCCAGTGTCAGAAGTAGAAATCACGAAGGAGTAAGATGGATGAATAATATTATTAAGCAAGAGTTGCAGATAAAGAAAAAGGAGATGAGCGTTCCCATGAGCAGCACAAGGTACAGGCAAAGAGAGTAACCTGTATGGTAAGGAAAGCCAAAGCTAATTATGAGAGGAAGCTAGCTGATGAATCCAAAAGAAACCCTAAGTTCTTTCGCTGTGTGGCAAGTAAAAGGAAGAATAATCATGGAAAGATTACTTTTAAAAGTGTTGACAGTATGGAAATTACAGAAGCAAATCAAATAGTTAATTGTTTAGTGATCATTTTGCAAAAGTATACCATCTTGGTTGTGATATTGCAATGTCAAATGTGTCATTGACTGATGAGAATCTAGAGATAGACGAAATAGAGGTGCTTAATATATTACAGAACCTTAATGCTAACACTTCCATTCGATTAGATGGCATATCGGCCCATGTGTTACGAAAATGTGCAAGAGAATTAGCACCAATAGAGTGGAAAGAGGGGAAAATAACTCCACTGCATAAGGGAGGCTCCAAGACAGAGGTTGCAAATTATAGACCAATCAGTATATCTGGAGTGGTGGTTAAAGTTTTGGAGAAATTGGTAAAAATTAGAACTCAGGACTGGGTGGACTGCAATATGATACTTTATAAGGGGCAACATGGTTTTGTGAAGGGTAGGTCTTGCCTCAGTAACTTACTTTCTATAATAAAGTAACAGTGGGTTTGGATTAAGGAAATCCTTACTCAGTGATACTACGGGACTTTACAAAGCCATTTGATAGGATTCCACTCGGAATTCTGTTGCATAAATTAGAGCAAAATGGTATGGATCAGAAGCTGGTGATTTGGATTAGAGGGTGGATATATATCAAAGAGTGGTTTATGGAAGAGCTGAGTCCAGGAGAAGGCAGGTGACTAGTCGTATACCTCAGGGCTCAGTCACCTATTGTTTTATTTGTACATCAGTGATATTGGGAATACTTTGAAAAGAAATATCCACTTGTTTGCTGATGATGCAAAATGAGGAAGAGCGATAATCGATTCAGATGATGTAGATATCTTACAGGATAACTTAAATAGGCTGACGGTATGGACTAAGGTAAATAGTTTAATGTGATGCACTTCAGAAGGATGAGATCACATGCTGTTTACTATATTAATGGAACTGAACTGCAAGAAGTTGATGAGGCTAGGGACTTTGTAGTTATTGTGGACAGAGAACTTAAGTTTAAAGGGCATATTGCAAAGATTGCCAAAACATCACATCAAATTACATGGTTGTTGAAGAACACACTAACAAGCAGGGATAAGGAAGTTATTGTTCCACTTTATAAGGTACTAATAAGGCCGCATTTGGGCTATTGCGCACCTGGATTTCTTGGTGATGAAGAAATGGTGTAGAGGATTCAGAGGCGAGTTACGAAGATTGTTACAAGTCTGTGGGATGTTCCCTGCGAGGATAGATTGAAGATCTGTGAGCTCCAAAAACTAGTAGGAGAGGAGATATGATAGAGGCATATAAATTATTAAAGGGATTTTATAGGATTGATACTGATGACATTTTTAAGACCAGTGCAGGAAGGGAGAGAGAACTAGGGGCCATCCCTGAGATTATGCAAGAGTGTGGTTAACAAGGGTGTTTAGGACTAGATTTTTTACTTGTAGGGTTGTGAATGGGCGGAATACATTGGTGATTGTGAATGCTTCGTCTGTAAATGAATTTAAGGACAAATATGATAGGTATTGTGTAAATAATGGTTAGTGTATCAATGTAGGGTCTCCCGCGATGAGTCTTTTGACACCATGGAGACACCATTATAATAATAATAATTAATATATTTATGTTTTCTATCATTTTAATTAGTTATTATTTTTTGCTTATATAAGAAAATGTATTATTTGCTATTTTCTGTTACAGTTGTATTATCGTATTTTATTTTACGTTTAAGATGTTCCCCAAACTGTTGAACATCTTACAAAAATGTAGTTTTAAAATTATCTGACAAATATCTACACGCTTTAATTTCTATTTAATCCATTTACATAGTTGGACTAGGAGATAAACGATAACAATCGTAATATATTAAGTAATGATCTGCTATGGCACGTTCGATTAACAGACCTTCGGATGGTTTTTTGTCTGGTTTAATTGATATTCAGAATTCATTGATCGGAATGATTACTGGAGGCCGGGAGAAACTTTATAAAGTTCCATATTTTGTCTCTAAAGTAGATTTCTGTATTATCTAACCCGTTAACTCGAAAAGATACTGTAGACCTCTGACCTTCCATGCATGGGTGATGGAATTGACATAAAAATCAAGTTTAATACATTTTGTAATATAACCCTCGATTGTTTTTTTATTATTATTATTTTCTGCATTACCGAACGTTTTCAGTTATCTGAACTTGGACCCCTTTAGGTCGATTAATCGTATCTTTGAAGTATAATACTGTACCTTGTATCAGAGACATCTTTTCGATGTCACAACACGGTATATATTATTATATCCCGAAACTTAGCATTGGGTCTCTTTAGAAAAAAAAAAAAGTATATAGTTAATACCAATCTTAGATTGGCAACAGGACCGACCTTCTCTATAAAGGGGCCCGGATGCAAGAAACCTTCTTTTGGGGCCCGAAAATATTTTTCAATGGTAAAAATTAAAGGATTCGAAATAAACGTATTGTAAAATCTCTTACCTGCAAATGATTTTGGCACAGGAAAACAAAAAAAAAAAAAACACATTCGAAATATCATACGGTTCCGGAAATGTGTACCGACTATGCCCACTCGATCGTGGGGCCCGGGTGCAATTCACCCACTATACCCCTGAGATGGCCGGCCCTGATTGGCAATAAATAAAAATAAGGCAAAATAAAATGAAGACTAGTCACATATTTTATAGTGGTTATCGTATATGCTGGTTTGGATTGTGTAGATAGTGTCTCCGTTTTACAAGCAATGTAGTATGAGCTCGAAACTCGCATTTGCATGGATGTTTGTGAATATCTTCAGATGGTGATTTAGAATTTTCATTCCTTAGTGGATCAGGATCATCATAATCCTGCTTATCAGAGGACAAGGGGCATGTTGTTTTCTTGGAATTACGACTGAAACAACTAAGAGTATCGGGGCCTGTATCGTCGTTCATAGGTGGGATTGTCATAAAATATATTCGTCACCATTCGATATTATTATTATTCTACTGGATATACTGAAATCCTTCATATGAGAGGGTAAAAACATTACAACTCCAAATTTCATTGAATTTAGTAATGTTTATGCTGTTTTTAACGTGTTTTTTTTTAAATTTTTAATGTCGTTCAAAATATTAGAATAATGCGAAAATAAATGCACAAAAATTACATTCAAAGAGGAAACAACATGATAATTAGTACTTTTGTTGCATCCCCCCCCCCCTTAGCTTTTATGACCGTTCTTGAACGGTTGGGCATATTATTTACTAGCGGTTCACAGTCTTTTTTTAAATCGAAACATGCCCATATGATCTGCAGACTAGAAACAAGTTCAATTTGTCTGAGGTGGCAACTTCTTGAAGACATTTCTTCATAATTCCCCACAAGTTCTCAATGGGGGTTTAAATCTGGTGAGTTTTGCCAGCCAAGGAATTACATTGATTTGCCTTTCTTTGAGCCATCTAGTAGTTTTTAATTTTTAATGTGGTTCAAAATATTAGAATAATACGAAAGTAAATGCACAAAACACAAGAGGCTGAATCTTGCTGAAAAAGGAAATCACCATCATATAAATCTTCCGATGCAGGTAATATAAAGTGCTCAAGAATTTCTTGATACACTTTGGAATTGACTCTTTCGTTATTGACACCACAATACACAGCTTACCTGGACCCTCTGCAGTCATGCAAGCCCATACTATAACAGAGATTGCAAATTTCACCGAACGTTTCATGCATTCTTTATCAAATGTATCTTGCTTAAGGCGCCAAAAAACTATCCCTTGATGACCATGGGACACACAAAACATACTTGCATCGCTAAAAAGTACCTTTCTCCAGTCCTCGACCTCACAACAGTCTTTGTTTACACCATCGCACTCTAGCTGCCTTTTGCTTGGAAGTCATAAGCGTCGTCTTTGGCACACGTGATTTAAAACCCAATTTTTGAAGTCATCTCACCGTCGCAGATTTAGACACATACACACCTAGTTCTTTCCATCTCCTGTTGTGGAAATATTTTACACTTCTGAAGCAGTTTTTCTTCACGATATTCTTCATTCTCCCCTCATCTCTCGATGTAGTTATTACCTTTCGACCGCTATTGAAGCGATTATTTTGAAAACTCCGGTTATTAGAATACTGTCTTAATACTCGACTCACGCTTGCTTGAGATAATTTCAATTCCTTAGCTATAAACTGTTGGGTTTGACCTTCTTTGTATAGAAACACCATATGAAACTTCTTAGCTTCCGATGTGTCACAAGTTCGACCCATGTTTAACAAATGATTCCTCACACACGAGTCGGTCCCGCTGAAATATATGCTATTTGTATGTTCTCCTCAAACCAATTGGAAAAATTTGGAATATTCTGATATTTTGAACCACGTTAAAAACTATTCTAATTTTGTGAATATTTTCAAATAAGTTTTCTTATAATTTATATTACATTTTTATGTGTTTACATGGTTATATAATCTACAAAGTACGTAAATTTAGATCAGGCATGGGCAACCTTTCCTAGTTCGAGGGGCCAAATTATCATTCTGTCTCCGAGTCAAGGGCTGGACCAAATTATTAAATAAAATAAATTAATATTAAATTAATTAAAACACGTTACTACTTCATATTTCGTTTATTTATAATATAACGCTCTACGTAAATTTTATAATATAATGAACGACATAACAACTTAATGTGAAGATGGCCTTGTACTTCGACTACGAGCCTATCAATATTGACGTTAATATTACTTGAGGATAATCGCATAGAATTTTCGAGGTTTTCGTCCATTATTCTTGTCCGAATTTTTGATTTATTGTATTTCATCCTCGAAAAAAACTGTTCACACATATGTGCTACCGAAAAGACAAATGATTTTTTTTGAAAAGGTGCGTAAATTTGTATATTTTTCTTCCACCAAATAAAATTTATAAAAATCCGTCAAAGCAATGTTGCTAAATTGTGATTTTAGCACTAAATCCGCCTGAAGCTCAATAAGTTCCATCTGTAAGTTTTCTGGCCCATTATTTACATCAGCATCCATTGGACGAGCAAATATAGCGAATGTGGAGTCTTTGTTTTTGAAGTTGGCAAACCTTGTATCAAATTGCTCTATTAGTGCCTTCAGTTCATCTCCATAACAATTATAAGGGATATTTTTGAGTTGCTAGAGTAGGAAAATTATAACAATTTTTAGCTCTTATCTGACTTTCCAACAATCTTAGTTTATTACAAAAAAGCTTTGACATGTCCATGCAGTTCATGAACCAATTGTCCTTGTTTTTGCAATTTAAGATTCAGTTCGTTAGGTATCCGATGACATCTACAAGGAATGCTAAATCACACACCCACTCATCATCTTTTACTTGGTTAATTGTGTTTCCTTTTATGTCCGTAAAATCTGCAATGTCTTGTCTAAGATCATAAAATCGTTTTAACATGTTACCTTTACTCAACCACCTCACTTCACAATAATAAGACACATCTTCATAATCCGAAAATAGGTCTGCCAAATACTCCTTAAATTGGCGGTGATTAAGCGCACGTGACTTAATAAAGTTAATACTGGCTACTACAACTTCCATAACATTTGTGAATTTAATCAATTTTGCACACAGATTTTGTTGGTGGATAATGCAGTGAAAATTTGTAAAATTTTCCGGATGGATCTGTAGTTCTATTGCTCTTTCATGAACTATTCCAATAAATTCCTTCTGTGCACCAACCATTGCAGGGGCTCCATCAGTGCATATGCCAGATAGTGAACTCCATTTCAGCCCAAATCTCTCGAAGACTGTTTCAAATATATCTTCACCGGTAGTTGTTCCTTTTAACGGCCGAAGCGCCAATAATTCTTCTGTGATGTTGAAATCCTCAACTCCTCGAATAAATATTGCTAGTTGTGCTGTATCGGAGACATCGGTGCTGTCATCCAAAGCAATTGAAAATGCTTTCAATCTACAATGTTCTCTTTTAAACTTTTTTTTGATATCATCAGCCATAATGTCTATCCGTCGGATAACGTCTCGACAAACAAATATTCTCGAAGTCTTTTTTCTTTTCAGGACATATTATACTTGCAACATCCAGCAGACATTCTTTGATAAATTCTCCTTCACCATGACTTAGAATGCTTAACGATTTTTTCGCTTACCACAAAGCTGGCTTTGACAATGCTGTAGTGCTGCGTTCTTTGCTTGTTGAACATTTGCTGCTGGGTATCCAAGTTTTTCAACTTAAGTATTTCATCTTTTCGTAGTTGTCCTTTTGGGTGATCCGCATGTCTCGAAGTAAAGTGTCTCTTCAAGTTGTATTCTTTGTTGACGGATACGGATTCGTTGCACAGCAAACATAGAGGCAAACCTTTATTCAGAATAAAATAATAATCCTCCATCCAGTTGTCTTGAAATTGACTATTCTCTGCATCTACTTTTCTTTTTTTTTTTGCAATAACCCCTGACATTGTCCCATATTTATAAGCGATATTCAGAACTGTCAAACAAAACTGTCTTCTACGCAGGCACTGAACAGACACAACATCAACGCAGGCACTGAACAGACACAACATCAACGCAGGCACTGAACAGACACAACATCAACGCAGGCACCGAACAGAACATAACATCAATGCAGGCACTGAAGAAAGCACAACACCAACTCAAGTACCGAACTGACACGTTGTAACACGTTCACACACGCCGCTAGTCAAAGTGAGGAAGAGACCCTAGTTGGAGAAAACATAGTGTGTTTTGCGCAAGTCATATGACGTCATCTTAATGTGAGTTAGTAGAACACACCATGTTTTCTTCCACCATGAATCAGACAAACTTCGCTGAAATAGATTAGGGCTGGATCAAAAGAAGTAGAGCGCCGGGGGTTGCCCATATGTGATTTAGATGATACTAATTCATATTTGGTAATAATTATCTTCTTTGCAATAATGCAATAAATTAAAATTGCAAATCATTCAATACATTTTCTTTGATTATTCTATTATTTTATTTATTTATTTTTTTGATTCGGAGGTGTATTTCATTAATTTTATTTTTAAAAAAGAACTCTGTTTTATCTCTCCCTCCCTCCCTTCCTCAAACTAAATTTAAATCCCCATCTCATCGTTTTACGCATATCTATCTTTCTGCTTACAATACAAAAGGATCTCTCCTTCTTTTAGTAAAATATTTCCTCCCTTTCTTTTCCTTGTGTGCACTTAAATCTCTCATTTTTCAAAGGGATTTACTACACAAGAAATGGACAAGTCATTTATGTTGCAGTATTAGGTTGCACAAGTACCTGGCTGTCAGTCGGATTATGAATCACCTGATTTCACAAACCTATTGGTAGCTGCGCTTGGAAAAACAAATTCTTTTACTTGCGCGGCTGAAAACAAAGATTAAATTCTTACGTTTCTCCGTTCTTCACTTTAGATCTTGAAGGCTACACTAATTCTGTTTGTCTTAGGATTAAACATGTTTTTGTTTGTAATGCGAAATCTGGCGCCTGCCGTTCTGGTCGAACCCCTCTTGCCTTTTGAAATATCTGTCTGGATATCATTCAAGGACATCTGATAACCTTTTCTTTGAAGCACGTGCTCTGACACTTTAATAGATGTCAATTCTCCCCACCACTCATCTTCCCCCCCCCCAAAAAAAAAAAAAAAAACTCGAAGAATTGTTAAGCTACTTAACTTGAAAATCTTTCTTCTGTGGATGCATAAATCATCTTATCTAGAAAATTGTTATATTGAGACTCCCCCCCCCTCCCACATATGCTCCATTTAGTTTTTTCGCTTTGCTTAGAAAAAGGCTGAATGTTGAAGAAGTTTTTAGAAAAAGCGAATTCACTGTAAAAATGGTTTGATTTGTGTTATCTCAAATGGTGGTCATTTAGAGATATTATCTATGTAATGATTGCATATGTGCGCAGTAACGTGACTACCGTTCATCGAAACCTCCGCAGTGCTAAGGGAATAAGAACTAAGCAGTTTCGATAAAAGCAAGCAAGCACTTGGAGAGAGAGAGAGATGGGGGGGGGGGATCTTAGGAAAAACTGTAATGAGATCTTTCTAAAGCATTTAAAGACCTAGAACGCTTGTTATCGGCATTCTTGAAGCTTGGAAGTCCAAACAATTGTTTCCAACTTCTTCTGTTTGTTTAAATACGAATTTTGAGAACTAACAACACCCTATCCCCCCCCCCACTACCTCCCAAAAATTCCCCGTATTTCATTCTCTGGTATTAACGGATTGCGTTCAGCTCCGAAACTGAACAGTAGCTTGATATATCAGCCGTTGAAATAGCAGATCTGTGGAGATTGTGCAGTTTAGTGCTGAGATTCTACTGAAGAAATACCGGGTGAGGGAAGAATTTAAGATAAAATAAAAAAAAAACCTTACATAAGTGACATAATTGACGGGATTAAATTTACAGACTTGACATTTATCTAAATTATAATTGACAATATTCTTGTCTTTATCCTCGTAATTGACAATGATCTTATTAATTTTCTTCTTTTATATGCTGTATAACATATCGGCCTTCATTAAATTCCAGTAAAATAATAAATCCTAAAGTAATTTTCAGTACTCACGGATTGTTAGTCCCCTCTTGAGTACATCTAAAAGATGTAGTGTATTGGGTAAATATTTGATTTAAGGTAATTTAATTTAAGGTAATCTTTATGCATAAAGAAATAGTACCTGTTGAGTGATTTAATTATTTGTTATTTTTCATAATTTCGTATACCTTTGATGAACATAAAATTTCCTTTGTAAATGCATATTATTTCTGAGAAGATTTTGTTAAGTTCGTTAATATTAATACCTTATCAGTCAGTCTTTATTCTGCATTTAGTTTAAAGCGTGTATTTAATTATATTTTACAACTACTAATTCAAATGAAAATTACAGCGCATTGTTGTTGCCGTATGAGAGTATCCAGTATATCAGTATTGGCATTTGGATCCAAGATGAAGTATTGGTTAGAAGGTAATTTTGTAGCCGGGGGCCAGTGCAAGTTACCATAAAATCCCCGAAGTGTTCTATGCCTGTAGAGATGTGCGGTCACTGACTGATTTGCTTGCTTTGAGGGATGAAAAAACCGAATTTCCAGGAGTAGGGAAAAAAAAAAAAACTCCACCTGGTATGAGACCGGCGAACTCCACTTTAGTTCCAAGATACCTGACAAAGTTCCTCGCGTCAAAGACGGGAATTGAAGCCATGTCTTTCCGACCAAATGGTCGGAAAGACCTGACTTTCGTCTATACCGACTGAATTACAGAGGCTTCTCCAGTGCATTGCAGTCTTTATTATTATCCCACATCAGTTAACCAGTCATCTAAGCCAGACGGTGTCAACACTAAATCGTTTCTACGGTTATATTCATTATAAATTGTCTTGCGGGCTATTAAGTATTCCCTCTATAATACAAAAATGAAATTCTTGTCTAGCAGAGAACGATCGTGCATTTTTCCTATTTATATACGCAAATACATTTCACTCTGGATAAAAATATGAAAACGCATAACTGAATCAGCATACGTTTTCCTACAGAATGAATTTGGTGCAAGTTAGTAAACAAATAGGCAAGTGCAAGGAAATTAAAAAAATAATAAAGTTGATGTAAACGATTTACATGTAGTTGAATATATCCAAATTGTTTCAATACATTGGGGGATGAGGGACGAGAAAAGAAATCCGCAGAGTACTTTGCCATCTTTGAATTTGACTTTCAAAACGACGACCATTCATCTTGGTTGGCTAAGTGAATAATAGTGCCTCTGCTCTCCGACCATCAATGTGCCATACTTGTGATTCTATATATATTTCAAAAGTCCTCATGCCCTTTGAATACCTCTTCTTTATCGACTCTCTCTTCTCTAAACTTGCATTGTATAATTTTGCGTATGATTTAAATGTCCTATTTTCGTTAGGCCTGGTGTTTCTACAATATCAGAGTGAAACAAAGAGAGCACTACTTCCCAACGAGATTACCTCAATGGACACAGTCAAGGCTCTGTTTGTACGCTCCTTCCCCAAGCAATTAACTATGGAATATCTGGACTCTCACCACATAAGGATTTATATCCATGATCCAGCGAAGGATATGTTTTATGAATTAGAAGATTTAAGGTAAGTATTTCCCTATGATTTTTATTTCATATTTTTGATCTTTAAAATGTAATATTTTGATTACACATTTTTGGATGCTTTGCTCACAAATTTAATTCAGTATTTTATTATGAGAAAATACAAATCTGTGATCTGTAATCAAGACTACAGAATGAAGAAATCGAAATATTGTTGCTAACAGCAGATACTACACTTACCTATCAGCCATTTCAACGAAAAGTTTTATTATTATAGTACTAGAGGGCTCTCCCCTTGGCGCCTACGGTGCCCAACCCCCTCGTGTTCCGAACTGGTAGGCCAGTTCTCCTTGAATTCTGATAACTCGAATTTCGAAGACTCGAAAGGGGGGTTTCTCCCCCCCAGCGCCTAACCCCCCACTCCAAGTTCCGGACGGGTAGGCCGGTTCTTGAATTCTGATGACTCGAATTTAGAAAACTCGAAAGGAGATTTCACCCCCCCCCCCCCGAGTTCCGGATTCAAAGAGTACCGGTCCTCTTTGAATTCTGATGACTCGAAAGGGGATTCCTCCCTACTGCGGCCCCCCCCCCTCGAGTTCCAGACTGGTAGGCCGGTTCTCCTTGAATTCTGATGACTCGAATTTCGAAGACTCGAAACAAGGTCCCCCCCCCCCCAAGTTCCGAACTGGTAGGCCGGTTCTCCCCTGAGTTTCAAAACTTTTCAAATAACTTGAAAAAAAAACGTGACGGAAAAAGGCTTATCATTTTATATATATATAATAGATATGAAAAATCTGATCTATTTAGAAATCTGTATTGAATGCTAATATAAGAAGCAAAAAACTGTAATCCGGATGTAATTTAGACGGATCGAGGCGTCATGAAAAGGAATTGTGTTAAAACGTTTACAAGAAATTATATCAATGTCTCTTCTATCAAAGAAACCAATCAAATGGAACAGTTCCTTCGGTATTTAGGGTTCCGTTTCGTGCACCATAACTAATAGGCCTAGTCATTATTCCTTTGTGTTTCTGCTTCGAGATCTAGTGCTTACACTTTGTGTTGCATTGATGTAGCAAGCAGCCAGTCTTGTTAGTACATACTCTCCTTGAAACATTCTCACTACGCTCCAGGGTTGGAGTCCCGCTGCTGCGGGTGATAATTCCATCTTATTTGAGTCTCTGATTGTTAACCTGGAAATTATCTCTCCAAAATTAAACGTAAGATTTTTTCAGAGAGCCTTCCTTGACTGCCCATAGACTCTGGTTGTCACTAACAGAGGTTCACCATTTGTGTATGCTTGATGATGTTGCTTTGTCTTCCTCCAATGAACTTGATTTGACTGTTTGGTAACTTCTTTTGATGTCACTCATGCATTAGAATCTTGGTCCTAATCTTCTCTGCCAGGTCTTTCCTCCATCATTCATTCCATCTTATTTGATTCTCTCTCTGGTGGTTGTTGACCTTGATATTATCTTCAAAGTTGATTGTAAGATCATTTCCTCAATCCGATTTGTCGTTCATGTGTGTGTGTTAAGATATGGTGTTTACAAGTTTTTCTGTGAAAAAAATAATAAATAAATTACACACACACACACACACACACACACACACACACACACACACACACACACACACACACACACACACACACACACACACACACACACACACACATATGAGAATCTAAAAATTAATTTTCATTGTATGTTACTATTTGTCGTCTGAACTACAGTATTTCCTTTTCAACTTCCCTCCTCCCCAACCCCCACTGCTTGCATTTTTTACGTCTGACGGGAAGTGTTATATATCCAGAAGACATTTCTCCAGTGTGTAGTTGTATATAAAAAGATTTGGCAAAACAACATTTCTTTTTCATTTGTTGTTTTTTCATACAGTCATTGTATTCTTATTTCCCCATCGTTATGTATTTGATGCTTTCTGCAACAACTTTTATTATCTGTTTCTAATAAATGCACATAGAATTGGGTTCTAATTTATTTATTAAACATATTATTTAGCGTATACGTATAAAAACACCAAAATAGCAATTTCTTCTCACTACAATTAATGAGCGAACAGGAATTTCTCGCCATTAATTGTGAAATCAAAGTGTGCGGGCTGAATTAATGGTACATTTTTATTTAATAATCTAATTTCAATCTAACTGAAGTTTAATTTATGATTTCCTTGTAAATCTATATGAATTTCGTACACATAACTGAGAAAAAAAGGGAAAAGAAAAAGAAATCAATAAGGGAAAATCATATTACAGTTGATTCAAGTTCTACGAATTTGAATCAACTTTAATCGTTGATCCGTATCAAAAATTTATAAAAAAACTCTTTTACAATGAGTGATTGCTCAACTCCAAGCTACGGATATGCTGAACTTTTCACCTTATGGGCAGAAACTCCTTGTTCTGGCTTATATTAATCTGCATCGATTTTTTCTTAATATTAAGTGAATATTTGACGTTTCAACGAACAAAAACGATAGCCAGATCTTACAAAAGAGATGAAGGTTCTGAATATGAAAATAAGTCAAAGTAGCCCAACGAAAAAACAACGTTCATAAAATTTCAAATTTTAATTAATATAATATAATAACTTAATATTACAAAACTCAATCTTAAGATCAAATTCTCTGTTTATCGTTACTTCTGTCTCCGAACCATATTTGATGTGATAATAGCGCAATGGTTTTATATCTGATTTTTTTTTTGCAGTCAGTACCCCTACTTTTTAGTGTGTCTGAAACTTAACATCCTATGAAAATTGAAGTCCGTCCTTGCCTAGTAGCTGATGATTTCATAATAAAAGTAAAGCAAACAAATAATATAAACAATGGTAAAGTGGAAATTATTTGGATTGATAACTTCGACATCTTTCCATATTTCACTGCAGTTCCACTCAGAAATGCTCTAGGGAAAAGTAATATCCCAAAATGTGTAAATCCCATTCACGAAAGGCTGTAGCTAATATAGTATTATTTGTAGTTTGGGTAGTGGAGTCTCCTTAGACTCAGTTTTTTAGACAACGTCCTCTAGTTAACAAGACATTTATCAGAACTTTTCATGCGAAGGTGAGTTAGTCTGTCCCTTACAGAGGTAACAGGTTTTTTCCTCCCGGAAACTCAAGTTTTTCATCCCACAAAACAGGTAAACTGACCAGAAGAACACATGCAGTATACAGACATAGAAGACTACGGGAATAAGAATTAACCACCCTATTCCGCTGGATCTCATTTCGAATGCTTACATAGACCACACTGCAACATTCTCCAGCCAGTAAGGTGACCTATTGGTTGGAGAATGTTGAAAGTTTATTTTTCGCTTGGTTAGACTGTAATAAATTTAGTTTAATTCTTTATCCAAGTGTGAGCAAACGACGTTTGCGCCTGAAAGTATCGTCAGGACCCCAGTCCTGAAGATACTTTCAGGCGCAAACGTTGTTTGCTCACACTTGGATAAAGGATTAAACTAAATTTATTATGGTTGGAGAATGTTGGCATCGGCCTTCAACAGAGAAAGGAGGAGACAAATAGGCGAGACCTATAACCAAAAAGGTTACAAAAAGAGCTGTGAAGAACCCTGAGCGAGCAGACTAAGGGTTTCATAATCCGGAAAACCAGCTGGAGAGACGAAACACGGAGCTTTTCCAAGTCACTTCAAGCCTGTAACAAGCAGGATGGTGATCTCACAGCAGGCATTGAAATTCATCCACCTTCTCGTCCAAGTCGAACAAATTCGATTTATCCGAAATGCAAAACAAATTTGATCATACCATTGCTGCTGATGAGTTCTGGTTTCCTTAGAATATAGTCAGCTCCTATCAAGGATTAAAGTAACAATGTTTTTGTTTTCTTTTTATCACGAATTTCAATGATACTATGCTTTAATCTTTAGAAAACTTCCAACTCCTCTCAGTCACTCTATTTCGCACGTGTTGATGGGATCTGCTAGACTACATTACAACTTGGATGTTGTGCACAACATTGTCGATATAGACAGAGCACTGATTCTCTTCCCTTCTGTTTCGCGTTCCTGTGGATCACTTACTCCACAACAACAATAATAACCGCCAAGTACAAACTCACAAACTTCGTTCGCTTTGATTCAACTTATACTAGAAATTGTCTACTAGTTCTAGCACCATAACCGAATACCAAGATGGATTCCAAACTACTGTTATAACCAATTACTTGCAGTCGTTTGAATATGAATGAACAACTTATACAAAGATATTCTGAGTATGTCCTTGTCCTGTGATCTTCCTACAGTTTGCAGTGTGCGTTTACCATTTATATCAGTATCTTCCTTCTTTGTATCAGTGATTTGATTCCTGCTTTATATCTCATTTATAGCTTTGCCTAAGTACTCCATATTAAGTATGTTTTTCAGCTCAAAAATCTGCCTTCAACTTCCTAAAAAGTATACTCTTCTTGTTACTTTGTCCTTCATAATATTACCGCTTTCTTAAATAAGGTGAAGTTTTCCTCTTGGAATAAATGTGACCTTGAACTTCTGGTATAACCACCAAAAAGGAAAGTTATTCTAGTCAACTCCAATCGCTCATTGTCTGCTTTCTTAAATAAATACATAAATTAAAATAAAACTATCTTCTTCAAACTAGAGTAATGTTCATCTTCTTTTGGTTCTTCACGTTTATAGTTTAACTTAGCACTCGTAAAAAAAAAAAAAAAAAAAAAGGTAGGAGAAACATTAATTTTCAATCATTATCTTGGTGCCATTGTGTTTGAGGGATCAAGGATAGCAATATGACTATCCTAGTTGCGGGAAAAACTTTGCGAAATATTGCTATACACGAATTCTCTCATTCACTTATTATTCTCAACTTAATTGCAAGCTTGATTTTACAGTTAAATTAAGTGAAAAAAACGTATATTAATAAAACAATAAGTGTTACATGTTAAAAATTGTGAATTAAATTACAACCCCCCGTCCCCCCCAACAAAAATGCATAAATAAATAAAATAAATGTCTGATTTTTTTTTTACAATAGAGATCGCCCTGCAAGTTGTCTTCATAAACTTCTAGGATTTTTCAAATTCACATAATAAGAATTAATTTCCGTGGTAGTGGGAATGCTAGAAATATAAGGCTCTAGCTCGTGATCAGATGACCGATTGTAAGCTACATGACCATGACGTATGGAATTCCAACATTGGGGGGGGGGGGAGATGAAAGCGTTTTTCAGTTATTTTCGAAATTCTGAATAGCAACGTCTTCTGTTCCTGTTGTATTTTAAAAGTAAAAATAGTAACTCAAAGTTTAATGGCAACGATGCCTCTCAAATAACCATTTCTTTAAGTTGAAATGATGAGAAAACTTTCCTACTCCAGCCTATGTGCAGTTAAAAAAAAAACTTTTCGAATTGGCAGAACTTTTTAAGTAAGCCATCTTATTATCTAAAGAAAGAGTGACATCGTTGATGTTACATTTCGTCGTCCTTCGTCTGCAATCTATTTTGATTCAACTGCCCTCCATTACCCATCCATCTGTTTGATCAGAGTCTCTACCACCGGGGTGGTGTAAGATTTCTGAAATGTACTTTCCTTGTTACTAGTAGTTGATCTTATATTGTTTAGGTATACCTTCTATCTTTACTGAAAGGTTGATAACTTTCGAAGTCTTTAAGTTCAGAGCAAATGGGTATTAGTGGAAATTTGAGATGCTTATTATATCTTAGAGATTTATTTTTGTTGTTATTTCTTTATTTTGCGTAGAAGATCAGTATTTTTAAATAAAAGTATTTTATTTCACTTATTTTTTGCTGAGAATAGCCAATAGGTTAGTATTTTTTCTTCTTTTTTTCTGTTCTCATTTCTGCCCATTCACCAACCCACACAACCATTGTGTGGGTTGGTGAGTGGGCAAGTGTGTATACCTCGCACATTACAAAGACCGTCGGTGACGTGAGGAACTTTTATCTGTTTCCTTTCGTCGAAAGGTGAGTCAGCCGGGCTCATAGGGAGGTGGTTTTTTTTTTTTTTTTTTTCACACGGAAAATCGGGTTTTTCGTCTCCCAGAACGGGCTAACCACCTTATCCTGAAGAGGTCTCCGTTTCAAATCGTAATAGGCCATGCCTAATATGTGAAAGGAGGAGGAGTCCACCCATGATACTAATACTAATGTATTATAGGTACAGTATATCATTTAGCGGGTGAGAATTTTTCTTATTTAATATCGAATCCCACATGAGAGTACGAGAGGTACAAGAACCTGTTTAACACATCAGTGCCGTGCGTGTGGTGCATGTTATCCCTGTGAAATAAATCGAATGACATTTTTCTTGACGAGTTGGAGGTGGTACTGGTTGAGAAACACAAACACTTCATGAGGATGGGTGAAAATAGAGTTCTGGATTCAAAAAATTGGATTCAAATCTTCATTCATTTTTTAAATGAATAAAGATTTGAGAATGCAGTACTGACAAACAAACAAAAAGACGTGCCGTTTGAAACTAGGATTTCTTGGAGAGCGATTGCTCCTCGCCCACTCTTCCGACGCAGTCATTACATGCGGTACTATGATAGAATGGGATACCACTTCAAAGATTTTGCCATAAGATAGGTTATTTTTATTTCTTATGATGATAGCATGTTTATCTTCGTCAGTAGTAAATGATAATCCTTCTAAAACTTTAGTTGTATACGAAAGAAACTAAGAATTAAGTTATGTTGGTAGTTATGCACAGCTAAAAGAACTGTATAACATTTCCAAATTTTTATTTGGACCTAAAGCCTTCGTTGCTTCTGTTGAAATACCAAAACAACTGAGCCCTAATTTACATCGTGGAACAGTTGCGTCAGGTGTGGCCCATGCATTGCACAATATAGTTTTAATTAATTTCTGCGTTTGAGGAACAGACTAACCACATGTAATTCAACTTGTGCAACTAAATTCTGGACGCTGATAAAATGATATATGTGCGGAATTAGAAGTTAAGACCATTATTTCTAATTTTGTGAATAAGAAATCAAAAACCCTAAAAGTTTAATTTAAAAAATTTCAAGTATATTTGTGCAATTTAATTTATTTTCTGTTATTCTGTAAAGATGTTATTTTTTGAATACTTATATTAAATGTTCTAATTATTTCTCAATTCTTTTCTTATTTTCTCATCTATCTTGAGTTTCTTTTATTTTTCTAAAAGATAGTTCCACTTATAAAAACTATTAAGAAATTTTTACAAGTTACTAAGAATTTAGTAACTTGTAAAATGCAAGAATTTTTTAAACTTTAGTTCAAATAAACTTTAACTTTAATTAAAATACATTTTAATTTTGTTAGCGATTCGGGTCGGTGAGAAGGCTACAATCCCTGTATCATTATATATTCAACGATTAAAGTGAAGTGGCTTTATCAAAATTTGCTTTGACTTTTGAGAATTTTTTGAATATTCGGGTTTTTAAAGATTATCCTGCCTAGTCAACACCCCTGGTTCGTTCCATTTAGCAATCCAACGTGTGGCTGTTCTGTCAAAATTTATTTAAGAAATTTCAAATAATTTAAATTTTTATTATCGTAAACGAGCCACACACGCCCGGATCGTTACAGGGGGCACTTAGATAGAAATTGCACGCGGACGGCAAAGACCCCCTAGCACCGGTTTTCTGCATATTGCACCTGCACAGTTCATGTCAACACTATTACGTAATGATAGATTTAACAGTATCGTATGATGATCTGCTATTTTGCTAAAATAGATTGCAGAGAATACCTCATAGGCCATTTTGTTTCTTATGAATATATGATCACTACAACCTACTGAGTTGTATCGTATTCGCTTCTCTCGTATTGTAATCAATATATGCAAGAAACCCATGTGTAGATAATATATTTTTATATTCTTCATTGCTGATATTATTCTCATATAAATCCAAATTTATATTCCTCACTCCTCCTACGAATATTAGGCCTAGTGGTCCGTTACGTTCGTATTACGATTTGAAACCGCGACCTCGAGGATAAGGTGGTTAGTCCTATTCCTCCCGGTGTGTCCTGTAGATGCGTGTGTTCACGGGGCCGGTTTTCCTGTTCTGGGGAACGAAAAACCCGAGTTTCCTGGTGAAAAAAAATTTCTACCTCCGTGTGAGACCAGCTAACTCACCTTTAGTCGAAAGAGACCAGATAAACGTTCCTCACATCGTGGACTGGAATCGAACCCAGATCTTTCCGCCCAAAGGGCTTCGTCTATACCGAATATTTTATTTTCTCAAAAGCATCTATGTACATTGCGACGAACTATTTACATATATATATTGAAGGTAGAAACACCGAAGGAATGGATGATTTGATCGATAATGAAATTACATATATTGAAGGTAGAAACACCGAAGGAATGGATGATTTGATCGATAATGAAAATGGTGAGATAAATGCGAGTAGCGAAATTGCCCGTTTACATGGCGCGATACACAGAGCCAAACGACAACTGGAGCGTATGCAAAAATGTGTGTTGAACGTGCCGACAAATAACCGGCGGAAGTCTGTGACGGCAAAAAATAGAATGTACGTAAACGTCAATAAAATGAAGGAGCGAGTGCTGTATGGGGATTCGCTATTAAGAGGCGTAATAATTGAGAGTTTAACGAAGTCATACCAGCCGGGTGCGAACATAAAGGACGTCAGCGAATCTATTCGACTGCAAAAACAGAGGGTGAAAGAGATGATAATAGTGGCAGCAACGAATGATTTGAAAGAGGACAAAATGGAAATGATAGAGGATGTGAGGGAGTTGTTTGAGGTAGCAAAAGAGAAGAGTGAGAGAGTTAGGATGGTGAGTATCTTACCGCGGTATGACAGCGAAGTGTTTAGAAGGAGGGCCATAATTGCCAATGACTTTATGCGTGGGTTATGCATGGAGAGTGGTGTGGAATTTGTGGATGTGTGGAATGAGTTCGATGGGCGAAAGGACTTATATAAGATGGATGGGTTACATTTGAATGGAGTTGGTGTACGGAGACTTGAAAGAGTGTTGATGAATGATGTGGAAGTGGATGTACAGACTCAGGGAAACTAGATTTATTAAGAGGGGGGGGAGTAGATATGCAGACTTTAGGGGGGGCAGTTAAGTGTATGAATGAGTATATTACGCCCGGGCGAGTACGACGGACAACAAATCAGAATGGGATAATTAGTATAAGGAATCAAAGTAGGGATGGGACAAATGGGCTTCTGCGATTCATGTACACTAATGCCAGGAGTATTAGGAACAAGAAGGAAGAGTTTTTGGCCATGGTTGGCACTTCCAGGCCACAGGTTGTCGGTATTAGTGAAACATGGCTGACAGAGGATGATAAAGCTAGTGGGATTGAATGCGATGGGTATAGCGTGTTCAGGAGTGACAGGGTGAATAAAAAGGGGGGAGGAGTGTTATTGATGATAGCTGATGAGCTTCAGCCAAGGAGTATAGAATTTGAACTGCAGGATGGGGAAAAAAGCACATTTGAGGCTGTTTGGTGTGAGATACAATCTAGCAGAACAAAATATACAATTGGGTGCTGCTATAGACCGGGTGATGGAGTGGATGGTGGGAATAGTATGCATAAGCAAATAGAAGAAATGAATGGAAGGAGGGTAATTATTATGGGTGATTTCAATTATGGTAACATTGACTGGAAAGAGGAGAGGGCACATGGGAGGAAGGAATTGGATTTTATGCAGTTATTAAGGGACAACTATCTACGGCAACATGTATTGGAAAATACCAGGGGGCAGAGAGTGCTGGACCTAGTAATTGCAACTGAGAATGTAGCTGTAACGAACATGACCATGTTGCCACCAATTGGTGAGAGTGACCATAAGGTCATGACTTGGGAGGTGGCTAAAGGAGTCGAATTTACAATTAAGACAGGGTATATGTGGAATTACCGGGCTGGTAAGTATGACAAGCTTAGGTGTGTGCTTGGCTCAATGCCATGGCATGTAAAACTGCAAGGGCTGGATGTTGATGGTGCATGGGAGGTGGTTAAGAACTGTTTGCAGGAGGCAATGGTTGACTGTATACCAAGAGTCCGAATAATAAATCAGGTAGGGGTTAAATGGATGAATAACACTATTAAGCTTGAGCTGCAAAAAAAGAAACAATTGTGGAGGGAATTTAAGGAGAAGGGTGACCATCAGGTGCATGAACAGTATAAAGCTCAGGCCAGGATGGTAACAAGGGTGGTAAGAAAAGCAAAAGCAGATTACGAAAGGAAATTGGCCATGCAGGCTAAAGAGAATCCCAAACAGTTTTTTCAATATGTTGCAAGTAAAAGGAAAAATGCTCATGGTAGAATGATCTTAAAAAATGCTGAGGGTAGGGAGGTAACTGAATCAGTCGATGTTGTGGAATTACTGAGCGAGCACTTTGCAAGAGTATATCATCCAGGTGGTGGCTTTGCGGAAATGGAGGAACCAACAGCTTATACTGGAATTGTGATGAATGAGGTAGAGGTAACTAGTCTATTACAGAACCTCAATGTCAATACATCTGTGGGATTGGATGGTATACCAGCTCGTGTCGTACGTGAAGCGGCCAAAGAATTGTCAGTGCCCTTGACCATTATGTTTAATTTGAGCCTCAGGACTGGGTCAGTCCCAAGGGGGTGGAAAGAGGGGAAAATAGTTCCACTGCACAAAGGTGGTTCCAAGGCTGCTGTTGAAAATTACCGGCCAATCAGCATAACAGGAATCATTATCAAGGTCTTAGAGAAAATAGTCAAGAGGAAAATACAAGATTGGATAGAAGAAAATGGGATACTGTATCGGGGACAGCATGGTTTTGTGAAGGGTAGGTCATGCCTCAGTAACTTGCTCACGTATTATAACACAGTGACGGCTGAACTGGATAAGGGTAATGGGTTTACAGTGATTCTGCTGGACCTTGCTAAGGCCTTTGACAGGATACCACATGGAATTCTAATCAGTAAATTGCAGCATATGGGAATGGACATAGGGTTGGTGAGATGGATAGGAGGGTGGTTGACGGAGAGATATCAGAGAGTGGTTTACTCAGGAGTAGAGTGCACTAGACGGCCTGTGACTAGTGGTGTACCACAAGGATCTGTTCTTGGACCACTGCTGTTTAATTTGTTCATAAATGATATAGGAAAGGATCTGAGAGGAACAGTTCATTTGTTTGCGGATGATGCGAAGTTGGGTAGGGCAATAGTGAATGCAGATGACGTCAAAATTTTGCAGGATGATTTGGATAGATTGGAGGTCTGGGCTAGGGAGAATGGATGTCAATTTAATGTGGCAAAATGTAAGGTTATGCATTTTGGGGTGAAAAGATGGGAGGCAGTTTACTGCATTGGTGGAACCGTGCTCCAGGAAATTGATGAGGCACGAGATTTAGGAGTGTTGGTGGATAAGGAATTGAAATTTAGGGGACACATTGCAAAAGTGGCCAAATCAGCTCATCAAATCACTTGGTTGCTGAAGAATACGTTGACAAGCAGAGACAAGCAGGTTATTGTTCCTCTGTATCGAGCCTTGATAAGACCTCATCTCGACTACTGTGCTCAGATTTGGTCACCTAGGTTTCTTCTTGATGGGGAGGAGGTGGAGAGGATCCAGAGGCGAGTGACCAAGATGATAGCAGGTCTGTGGAATGAACCGTATGAGAACAGGTTGAGGATTTGTGGGTTGCAAAAATTGGTTGATAGGCGGAGGAGGGGAGATATGATTGAGACATTCAAATTACTGAAGGGTTTGTATAAAATTAATTCAGAAGATATTTTTGAGAACAGGGCTGGTTGTGGGAGGACTAGGGGACATCCATGGAAACTGGGCAAAAGTGTGGTTAGTAAAGGTGTTAGAGCTGGGTTCTTTACTTTTAGAGTAGTGAATGAGTGGAATGCGCTCCCTGAGTCTGTGGTGGATGCTGTGACAGTGAATGAGTTTAAGGCGAGGTATGATAGATACTGTATGAATGTCGAATAGTTGTGATGAAAATGATTTGGGGCCTCCCTCGATGAGTCTAATGACTCCCTGGAGTTGCCCGTAATAATAATATACAATAAGTACATAGCGTGCTTATTTCAGTTAACAATTTTCATTTACAGCATGATAATGAATACAATAAAATAATACAATATACAATAACATATGCAATAAGTACATGGCATGCTTATTTCAGTTAACATTTTTTTTTTTACAACATGATAACATGCCCAATATCTATTTTCACCTAGAGTCCTGTGCAATCTTTTGGGCAGTTATTTTGTCATTTAACATCCATTGAAATATTAACATATTTTATATACTTCCACTTATGCAAATAGATCTGTTCATTACTATACAATATTTCTATACTTATATATACATATTTACATTATGTGTTTAGTTTTCTATTCCATTATTTTTTTCTTTCAGAGTGAATTGTATTGGCTTGTTTTCATGTTTTTTCTTTATGGTGGGTCTTTTAATTCTATTATTTGTATGTTTTCTTCATATTCATCAGAGATAAGGCCTGTCTTCCGCCATTGGTGTTTGGTTATCTTTTTTCTGTTTATTTCTGTGTCTGTTATGATTTCATTTAGTTGTTTGTTAAGTTTTTGCATTATATCTGGGCCTGTATCTCTTCCATAAATTCTGTCACATCTGCATGTCCAAATAGAGTACATTGTTGTTATAATTACAATTGCTTCCGTTGTTGTTATGTTTCCGTCCTTTAGCCAGAATAGTGTGTGTTCTGTCACCGGTTCTTTGTGTTTTATAAATTTCTGAACAGTGTTCCATATTGGAGCGGTGTGGGGGCAGTATAACATTGTGATATAGTGTTTCTGGTTCAGGGCAGAAGTAGCATTTGGCTGGGGCTTGAAGTGGAATACCTTTGTATGCGCACCACATTCTGGTGGTTAGGCAAGCGTGGTGAACCTTGTAATAAAATGTTTTTTATTACCGACTGTACCGACTGAGCTATGGAGGCTCTATATCCCTCACTATTATTATTATTATTCATGATACCTCCAAGGAGTCCGAACCTCCACAACCAATCATCTCCATCAACGCCACAACTTGTATTTTTTGTCTGTAAATTGCGTGTGTTCCGAAAGGTCGATTTGCGGGATGAAAAACCCGAGTTTCCTGGAGAAAAAAAACCTGCTACCTCCTTATGAGATCAGCTAACTTGCCTTCGCTTGAAAAAGTCCGTATAAAAATTCCTCCCGTCATGACGAGAGTCGAACTTAGGCCTATTCGAGTCGAAGGGCGCAATGTACCACGGAGGCGCTAATCAGGGTTTAAGGTCTTTAGGACATTATTTAGCTCTGATAGAAATATATCAACTGGGCCATCGTCTGCACGGTATATAGCAAACATAAGTATGTTTATTATTGTGTCATAAATCATTTCAGTTTCAGCACTGTGTATCTTTGATTCCAGTTTATGAAAATTAAAAGTATTTTTTCTAGCGTACAGAATTAATCCGCCTGAACGACTATAATCACCACAGTCGTAATTAACGAGAGTAATTAATGATCAATTTCAAGTTGTTTGATCCATATTTCACTTAAGACATACATCTATATATGGTTCGATGTTTGAGAAAAGTAACATTAAATTATCAAAATTTGACCTTAACGACCTAATATTTACATGATATAAGTTGGCGTTCTTGACTGAATTTGAAGTATTAAAAACTTTTTTACAGAGGTTAGATTATATCGTTTTTTATAGTTGACAATCTAAGTTATCCATGTGCCCTCATGAGTCCATTTAGTTCATCATTGTTCCAGTTATTCATAGGTGACACTTTACTGCCTTCTTTGACTGTGTTCGTTGAGGTCGTCAAGTGTTTTTATCCATATCACTTTTGTGTTGTCATCCTTTCTCATGAACAATATGCTATCTCTTACCCATACATACTTGACTGCACCACCTGCCCTCTTTTGTTTTGCTTCATAAAGAAGTTGCTTGTTAAGTTTAGTCAAGTGGTCGTTTATATGGATATGCACCAGTTTTAACTGTTCATCAAACTGTTGGGCTGTAATCTTGAGTTTTCTTGCCCCCGCCATCCATTTACTTGTAGTTATTACTAATTGGATAACAACGGACTTGATGCCTGTTTTTCTGCTGGTGGGTATTTTGTGGGCGTGTGCGATATCTTCCCTTTTTATTCCAAGTAGATTCACCAATTTTTCAGTTATGGTATGCATATTTTCATTACGAGCTTCTGGTAAACTGTTTATTTCAATATCGTTCAACCTGGAGCACTGCTGTATTTCATTAGCTTCCCATTCATTTCGTTCATTTGAGCTTTCAGCATTTTATTTTCGTTTGTTAGTTCTGCATTTTTAGTACACAACTCCTTGATTAGTTTTTCATTGCATTTGGCTTTGTTCTTTAAATCCTGAATGCATGCAAAGCTGTACTCTAGCGATAACTTCAAATTGTTTATTTCAGCTTTAAATAATTCTTCCAGTTTCCTTTTTATCACCTTTAATTTCTACTTTAATAGCATTTAGATCTTCTAATATGTGTTCCCTGAAGTTCCTTAGGAAAACCCTCACGTCCGTTTCCCTGTCATGTTAGTTAAAGAGGAAGGTGTTTTCAAGAGAAAGGTGTGGTATGGGACTCTTTTTTTTTTTTTTTTTCGTACATGACTTTGGTGATTGCACGGTAGTCGACAAGTGTGTGCGGATGCCTTTGTTGGTGTTTTTAGTCCTGCTAAAAATCTATTTTACATACTTTTAGAGCTGAGGCTAGTGTGGTCCACTGTACCTTGTCTCGCAGTATGACCAGCTATATTCTTTCCCTTTTTGGTGGTCTCTGCATCCATGGACATTTCCGTGCTCTCATTATTCATTTCCTTCCACCTTTTTTAATTTAAATTAATTTTATTTATTTTTATACTATGTAATTTTTTTTGCAGCTGACCTGTTGGAAACAGTCTATGTCTGTGGCCTGCTCCTGTTATATTGTTGGCCTGGTGTCCATATCGGGAGACAGATTGGGTGGTACATTTGGGAAATGGTACAGACATTTCTTCTCTAGGATCATCTTAACTACGCATGCATCTTGAGCGCCGGTTCATAGTCCAGGTGTTCCCAGTTCAGATCTATCACTTGTCCCACTTGGTTGGTAATAGTTAGAGTAAAAGGTGGGAGGGGGGTAAAAAAGGATACTTACTTGTATCAGAATGCCAAAGAGTTGATGGAATGTTGAATCACAATCCAAAAACTAATCGTAGAGAGAGAGAGAGATGTACACTACAATGCGATGTGAAATGAAGAATCAGATACAATAACTCACCTAATATCAAACCAAGTTTCAACTAACTCACTTCTCCAGATACCAAGATCCTTATAGTCCTTATAAGGACTGGCTTAAAGGAGCGAAGCAAGAATGCTTTTCATATTCTCTGTTGTCTGTAGAGGTCCGTTGAGATATAAAGCTCTGATCATGGCAAGAGGGTAACAGCAATAGCCGAGCCTCAGTTAGAACATCATTGACTACAGCATTGCCATCCATTACCCTCCCCAGGTACCAATTTTAGTAGCCTCGTACGACATGCATTAGCTACATTGGTGCTATTTTTATCCTGGCAACCACACAGGGACAGATACCAAGAACCAAGACAGATACCAAGACAGATACCTTTAGGGGTGAAGCAAGATGCTTTTCTTATTCCCCACTATCTGTTGTGGTTACAGTGAGGATAAAATTTGTGAGCAATTTGCTCACCCTGAATGGGCATGGAGATTATGCATCGCTATGGGATGCTAATATAGCTTTTGGTCTTCTATATTTGAATATGTCCATTGCCTCGTATGCTGCAGCTTGCTGAACCAAATCGTTGGGGCCGGTGGACGTCATTAGGAAAAACTTGGATGCTAAGGATTGTAGAAAAGAGAAAATATAGGGAATATTTGCATCTCTATGAAGTTGATTGTTTCTAACATACCACAAAGTGTTCAGAATCATTCTCAAGCACTTGTTCTGCACTCTTGGAGAAGTTGGAGAAGCATAGGTGATTATAGGATGAATCGTCATCTGGTATAGTTGCAATTTGATTCTGTTGCTGAGCTTGCTATTTCTATTAATTTGCAGATAGATCTGAGCTATGGCTTTAGATGCCTTTGTGCACACAGACTTGGTGTGCTGATTGAAAGATAGCTTTTTTGTTGAGAATTACACCCAGGTAATTTGTTTCTGTCTTCCAGGGAATTTTAGTATTGAATAGTAACACATCTCCTACAGGAGACATTGGCCTTTTTGAGAAAAGAACGGCAGCTTTTCTTGGGGTTGACTTCGAATCTTCACTTAGAAAACCGACCCTCCAGCTTTAGAATGTTTTCTTGAAGCTTTCTGTTAATGAAATGGGGTCTGAGAGATCTGGTTAGTATTGCCGTATCGTCCGCATACAGGGCCAAAATGGAAGTCATCGGATTGTGCGGGATGTCTGACATGTATATAGAGAGCAGCAATGGAGTCAGTAGAGATCCCTGCGGCACTCCAGCAAAGATGTAGCGCTGGGATGATGTAGAACCATTGATTTTTACTTGCATTGATCTATTCTGAAGATATAAATGGATTAAATGAACCATTTTTAGTGAGGTATCGGCTGAGATAAGTTTGTGCAGGAGTCCAAAATGCCAGATTTTGTCAAATGCTTTGGATAAGTCCAGGAAAACAGCTCCTGTGCACTGGCACCAGTTGTAGCTGGTGGTGATGTATTTGACAATTCTGTGGATTTGCTGGGTAGTACTATGGTGTTGCCTAAAACCAAACTGTTCTTTAGGGAGGATGTTTAGGTCATTTACTGAGGTTTGGAGTCGTGAGAGGATGACCTTCTCTGCAACCTTACCCAGATTGGAGATGAGACTGATTGGACGATAATTTTGCGGTACGTGTGGGTCTTTGCCTGGCTTATGTATAGGAATTACATCAGCCAGTTTCCAGGTGGAAGGAAAATAGTGAAATCTTAAAATTGCATTTATTATACTGGTCAGGTGCACTACTGCCAGGGAAGAAGTTTGATCACCCAATTAGTAATGCTGCCTGGCCCAGGTGCTTTTTTGTTCTTTAATTTTTTAATAATGTTATATATCTCAGCAGGTGATGTTGGCAATATGATCAGTGCTGGTGATAGGAAGTGTGAGTGAGTGTCTGATCTTGATGTGAATCTTATATATGTGGTCAAAGTTTCCATACGAAGGCCTGCAATTCTCCTCTAAATTGTATGCTATAACTTCTGCTTTGTCTACATCTGTGTGAGCAAGGCCCTGGTCAGAGAATATTGGAGGAAGGAATCTGTCTTTGTTTTTGATATTTTTCAGTAGTCCCCCAGATGGAGTGATCAGTAGATGAAATGGAGGATCTTTTTGTCCCATACTTGGTCTCTATGAACTTTGAGTGCATCTCTTACTGCCCCATTTAATCTGTTTAGATTTATTTTATCTTGTGGTGCACATGTGTCACATAATCTTTTCCTAGCTCTGTTTTTGTCTCTGATCAAGTTCATGATGTCTTCAAGCAAACAATCTGGCTTGCGGGAAGATTTGTAGGAGGAAGCTACCTTTATAGCAGAATTAATTTGTTGTGTGAGATTTGTAACTGCAGTTTCTACTTCTTCTTTTGTGCATATGTGAGGAACAGGTCCAATATAATCCTTGAGTGCTGCTGACAGTCTTTCCCATGCAATGTAGGAGTGAGAAGGAGGACATAGGTATTCTTGATTTCCCAGCTGTAGTAGAATTGGATTGTGATCGGATGATAGTTCATCCATAGATATGATGCTGAATTGAAGTTTAATATCCTGAAGGATAGCTATATCCAGGATGTCAGCAGTGCCGAACATACTGAGATGAGTTGGTTCGGTGGGGCCTGCCATAACAGCGTTGCTTGATCCTAAGTAATTGTAAAGGATGCAACCATTCTTGTTTGTGGTTGTACAATTCCACGCAGGATGCTTGGAATTCAGATCCCCGGCGATCCATGGTGGGTTCTCTGATGCATAAGATGGCATTTAGATCAGAGTGAAGTAGAGATTTTTGGGGAGGGTTGTAAGCTGAGTAGATTTTCAGTTTGCTAGTGGAGCTGGTGATTACTTCCACTCCTGTGATCTCAAGGTTAGTGGTTGAAGGAATACTCGCAGAGTGGTGCTTAATGTAGTTTTTAATGAAGATGGCAGTGCTGCTGCCTCTGTAGAGTAGTCTGTCATTTCTGTAAAGGTGATAGCCCCTTATTGTAGGATTGTCTGAGGGTTTTAAATGAGTTTCACTGATTAAAATAACATCCGGTTTGATACCTAGATGTGAAGTCTCGGAGTTCCAGAATTTTATTTTTGAGGCCATTTGCGTTCCAAGCAACTATCTGAAGAGATGAATGAGTTTGTTACTATTCATTTATGAGAGCTGTGAGGATGACCTGTGTTTCACGAAGAAATCTTTTAGTGGAGATTTCAGTAGGGTTTGGTAGGCTGAAATTTTGTAGCATGTTTGCTAGTGAGGCCGTAATAACAGCTGTTAGGTTTTTAGGTGCTGTTGGTTGATTTTGTTCTGGAATTGGTCTAATTGTACGGGTCACATCGGCATAGCTTCTTGTTTGCTTTCGGGTGTCTCTATTATTGGAGGTCTCCGACTGTGGCTGCTGAGTCTCCGGTTTTGATGTCTGGGCCTCTAGTGTTCTTGTACTGAAGGAGGAAGGCTGATTGATTGCCTCCATCTGTCTGTTCTTTTGGTGCTGAGTACATCCTTTGTAGTTTGCAGGATGAGGGCCACTGCAGTTGGTACATTTGGCCGAGGTGGTCCTCGGCTTTGTGCAGGTATTGGTTGGGTGGCTGTCTCCACATTTTAAACATCTATATTCCGCTCTGCATAGATTCTGGGCATGGCCAAACTTCTGGCACCTGTGGCACTGCCCAGAAGATGATCTTTTATGGAGTGGTTCTGGTGTGATGATGAGACCACAGACTGTTTTTAAGTTGTAAATATCCTTGTATATTTTATGAATCTCAACAAGGACTAATGGCATGGGAGTCTTGTCTGCTTTGTACATTCTGCTGACTTTGACTGGAGGCAGATCCTGAGAATTTAGGTCAGCAGCTATTTCTGCTGTCAATGTCTTGACAGACACCACGAAGGACTACTTTTAAGTTTTTTTCGGAGATGAGTGCAAAGGTATGATACTGGATGCCTTTGTTGTCCAGTTCTTTGGTCAACCTTATATAGTCTGTCACTGTTGCTGGCTGGATCTTTATACCTTCATCCATGTTTTTGGCCTTAATGAAGCCAATATGCAAATTGGACATTGTGGATCTTAAAGCTGTACACTTATGCTTTTCTCTAAGGATGATTGGAAGCACCTTTTCTTGGAGAAATAGCGGCATCCGAACCCTGAGAATCCTGTTCCATTTCAATATTGTCATTGTGCGGTTCATCTGTTGTTCTTCGCTTTTTGTGTGCGTGCACTTCTACAAAGTCTGAAGGAGTAGAAGGCACCGATTCTAAATGATCTTCAGCGACAATGTCTGAGACACATTTGGGAGGAAACGTGTCATACAGTTTCACTTTTCCCGGCCAATTATCACTCAGCAGCTTTCCTAGTCTGAGAAATTCCTTATATACTTCCTCGAATTTGGTCTCATTCAGAAGTTTTGCCATTTCAAGACACAGATGGAGAAAGAGTAGAGATTTCTCATCCCGAGCAGGTAAAGATAATCCTGTGGACTATTGAGGGTCCACTAGCAAATCCTGTAGACACTCTTAGGTGTCTACCAGTAATAAAATGTCACTATAAGAAACAAGCAAAGGCGATACTAGCAGTTGTAGGCCTAACATGTCGCCCTTGTAATTACAAATGACTTACCTAGATAAAGCACTATGGAAAATAAAGTGACTGTTTATGGTAGCAAGCAATTAACTGCTATTATTAATGAATAAGCATAAATATAAATCGCTAAAAACATATCAATCAAATTCACAATTCATCATCAATAATACACGAAACACTAACACATGAGCCACCACACCATTTGTATCCTGATACCAAGATAGTCCTTATAAGGACTGGCTTAAAGGGGCGAAGCAAGAATGCTTTTCATCTTCCCCGTTATCTGTAGAGGACAGTGTGTGGATAAGGTGTTATTGAGCAATTAAAGCTCTGATCGTGGCAGGAGGGTAACAGCAATTAGCCGAGCCTCAGTTAGAACTTCATTGGCTACAGCATTGCCATCCATTACCCTCCAAGGAGTATTGGATTGAATGAATCAATCACCACATCTCACGGTCGATTGATCCATTCCTACTTCCTGATACTGATACCAAGATGACAGTAATGTAGTAGTCATATATAACCCATATATAAGTAGTGAAAAGGTGTTGCATGTTATTATTAAAGTACTCTGGATTAGAGCAAGTTGTTAAATTTTTTTTTTTTCGCTTAGTTATAAGAAAATAAAATAAAAACGCCTTTCTTCAACAACAAAATGACGTACGGAATTCAAACACAAAATAAACAAGTTCCTATAAAGATATGACAAAAATTATATGCTAACTTTTATTCTCTGTGTCGGAATATTGTGTTTATGTATTTCTTGTAATCACATGCAACTAAGATCACGTACAGGACATCAAAATGTGATATGTTATGTGTCACATGATTTGTTGACATCTTTCTGTTGGGTACAGGTGGGACTATAGGATCTTGTTAGGATTAGTTCTTTCTATTAGAGATTGCAATACATACTCCCTTTTATTATTAATGTATTTATTGATGGGCGCAGGTTTAAAAGCTTGTAATGGTATATGCATTGTATTTGAGTTGAGCAAAAGATTTTAGTTGTTTATGCTATTTAAAAATTGTTGATTTTTTTAAATGTGACTTTCGCCCTCTGTAATTTGTGTTAAAGTCCTTATGTTTCTGTTTGCAGCTATTTTATTAATAATTTATTGTTAAGGTTGTTAAATTTATTTTTATTAATATTCTTAGTGTTGTTTTATCCTGTATGAATTTTTTAAATTAGTTTTTTCTTTCCTTTTTTATTTTTTATTTTTTTAAAAAAATTTTTGAGGTTGACTAGTATTTCATGGGTCACTTTCCTGGCAAAACACTTTAAAAAAAAAAAAAAAAAAAAATCTGTAATAAGGGTCAACTTTATAAAAGCTGCTGCTCCTCCATAACTAATAGATCAACCAAACCCCCTTGACCTGTACATGATGTGACTGCTGTCAATGGAAGAGCTCTCTGATGCTCTGACCAAATCCAGAACTCTTGATCCTCATGTTCTCTCCGCCACATGCTGTCTAAGACAGTTGTCCCTCAAGAGATCCAAAAATTCAGTTCTGTTATGACTGCATTCTGTCTTCTTTGCTCAGTTTATATCGCTATAGTTGAAATCCTTCATCATGATCACTTGCTTTGCACTCACAAAACTAATTTGTTTAACATTTCCTGCTCATCACACTTATATTCCCAGTCTGTAGCAACATCTCACTATATATATCTTTCCTTATAAACATCTCTCTCACACCATATACTATCAAAGCCATTAGAGTTATCTCACTGTGATTCTTCACCCTGAGAGGGCACAATTCATCTCTTTTTATGAGTAACACTCCACCACGACCACGTTTACCCTCCCAATCCTGCCAAAATATGCTGTATCCTTCAGTTTCTATCCTTGTTAGAACATCTTTCTCAATTAACCAAGTTGTAGTGATACCAGCAACATTTGGAGAGACTGAATCGATCAATGCTACTCATTCCCTTCATTTCCAATGCTCCAAGCATTTGTATACAGTAAAACCAGTGCATTGCCAGTATTTTTATAGCCAATATTACTTTCCTCATACTTAACCTGGCCCTGTAATATAGTGTACACCCTCTAATTTCTCAAGCCATTATCCTCACATGAGAACATTCCTTCTACATTTCACCTGAGCAATTCTAACTTCCCTGCTGCAATATGCTCGCTTGCCCAGAAAACAACAGTCTCTCAATTTTTTTCATATCATTCTCATCTATCTTCAAACATACTCCATGCACCCACATATTAGAGATCTCTTTTCCTACACATTCTTACTATAATCTCATTCGTAATTATTGCTCTTCTCCTCCACTCCACGTTTTCATACTGTGGGTGAAGACAGTGGGTGTGTTGCCACACTCATTATCTTTCCTCGGACACATTTCTGCTTCATTGTCTCTAACATCAACCTCAAATTTTCCACTATGCAATTCACACTACCTCTCAGGTCAGGTCACTTGAGTTGCAAGTTACTAGTTTGAATTGAAGAAAATACAGAAACAAAAAGTGACAAGTAATAGACTAATTTGGAGAACAATTGTTGTTAGGAGATTAGCAATAATGTAAACTTAATTATGTGGTACCATCATAGTAGCCTGTACACTTCCTTGAAAGTATATATCAAGAAATCAATAGTAACATTATTATTATTTGGCACCTCCATGGAGTCCAAAGACTCGTCGAGGGAGAATGTGTGTGTCAAAAGCATCGAGCTATCGATCCCCTTCCAACTACTAACCACGCTCAAACTTACTTAACTTTTTGTGTGAGCCATTAGTAGCAGAGACTCTAATAACTGACCAATCTTTGCTGGCAAATCAAAGGAAATAAAAAAGATAAGGGATTAGAAGGAGAGGATAGCATATGAGGACCTAAAATTTAACTGCACATTGCGAAAATTATGAGACAATGCAATGGACCACGGCAATGATGAAATGGACACTGATATGTACAAATAAAGAGATTATAATTCCTCCTACTAGATCTTGATTAGGTTGTACTTTGACCACCGTCTGAAGATTTAGTCACCTAGTTTTTGAAGGGATAAAGGTATTTTAGAAAAGGTTCAGAAATAGTGATCAAGTGTCTCTAGAATATTGGGTAAGTGAACACATTGAGATGATACCATTTACAGAGCTTGGTGAAATGGGGGCGGAACATATGAGTCGGTGAGGAGTTTGCCACATCAATGCAAAAGAGATTTTTCATTAGGTGTAGGGCAGTGGCAGCTCGTACATAAACACTGCGACACTGCAGCACCCCCAAGGAAAAAATAAAATTTTGTTTGTGTTTATAAATAATAACAATGCTTACAACATTATATAAATGCAATACAGCATGTTAAATGTTACAGCTTATGTTTTGACATTGATTGAATAGTTAATAATTGGAATTGTTCGATTAACGCTTTTGATTACAAAACAAATGCACTGCGATCTAATGCCGATATTCGTTTGCGCTTGTCATTACACGTTACTCATTAGATACACTTCCACTTGGGCAGTGTATCATATGCTTCTGTGTGTTATTTCTGTGAGATATGAAATGTCTATTATTGGTGCGTGTTCGTGGTGAACTATCTTTTGTAAATCTTATTTAATTTTGTTAAAATAACATATAATTATTTATTTATTATAGATACAAGGCTGAATTATGACGAGTGTCACTGTTGAAAATATGAAAAGAATTATATTTTTTCAGTTATCATTACACAAAACAAATGCACTGCGATCTAACACCGATATTCGTTTGCGCTTGTAATGACAAGCACAATTAATGTAATGACAAGAGCTATTGATATGAAACTTATTATTGGTGTTTGTTCATGGTGAGGATGAAATATTTTTAATAAAGCAATTTTTTAATGTGTAAATTTATTTATTAATAAATTCGTTACTGATTAGGAAAAAAAAGTTTTTTTTTTTTTTTTGTATATGCAGTATCCACACTTAAAATTTTCACCCGCTATAAGGAGACTGGAACAAAAATAAGAGGTCATTCCTGTAGGTGTATAAGAAAGAAGTGAGAAAGAGAAGGAAGTTTGGAAGTGGTATACATCATAAGTACTTTTAATAGCACCTACTGTGTGGAGTAGTTTTGATTCCATGGAAGTATGATGATGATAACTTCTCATGCACTCATTATTCATTGTTGTCCTTAGTCAAAAGATATTGCATTAAAAAAAAAAAAATTCTCCCCCTCCCCTCTCGCTTTCTTTTCTATTCTTCTGTTACTTCTTATTTATTTCATCTTTTTTTTTTTTAATATATTACAAGAACCAACAATAGTTGCAGTAATAAGTTTTATTTTAACTAACAGAAATAGCAGCCATAGGTCTGAAATATTTAATAGCTTTGCTGCTGTATAAATTACTGCTGACCCTTGAACAACGTGGGGGTTAGGGGCATGATCTCTCTCTCTATGTTATTCGAAAATCCGCGAATAACTTTTAACTCCCTAAAAACTTAACTACTAATACTCTGCTGTTGACTGGAATCCTTGCCAATAACATAAACAGTCCATTAACACATATTTTGTATATTATATGTATTATATTCTGTATTCTTATAATAAAGTAAGCTAGAGAAAAGAAAATGCTATTGAGAAAATCATAAGGAAGTGAAAATACATTTCCAGAAATGTACCGTATTTATCGATATTAAGTAAGAAGTAAGTAAGTAAGAATATACCATAAGTTTACGTCCTCTGTTTGCAAGATGAATCGTATGTCTGTCAGTACCTACATCAATATTGTCTTATATAATACAAAACACTGTAGATGTTATACATATTACTAACACTAAACATCAGAAATGAAAAGATAATGTGAAAAAGAAATTATTCATATTTATTTACATGTATAACGATTCGTGCATTGATAATGAATAACATTAATGAATAACATGGATGAATAACACCATTAAGCTTGAGCTGCAAAAAAAGAAACAACTGTGAAGGGAATTTAAAGAAAAGAGGGACCTGCAGGCACACGAATGGTATAAAGTGCAGGCCAGAAGGGTAGCAAGTGTGGTAAAAAAAAAAAAGCAAAAGCGGATTATGAAAGGAAACTAGCTATGCAAGCAAAAGAGAATCCCAAACAGTTCTTTCAGTATGCTGCAAGCAAGAAAAAAACTGTACATGGCAAAATGATTTTAAGGAATGATGATGGTAAGGAGGTCACTGAATCAGTCGATATAGTGGAGTTACTGAGCACACACTTTGCGAAAGTATATCATCCAGGTGGTGACATTGAAAAAATGAAGGAACCATTAGTTTATACGGGAATTATGATGAATGAAGTGGAGGTGAATAGTCTATTCTTCTTCTTCTTCTTCTGCAGCTTCTCCCACTTAAGTGGGGTCACTGTTTGTTATGAGTCTCCTCCACACCTTCCTGTCTTGGGCTGTCACCACATCCAAGTTCTTCATCTTCAAGTCCTCTTCTACCAGCTCCCTCCATCTCTTCTTTGGCCGCCCACGCTTCTGCCTTCCTTGCGCATCCATCTGCATGACCCTTCTTCCCACATATTCGTCCTCCCTCCTCATCACATGACCAAACCATCTCAACCTTGCCTCCTGTATTTTCGCTCCTAAGCTCGTAACTTTCACTGTTCCCCTGACATAGTCATTTCTCAGATGATCCTTTCTGGTCACACCGCACATCCACCTAAGCATTCTCATCTCTGCTACTTCCATCCTGCTAATGTTATTTTTCCTCAGGGCCACAGTTTCTATAGCATATGTCATAGCTGGCCTCACTACTGTCCTATAAATTTTGCCTTTCAGATTGATTGGCACCCTCTTATCACATAACACTCCATCCATCTCCCTCCAGTTCCTCCAACCTGCTTGTATCCTGCATCCCACTTCCTTCTCACCTCCTCCATCTTCTTCCACTGTCGAACCTAAGTATCTAAAGTCTCTCACCTTCCTGATGACATTTCCTTCCAGCTCCAGGTCTGTCTCCTGGCCACCGCCCACTCCGCTTCTTCTCTTGAATCTACACACAGCAAGATGTCATCTGCATACAACATTGTCCAAGGTGCATCTTCTCTCACCTCCTCTGTTACCACCTCCATCACAATATTAAACAGAAACGGACTTAATGCTGACCCTTGATGCAAGCCAACTGTTACTTGAAAACTTTCTGTCTGTCCCAAACAGGTCCGAACACTTGTCTTCACATTTCTGTACATTTCCTGCACCAACCTGACATATTTCTCCGGCACCTTCTTCTCCCTCAGACACCTCCAGACTTCTTGCCTTGGCACTCTATCGTATGCTTTCTCCAGATCAATAAATACCAGATGTAGCTCCCTTTGTTTCTCTTGATTACAGAACCTTAATGTGAATACATCTGTGGGATTGGATGGTATACCGGCACAGGTCTTGCATGAAGCGGCTAAGGAATTATCAGTGCCCTTGACCATGTTGTTTAATCTGAGTCTCGAGTCTGGTTTAGTCCCGAAGATGTGGCAAGAGGGGAAAATTGTTTCACTGCATAAAGGAGGATTCAAGACTACGGTTGGAAATTACCAACCAATCAGCATATCAGGAATCGTTGTCAAGGTCTTGGAGAAAGTAGTCAAGGGAAAAATACAGGAATGGATTGATGAAAATGACATACTGTACAGGGGACAGCATGGCTTTGTGAAGGGTAGATCATGCCTCAGTGATTTGCTCAAGTTTTATAACAAGGTGACAGCTGAACTGGATAAGGGTAATGGGTTACAGTGATACTGCTGGACCTGGCAAAGGTGTTTGACAGGCCACATGGAATTCTAATCCGTAAACTACAACATATGGGAATGGATACAAGGTTGGTGAGATGGATACGTTGATGTAGAGATATCAAAGAGTAGTTTATTCAGGAGTAGAGTCCAAAAGACGGCCTGTGACTAGTGGTGTGCCGCAGGGTTCTGTTCTTGGACCACTGCTGTTTAATCTGTTCATTAATGATATAGGGAAGGATCTAAGTGGAACAGTTCATTTGTTCGCTGATGATGCAAAGTTGGGTAGGGCAATAGTGAATGCAGAAGATGTCAAAGTCTTGCAGGATGACTAAGATAGATTGGAGTTCTGGGCTAAGGAGAATGGATGTCAATTTAATGTGACAAAATGTAAGGTTATGCATTTTTTGGGGTGAAAAGATTAGCAGTAGTATACCACATTGATGGAACTGTACTCCAGGAGATTGATGAGGCCAGAGACTTGGGAGTGTTGGTGGATAGGGAGATGAAGTTTAGGGAGCACATTGCAAAAGTAGCTAAAGCAGCTCATCAACTCACTTGGTTGTTGAAAAATACCTTGACGAGCAGAGACAAGCAAGTTATTGTACCTCTTTACTGAGGCTTGATAAGACTCTTGACTACTGTGCCCAGATTTGGTCACCTCGGTTCCTTCTTGATGGGGAGGAGGCGGAGAGGATCCCGAGGCGAGTGACTAAGATGATAGCAGGTCTATGGAATGAACCATATGAGAACAGGTTGAAGATTTGTGGGTTGCAGAAACTAGTTGATAGGTGGAAAAGGAGAGATATGATTGTGGCATTCAAATTGCTAAAGGGATTCTGTAGGATTATTTCAGAGGATATTTTTGAGATCAGGACTGGTGGTTGGAGAACTAGGGGACACCAATGGAAGCTGGGCAAGAGTATGGTTAGCAGGGGTGTTAGAGCTGGGTTCTTTACTTTTAGAGTGGTAAATGAGTGGAATAAGCTGCCAGAGTCTGTTGTGGATGCTATGATGGTGAGCGAGTTCAAGGCAAGGTATGATAGATACTGTGAGAATGTCATATAGTTGTGTGGACATGATGTTTAGGGCCTCCATCGATGAGTCTAAGGACTCCCTGGAGTCGCCCAAAATAATAATAATCTGCCAGCAAAGGTTGGTCGATTGGTAGAGCCTTTGCTACTAATCGCTCATGCAAAAAGTTAAGCAAGTTTGAGCAAGGTTAGTACTTGGAAGGGATTCAATCGTTCGATGCTGTTGGCACACTCTCCTTCGATGAGTCTTTGGACTCATTGGAGGTGTCACATAATAATGATGAAGCAGCAGCAGCAGCAATATGATTGCTTTATGGTAGTTTAGTGCAATCGATACGATTGCTTCACTGTAGCCTAGCCTATACACTAATGAATGAATCGTCATATGTTTTGTTTTTATGCTAATTAATTAAATTTAACTAATTAATGACAGTTAATTTTACGCAGTTATGATTTAATACTGTATCTTTGTGTTTATTTATATTTCTCTCCACTGCGGTATGGTCTGTAAATGTTTGGATAAAACTTTTAACTTTTTATAACAGATTGGTGTATATTTTATTGTAGTAAATGATAAAATAGACTAGTATCTACATATATTGTATTTTATGAATTCTTGACATACCTAACATGTTCTTAATTTTTTCGATATTTCTATGCCCCATAGCCCATCTGTGAGTTTTTCAAATTGTCGCAAATCTCTAAAAATTTTTCTGTTATATTTATCCAAAAATATTCATGTATAGTGGACTAGTGCTCTTCAAGGTTATAATTAGAGTACTAGCTCAGCAAGGACTGTTTTCATGAATTGTTGCCAAATATTACCAGATGTGACAAATTATTTTATTTTATTTTATTATTTTTTTAAGCAATAAAACCGTTAAGCAAGAATGGAAATTCATTGATTTTGATAGTACTTATAATTCTGTAATAGTATACTTGAAATAAAGTTTAAAAATAAATCTAATTTTGGAAAAATGTTATGGATACTCAAAATATGATTCAAAATGTAATATGACACTGACTAGAATATATGGTATTGAAAGTTTTAAATAATTAGACTAATCCATCATCCACATGCTCCATACTTTCTGGAATGCTAGTCAGTAATCAGAATTTAAAATAATGTGTGACAAATTTGTCTTATGAAATTCTAAAATAAAACAAAGCATTTGACATGAGATATGTAGCTAATACACTAGAAATTGGAATATGCAAAAAAAGCCTAAACACTTTTAATGTATTATGCTTGTTAGAATTCAGATGCACTTATAAATCTTCAATTTAAAATTTGTCAAATCTGCCCATAATAGTGATGCATAATTATTAAGATAATTTTGAGATTTCATGGAATGTTTCATTTAGTGATGGATTTCCTCCTATAAGTTAACTCAAAGGAGAAAATAAGTTGCTTATAGTTGACAGTTTTTCTGTGTAAGTATTCTTATTTATTTATTCAGTTATTCTGATTTTAGTTGAGCTCACATAACTTTTTATAATTTTCTAAGGGACATTCGTGATAGATCTGTGTTACGTATCTATGAGCAGGATGCAGATGGAGGAGCAGTATATAGTACTTATGATCAAGACTTGAGTTACTTTTCTGAACCAGAATTTGATTCAGAATATCAGCATCAACATATTCACAGAGCTAAGGTAATGAATTATTAATTAATAATTATTTTTGCAACTGCTACTGAATGTTTTTCTTTTCTCTTCATGTGATTCATCAATCACTTATCTCAGTTCATCATACAGATTAGTAATAGTTCATATTTTAAATATTAATCTAATTGCTTTAGGTTATCTTTTAATAAATAAAAATATATAAATAAATGTATGTTAAAACATTATTTTCTTGACCACGAAAACTATGGAAATGACTTCTGTTAGGATTTATTGATCAAGTATTTTTTAGAACAACTATGTTATACCAACTAGTTTCACCAACTGAGGCTGTTGGCATCTTCAGGGTACATAACTGATATAAGGCACTTAAAGCTAAAAACTGTTACAGACTATAAATCAACCGATTCCAATTATATTTGACAAAAAAACAGAACGCATACAATACATGCATAGCACGTGTATGATCTCACTTGTTGTTATTTAGGAACGTTCTATAATTGGCACTATAATTCAGTTCTTGTATGTTTAGAGATCTAATAAGGGTCTTCCAGATCTTGGGCAAAAGGAATCCTTGATTCCTTTTGCCCAAGTTTTGTACAGAACAGACAACTGTTGTGGCTTCTTTAATAATTCGGGAGTGAAAATCCTCCTCTATGTAAGGAATAGAGCTTTTATTCCATTCTATGATATGGTTAGTTCTTGAGAAATGAAAGTATAAATCAGAATTTTCTTCTCTATTGTTATTAACATCTTCAGTGTGCTCCCTTTGTCTAATCTCAAGGCGTCTTGAAGTCTGGCCGATGTAATTTAAACTGCACGAGCAGGGTATGTTGTAAACTCCAGCATATTTGAAGAAAGGATAGCTATCTTTTGGAGATCTTAAGAGTTGCCTAATCATTTCTGTAGGTTTAAAAGTCTTATTCTTACTCTTATTCTATGGGATTTGAGGAGTCTTGCAACCTTAATAGAAACTGTCCCCACGTATGGAATGACGATTGTAGAAATATAATGTGTCGTCTCGTTGTCTTTGTGTGTGGGGGTGGGGGTGGGGGGGGAGTCTCCGAGGGTAGCCATTCATGGTGAGATTGTTAGATATCAGTGATAATTCATCTTGGATCACTTTTTTAACATGCGTACAATGCTAAGTTTCTGAAAAATGTGGTGGGAGGAGCTAAAGTGCAAATAACATCCTGTATTTGTGGGTTTTCAGTAAACTAACAGGCTGAGATTACCATTAGTTTGCTTCTTAATTAGAGTGTCCAGAAATGATAATTGGTTATCTTTTTCAAGATCTAGAGTGAATTTGATTGTATGGTGTAATGAGTTGATTTTGTTTAGAAAATCAAACAGGTCCTTTTTTGTGTGGTTCCAAATTTTGTAAATGTATATTTACAAACTGTAATAGCACTACAAAAATTAATTCTTTTAGTAAAGATAAACAGATAATGTCCTTGTTTATATTCATCTGTTAATTGTAGAAACTTAGCATGTATAATTCACTATGTTCTCTCTCTTTTTTTTTTTTTTTCCATGGTTTGGTCCAAGTGTACTGATACTCTACCATGAAAAATAGAAAGAATTAAGTTACTTATTCTCTTATTGAGAAATACTGTTATTTCTTTCAGAATATGCAGCATTAAAATGTCATCTGTCTTTTTCAGCATCAAAATGTTGTCTCTGATTGGAAACCAAGAAAGAACAAGGCATTCTGCTGTCCAACTCTATTGTATAATTCTACTCTACAACTCTCCGTCTCCACCAGTCAACCTCATCTACACCAACGCCATCACTACTAGACAATCACAAACATCTATGCCCACTGCGGGATTCGAACCTGCAGCCTTTTGGTTTGGAGAGCCAGATACGCTAACAACTCGGCCAACCAGGCCGGCTAGTGACAGATTGGTGACTTATGACTTACTCGACATGATTACTTCCCTCAAGTAATCATGTCGAGTAATCATGACTTACTTGACATGATTACTTGAGGGATGGAGGGGGGGAATCATAGTGCCTGGGATTTATTTTGAGATAAATCATATATGCTGAGGTTTATGTTAGCCTGTATTCCTGACATTATAAGGATAAATAGAGTGGGGATGAATCATGAAATTATGTAGGAGTTGTAGAAGAAGGTGTTATGTCCAAGAAGGAAAGCAGAAATTCTTTTCAACTGTATAAGTCATAGGCTAGAAAAGTAATAAAGTAGTGAGGATGGAGAAATTGGCATATGAAAAGAGGTTTGGCAAAGGCAACATAGCAAAATTCTAGAAAATTCTGTAGTTATCTACTGACAACATACAGTAGATATCAGCTGAAGATATAATAGAAATTTTCAATAAGTATTTTGTCAGTGCATGTTGAGCCAGTTCAGAATCTTACTGAATGTAGTGAAGAAACTGTCAATTCATGAATATGAAGTTTTTGGAATTTTAAATATGCTTGATGTTAAATAAGGTTCTGGACATGGATAGAATATCATTACAATATTAAAGAAATCTGTGAAGGTTTAGCAGTAGCCTTTACTTAGCTGTTTCTATTGCCAAGCTATTGATTTTTCAAGAGCCTGACAACTGGAAAAATGTGGAAAGAAGGGGAAAATCATGGTACCACTGCATGAGACAGAATTCAAATCAATGGAGATAAACTATAGGCCAGTTTGTATATCATGTAAAGTGCATGCAGGTGAGTATTTGAGAGCTTAGGAGATTGAATACAAAATTGGACGAGAGGAGAGTAAAATCTTTCCAGGGCACCATTGCTATTTAAGGGATAGTCTTGTTTCAGTAACCTAGTTTCATTTTATGATAAGGTGACAACTACATTGAACAGAGGAGATACTTATTTTTCTGGATTTTGAAAGGGTATTGAATAGAATACTTCATGAAAAATTGCTGTTTTTTTACATTGACATTGGATGAAATTGATACTTAGAGTTTCTGGGATGGTTGGCTGATAGAAGCCAGTGATTTATGTATGGTGGGAGAGTACATCTCAAAGGAGAAGGGTTGACAAGCTTTTACTGCCAAGTCTTTGTTTAATTTATATATTTATAATGTAATTCAGTATTTAAAAGCTGTTCCTTGTTTGCATGCTAAATTGTAGATATGCTAAATTGTTGAAAGTAATATTTTCTTCTTCTTTCTCATCCATTAGATGATGGGCTGAGTCCCCTATGACCAAATCTTTGCTTTCTAGCTCTATCTCTTGCCATTTCTGTCATCTCTCTGAAGCTTGATAATTGTGACCTTTCCTTCAAAGACTGTAGTCAAGTTCTTTTTTGGTCTACCTATTGGCTGTCTTCCTCCAATGATTCCCCTCAAGGAGTAATCTTAAAGGACATTCTCTGGAGATGACCAAACTATATTAATTGCTGTTTAAGAATTATAACTATAATAATTAATTTGTGTTTGACTTGCTCATTTGTTTTGTGTTCTGACTAGTGAGGCTTATTTATTTTTCTTAAGTATTTCATTTCAAATGCTCTGATTTTTGGTATTTCTTTCTGATTGAGTTACCATGTTTTAGCTCCATATGTTGCTGTAGGTATAATAATGGTTTTATAGAGTTTTAGTTTGAGGCTTATTAAAATTCTGTTATTGTTATTTTTTTCATATTTTGATTTATTCAAATTAAACCATTGTTTATTAAGTTTGTATTGTTTCTGTGCCAAGGTTGTGAGTAATGAGATTGCCAGAATATGTAAATTGCTTATCTGTAACTGCAGTTTGGAAATGGAATAATTGGTGGAACTTCACTTTAAGATGTGGTGCAAGCAAGGATTGGTGGTATAGGAACAGATGGGATTGCTTTGCAAAGTTTTATTATTATTATTATTCAGGCCTCCATGGAGTCAAAAGCCTCATCATGGGAGATCCTTTCTAAGAAACACAAGTCTATCAAGACTCATCGAGGGAGGTCCCTCGTAGGAAACACCAAGTCTATCATACCACTCCTTAAATGCATTGACCATTCTCGCTCTCACCACTCCATCAGCCAATGCATTCCATGGTTCAACTACCCTCCATGCAAAGAAACCACTCCTCACCCTCTTTCTCACAGTTTCCTTTCGTAACTTCCAGAGATGGCCCATTGGCATGGCTCCTTCCTGCTGTTTAACCAAGTGAAAGAACTCCCCAGAATCAACCCTGTGACCACCTCTCAACAGTTTAAAAGTCTCAATCATATCACCCCCTCCTTCTTCTATCCACCGAACTCTGCAGTCCATACTCCCTCAGCCGATCCTCATAATTAACATTGTACAGTCCCGACACCATCTTTGTTATCTGCCTTTGCATCCTTTCTACAGTTAATTTATCCCCTTCAAATCCTGGGGACCATATCTGAGAACAATAGACTAAATGTGGTCTGATCAGGGTTTTATACAATGGAATGATAACCATTTTATCTCTGCAGGTCAGTGTCCTTCTCGTTATTGCAGCAATCCTCTGCGTTACCTTCATTACCTTTTCAATATGCCCTTAAATTTCAGGTTTCTATCAATCATCAAACCCAGATCTCTTGTCTCTCTGACTCCCTCCAGTTTAACTCCTTCCATAGAGTATGCAGTATCCCATCGATGTGTCCCAAACCTCAAGACCTTACATTTTGCTGCATTAAACTGATACCCCCATTCATTAGTCCATCTATCTAGCTTATTCAAATCTCTTGCAGGGGCTACCACATCTGCACTATTACTAATAACCCTTCCCAGCTTCACATCATCATCCGCAAACAACAGAATATTCCCTTGCAATCCACAGACAATGTCATTGATATAAAGGTTAAACAATACAGGTCCCAGTACTGAGCTCTGTGGAACCCCACTTGTAACCTTCTGCCTCTTTGATATTGTTCCACCATACACAACTCTGTGATACCTATCAGATAGCCAATCCTGAATCTAGTTGACCAATCTGACATCTAGACCCATGTGCTGCAACTTGAATATCAGTATATGCTTTTCCCTTATCTAATGCTCTTGTAACTTTATCATGAAAGGCTAGCATATTGCTAAAACAAGAGCGCCCCTTCACAAATCCATGCCGACTCTCACTGATAACATTACCCTCATCTGCCCAATGCTGTATATGGTCCCTCACTACTTTCTCCAAGATCTTACTAACTACTGATGACACACAAACTGTCCTATAATTGGACACTTCCAGTCTGCTACACCCTTATGCAATGGCACTATCTTACCTTCCTTCCATTCCATGGGCACCTTTCCCGCAGCCAGACTTTCATTGAAAAGCCAGGTCAAGGGCACTGTCAGTTCCTTAGCACATTTACTAAAACATGACATCCCTTTAACAAATCCATGCTTTCCATCAAAGATAATACCTTGTTGTCAACTCAATTTTGGATCCTAGTTCTCACCATCTTCTCCAACACCTTAACACCTGACACACAGATAGGTCTATAATTTGATGCTTGAGTTCATCACCTCCCTTATGAAGCAGCACAATTCTGCTCTCCTTCCACTCCTTTAGAACTCAACCCGGTGCAAGACTCGTATTAAAAAAATATGTCAAGGCAGATGCCAACTCCCTGGCTCATTCTTTCAAAATATGTGGTGATATATTATCAAGTTCCACAGCCTTATTAACATCAAGTTTGCTCATTTATCTATATATCTCTTGCTCACTTACAGTCAGTCTCTCTCTTCCTCATCATCAACTGCTCTCAAACTCTCCATGATGTCACATTCACAAGAATGAAAGACCTTTATGAACTGCTCATTAAGTATCTCCACTTTATCTTCCTCAGCAGTTGTTCTTATACTCTTTTTCTCCAATCAATATCATCCTTTCATAATCATTCTTTTTTTTTTTTTTGCTGGCTATATATCAAAAGAATTTCCTAGGATTCTTTTTGGCTTCATTAGCTAACTGCTTCTCCTTACCAATCAAGTCACCCTCCTTGTCTGTTCTTTGTAATCCTTATGGAATTGATTATTATAACTCCTCTTTTGCCCTCCAAAATGCCTTTTTCCTCTGTATCACATTCTTAATCTCTTCATTCATGCATTTCACACCTACCTTATTTAACCTTCTGATCCTTGGAATACATTTAGGCATTGCTTCTACTACATAGTTCTTGAAAATCCCCCAAGCTGCATTGATCTCATTTCCAGCTAACTCTTCATTCCATGTTACAGCTGCAAGCTGTCTCCCAAGCTTCTCATAATCATCAGGCTTATAGTTCTGCACATACCCTTTACTCACATAGATCCTCACACTGCTGTCAACCACCCAGGTAATCATTTCATGGTCACTTTCACCAACTGGAGGGTGATTTGACCCTCCAGTTGTGAAATTTATAATTACATCCTCTGATGAGATGATCAAGTCCAAGACCCACCAATCCTCGTGTGCCCTCTGTTATATATGTCTGAGGTAGTTGTCCCTCAAGAAACTCATCTTCTTTACTTCTAGTTGCAATCTCATCATCCCAGTCCATATTGCCATAATTAAAATCATCCATAATAATCATCCTTTTCTTAGTTGCTTGGCTAATTTGATTATACATTTCATGGTCACTACCATCCACATTACCAGGTCTATAACAACAGCTGACTAAGTATTTCATTCCATTCACTCTATTTCACATCATACCCTCAAAACTACTGGTACTATTTCTCTCTTGCATCACCACCTTGTATGCATAACTCTTTCTTTATCATCAATAAGTACCCCCACCTCCCATTTCACCCCTTCTATCTTCACAAAACATATCATACCCTTCCATCTCTATTCCTGTCAGAATGTCATCCTCATCCAACCATGTCTCACTTATTCTAACAATTCTTAGGTGAACAAACTCAATTAATTACACATTATTACAATTTAATAATTTTAAATAAATGTTATTAGGGAAAACATTTAAGTAAAATATATTAATAAAATAAAAAATTAGGCATAGCTTAATAAATATTTCACAATTGCTCTTTCTCTCTAAACTCTCCAACTCTCATTTGTTTTTATTTATTTATTTTATTTTATTTTTTCTCAGAATTTTGCTTATTCAAATGGGGGTGAGTTAATAATTCAGTTTCAAGCTGGCCAGTATGGATCTCAACAAATCAGCATGCTTATTTTTTATATATTTTGCCTTTAAACTAGTATTTTTCTATTGCTACTTTCAGAGAATTAAAAATGTGAGAAAAATCAACTTCTGACTTTAATAGTTTTGTTTTGGAATCTTTATACACTTGCTTTTGCTCACTGATGTTTCAATACTGCATCCTTGCCAATTTTGTGAGTCACACTAATAAAAGCCACTATAATTGGTTTCAAGGCCTCTAAATCCCAGCAGCTGCCAGCTGGGTACTATTCAGCCATAAGTCCTTATGTTCCTTCCAATCGTACACAGACACTTCCACATGGAGCTTCAATGAGGGCCTTCTCTCCTACACCTTCTGAGAGACAAAAGTCTCAGACATTGCCCCCCGCAGGTGAGTTTTATATACATATTTTACACATTTGTTGTTTTATTTATTTCATTTATTTAATATACGTACATACATATCTGTTTTTTTTTTTTCTTTTGTTTATGTGAAAGAAAGACAGATTTTGTGTGTGTGGAGGGGGTGAAATTGCTTTTAAAATGCAGAAAACATTTTACATATTTAGCTGTTAGGTAAATATCTTTAGAAAAACTTAGTCAGAAATTATAATGATAGATGCTTTTCAAAATTTTATTAAAAATGTATCTAAATACTTGATAACTATATGTGTTTGGGTATAAATTATTTCTTTTCTATTCTGCATTTTAAATTATTAAAAACATTGCATCCATTATTATTATTATCATTATTATTATTACTGCTATCATATTTTGAAATTAATGGATTCTCTCTTGGATCAGTGAGAGAATAATGTTTTGCTCATAATTAATGTGATATCCTAGTAGTGCAGTCAATCAGTTTACTTCCTGTTTTAATTTTGGAACTTTCTTTTTTCCCATTCTATTTAATTTCTTTTTGGGATGGCTGCTGGGGGATAAATGAAGTATAAATGATACATTTATTCTTCATTTCATCTATTTTTCTAACAAGTGTTATCACTAAGATCCAAGAGTGACTTAAAGTTTATTATTTTTAAATAAAAATAAATAAAATAATAAAATAAAATTAGATGTGATTTCTCATACTTCATTGCATATGTTGATATGAATATGATAAATAAGATAAACAGTCAACTACTTACTACTTATTTTTTTATATATAATTAACATTATACATCTGCCAACACTATGCTTCTAAAAGCTGATGGGATACAGCATTTTATTCTTAGTCAGCTGTACTAATAGACAAGTAAATTAATATGTAAACTGTTTAAGGTTATCACAAGGATATAATTTCTGTCTGAAGACAAATAGATAGCATTGTATGAAGAAAAATTATATTATATACAGAATTTACTACAGTCAACTTTCATGTAGTTAATTATAACCATTGTTAGAATGAAAATTTGCATATCCTGACAGACTAATGAAGTCCCAGCCAAAGCCATATCAACAGTTCTATTCTAATAGTAATTCCCATAATGTGAGAGTTGACTGCCAAAAATTTAAAGGTTTTGCATGGAAATGACAACCCTGACACCTTAATGATACATTAATTATTACTGATGTATGATGTATTACTGTATATACTAAAATAATGGTATCAATTGAATATATATATATACACAATATTATGAAATTTTGAAATTGCATTTCAAATTCAGCACTAATAATTGATTATTATTTTTTAAAATATTTTAGAATTTTTTATCACATTAAATACATTTTTTGTAAAGAATGCTTATTGATAATAATTTTAATTAACCTATTTTTCTGTATTAAGAAATATTTGCATCCAACTTAAAAATTTAAACACTTATGCAAGTTTTAAAATTCTCTAATGAATTCTTTAAGTAACCACATTTTATCTATTATATGATACGATTGCCCTTGTCCACTAACAAAAGTATTGTAACGATGGTGCTTATCATTTAGATAAAAGAAAAAAAAACAACTTTTTTTTTCCCTTTTTTTTTTTTTTGCATTTTAAAATTGGGATATATTTTTTGCTCCTACAGTATGACATTTCTAAATCTTTGGACTGTTTGCATATATTTAGAATTCATATTCCCTGTCTATATGCTGCATATACTGTGTTCATATTAATATTTCTTCATAAGTGTTACCAAAACATCTTTTTGTTTTTAAATATCAGAATAGGAATTGCTATGTGATTCTGTCCTAGAATCACTCTCCCTCTTTTTCTTTCAAGATTATTTTTGCTACATAAATACGATGTTTAATCACTTTTGTTTTTCACTATATTATATAAAATTTTTGTTTGTTTGTTTTAGATTTTTGTTTTTGTTGATATTTTATATAATATGTAACATTTTATCTGTTTTGCATCAAATTTTTTGCCAGTGAAATTTTGTAAAACATTCAAGAATTCCTCCTGTGTAATAATTTTTTTTTTTTTTTTTTTTCAACTGAAAATTCAGACTCTGGTATTACAAAAAATGATTCAAACGAGTATTTTCTTACAAGCATTCAGACTATGATCTTTCTCTTTAAAGTTATTGAAAATGTTAAATATATACTACTAATAATTTATTATCTTTAATGAAATTAGTTCAGTTTTAGTAGAATCATGATTTTTAAATGCTTTGTACTTGGTAATATAGCTAGCATTAAAACTTATTATAATCGCATTCAGCATTCATATTGCATGGCAAATGACAATACAGTGGACTCTCAGTATAGCAGACACTGCTGTTCTAAACTCACCCACTAAACAAGCTAATAAAAATCTCGACCAAAGATCCATTAAGCACAAAGCTATGCTAAAAAATAATCACTATGATGAATATATTTAAGCTCTTATCAAACTGTTCCTATCATTCCTATGAGTTTGTTATAGTGAGAAACGACTGTATACGTTTATTGTAATTTTTGAAATTAAAAATTCTAGAATATTGCAAATGCTTATTGATAACTGATCCTTAGTGATTTTCCAGCTCTGATTATAAATAAACATTTGGAATATAAAGTAAGCCTGGTAGTTATTAATGCACATTCACAATGCACTTCTTACACATATTTCATTCTGTTAAAATATGGAATTTGTGGATTTTTTTTTTTTTTTTTTTTTTTTTTTTTTTTTTTTTTTTTTTTTTTGTCATTACCCTTATGATCAGAAATACAGTTGTGACAGTCTGTAAGTGGTGATTCCACTCTATGAAGTTCTGATCAGACCACACCACATCTGGATTACTGTGCTCAGATTTGGTCACATTCAAGAGAGTGCACAGGTGGATAACAAAAATTATAGTTATAAAGATAGACTGAGAGCATATGGATTAGAGTTTGATGCAGGGATGTGCCGACCATATGTGCAATGGGTGCAATGCACACAGGCGCCAGGATAGTAAGGGTGCCAAAGAGGAGGAAATACTTAAAAAAAAAAAAAAAAAAAAAAAAAAAAAAAAAACGTTTTATTTAAAGTGATTTTTTTATTGGCGAGGAGGGGATAGGGACGGCAACTAAAGTTTTGCACATAGGCACTGGACACTACCGGTGTGCTACTACGTATAGGGGTGCCAACTAAAGTTTTGCACACAGGTGCCGGACACTACTGCCCCGCCCCTGGTTTGAGGGTAGAATACAAAGAGGTGATATGATTGTGACATTTAAACTGTTGAGAAGTTATAGGATTGACACTGAAGATATCTTTTCTATGGTAAAACAAGAGAACGGAGCTTGCTCAAGTGGCCATCCCTGGAAGTGGTGAATGGAAGGTGGTTGGACCATAGCATTCATTGCCTGATGGGGTGATGACAGAACAAACAGTGAATGAGTTTAAGGAGGAATATGATAGACTTCGTGTTGTCTAACATAGGCCTTCCATGAAGTCTAGTGATTTCATGTAGGTCCTGAACAATAATAATAATTATAATTATTATGTGACATCTTTAAGGACTCACTGCATGAGTACACTCCACTCAAAACAATCCACCATCTCCACTACTTAAATCTTGATCTGCAAACTATGCCACAATCCATCTGGATTATCAATCCATCAATTACACACAGCATCATCTACCATGACTAATAGTATTTTTTGTCAGTAAATTGCATGTGTACTAGGGCTGATTTGCCTGTATGCAGGAAAAAACAGGTTTCAGGAAAGGAAGACCCTACTACATCCATACAAGATCCACTAACTTTTTCATTTGGCAGATCTCCATATATGATCTGCTAATTGAAAAAAGCCACATAAAGATTTCTCTTGTTATAATAAGAATCTAACTTAGGTCTCTTTCAGCAGGACACAATGTCCTGTTTTCAGTTGCATTACAAAGGCATTGTAAAAGAAGAGAATGATTATCATATTTTGTTATATTCTGGAACTTCATAATATATGTATATATTTTTATTAGATTATCAGAATTAAGAGTTTTTCACTCTAGCTATATTACCAAACTAGAATTCTAAAGATATATAAAATTATTTTAAATAATTCTTAGATGATTTTTTAAAGAGCTATAAAACAAACTATTTCATCCACAATAATTTTTAGAGAAGTGTGTGAATATATTTATTCTCACACTTCCTCACTCTTTAAAATTGCACTGACAAGTGCTAAGCAAAAGTCACTATGTGACTTCATAACTTCAGGCTATTCTCAGACGTTGCCTCGGGGGATGCACATAATATACTGCACTGCAGCGCCCCTTGCACCTGAAAGAATACAGATGGATCTTTTGATGCCTCCTGGTAAGAGAATAAAATCTCTATAAAACCAGCATGGTTTTTGGAGTTCATTCAAAATGCTCCTTGTAACATTAATTTATTTATTTCCATATTTCTTTTTCTTTTTAATTTTATTTCATTGCATATTGATTTAGAAAATTGACTGCATCAGGTTGATTTTTGATAGTTTTATAATAAAGCTTATGTTTATTTAAATGCAGTATCTTTCAGTGGAATTTTCATTGTTACAATTAGATTAATAATGCCAAAATAATTGCACATAAGTTATAAATTTGAATTATTACAATCACTTCCATGCTTGAAATTTGAATAATTTAGGTATTCAAGAAATTCAAAATTGTAGTAAAAAAAGTGTGTGTGCACGTACATGCATTTATTGTTGTTATTATTACGTGCAGTGGTGACCTGTACACAAGCACTGCGACACCCCCCCCCCCCAAGGAAAAAAAATGAAAAAATTAAATTTTGTTTTGTGTTTATAAATAATAACGATGCTTACAACATTATATAAATGCAGTACAACACGTTAAAGCTCATGTTTTGACATTGATTGAATAGTTAATAATTGGAATTGTTCAATTAATGCTTTAGATTACGAAACAAATGCACTGCGATCTAATGCCGATATTCGTTTGCTCTTGTCATTGCACGTTACATCATTCCCAATTTTATTATTGGTGCGTGTGCGTGAACTATTTTGTGTAAATCTTATTTTATTTTGTTAAAATAACATATAATTATTTATTTATTATAGATACAAGGCTGAATTATAACGAATATCACTGTTGAAAATATGAAAAGAATAATATTTTTTCAATTATTGTTACATGAAACAAATGCACTGTGATCTAACGGCGATATTCGTTTGCTGTCGATGCACATTACGTCATTAGATACACTTTTGCTTGGACAGTGTATCTTATGCCTGCACTCGTTATCTCTGTGAGATATGAAATGTTTATTATTGGCACGTATTCATGGTGAACTATTTTTTTGTTAATTTTATTTTATTTTGTTAAAATAACATATAATTATTTATTTATTATAGATACAAGGCTGAATTATGATGAGTGTCACTGTTGAAAATATGAAAAGAATTATATTTTTTCAATTATTGTTTCACGAAACAAATGCACTGCGATCTAACGCCGATATTCATTTGCACTTGTCATTGTTATTGATATGAAACTTTTATTATTGGTGTTTGTTCGTGGTGAGGATGAAATATTTTTAATAAAGCAATTTTTAATATGTAAATTTATTTATTAATAAATTTTACTGATTAGGAAAAAAAAAGTTTTTTTTTGTATATGCAGCACCCCTACTTAAAATGTTCGCTGGTTGCCACTGATTACGTGACACCTCCAGGGAGTCCAAAGACTCATCAAGGGAGGGCACCTACTCTACAGCTCCCTGTCTCCACCATCAATCCACCAACTACAGAAACACCATCTACTGCCCAACACCACCATCACCACTGGTATTTTCACAGACAATCGCAAACATCCATGCCTCATGGCTGGATTTGAATCCACAGCCTTTTGGCTGGAGAGTAACCACTATACACTAACCACTTCGCCAGCCAGGTTGGTGTGTGTATATATATATATAAATTTAGCTACAAACAGGTAACAATCACAATGCTAAATATTTAAAAAAGACTTAACAATGAAAAATGCACGTGCTATATATATATATGAAAAATAAATTAGTTTGAATGACTATAATACTGAGAATAAAAAAGTATAAAGTTTAATGCTGAAATGCTACTAGTTTCATTGAAAAAATTAACTTCTTCAGGTATCAAAGACAAAGAATTATATAAAATTACATCAGCAGATCTAATATAAAAGAACGTAGTACAGTTTAAACAGGAATGCATGCTGGAGTTCCAATTGAAGTTGACTACATGCGTGAGTTATCACAAGAGCTATAAATATAAAGCTGTAAATATAAACAACAGCCTTAGCTTCAATCTTTCTGATGCACACGTTGCCACTGTCCAGTGTTGGGGCTCTCGTGTTAACTCACGCACATAGCCAACTTCAATTGGGACTCCAGCACGCATTCCTGTTTAAACTGGTAATTAATTTGCGGAATTGACAACGCATATAAAGTAAATTAATTAAAGATAACTTTAATGAATCACTTCTATATTTCGGCAATGTCACATTGCCATCTTCGGGAACATAAAGATATGGTATGTGCACTAAGGAACTAACAAAGCAAATGAGGAAGAAAATAAGAACTAATTTTGTTCCTAAAGTCCTAATGGTGCCCTCTTGCGGGCTAATTTGGTAGTCTTGGCAGTTGGGCTGAAGTTCTCAAAATGAAAGTCTCCCAAATTTGGGGCAGTTTCATGCACCCAAATTTGTTGAGGTTCTTAACGTTTTTTAGAGCTGCTGAAGATTCTTTGAATAGTCTTTCGTATTTAAACTTGCTGCGATGGATTATTTTTGTCTTCTTCCAACGAATTTTATGGTGGGTATCTAAGGCATGGTCTGCCAGCCCAGAGCGGCTGTAATGGTGAAACCGGATGTAGTGTTGGTGTTCTGAAATCCTGATATTTGTTGTTCTGCCTGTTTGGCCAAAGTAGGACAATTTGCAGCTGCAAGGGACCTGGTATACACCGGGTAGGTCTAGGGGAAGTGGTTGGTCTTTGGTAGAGCAGATAAGGGATGCCAACTTTTTATATGGTCTGTAACAGGAAGTAAGGTCATATTTTTTGAGGATATTAGTTATTTTTTCCGAGGTGCCCTGGATGTAGGGGATAGTGAAAGACTTGGTGTAGTCTTTATTGTGGAGGGGGGGATTGTGGTTTACAGGTTTTAGTATTTTTTGGATTTTTTGGGGGTTGTAGCCATTGGCTAAGAAAGTGTTGAGGATGTGGTTTAGTTCCATAGTCAGGGCCTTGTCATCTGAGCAGATTAATTTTGCCCTGTTATATAGTGTTTTTATGACCTTACTTCCTGTTACAGACCATATAAAAAGTTGGCATCCCTTATCCGCTCTACCAAAGACCAACCACTTCCCCTAGACCTACCTGGTGTATACCAGGTCCCTTGCAGCTGCAAATTGTCCTACTTTGGCCAAACAGGCAGAACAACAAATATCCGGATTTCAGAACACCAAGACTACATCCGGTTTCACCATTACAGCCGCTCTGGGCTGGCAGACCATGCCTTAGATACCCACCATAAAATTCGTTGGAAGAAGACAAAAATAATCCATCGCAGCAAGTTTAAATACGAAAGACTATTCAAAGAATCTTCAGCAGCTCTAAAAAACGTTAAGAACCTCAACAAATTTGGGTGCATGAAACTGCCCCAAATTTGGGAGACTTTCATTTTGAGAACTTCAGCCCAACTGCCAAGACTACCAAATTAGCCCGCAAGAGGGCACCATTAGGACTTTAGGAACAAAATTAGTTCTTATTTTCTTCCTCATTTGCTTTGTTAGTTCCTTAGTGCACATACCATATCTTTATGTTCCCGAAGATGGCAATGTGATATTGCCGAAATATAGAAGTGATTCATTAAAGTTATCTTTAATTAATTTACTTTATATGCGTTGTCAATTCCGTAAATTAATTACCAGTTATGTCTAACCAACGTATAAGTCTTACTACTAGAACCTGTTTAAACTGTACTACAGTCTTTTATATTAGATCTGTTGATGTAATTTTATAATGTCTCTGTTATTTTTTTATATAATTCTTTGTCTTTGATACCTGAAGAAGTTGATTTTTTCTACGAAACTAGTAGTATCTCAGCATTAAACTTTATTCTTTTTTATTCTCAGTATTATAGTCATTCAAACTAATTTATTTTTCATAACATTATTATAACATGCCGGCCTGGTTGGCCGAGTGGTTAGCATATCCGCTCTCCAGCCAAAAGGCTGCAGGCTCGAATCCCGCCGTGGGCATGGATGTTGTGATTCTCTGTGAAAGTACTAGTAGTGGTGGTTGTAGTCAGCAGTAGATGGCATTGGTGTTAGATGATGAAGGTTGGTGGAGTAGTGAGACGAAGAGTTGTAGAGTAGATGCCCTCCCTCGATGAGTCTTTGGACTCCCTGGAGGTGTGATGTAATAATAATAATAATCCAAGTAAATATGAATGCTGATATATATATATATATATTAGGATATTAGGATAACCAAGCAATTTTATATGCTTGGTTATTTTAGCACCTAATCCCAAGTATGCAAACAATTAAGTTTGCGCCTGAAACAAAGTTCAAGTCTAAAGATGGTACAACACCAGGGCAACTCATTGTAAAGGTGGGTAAAGCTTTGATCACTATTCTTAGTATTTTCCCATAATGTAAAGCACATCTCACTAGAAGATGTATACTGCAATGCATTATGGGTGGGGTCACTACCCAGACCGGTTTCAACCTTTTTTGAGGTCTCCTCAGTGAGTAGCTAGACCCTAAATACCAAGGTTTTAGTAATACAAAGCCTTATCAACTTTACCTATATAAGTTGCAACAAGGTGTATTAAGTTTTAATAAAAATCTCTGGAGGAGATATTGATGGGAATAAATTTTTAACTTGGGTATATTGTATATTAGGATAACCAAGCAATTTTATATGCTTGGTTATTTTAGCACCTAATCCCAAGTATGCAAACAATTAAGTTTGCGCCTGAAACAAAGTTCAAGTCTAAAGATGGTACAACACCAGGGCAACTCATTGTAAAGGTGGGTAAAGCTTTGATCACTATTCTTAGTATTTTCCCATAATGTAAAGCACATCTCACTAGAAGATGTATACTGCAATGCATTATGGGTGGGGTCACTACCCAGACCGGTTTCAACCTTTTTTGAGGTCTCCTCAGTGAGTAGCTAGACCCTAAATACCAAGGTTTTAGTAATACAAAGCCTTATCAACTTTACCTATATAAGTTGCAACAAGGTGTATTAAGCATATAAAATTGCTTGGTTATCCTAATATACAATATACCCAAGTTAAAAATTTATTCCCATCAATATCTCCTCCAGAGATTTTTATTAAAACTTAATACACCTTGTTGCAACTTATATAGGTAAAGTTGATAAGGCTTTGTATTACTAAAACCTTGGTATTTAGGGTCTAGCTACTCACTGAGGAGACCTCAAAAAAGGTTGAAACCGGTCTGGGTAGTGACCCCACCCATAATGCATTGCAGTATACATCTTCTAGTGAGATGTGCTTTACATTATGGGAAAATACTAAGAATAGTGATCAAAGCTTTACCCACCTTTACAATGAGTTGCCCTGGTGTTGTACCATCTTTAGACTTGAACTTTGTTTCAGGCGCAAACTTAATTGTTTGCATACTTGGGATTAGGTGCTAAAATAACCAAGCATATAAAATTGCTTGGTTATCCTAATATACAATATACCCAAGTTAAAAATTTATTCCCATATATATATATATATATATATATATATATATATAGTGATTATTCATTATATTTTATTTGACATTATTAACTGAGGAAATCTTTACATGCTATATAAATTATTTTAAATGACCGATACCGGAGGTAAAGCGATGACATGGCTTATTTAAAAAGATACTACTAGTTTGCTAGTTTCGTTGAATGGATCAACTTCTTCAGGTATTTACAACTGTGATAACTGAAAAATATTATAAATTATTTTAAATGGCTGATACTGAGAGATAAAGAGATGGCATGGTTTATTCAAAAAGATACTACTAGTTTCGTTGAATGGATCAATCATCTTCTTCAGTTATCACAGTTGTAAATACCTGAAGAAGTTGATCCATTTAACGAAACTAGCAAACTAGTAGTATCTTTTTAAATAAGCCATGTCATCTCTTTATCTCTCGGTATCAGTCATTTAAAATAATTTATATAGCATATAAAGATTTCCTCAGTTAATAATGTCAAATAAAATATAATGCTGGTATTTAACCACATAGATCAAGTCAATAGTAAAAAATGTTTATTTTGACACTCAATTAGTTGATATAACTGCGTTTCACATCTCAGGACATAAATAGTGAATAAAACAAAGAATTTAGCTACAAACAGGTAACAATCACAATGCTACATATTTAAAAAAAAGACTGACAATGGAAAATGCACATGTTCTATATATTAACTTTAATGGTCAATGGCATTATGTGCACCACTGGTATCTATGGGCATTAGATATTTTAGAGACTTCTTTTCTCTTATCTGCTTATTTTCCTTGCATGCTATTTATAATTGGTGATAGTGTTTGACTAGCTATCTCTGATTGGCTACTGGAAGAAACTTAACTGTTCCTTCAGTCTCCAAAAGTTAGATAAGTCTAAAAAAGCCTCACTTATTCCCTGTAGGGAATAAAATGCTTTAGCAGTTTTTTTTTTTTTTTTTTTTTTTCCCATAGACCTGGCAATGTGGTAGGCAGTGAAAAGGAAATGTATAGGCAATAAGAAAAGGGGGATCATTATGAATGATTTAAATTGTGGCTATATTGATTAGAATAGTGTGTGTTTTAATGGATTAGAATAGTGTCACTTCTGGGTACATTTACTTCTACATCTACAGCTGAGGGATATTTACTTCAGACAGTGTATAACAGAAAGCACACAGTTAGCAAGGATCTTGGATTTGATCATGTCATCAGCAGATGCTGTTGTAAATGGGGTGCCAAATTTCCATGGCAGTGTGGGGGACAGTGACAAGGAAATGTATAGGCAAGTTAGCCTAGCAAATTAGAAAAAGGTGATCATGACCTTGACATGTTTAGCTGGGTGGTGAAGACATGAAGATTGCCCCGAGGAAATGAATATGTGTGGAACTACAAGTCCACCAATTGTGAAATCATGAAATGTGGAATTGGATAGAAAAAGAGATCACTGCTGCATATGTACTACTCAAGAACTGTATAACAGAAGCAGTGTCTGAGTGTATTCTATCAGCAGATTAAATAAAGTAGAGTGAAATGGATGGATAGATGATGAAGAGCTTAAGGCATGAAATCTGAAGAAAGGGAGAAAGCATTATAGAGCAAGCATAAGACAAATGGTGATAATCATTTCCATGAGTAGTATAAAGAGCAGGTAAGGAGGTGAGAATAGTAAAAGTGTAGTATGAACAACAATTAGTTACTGAAGCCAAAAAAAAAAAAAAAAAAAAAAAAAAATATATATATATATATATATATATATATATATATATATATATATATATATATAATAATAATAGGGAGTTCTTTTTGTGGCAAGGAGAAGAAGGAATAATTATAAAAGAATGATACTGGCTTGAGAAAATGGTAGAATGACAATCAACATGTGATAAAGTTGAGATATTAAATCAGTAATTTCTAAAGATATTTTCTAAAGATTTCTAAAAACATCACATGTATCCTTCTCATGAATGTGATGTGATGTCATGCAGTGGGAGGGGAAGAGGGACTGATGGTGAGTTAACAGCGGTATATAGGGAATTGAATAAACTCCATGTTATTAAGGCAGTAGGACTTTTTCACTGCATGTTGTCTGAATATTTCTGGGAGTTAACAGCTGTCTTGGTGATGATGCACCTTTACAATCAGTCTTTACAATGAGCTAAGTTCCCTGGGGGAGGGTGAAAAGAAGACAAAATTGTTCCTCTTCAGAAGGGAGAGGATAAGATTGAGGCTTTGAATTATAGGCTACACTCTTGTGTTATAAGTCATGGTTAAAATGTTAGAGAGGATAACAAGGGATGTGTATGGGGGGGATGCTGCTTTATCAAAGTAATTCCAGATGGATTATTATCAACTCCAGAATTGGGTTGATAACAGATTCTCACTTTGGTCAGTATGAATTTGCTAAAGGAAATTTCTTTAGCAATCAACTTACTTATTACAACATGGCAAATGCATTAGACCAGGGAGATGCATACACATGGTATATTTAGATTTTGCAAAAGTGTTTTATAGATTGCTTCATGACATGTTGATAATTAAATTTATCAGGTTAGGTAATAGATTAATGCATTGGATTGGATATTGGTATCTGACAGGTATTGCACAAGCTAGTCTTCAACTGGCAAGTTGTGTATGGATGAGCAAATATACTGGAATAAGAAAGTAACTATTGGTGAGCCACAAATCTGTTTTCAGGTCATTGATTCATCTTCAGTATTAATGATGTGGGAAAATGTTTGAATGGAGATATGCAGTTGTTTGCAGATAATGCACAGTTGGGAAGAACTATGATGAGTGGAGCAGTTGAGTGAATATACACATGAAGGGATGTAGAAATATTGGAAAGAGATCAGATTTGGTTAACTAAGATTGTTTGTAGTCTCTATTATGTTGAGTAAAGAAATATTGAGGAGATGCAATTCACAGAGTCTAGTTCACTGATAGAAGGAGGAGGGGAGGAGAATGTAATTCACAGAGTCTAGTTCACTGATAGAAGGAGGAGGGGAGGAGAATGTAATTGACTTATAAGATGGCAAAAGATTATTACATGATTAATGTGAAAGAGGTGTTTCATAGAATAGGAGAGACAGGGATAAGAACAAGAATTCATCCCTAGAAACTATATAGGAAAAGGGAGTGGTATAGCTGACTGGAATTCAATTACTTGAGTGCTGTTGAGATGTTAAATGCATTTTTTATTTTTATTCTTTTATTTTTTATGTGGCCCCACCCATGAAAAGCTTGTATAAACCTATAGTACATCTGTATCGTGAGGGAGTTAAGGATTTTCTTTCTATTTTTATTGATTTTTATTTATTTTTTACTGGCATGATTTGGTAAGCTGTGTACAGGACATATCACAGTGAGTCTTTTCACTGATGTTTGATGATGATGATGCTAATAATAAATACATATAACTGTTTATTTTGGTGCACCTTTTCCTGGTTTCTTACTATACATGTCATTATTCATTTTAATGTACGTTATTTTTCTCGGCTCTACTATATATCATGTATATACATCGTTAAACCAAATGGATTGTTATAGTACAATGCCAATTAGGAAATTAAACAGTTATAAAAAAAGTTATGTCAAGTTATAAGGGTTGCTTAAGGGTCAAGGTTGGAAAATTAGGTGGAAACATCCACATGGAGAGAATGGATGCACAGTTGCATCCATTCTCTCTCTAATCAAAGGGCTGTCCTGTGATCTCCTTTGGTACGAAAGCTTATTATTATTATTATTATTATTAAAACAAGACCTCATGGAGTCAAAGACTCATCTAGGAGGTCCTTTTATCTTACACACACATCTCATCATACCGTGTCTTAAACACATTCAAACTACTTGCAGACACCACGCTCTCAGGCAGTGCATTCCAATCACTCGCAACTCTGCACGAAAAAAACCTGCCTCTCACTCCCTTACTCACACCCTCCTTATACAGTTTCCAGGGATGACCTCTGGTTCTCTCCTGATCTCCCACTATTCTCTGTAGAACTTCTCCACCATTGATCCTATAACAACCCCTTACCAACTTGTAGGTCTCTATCATATCTCCCCTCTTCCTTCTCTCCACGAGACTCTGCAAATTACATCTTTTCAATCTTTCCTCATACTCAACATTCCAGAGGTCAGAAACTACCTTAGTCATTCGCCTTTGGACCCTTTCCAACAGCTCTTCATCCTTCTGAAAACCCGGTGACCAAATCTGGGCACAATAGTCCAAGTGTGGCCTAATCAAAGCCTTATACATTGGAACAAGTATCTCCCTACTTCTACATGTCAGTGTCCTCCGCATCATTCCCAGAAGTCTTTGTGTTGTCTTCACAATTTTGGCGATGTGTCCCCTAAATTTTAGATCCTTATCCACTATCACCCCCAGATCTCTTATTTCCTCTACTTCCAACAATATATTCTCAAAAAGCATAAATTCTGCATCCCATCTTTGTTTTCCAAATTTTAAAACCTTACATTTTGCAACATTGAACTCGCATCCCCATTTGCTTGCCCAATCACTCAATTTATTCAAGTCTTCTTGCAAGGCCACAACATCTTCACTACTCTTTATGGTTCGTCCCAACTTTGCATCATCTGCAAACAACTGAATATCTCCATCCAAATCTTCACCAATGTCATTAATATATAAGTTAAATAGTAATGGCCCTAAAACAGACCCCTGAGGCACTCCACTAGTGACTTTCCTTTTCCTGGATATTGCACCCCCATACACAACTTGTTGATACCTATCAGATAGCCATTCTCCAATCCAATGCACTAATCTAATATCCAACCCCATCTGCTCTAGTTTGACTGTCAACTTATCATGAGGTACTCTATCAAAAGCTTTTGCGAAATCCAAGTATATTACTGTGTATCCTTCTCCTCTGTCGAAGGAAGCAGTCACTTTATTGTAATAAGTAAGTAGATTACTAAAACATGACCTCCCTTTAGCAAATCCATGCTGTCCATCAAAGATTATACCATTGTTGTCAACCCAACTCTGGATCCTAGTTCTCACAAGCTTCTCCAACAACTTAACCACAACACCTGACACACAGATAGGCCTATAGTTTGATGCTTGAGTTCGATCACCTCCTTTATGAAGTGGCACAATCTTGCCCTCCTTCCACTCTTTAGGAACTTGACCAAGTGCAAGACTCGTATTAAAAAAATATGTCAAGGCAGGTGTCAACTCTCTAGCACACTCCTTCAGAATACGTGGTGATATATTATCAAGTCCCACAGCCTTATTTACATCTAGTTTACTCAACTCCCCAAACACCTCTTGCTCACTTACAGTCAGTCTCTCCTCCCCATCATCAACTGCTCTTAATCTCTCCATGAAGTCACATTCACAAGATTGAAAGATCTTTATGAATTCCTCATTAAGTATCTCCACAACACATTCTGCAACAGCTGTCTTTATACCATTTCCTCAAATCAATGTCATCCTTCCATAATCATTCTTTCTTTTGCTGGCTACATATCGAAAGAACTCCCTAGGATTCTTTTTGGCTTCATTAGCTAACTGCTGTTCATACCTCTCTTTAGCTACTCTCACCAACCAAGTCACCCTCCTTGCCTGGTCTTTGTAGACCTTATGAAATTGGTTACTTCCACTTCTCTTATGCTGTCTCCTCAATTCCTTTTTTTTCTGTATTGCATGCTTAATCTCTTTATTCATCCATCTCACACCTACCTTATTTAACCTTCTCACCCGTGGTATACATTTAGACATTGCATCTACTAAATAGTTTTTGAAAATCCCCCAAGCTGCATTAATCTCTTTTCCAGCTAACTCCTCATTCCATGCTACATCTGCAAGCTGTCTCCTGAGCTCTTCATAATCACCCCCCTTGTAGTTCCACATATACCCTTTTTTCACAGGGGTCCTTGCACTGCTGGCAACCACCCAGGTAATCACCTCATGGTCACTTTCACCAATTGGTGGATGATTTGACACCTCATTTATAATTACATCCTCCGATGAGATGACCAAATCCAAGACCCTTAATCCTCGTGTGCCCTCTGTTACATACTGTCTGAGGTAGTTATCCCTCAAAAACTCAAGAAACTCATTTTCTTTACTTCCAGTCGCTATCTCTTCATTCCAGTCTATATTGCCATAATTAAAATCACCCATAATGATCACCCTTTTCTTATTTGCTTGGCTTATTTGACTATACATTTCACTATCACCACCATCCACATTACCAGGTCTATAACAACATCCCACCAAGTATTTGATTCTATTCACCTCTATCTCACACCATACTGCCTCAAAACCACTGGCCCTATTTCCCTCTTGCATCTCTACCTTGTATGGACATAATTCTTTCTCTATCATCAATAGCACTCCCCCTCCCTTTTTATCCCTTCTGTCCTCACGAAACACATCATACCTTTCCATCTCTATTCCTGTCAGGATGTCGTCCTCATCTAACCATGTCTCACTTATTCCAACAATCTCTGGGTACACAGACACAATTAGTGCAACCATTTCATCCGCCTTGTTTCTTATGCTTCTAGCATTGGTATACAAACACAACAACTCATTTCTGGATCTACATCTAGTTCCACTGATACCATTCACTCGATGTGCTCTCTCCATGCTGGACTGGGGCCATTTCTCTTTCTGCTTCTTCATTTTAGAACCCTTTGCAACAATATCTGTTTCCTCTTGATCCCTGGTCATCCCATTACTTTCCTGCCTACACATGCTCTCACCTCCTCTTGGAGCATCCACCTTTCTCACGCTGTGTATCCCTGTCCACCCTGGGCCTCCCCGTTTCCCTGCTCCTCTTGCACACCCATTCTCTCATTTTCTATACTCATACCACTCACCTCTCCATTGATTTCCACTACTTCAATCTCTCCTGTCTTACTCTCCTGCTCTTCCACATCACTCCCCTCTCGATTTGATTCATTTTCTCTATTCACTTCTCTACCTTCCAGCAGCAGTCTCTCCAAGCGACTCACACCATAACCACTCAAATGCAGTCCATCGCTCCCATACAGCTCTCTTCGTCCCTCAAACTCATTCCACACATTAACAAACTGTACTCCCATCTCCTCACACATTTCAGCCAGAATACCATTCATAATCCTTGCTCTCCGCCTCATTTCACCACAATCATACCTAGGCAACACACTGACCACCCTTCCTGTCACACTATTCTCTTTTATCTTTCCAAGCAGTCTCTTGACATTCATTTTGACATGCTCTTTGTTCTCTCTCAAATCATTTGTACCAATTAATACAATTAACTCTTTTGCTCGCTCCCGCCTCATATCCAATGCCTCAATCACTCTACTTATTTTACCGCCTGGAAAACATACCTTGTGTATTTTATCCTCTAGCACACCTTTAATAATGGAGTCGCCATACAACGCCACTCGCTCATCTTTCGTTAACTCTTTCATGCCATCATGATTTATTTTAATAGTTTTGACCTGAATTCTCTTAATTTCATTCCGCATCCATTTCATTTCTTGCCTCATCCAATCTAATTCACTTTCCGAACCTCGCGACACATCATTCTCTCTATCATTAAATCTTTCTAACTTTCTAACTCTCGACACCCTCTTCTCACATTCCCTCTCATTCATCCTTCTTTGTTTTTGTTGCTTACATTCATGTACTGAAAGATGTATATAAATATAAGGCCAATGATAAATATATGTGAAAGAAAAAAAAAGTGTAGTAATCCTGAAATGTAACTTTTTGAAATATGATATTCCTCACTTGTGTATATATACATGTACTGCAACAGTACTGCAGATGACCTGATGGTTATCTAACCATCAGGTCATCTGCTGTACTGTTGATTTTTTTTTCAAAAAACACTGCACTTTTTCACGCCACTTCAGCAAGATAAGCTCTCACTGAGCATTGAAAATTATCTCTCACTGAAGATGTGTGTACAGCACAGTGAAATTCAAATCCACATTGCATTTACTAGCGTGGGATCTTTTAAATCCCACTAGTTGCAAAAAAAATTTGCATCTGCACTATCATCAATACCAAGATATGATTCAAATCTTGATCACATTTATTACTGTTTGATATTTTAAATCATTCACTACTAAACATGCCATGGAATTTACATGGGTGGGATTAATATAAAAAAATAACAAATTTTCTACTCAGATCCTGCTAAAAAAACTTGCAGATTGAAAGATTTTTTTTTTTTTAATTAGTGCTAGAATTTGCTATTATTCACGAGTTAAGTGTTTGGTTAATATATATATATTGGCAAAATAAAATTACTAATATTAAAAATGCAACATGGTATAGTATGTGTATATATTTTTATTTTATTTATTTATTATTTTTTTTTTGATGATGGTTTAATTTTTTTTTTCTTACTGGGCTTAGTGTACATTATGACTGGTTTTCTGTATTTAAAATAAATAATAATAATAAAAAAAAAAAAAACGGCTGAGACCAGAAGATTTTCTGTCTTAATATATCAATTTCTTCTTCACATTTTTGCAGCAACCAACCATAGTATTGATTTTTGCACTGTCTTGAGACTAATAATCTGGCAGCTAAATTTAATTTCCTGTATTTTGTAATAAACTTTTTTTTTTTTCCCATATTCAGGTATCAAGCATGGAAATGTTTGAGTGAAGAAATAATTATACTCTATGTACCTTTTTGAAAATATAAAAATATCTAAAATATGCACAGTTTCATCATATTTTGCATGTACCACTTTTATCAGCATTGGGCATGATTGCATTTATTATAGCTCTGCATGCATTTACTTGTGTTTCAGTATGCATTATAATATAATGAACTATAAGATTTCATATAACATTTATGTTTGTGTATGTGTATTTATACCAAATGAGTCAAAAATTTGCTTAATTTCCAAACTGATAAAAATTAATGGATCCTGATATTGTAATTAAAAAAAATGTTTTAAAATGCTTTTGGTTTTGGATACAGTTTAAGACTGATGTGGAATAGAGGGGGGGGGGAAGTAAGAGGAAGTAATTATGTTAATATCAGAGCCATGTCAAAAGTTCTCAAACTGTACTGATATTGTTAAACAACAACACATTTAACAAAATACATTTGCAGGCCTTCAATATAATTTAGCAAAAACCTTATCAATGGTAGTGAAGTGTTTCCCAAACAGCTATTCTTTCAACGTATATAGGGAGAGATACAAGACAAGAGAAAGCAGAACCAAAAGAATGAGAGAAAGGATAAGGATATTGTTTTGTATGAAAACTCTATGATAAGGGAAGTGCTTGAGAAAAGCAAGAAGAAATTGTGTTTTACTGGGACAAAGATTAATGATGTTAGCTATGCTTTGATTTGATTTTTTTTTTATGGTGCAAAGACATCAATGGTCATATGGCACCAGGACACAGGTCACAGCAGTACATCTGGTAATTGGTTAGTAGGACAATCACAAACATCCATGCCCTTGGCAGGATTCGAATCTGCAGCCCTCTTGGCTGGAGAGTGGATATACTAGCCATTTGGCCAACTGGGTCAGGATAGATTGAAGGTCTTTGTAATATAAATACTAGTTGATAGGCAAGGAACGTGATAGAAAAACATATAAGTTATTAAAGAGATTTTATATGCTAGATATAGAAGAGGACCTCTGTAGCTCATTCAGTATAGACGTAAACCCTTTGATTGGAAAGACCTGGGCTCGATTCCCATCTGTGATGTGAGGAACATTTATCTGGTCTCTTTTGACTAAAGATGAGTTCTCCAGTTTCATATGAAGGTATAGGGTTTTTTTGTCCCCCAGAACAGGCAAACTGACCCCGTGAACACACACACAGATCTACAGTCATGAATACTTGCCCTTAGGGGGATGCAGCAGAGGAGTGACGAGCCAGCTGCATTAATTTATCGTAAACCCCTCATTAGGGGACTCTACCCATCCTAAGGGCTGGATGAGAAGGGAAGGAAAATATACAAGACTTTTACCCCTTTTCAAAACATGGCAGGAAGGAAAAGAACAAGGGGTCATCCCTGGAAATTGTTTAAGAATGTAGTTGGTTAACAAAGATTTTAGGATTAGTTTTTTTTTGCTTGTAGGATTGTGAAGATATAGAATGGGTTGATAGAAGGGTTGTGAGTGCTTTGTCAGTGGGAATAATTGTGTATGTGAGCCTCCTTCAGACATCTCAGAGATGCCTGAGAAAAAACACTAATAATTTAGGGAACAGGTGGAAGTCTGAAGAGCTCATGTAAGGACTGAGTGGAGGAGAGATATCAAAGCACTTGCCATCCATGCTTTTCTATAAGATGGGTACTTCACGTGAAACATGTAGCCTCTCATTATGCAAGATATTTGACCTGAGGCAGTTTCTTCTGTCATCTTGAGTCTTAATTTGTAGAACAGGAACACCATAAATTGTGAATTTCCATGTGACAATTTTACAGTCTGGTTTACAGCTAACATGAAGATGGAAGCTATTACATCATACTATTGCCCATGCAAGCATGATGCAAATAACTTTTGAAATGACATTTGTATTCAGAACACAAATTTCTCTATGTTACGGGTCGTCATGATATTATCCTCCCTACTCATTTTTACACTTTGATTATCATTACTAAGTTATCTTACTGTTTGGTACACTTCTTGTTTTCTGATATGTGTGTGTTATTTCATATTATTTACTATTACTCTTATTATGTGACCCCTCTGAGGACTCTTCATGGGAGTGCACGGTATTCCACTACACAGAGCTCACAGTCTTCTCTACTTATTTCTCCTGCTCCACACAATGAGAGTATTATCATCAATACACACCATCCACTTCCCACAACTACTGCCACCAATAGCATTTTTGTCTGTAAATTGCATGTGTTCTCTTGGATAATTTTCCTGTATGTGGAATGGAAACAGGGGGGGGGGACCCTGCTACCTCCATATGAGATCAGCTAACTCACCTTGAATTGAAACAGCCCATTTAAGATTCCTCTCATTGCAACAAGAATTCAGGAACATATGGGTCATTTTTAATCAAAAGATGCAGTGTCCAATTTTTCTTCCAATTGCATCATGGAGGCACTTTTAACTGTTAGCCATTAATTATTTCTTACTTTAAGTTCATTAATAAGAAATTTAACTTATGAAATTTAGAGGCTTTATGTTCTAAAAACATTGCAGTATTATCACAGTTATACTACCTGTAACAAATCCTTCAGTTTCAGGAACAGTTAATCCATTTAATTTTAATTTAGTTTGGTAATTGGCTCGAAATTTTTGACTCAACTTGTATATAAATATATTGCCCTGCAATTTATATAAAACTTGGAATATATTGTTGGTAACATAAATCTTAAAGTATTACTAATCTATAGTTTTGACATGGTCTCTCAGATATCATATAATTGTTAGAGAGGCCTGATCATATGTTTTTCAGTGATATAAATCAATTGCTCCAAATTTTGAACTGCAGGATTTTAAGTCACTATTGAGATTATTTTAAGCCTTCCCACACTCCTATTTTTTGTTCCATTATGATTTTTGAACATACGTAAAATAAAAGCTGAATTTTATTATTATTATTACCCCAAGACCTCATGGAGTCAAAGACTCATCTGGGAGGTCCTTTTATCACACACATAGCTCATCATACCGAGCCTTAAACACACTCAAACTCCTTGCAGACACCACACTCTCAGGCAAGGCATTCCAATCATTCACAACTCTGCATGAAAAAAAGCTGCCCCTCACTCCCCTACTCACACCCTTTTTATACAGTTTTCAGGGATGACCTCTGGTTCTCCCCCGATCTCCCACATTTAAAGAGATAAGATTTGTACAGATGTGCACAATGCAGCATATGAAAATTTACCATGCATAATATTTTATATTTGTCCAGTAAAGTGACTATATAAAATTGTAGGGCAGTATTTAAAACAATAAAATATGTTAATTGATGTTTTGGAATTGCATTAGCTTCATTTTCATGCTGTTGTTTGGCTATATGTTAATATTACCTTATTGTACAGTGTGTTGGTATGTCTATATATCTCTGTGTGTGTGCGTGTGTGTATATGTATGTGTATATATATATATATGTGTATACATAGTGTATCATTTTGTATTAGTGATTTACATTTTGATGGTTACATGCTTTTCTCTAGTATGCAAACACTATCAAATTCTAATTTCTGTATTGCTTTTTTGAAGTAATTACACCACAAAGACCAACCATATATATCAAGGTTCTTGTCCAGGAACTGTAGTTAAATTTATTTAAACTAAGCACTTATGCATTGTGTCACCATGAATTTTACAACTGGAAAGCACATGAAAATACTGATAACTCTTCAGAAAGAACAGCAGTTATACGATGATGTTTCTTGAAAAAGGCAAAATATGCAGGCGTTTTAGTATAAATATTTAACAAATGTATTTTTGGTGTCTTTTGCTATACTGTATTGCTTAACAATTGTTTTCTCAAAAAAAAGTTCATATTAGTCATTTATATATTTATTTCATTTTTAATTTTTGTAAAAATATTAAATAAGAATTATTTAGTGTAGAAAGAGTTTATAGAAACTTTGTTAGGTCAAAATATAATTGTTTGAAATTAAAGAACATAGCACTTTAAGGACTACTTCCAGCTAATTATAATACTCAAAATTTATGTGCAAAGAAAATAGTTATGTACAATATGAAACATGAAAAATATATTATCATAAACTTTTACTTCACATTCAGCTTATCATAAAGTGGAAAAAAAAGTATGCATGCACGTGCATGCACACGCACACACACAATTTATGTGACATCAGTGGTTTAATAGAGGACAATGGTTAATTAATGCTAAAAGTTCAAATAATATAATGTGCATATTAAAAAAATGTTAAATATAAATAAAATTAATTATGACAAGTGTAGCTGGAGAGCAGTATTTCCCATAAAGGGTGATAAATATAATATATCACATCTGATAAGATTAGCATGATGTGATATTACCTCACAACTTTCCTTGTGCAGTAATATCCTGTCTTACGATGCTTTGCTTTATGATAATGCACTCATACAATGGATTAGTAACATGACATTGCTGTGAATCAACTGATGTCAGAATTGTGAACTCAGTTCATTTACAACATCATTGCTTGCTACATCTCTCTGTGTTTTGGTGTGAATTATAAATTGTTTACAACTATTATTTTTACTATTATTACTTGACACCTCCAAGGAGTCCAAGACTCATCAAGGGAGGGCACCCACTCTGCAACTCTGTCTCCACACCAATGCCATCTAATGGCCACCACCAGTAGTATTTTCACTGACAATCACAAGCATTCATGCCCATGGTGTGGATTCAAACCTGCAGCCTTTTGACTGGAGAGCAGATACGCTAACCACTTGGCCAACCAGGCTGGATTTATTATGAAAATATTGATTTGGAAAGGGGACATGGCATATGAAGACAAAAAGAAGGGTGCATTTTTAGTTAGATTTTCTTGGGAGTGTTTGGCAAAATATGATAAAAGCAGTAAAAGTTTTAGAATGTTTGATTTTGCAGTAGCCTCAGGGGTGTGGTTGTGAATGAGGAAGGTTGAATGAAGATATCAATACCACTACTGGCTGGTAAGAATTATTAGGTGTTGACTTGAGAGTGAACAAGCCAAGGAGGGTTATCATTAAGAGGAATATATATATATATATATATATATATATATATATACACACACACACACACACACACATATGTATGGAACTATGAGGTGGGTAATTATGGAAAATGATGTAATCAATTTATATCAGTATTATGGGAATTGGGGCAAAGAGGGTTAGGCCAAATCTAACACAATCTGGTACAACTCTATACCAAGAATCGGGCAAATTAATGAAGTGGGAGTGAAATGGGTGAACAGTGAAAGCAATGAAAAAAAGAAGTTGTTATTCAGGAGATATAAAATAGTTGGTAATGAACAAATGCTAGAGAAGTAAAGTAATAAACATGGTAAGGAAAGAAAAAAGCATAATATGAGAGGAAATTCAAGGGAATTCTTGCATTGTGTGTGTGGCAGGCAAGAGTAGGAAAAAAAGAATGGAAGGATGACACTGGTAGATTTTGATGGAAGCAAAATGCTATATAGAAGTAGTAGTAAAATGATTAATGAGCATTTTGTCATTGCAACACCTTGAAGGTGTGGAAAATGGTATATAACTAGAAGTTGAATGATCCAGAAGTGTCTGAGGTGTTGAGTAAGCTAGGACTGTGGGATTGGATAACTTTTCACCACATATAGCACCTTTCTAGTGCAATGGAAGAATGATGGGGTATTGTACCTTTCATTTGGAAAACACCTGAACTCGATTCTCATTGTAACAAGAGGAATCTTTATATTGGCTTTTTTTTTCAATTGAAGGTGAGTTGACCAATCTCATATGGAGGTAGGAGAGTTTTTCCCTCCTAGAAACTCATATTTTCATCTTTCTTACAGGAACATCATGCAGAGTACACGTTCAATTTACAGACAAAAAATATTAGTAGACAGTATTGTGTATAGATGGAGGATTAAGTAATGTAGATCGTGGGTTGTGTGCAGTGGATTGCCTTCTTGTGATGATTCCTTGGAGGTATCAGCTAATAATAATAATAATATTTTTAGGATTTTGTTATCAAGACTGTTCCCTTGACTTACAATAGAGAGAATCCTTAAGGAGGGGAAAGAAGAACAAAAGTTGCCAGTGCTGGCCTTTACTAAGGCTGCTAAATTGACTGTTGTTTTCTTTTCTTTTAAGCTGACTGTTGTTTACTATCACTTAGTTCCCTTTGTCCCCCCCCCCCACACACACAGACACAAGACCGTAAAACCTATAGCACAGTAATGCTGGGTAATTGGATAAGGGAAAAAGGAAGGAATGAAAATGTGAGGTTTTAGTACCTGGAAAAAACATGCAAGGAAGACTTCTCTAAATAACAGAGATAGAATGATAAAGTAAGACGAAAAGTTTATTTAGAGAAGTCTTCCTTGCATGTTTTCTCCAGGTACTAAAACCTCACATTTTCATTCCTTCTTTTTTTCCCTTATTTAAGCTGGAATAATTCCCTTATTGAAGCTGGACAGTAAATGGATTGATGGGTCTCCAGAAGTTAGTTGGTGAAAAAAGTTGGCTGTTCATAATTTTTCTCCTGATATTTGAGAAAAATAACCTGAGGGTAGTGAGATAACAGTACTGTGAGATGATAGTACAAGTGGTAGCAGAACTGTAATAGAAAATTTTCAAGAGAAGTGCAAACAGGAGTATATCTATACTTGAGGTAGAAAATGTCATCAAAAACGAAATGTGGAAAGGCAGCTGGAGTAGATGATATTAAACTAGAAATGCTCAAATATGAAGGTATAAAAGTTTTCAAGTGGTTACAGCATAATTCAGAGGACCATAGTCAGAAGGTTAAATTTAGTTCTCATCTATAGAACAGGGAATAAAGCTGAATCAGCAGTTTTGAGAGAATGTGCTAGGGAACTAACAGTGCCTTTAACCTGGCTTTTCAATGAAAGTCTGGCTGCAGGAAAGGTGCCCAGGGAATGGAAGGAAGGTAAGATAGTGCCATTGCATAAGGGAAGTAACAGACTGGAAGTGTCTAATTATAGGTCAGTCTGTGTATCATCAGTAGTTGTTAAGATCTTGGAAAAAGTAGTGAGGGACCGTATACAACATTGGGCAGATGAAGGTAATGTTATCTGTGAGAGTCAACATGGATTTGTGAGTGGGTGCTCTTGTTTTAGCAATATGCTAGCCTTTTATAATAAAGTTACAAGAACATTAGATGAGGGAAAGGCATATACTGCAATTTTCTTAGACTTAGCAAAGGCATTTGACAGGGTGCCACATGATAAGCTGATATTTAAGTTGCAGCACATGGGTCTGGATGTCAGATTGGTCAAGTTGATTCAGGATTGTCTGTCTGATAGGTATCAGAGAGTTGTGTATGGTGGAGCAGTTTCAAGGAGGCAGAGGGTTACAAGTGGGTTCCCACAGGGCTCAGTACTAGGACTTATTTTGTTTAACCTTTATATCAATGACATTGCCAGTGGATTGCAAGGGGATATTCAGTTGTTTGCGGATGATGCGAAGCTGGGAAGGATTATTAGTAATAGTGTAGATGTGGTAGCCCTGCAAGAGGATTTGAATAAGCTAGATAGATGGGCAAATGAATGGGGGTGTCAGTTTAATGCAGCAAAATGTAAGGTCTTGAGGTTTGGGAAACATCGATGGGATGCTGCATTCTCTATGGGAGGAGTTGTAGAGGAGACAAGAGATCTGGGGTTGATGATTGATAGAAACCTGAAATTTAGGGCACATATTGCAAAGGTGGTGAAGGTAACACAGAGGATTGCTGCAATTATGAGGACACTGACCTGCAGAGATAAAAGGGTTATCATTCCGTTGTATAAGTCTCTGATCAGACCACACTTAGACTATTGTTCTCAGATTTGGTCCCCAGGATTTGAAGGGGATAAATTAACTGTGGAAAGGATACAAAGACAGATGCTAAAGATGGTTTCAGTACTGTACAAGGATAGTTATGAGGATCGGCTGAGGGAATGTGGACTGCAGAGTTTGGTGGATAGAAGAAGGAGAGGTGATATGATTGAGACTTTTAAACTGTTGAGAGGTGGTTACTGGGGAGTTCCTTCCCTTGGTTGAACAGCGGGAAGGAGTGATGACAAGAGGCCATCCCTGGAAGTTACAAAAGGAAACTGTGAGAAAGAGGGTGAGGAGTGGTTTCTTTGCGTTGAGGGTGGTTGAACCGTGGAATGCATTGCCTGATGGAGTGTGAGAGCAAGAAAGGTCAATGAGTTTAAGGAGTAGTATGATAGACTTTGTGTTTCTTAAGGGGGACCTCCCCTTGATGAATCTTGACAGACTTTATGTTCTTAGGAAGGATCTCCCACGATGAGTCTTTTGACTCCATGGAGGCCTGAATAATAATAATAATAATATTGGAATTATAGAGGAATTTCTCTGCTAAGTGTTCCAGGTAAGAATTATGCAAGCATACTTGAAAAAAGGCTGTGAAAAATTATGGAAGGGAAGGGAAACTGGGAGATAAACAAGCTGGATTCAGGCCAAACAAATATTGTTAGGATCAGATTTTAACTGTATGACAAATGGTTGAGAAATCATGGGAGTATGACAAGAATCTACACTTAATTGGTATAGATCTGGAAAAGGCATATATGACAAGGTGCCTAGAGAATAGTTTCTCAAAACACTACAGTTATATGGAGTAAATGGAACATTATTCAGGGAAATGCATACTCTATATTTAAGTTCTTCTACATCAGCAGTTAGAAGTGAAAGGAATACAAGCAGATAGTGTGATGTAAAATCAGGTATAAGGCAAGGATGCATATTATCTCCATTATTATTCATCTATATGGATCACATTATGAATGAAAGAGGCATTGAACTTGATATTAGAAATTGTAGATATCAAACTTAGCCCTTTGCTTTATGCAGATAATGATGATGATGTACTCTTAAACACATCCAATGCAAGTCTCCATGATCCACTAACTAAATTGAATAACAGTTGTAACAAATTTAGCATGAAAATCAGCAATTAAAAAGACAAAAACTATGAAAATAAGTAGGAACATAGAAAACTTCAGCTGCATTCTGAATGGAGAACCAATAAAACAAGTAAAATATTTCGGCTATTTAGGCACAGTTTTTAGTGAAAATGGCAGACTAAATCTGCCTAGATTTAGTCTGCCATTTTGATAGAGCCAGTTGAATAAATTTATATGGAATAAGAGAGAAATTAGCTAAAACACCAAACTCGTATACAAGACTGCATTCAAACTTCTTTATATACAAGTATATAAAGAAGTATACAAGACTGCATTCATACCAGTTTCAAGTTATGGATCTGAGAGTTAGGTTAGAAATAAAGCACTTGATCAAAGATTATATTAGAGACCACAGATATGAGAGTTCTTAGAAAAATTAGTGGCCTGAACAAATGACATCAATGGCAGAATATATTAAAAATGAAGACATTAAGAAAACTTGACAATATATATAGCATGTTTGCATTCATGAATTGAAGGAGCAGGGCTAATCTAGAGTGACGTGATCACTGAGACAGAATGGGAGAGGAATGGTTAGAAAACAGGTATTTGATGCCAAGATGGCAAAAAAAAAAAAAAAAGACTGAGAGGAAGATGAATGTCTAGGTGGATTGATCGAGTCAGAAGTTCCTTAGAAAAACAAAATGTTAGATATGACAATATTGGAGAACTGACAAGTAATAGACTAATTTTGAGGAAAATTGTTAGTAGGAGACTATTAATAATGTAAACTTAATCATATAGTGCAGTCATAATAGCCTGAACACCCCCTTGAAGGTGCATATCAGGAAATTGATGATGGTATATAGCAAATGGACTTAGTATAGGCTTGCTTCCATGCTGTTTGGTAGATGATTTTGAAAGATTGTAAAAATGATATCGCATGGATGGATTTCAGAGCACAAATTTGGGGGTTGGGTCCGAACTATTCAGAATTCTTTTGATTTCTTTTTGGAAAAAGATGAGAGAAAGCATTAAATGAGCTGTTCTTGGTATAAGTGAAGTGATAGTCATCTGTTCAGGAGCTGGAGTCTGAGAGAATGATTCCAGTGAGCAAACCTTATCCATCTGAATGTGAGAGAGGTGAAAACATGAAAGACAGACATTGTTCACGGAGTTGGATTTAAATTTCTTGATTTTTTTTAAATTTTTTATTTTTTCCTCACTATGTTATCAGTTGCAGTGTAGGCTGAGTATGAAGCTAGAGTTTTGGTCTCAAGCCACTTGTGATCTGCTGATTTTTTTTCTTGAACTGCCTTTACACATTCTTTGGAGAATTGAGGCATGAATAGTGATCTGGAATTTTGAATGGGATGGGGAATGAAAGTCTTCGTTTCCAGTTAGAACTATTTCTGTTATTTGATGCGAGTATTGGAGTTGGTGTCGGATCAGGAGAATAGAAACAGTAATCAATCCACACAAAGGAAGAGTAAAATCCATGGAGACAAGACTGTGGATAAAAAATGTTCGTTTGTAAAGGAAAACTTTGAGCTTTTGATTTGAGTTGCCAAGGAAAGAGTTGACATCTGTGGTATATTTGGAAGAAAACTCTGTTAAGAAAGTCAAGGGTGTTGGATGGCTTATGTTGGTTATCTAATATTCTGGTTTGGTAGCTAAACAGATTGTACTAGGTCATTGTTTATAACAAATACCTCAGCATTTCTTCCAACTGGCTTATCTTCTCCATTTCCATTAATCAAGCTTGAAGAAATGCTTAGATATTTCATGATATATATCATGATGCCTTCTGTCATTATGTGACAGAAGCAATCTCATGTATGGTGGAGTAGAGGTTGAGAGTAGTTGTGGTCATTGTCAGGTGAGGTTCTGTTTTGAGTTGGATGAATGTAAGTGAAAATAGTGCACAGTGTTTATATTAAGGCCTGAAGAAATGTTCGTGAAAAGTGATTTTTTCTCTCTCTCTCTCTCTCTCTCTTTTTTTTTTTTTTTTTTCATGTACTATTTATGCTTTTTATGTTGCTTTATGGTTTGTTTGTGGGAGATTTTTTCTGATCCATAGAATAATCATTTTTTTCATGTTGTCTTTCATGGTTAATAGCAAAGAAGACTTTAAAAATGAAATTGTGTACAGGGATGGGGTGGGGGGAATTAGAAAATCATGAACTTGTTACTCACATTGAGGAAATAGTCTCCTGCCATGCACGGCTACAACAGTGTTCACTCCTGCACTCTGCTGTACTTGGACTTCTTCCAGGCACAATAAGTGGCAGATGATTATATGCCAGCTGGTAAGGGGGTATCCTGGACTTGAGAAATACTCTTCCCATTCATCTATGGTAAGTAGATTTTGCTAGCTGGTGAGTGGTTGCAGACCAGATGAAGTAGAATATTTTTATTGTCTAAAAACAAAAAGTAAACTCCAACCATGGTACAGCACTATTAATCATTTTTTGTAACTCCCCATTGGCTTATTAGAACCTTTCATTAGAAAGAAATTTGGAGGGGGGGGGACAAAATTTACTGAGCTCTGTTCATTATCATCAGGCAGTGGTGGTAATGAATCAAGAGTACTGATATTGCAAGATTCCTTTTGAAGGGTGTCAACTGTATTGCATGCAAGAAAATGAGAAGAGGCAGAAACTGGACAGTGTAGAGATTAAACATTACAACAGATTTCTCAGGCCTCTAGCAGGTACGGTGGTGCTTCACTATATAATCATAGTCTTCTACCACCTAGAGGTGTAGCTGGCATTTCCTCCAACTTGAGACAATATGCATTTATAACAGCAATGCTTGTTGAGTTCACCAGAGTTTCATGTCTCGAAAACTCAGGCACACTACAAGAAGGTGAGGTTGCACATTAACTGGGAGAGACTGTGTGTTGTGAATCATCAGCCCATTAGTGACTATAAATTGCTTACAAGAAGTCACAAAAATGTGTTGCAGTGCAAAAAAGACTAAAGATGCATCAGAAGGAGTGTATGTATAACAAATATGTTTCAAAGAAGCATTTTTGTGGAAGCGAACAAATAGCAATTGGTGTGCCGCAGGGTTCTGTTCTTGGACCACTACTTTTCAATTTGTTCATCAATGATATAGGAAAGGATCTGAGAGGAAGTGTTCACTTGTTTGCTGATGATGCAAAGTTGGGTAGAGCAATTGTGAGTGCACTAGATGTCAAAATTTTATAGGATAGTTTTGGAGGACTGGGCTAGAGAAAATGGATGTCAATTTAATGTGGCAAAGTGTAAGGTTATGCATTTTGGGATGAAAAGATTAGCAGCAGTATATCACATTGGTGGAACCGTACTCGAGGAGATTGATGAGGCCAGGGATTTGAGAGTGTTGGTGGATAGGGAATTGAAGTTTAGGCGGCACATCACAAAAGTGGCTAAATCAGCTCATCAAATCACTTGGCTTCTGAAAAATACTTTAATAAGCAGAGACAAACAAGTTATTGTTCCTCTGTATTGAGCCTTGATAAGACCCCATCTAGACTACTGTGTGCAGATATGGGTGCCAGGGTTTCTTCTTGATGGGGAGGAGGTGGAGAAGATCCAGAGACGAGTGACCAAAATGATAGCAGGTCTGTGGAATAACCTTATGAGAACAGGTTGAAGATTTGTGGGTTGCAAAAATTGGTCAATAGGCAGAAAAGGGGTGATATGATTGAGACATTCAAATTACTGAAGGGTTTCTATAAGATTAATCCAGAAGATATTTTTGAGTATAGGACTGGTGGTGAGAGGACTAGGGCCCATACATGGAAGCTGGGCAAGAATGTGGTTATCAGGGGTGTTAGAGCTAGGTTTTTTACTTGGAGAGTGGTGAATGAGTGGAATAAGCTGCCAGAGTCTGTTGTGGATGCTATGACCATGAACGAGTTCAAGGCGAGGTACGATAGATACTGTGTGAATGTCAAATAGTTGTTCTTGACATGATGTTAGGGCCTCCCTCGATAAGTCTGTAGACTCCCTGGAGTTTTTTTTTTTTTTTTTAAATATATTTTATTGATTGCTAAAATATTTATACATACAATAAACATCTTGTGTGACATTGCATCTTATAATTTTACAGAGTTCAGCACTAAGTGCTGCAATTCCTACATTGGATTTCAATTAAAATTTTTTAATAATACTTTTTTGCCTTTATATTATGTATTTACAACACATGTTCTAATATTTACAATAGAGATTATACAGAATTTTTTGTATAATTTTTTATTTTTTTAAATTTTATTTTATTTATTTATTTATTTTTTTAAGTTTGAGAAAGAATGATTATACATACAAATTTCTGCATTTGCTTATAAGGATTATTTGTAGACGAGTGATGCAAGTTAATCCCACCTACTTCGAAGCTTGGGTTAGCTTTTATGAAGAGAGTGTGATTTAGCATTCACTATTTGTGTTGTTGCTACTGTTTATGTATGGGATGTAGGCATTGGATGCTAGTGATTTGTGATGTGTACATTAGTGTTAATGGTTTCTTAACTTTGTTGGTATGTTTTCCAGAGTTCGTTTTTTAATGTTCTGTAGTTATCTACGTGTTTTAACTTTCTTGGTAGGTTGTTGAGTTGTGTGGGTATCTGATGTGATCTCACAAAAGAACCGTATGAGTTGTTGAAGGGTGTGGGGATGTAGAGAGTTGTTGTAGGTTGTGTTATACGATATGTGTGTCTGTTGTTTCGATAGATGATGTTGAAGTAATTCCTTGTTAATGTTATGTAGTGTTTCAGGTTTTTAATGCTCAGAATTCTGTGTATCGCCATGTGCTTGTTGGATATTGGTTGTTGCATGTAAGGTGTCCAGATCACTGTTGACACGATTTTCCTGTGTAGTGTTTCTAATTTTGTTAGGTGGCTGTTTGATGTATTTGTATAGACTGTTATTCCATATCTGAGTAGGGATTCGCAGACACTGTGATATAGTAGTTTTTTTATGTTGGGTGGAATAATGTCTTTAACTTGGAAGAGTTTTGCTGCGATGATCCGGAGTTTGGTGTGTAGGTATTCTATATGTTTTGTCCATTAAAGGCGGGAATCTATATAGAGACCGAGGTATTTTGCGTGTGTTACAGGTTTGATTTCGGAACATTGGCAGGTATTTTTGTTGTTAATGCAGCGGTATGTGTGACAATGTATCGATAGTGATGCAGGGCATATGATTCTTGGGTTGTGTATTATCAACATCTGTGTTTTGGTGCCGTTGATTAGAATTGCATTTTGGTGGAAGTATGTTGTGATTTCGTTTAGGTCTTGTTGTGCTTTGCAGAGAGCTGTGTTAATGTTTGTGTGGATTGCTAGTAGTGCAGTGTCATCTGCGTATTGAAATATTTGACTTCTTATGGATATGTTATGAACATCGTATACCTATTGAGTATAGTTTGGTGAGTAGTATGTCATGTTCAAGTGTGTCAAATGCTTTGGTTAGGTCCAGCAGTATAAGGACGGCGTACTTGTTTTTGTCGAGAGCTTTGTTTGTTGTGTCGGCGATGTCTTCTAATAAAGTAATGGTGCTTTTTGTTTTCTGAAAGCCGTATTGGTTTTGTGAGATGATGTTGTACTTCAGTAAATAGTTCTGTAGTCTGGTGTGTGTTATTTTTTCTAGAATTTTTTCTAGAAATTTTCTAGTTGCCCAGAATAATAATAAAGCAAAGAGGGGGAAAAAGTTGAACAGCAATGCATAAATAAAATAATGTCAAAATAAAATAACAAAAAAAAGGATTTAAAATAATAATAGCTATTATTTAATTAATAATTTTTTTGTCTCTTTATGTTCCTCATACCCCTCTCATACAGCTTTGAAGGATAGCCTCTTTATCTAATCCTGTATTATTCAACTCTGTGAAAAACATCCTTCACGTTTATCTGGTAACAACCTCTCATCAACTCCTTCCTTCCTTCATCTTCATATTCCACATTTCAGAGATGCGACACTGGACCTACTAAGATATATTCGTCCCTCCTTGAAAGCAGGTGACAAAATCTTCAGACATAAGTCCATACATGGCTCTGCTTCTATATGTTAGGTCCTCCTCACCATGTTCTACAATTTTAGAAACATAACCCTAAACTTCAAGTCTTAATCTGCCATCTTCAAAATTTCCCCATTAATTATATATTTTGCATCCCATTCTTGCTTACCAAAGTTCAGAACTGGCACTTTGCAACATTGAACTCAAATCCCTAATTATTTGCCCACTCATACAGTCTACTCAGGTCCTCCTATAACGCCATATCATCTGCTCCACTTCTCATAGTTCTTCCTACCTTTGCATCATCTGTAAAGTTATGCTACCTATCTCCATTTAAGCCTTCCCCAATGTCATTGACTTACAAGTTAAGTGATCATGGTCTTAAAACAGATACCTGCAGCATACCACTATTGAATGACCTTGCTTTTTTGGGATTATCCCCCCCCTCCACACTCACACCCATATGCAACCTACTGATACCTATCTAACAACCAATCATCTCACTGGTCTATTATTATTACTACTACACAACTCCATGGGTCTGTAGACTCTTTGAGGGAGGCCCTAAACAATTATGCCAAACACTATCCAATATTCACAAAATATATATCATACTTCAAACTTGTTCATAGTCATGATGCCCACAACTGACTCTGGCAGTCTATTCTACTCATTCACCATTTTCCAGGCAAAAAATCTAGTCTTCACACCCCTTGCTGACCACACTCTTGCTCAGTTTTCAAGGATTGCCCCTAGTTCTACCAACATCAGACCTGTTCTGGAGAATTTCCTCTGCATTAATCCTGTATAAAACCTTTTAGTCATTTATATGTCTCAATCATGTCATCCCTTTTTCCACCTGTCACCCAATTCCTGTAACCCACAAATCTTCAACCTATCTTCATATGGTGCATTCCATAGAATATTTGCTTCTAGATCCTTCCCACCTCCTCCTCATTAAGAAACCCAGGTGACCAGATCTATGCACTGTAATCAAGATGTAGTCTTATCAAGGCCCTGTAAAGAAGTATATAGCTTTCTTATCTCTGCTAGTCAGTTTGTTCTTCAGTTACCAAGTAATCTACTATTGCAATATGCTTTCTAAACTTCAATTCCCTATCCACAACACCCCCCCCTCAAATCCCTGACTTCATTAATTTCCTGGAGTACAGTTCCATCAGTATGGTACATAGCTGATGATCTTTTCACTCCAAAATGCATAACTTTACACTTTGCCACATGAAACTGACAGCCATTCTCCTTTGTTCATTCAAACAGTCTGTTTAAATCATTCTACAAAATTTTAACATCTTCATTGGACTATTGCTGTACTCAATTTTGCATCATCAGCAGACAGCTGAATATTTATTGTTATTATTATTATACAGGTATTCCCATGTAGTTAAAAGACTCATAATGGGAAATTGATTATTCACACATAACACACACTACCTCTCCTTAATTTGTCAATGAAACACTCACAACCACATCTGGCAACTCATTCACCACCCTCCAAGCAAAAAGATCTAGTCCTAACATCCATGCTAAATCTTACACAACTTCCAATGGTAACCTCTTGTTCTCTCCTGTCTTTCCATGTAACTGAAAAAAGTCTTCAGTGTCACTCCTATGAAACCCTTTAATAACTTAAATGCTTCTCTTTTTTGCCTATCAACTAATTTTCAAAGCTTACAGACCAGCAGTCTATTGTCATAGTGAACATTCCATAGACCTGTCGTAATCTTTGTCATTTGCCTCTGGATTCTCTTCACCACTTTTTCGTTCCCACAGAGCCTAGGAGTCCAGATCTGTGTGCAATAGTCCAAATCATGCTTTATTAAAGCCTTATATAGAGGAACAGTAACTTTTCTATCCCTGCTTTTCCTTTCAGATCATTTCTTTCCTGTATTATTAATATACAGATTAAATGGTAGTTGCCTAAGCACAGTTACCATATACCTGTTATCTTTATCCAACTCAGCTGGCACTGTATTATAAGGCTAGTAAGTTATTAAGGCCTAACCTACCATTCACAAAACGCTTGTCTCCCATATAGTATCTCCTTTTCCTGTCTATCCATTCCTGGATTTTTCCCTTAACCAAATTGTCCAATAACTTATCACCACTTCTGTGTTGCTGATCAGTGAGTAATTTGCTACCTCAGTCTTGGAGTCTCCTTTATGCAATGGAACTGTTTTCCCCTCTTTCCACTCTCTTAGACCAAACCCAGAGCTGAGACTTAAATTAAACAATGTTGCCAAAGACACTGTCATTTCCCTAGCAACTTCTTGTAGCAGTTAAGCTGGTATACCATCTAATCCCATAGCTGTATTCACATTATGGTCCTGATCATCTACCTATATTTCCATATAAGCTCTTGCATCTCTTATTACTGTAATATCGCCACCTGGATGATGTACATTTGCAAAGTATTTGCTTAGTAATTCAACTATTTCATTTGCTTGAGTTACTGCCCTACTGTCAGCATTCATTGAAATTATTCTTCCTTTTACTTGCCAGATGCCAAAAGAACTTTTTCGAATTACTTTTGGCCTGCACCACTAATTTCCTCTCATACTAATTTCCTCTGATTTTCCCTTTCTTACCATACTGGTCACCCTTTTAGTCTGTGCTTCATACTGCTCATACCTGCTGGTCAGTCACTTTTCTCTTTGAATTCTCTTTATTTTGTAGTTCCTGCTTAATGATGCTGTTCATCCATTTAACTTCTATTTGATTTATCCTCTTGACTCTAGGTATACAATCTATTATTTCCCTCAAACACTCACTTACCACTTCCCATGCACTATGAACATCTAATACTTACAGTTTTTTGTGCCCAACATTGCTCCAAGCAATCTCCTGATTTTTGTTATACTTAGCATTCCTGTAATTCGACATATATCTCCTCTTAACTGAAAATTCCACACATTTAGTCACCTCCCAACTCAAGACCACATGATCATTCTCTCACCAGTTGGCAGCAGTGTTGTCATCTTGGTTACAGACAACTCCTCTAATGCAATTATTAGATCTAGTTCTCTCAAATTCCAGGTATATTCCATCACATGCTGCCTGAGGTAATAATTATTCCTTAGTGACTGCATAAATTCCATTTCTTTCTCACCTTGTATCCTTTCCTCCTTTCAATGTATGTTCTTTAGCTAAAGTTCCTCATAATAATTACTCGATCCCTTCACTCATTTAGCCTATTTGCTGATGTGCATTATCCATAGCACTAACCAACTATATATTTCCTTCTGTTGGCCTCTATCTCACACCAGATGGCCTTGAATGCAATATTTTCCTGACCTCCATTTGAACATTCTCTCTTTCTCTTTTGGTTACATTTCATCATCAATCATCAGCTATCATCAATAATACTCCTCCCCATTCTTTTCTCTCTGAGACTATTTGCTGATACTATCCCCATCATCCTTCACTTCACTTGGTTGTAGCAGCAACCAACTATATCTTTTGTTCTGTTTGCCTCCGTCTCACACCAGATGCCCTTGAATGCACTATTTTCACCTTGAGTTGGTAGCTATTATCATTTCTCCATGTTGTCAGTTTAAAATGTCCTGCAGGAACTGTAAGACGTTTTAAAGATCTTCAGTGTTACATAGTATTGTAATGAGAATTCAGCTGATATGCTTGGTAGATAGAAAGTTGAAAGGTCAGGTGATTTTGCCATTTCCAATTTAGCCTTCACTTTAGCCAGAGGATAAAGTGAAGTATGTTATTTTGATGAAATTTCTTTCGGGAAGTGGAAGAAATAACAGATCTAGGGAGTAACAGTGTATAGGGAGTTGATGTTTGGTGTACACATTGCAAAAGTTGTAAAAGTAACTCCAAAAGTTGTTACAGACACAAGTGATTAAAGTGGTATCTCTGGAATGTTGGGTATTGGGAGAAGTTAACGAAATCTAAATTTGAGTTTAATGAAAGACAGAAAATATGAGATATAATAGATATATTCAAGTTAATAGAAGGAATTTACAGGATTAGTATGGAAATGATTATACATCAAGTAAAGAGTGATGGAAGAATGAGAGGTAATCTTGGAAAATTGTGTATAGGGTGTGGTGAAAAGGGGGTTGAGAGTATATTTTTTTTACAAAAGAGTGATAGGTGAATGAAATGAGTTTGTTAAAGATATGCTGCTGAATGAGAGAGACTGTATGTGAAGAGTCTGTTTCTATGGAGGTTTTTTATTATTAATAATCATGCAGTGGCCATTGACAAATAGAATAAAGGAGGTGACAGTGCCATTGTATAATAATGGCATTATAACCTAAATTAAATCAGGAACATGTCCTTCATACACCAATACATTTCAGCTGGCCCCATGACTTTTGGTTATCTAAGATGTGACATCATATCTGGGATGTCACATCTCAGATTCAACCAGATGTGACATCTGGTTGATCTCACATCTGATTGAGATCAGGCAAACAAAGTAGCCATCTGTAGGAAATCCACAACCAATCACTCTGTGTTCTGTGAAAGGTTTTTGTAACAATTGCTGTACTGGCAATCCAATGTGAGGTGGTGAGCCATCCTTCATGAATATTATTATTATTCAGGCCTCCATGGAGTCAAAAGACTCATCGAGGGGATGTTCCCCCCCCCCCTAAGAAACACAAAGTCTATCATACCACTCCTTGAACTCATTGACTGTTCTCACTCTCACCACTCCATCAGGCAATGCATTCCATTGTTCAACCATCCTCCATGCAAAGAAACCACACCTCACCCTCTTGCTCACAGTTTTCTTTTGTAACTTCCAGGGATGGCCTCTTGTCATCACTCCTTCCCGCTGTTCAACCAAGCGAAAGAACGCTATACAGTAGAGTTGAAGTATTTCTGCTGCTGCAGTTGTAGAACGACAAAGTTATGCAGCATATCTTGATACCTAACAGCAGAGATAGTACAAGTCACTAGTCCTATTGGGCAAAGTTCTTCAAAAAAGTATCAACCGATAATAAACGATGCAGTGAAACCGCACCACACTCCGACTTTCAGTGAATGTAAATGAGTCTGATGTAACACATGAGGATTATTCACAGCCCAAATGCAGCAGTTGTGTGGGTTAACACTACTGTTCAGATAAAAATGTGCCTCATCACTCTACAAGGATCTTCAATGGGCATGCATCATTCACTTCCATTTGAGCTAAGAATGTCAGGGCAAACTGCAGTCAAATTTCTGCATTACCATGAAGCAAAGCTTGAGTTTGGGTGATCTTGTAGTGGAAAAACCTCAGCATTTGATGCAAGATTTTCCACACAGTTGAGCATGCTATGTCTGTTTGCCTTGATATTGCCAGAGCACTGCTGGACCCTTGTGCATTATTCATTCCATGTTCCACAATGGCAGTTACAACTTCATCAACTCATTGAGGAATAATCTGTTTGTGCCCTTGTCCTGGCCACATTGCTAAAGATCCACTATTTTCAAATCATAAAATCATTTTTCTAAGATTTGTTATTGTCATTGGACTTTTTTTCCATCCTTCAAACACTGGAATTCTCAAAGCGTGGCATTAGCATTACCCCATTGTTGGTAGTAAAGCTCGACTAGCAATGCACATTCTGGCAAGATGAGATTCATAGCACTTCACTCTTATCAGAATGACATGAATAAGTTTTTCATGTCATTCTGATAAGAGTCTTCCTTATATCCTCCAATTCATCAGTAGAAACAGTATGATTATTCAAATATCATGAAATTCTATCACCAAATGTCTGCTGGTGGCAGAATTTTGTATTTTTTTTTTATTCCTGTAAATAAAACCCCATGTTCCAGAGTGTATTTATGCCAAGTTTGGTTGAATTTTGTTCAGTACATTTTTCGCTACAGGGCTCTGAGCACCTCCTCTTTAATATGGCAAACCCTATACTTGCCAAGAAATTTGCAAGAATTGCCAATTTTTCTTGCCAAAAATAAAGGTTGAAATTGGTCTGGATTGTAACGCTTCCTTAATGCATAGAATATTCATGTCTGAAAAGAAGTGTACTTTGCTTTATGGGATACAAAGTCAATCAGTCTCTATATACAATAGCCTAGTTATGAAGATATCTCGCATGCAAACTTTGTTTGCTTACACTTGGATAAACAAATAAACAAGAATATAATTTCTTGGCAAGTATAATTTACTTTGTAACCAGGTGAAAAAAATTTTTGCACAATACTAATTTATTCAAATACTAGGTATAATAGAAATTGTAGTTTGCAAAGAATAAAGGCTGCTTCTTGAGATTCTTGTGACTGTGTGAAGACCTTCAGTGATACTAATAAGTGAATTATTTATTCAGTAAAAGTGTCTTATGACCAGGGCTGTCCTAACTCACTAAGTTACTAAGGCAGTCCTAGAGTGACAAGTTTGGAGGATGGGGAAACCAGTAAACTTATATCCCAACTATAAAAACACCATTTTTATTTACTCTGTTTTATTTTATTTTATATATTTTCTTGAATTTAGGGTAGAAAAAGTAGTGCCTGCATAGTGACGGCATACACCCTAAGAACAGTCCTGTCTATGGCATATTAAAAAAAAGTAATATAAGACTAGAAGGCAATATGCTGACAAGATGAGCACTGTACTGTTTTTATAATTTATTTCTTGGCTCACTAAAATTCTAACACTCTATAGGTTTCTGATCTTTATGGTTGCATTTTGTTTGCTTCATCATAAATATTCCATGCTTTAACTTATTGAATTTTTGCACAGTTTATTTCGATTTCTTTTTAACACTCTTTATGCTGCTTTAAATCATGCTTTTATCATTATAAGGAACCAGAAGATCAGCATAGGTAAGCCACATATTAACTCTTTATTCTAACTCTCTCTCTTCAGATTTCTAAAGTGATACAAATAGATTTTCTGAAGCTAAAGGGAGCTGAAGTTTAGTGTAAATTTTCTGCTCATCTAAATGATTTCATATACAGCTTCATAAATCAGATATTTATTTCAGGAATAATGTTACTACATGACTGATCTTCCAACATTTATTAGCTTAGAACCATTTGGCAAGACCAGAAATATTTAAACCTTCAGCAGTTATGCCCATTTTTTTTGGAATATAAGTGGAATGTTGACAAAACCCTAAGCATTATTTTATTTTATGACCAACTTAACAATTATTTTGCCATATATATATGTACACACACACACACACACACACACACACACACACACACACACACACACACACACACACACACACACACACACACACACACACGAGGGTGTTCTGAAAAGTTCTCAGCCTAACGATGAAAAAGCGAATTTATAATTTCAAAATTATTTTTATTTTTCAACATAATCTCCCATAAGACTAATACATTTATTCCAGCGATGCTCCAGCACCATTATCCCATCCCTGTAGTGGTTCTCAGTAAGATCTGAAAAATACCCTCAACAGCTGCAATCATCTCTTGATTCAAAGATAAACACTGACCATCAAGGAAGAATTTTAGTTTAGGGAAGAAATAGAAGTCAGAGGGAGCCAGATCTAGGGAAGATGGATGTTCCAACAATTCATAGTGCAGATCCCTTAATTTTCACATTGCCAAAACACCTTTGTGGGCAGGTGCATTGTCCTGATGAAAGATGATTTTTTTCTTCTGCAAATCGGGTCTTTTCTCATGAATTTTTTCATCTAGTCTGGTTAAAAAGATTGGAATAATATTCCCTGGTTATTGTTTTACCCTTTTCAAGATAATTAATAAACAAAATGCATTTAGCATCCCAAAACACCGATGCCATGACCTCTCCTGCTGATGGAACCAACTTTTTCTTCTTTGGCGCTGAATAATCGGCTTCTGTCCACTGTTTTAACTGCTATTTAGATTCTGGTGTGTAACGGTGACAAGCCTTCGTCCATAGTAATAAATCGATGCACAAAATCAGTTTTATTCTTGTTAAAACTATCCAAGTACTGTTCAGATATTTTCATGCGAGTGCGTTTTTGATCTGCTGTGAGCAAGTGCGGCACCCATCTTGCGCAAAGCTTTTTCATTTGCAATTCTTCATGCAAAATATATCCTACATATTCTTTTGAAATGCTTATAGTCTCAGAAATTTCATCTCCTTGACTCGCCAGTCATCCAGTACCATATCGTGCACTTGATCAATGATTTCTGGTGGTGTTACACTTTTTGGACTTCCTTCACGTGGATTATCTTCAAGGCTGGTATGGTTATGTTTAAACTTGGCAGCCCATTTTTTAATTGTTGAAAACAAAGGAGAAGAGTGCCCATAAACTGTTATGAACTTCAAATGAATTTCTTTTGATGTTAAACCTTATTTTACAAGGAATTTTATAACCGCACGATACTCAATTTTATCCGTTTCAAGGGATACAGGCAACACTTTTGCTTCAGACAGCTGTAAAAAACAAACTGCTTGATAGAATGACTTGCAATTTCACATGGATGCTTATGACAGATGTACCAACTTGGGGAAAAAAAAAAACTTGCCGATAGTGTTGCCATCTATGGTCGAGACCGAGAACTTTTCAGACCACCCTTGTGTATATACAGTTAATGCGTTTTCGATTAGTGCGTCATTTTTTTTCGATACCCAAATTCGATTAGTGCACCTCTATACATCTTAAAAATAAATATAGGTGTACTAATCGAATTTGGGCACATCTTAAAAATAAATGTTACAGATTTTAAAAATTTTTATCTATACATTTTTAGGCTAATTATTTTAAAAAAATCGCTTACCAGAATGATATAATTTAGATACCGATTTAAAACATTTTGCAAATTTTTAATGGCATACCACACTACTTCCATGTACACTATGTATGCTATGTTCCAAATTTTTACCGCCAAAATTTATGTCATCTGCTAAAGTACAGATTTGAGATTCTTTGACACTTCTGCGCATGTCACAAAAAGGAGAATTCATTCCGATAATAGGGTAATCAATCTGTCTTCTGGGATGAGTTGTTTATTAACACGTCGGAAAATTAACTTCTCTTTTATGATTATTGTAATTTTTAAAGTGGTAACTATTTTGCTTGTATAACAGTTGGGAAATTTTATCTATAAAGCACTTGATTTCACGTGTTGGCGACCAATTTGTATGTCCTTTCATTTCTTTCTCCCCTTCAGTGATAACGTCCAAGAGTTAATTAAATCTCATTCTGAAGAATTGAGTGATTCTGACCTGCTAAATTTAGATGCACAGTGGAAAGATCCCAAACAATATGGAGAAAATTTAACCTTTGATAGTCAGCCAAAAGAGATTTCACAGAAACGATTTGAAAATATTTTTCATACAATCAAAGTTTTTAAGCAGCAATGCTTAGAGGCTAACCCTGATGAAGAGAGAAGCAGTAAAATTTGCAGAAGAGTAGAAGAGGCAATAGGGCCATAGTTCACTTCTTTGTTAAGAAGTAGAATAATAAAATTTATATTCTGAATGTTTTTTTTATTGTCTTTCAGCTTCATGGTTTTCCTTTAACTAGGCCCTGAGACATACCTTAATTCTTTTATAAAAAAAAATACGGTTCAAAAAATAAATTTGAGGAACAAATTATACTTTTCCCCATAGGTTATTATATTCGTTTAGTGCGTTTTCGATTAATGCGCCTGTTTTAAAAAACGCATTAGGCGCATTATTCGAGGATTGTTGGGGGTGTGTGTGTGTGTGTGTGTGTGTGTGTGTGTATTTTTTTTTTTTTTTTTTTTTTTTTAAACATAACTTTGCAATGGGAAAATCATAATATTCTTATGCATATGAAAGGTTAACTACAAAAGGTTATAAAATTGCATGTCAGTTCTGCAGATAGGTGAATTTTTAGCTAATTTAGAAATCCTACTCTGAGAATTATGCATATTATTTCTTCCAAACAATTTTGCAAGGTGGAAGTCTGAAATTAGAAGATGAAAATAATATGCTACTTAAAAGCATTTACAAGCAATCCTATCATAGTGCAGATATAAAGTTTCTGGAATATAGGGTGTCTTATAAGATTTCTCAGATGAGTAAGAAGAAGAAATGGCTTGAGGAAAGTATGGAGAAGTCAGATCAGTGAAATTTGTTATAGATCTTGTAGAAGTAACTTCTAAATGTATTCCAAAGGTCACAAAGTTACCTTTCTAAATAAGGTAAGTGTGAAATGGATAAATGAAGAGATTATGCATGGAATACAGAGAAAATAGGTATTATGGATTCAACACAAGAGGAGTGGTAATAATCAATTTTGATCTGTAGCCAGCAAAATAAGGGAATGATTATGGTAGGATGGCATTGACTGCAGAAAATAGTATAAGGATAACTGCTGCAGAAGATATATACTTGAGGTATTTAATGAGCAGTTCATGAAGGTCTTTCATCCTTGTGAATGTAACATCATGGAGAGCTTGAGAGCAGTGGATGATGAGGAGGAGAGACTGACTGTGAGTGACAAAGAGGTATATGGGGAATTAAGTAAACTTGATATTAATAAGGCTGTGGGACTTGATATATCACTGCATATTTAGACATCTGCCTTGAAATATATGTTTAATATGTCGGCATGGTTGGCCGAGTGGTTAGTATATCTGCTCTCCAGCCAAAAGGCTGCGGGTTCGAATCCCACCATAGACATGGATGTGTGTGATTGTCTGTGAAAATACTATTGGTGGTGGTGGAGAGGGGGGGGAAGTAGATGGCATTTTTGTAGATGATGATGGTAGTTGTGGTACGCTGTAGTTAGTGGATTGAGTGGTGAAGATGGAGAGTTGTAGAGTAAGTGCCATCCCTCGATGAGTCTTTGGACTCCTTGGAGTGGAAGGAAGACAAGATTGTACCACTTCGTAAAGGAGGTGACAGAATTCAAGCATCAAATTATAGGCCAATTTGTGTGTCAGGTGATGTGGTTAAAGTATTGGAAAGACTGGTGAGAATCAGGATCCAGAATTGGGCTGACAACAATGGTATTATCTCTGATGGATAGCAGGATTTACTTAAGGGAGGTCATGTTTTAGTAATCTACTTACTTATTATAGTAAAGTGACAATAGCATTGGATGTGAGGAGATGGATACACAGTAGTATACTTAGACTTTTAATAGATTACCACATGATAAGTTGGTAGCCAAAGTACAGTGGATGGAGTTGGATATTAGACTAATGCATTAGATTAGAGATTGACTGTGTGAGAGGTATCAACAAGTTGTGTGTAGTGAGCAATATCCCAGAAAAGGAAAGTCACTAGTGGTGTGCCTGAGGGGTATGTTTTAGGTCTATTGCTGTTTAACCTGTATATTAATGATATTGGGAAAGATTTGAATGAGGATATACAGCTGTTTGCAGATGATACAGAATTGGGATGAACTACGAGTTGTAGAGAAGATGTTGTAGTCTTATGAGAAGACTTGAATAGACTGAGTGAATGGGCTCAGGAGTGAGGATGCCAGTTTAATGTTGTGAAAGGTAAGGTTTTTAAAATTTGGAAAACAATGATGGTATGTAGAATTTACTCTTGGCAGGGATATATTGTTGGCAGTGGAGGAAATAAGAGATCTTGGGGTGATGATGTATAAGGATCTGAAATTTAGAGGATACATGTCAGAATTGTGAGGACAACACAGCGAATTCTGGGAATGATGTGGAGGACACTGACTTAGAGAAATAAGGAGATTCTTGTTCCATTGTATAAGGCCTTGATTAGGCCACATATGGATTACTGCAGACATCTTTTGCTCACCTGGTTTTCAAAAAGGATGAAGAGATGTAGGAGAGATTCCAGAGGCGAATGACCAAAATAGTTTCTGATCTCTGGAATGTTGAACATAAAGAAAGGTTTAGATGATAATGTTTGCAGAGTCTCGTAGATAGGAGGAATAGGGGTGATATGATAGAGACGTGCAAGTTGGTAAGGAGTTTATAGAATTAACATTGAAGAGGTTTTTCATAAAATGGTGAGGAACAAGAGGTTATCCCTGAAAGTTGTATATGGCGGGCATTGCCTCCATATACAGCTGTGAGCAAGGGAGTGAGAAGCAGGTTTTTTTGCATGGACAGTTCTGAATGACTGGAATACATTGTCTGAGAGTCCGTGTTTGCAAAGAAATTTGAATGTGTTTAAGGCACAGTATGATGCCAAAAGAGACATCCAAGATGAGTCTGTGACTTCATGGGGGTCTTAAGATAATAATAATAAATCTACAGCTTGTTGATTGGAGAGCAGAGATGCTATCTAAATGGTTAACCAAGCCAGTGATTTTGTCTTTAGAGCAAACACATGCTTGAAATGTTAATGTATGGACTAACATCACCAGTTTCTGTTCTGTTTACAATCCTAGTTGTATACTTGAGATCACATCACTCCAACAATTCTAATTTGTTGAAGTTAGCTGAATAAATGCTTGTGAAATGCTACCACTTACCATATGTGACTTGTATGTATTAGTACAAATATTGCAAATATTTTTTATTATTCCTTTTTCTTATTCTTAATTTCTTGAGCGATATACCACACACGCATGCAAGCATGCATGCACGCACACACACACACACACACACACACACACACACACACACACACACACACACACACACACACACACACACACACACACACACATTCCTTCTCCTAACTACAGCATTTTGTCCTGTTCCTCATATTATTACTTTATGTGAGCATCCTACAGTTTGAGAACCTTGTTCCAACAAGGTTGGAATATGCTTTTCCATACAGCAGATATCATAAAATTATAATAAACTATGAGATTTTCCTTATCATAGTTTAATTATATTATAGCTTTTGCATTAGAGAAATATTGTTGTGTATGTTTCATTCTGCTTTCTAGTTATATTCATGACACCTAGAAATACAAAATGTTTAACTATTGTCCGTATTATAAATAAAGGTGTCTAATTACTGCTGTTGCAACTCAGATCAAAAGAAAATTTAATAATTTAACATAATAATTATTAGATTTACTAAAAATTTGAAGAGGACTCTTCTCTTTTATTTGCATAATAATCTCTCACTGAAAAGTCAGTAAGAGATAAACCTTTTAGACTTGTATTAGTACTATTTATTATTATATGATTATTAAAGAAATTTTATGTGAATTTGAAATGTTATGCCAAATGTGTACTGAGTAGTTAGTTCGTTTATATTTTTAGAAGCTTAATAAATGTTATGTGAAACATTTTTTAAAAATTGAAAATTATTTCAATACGAGTGATTGTAATTATTGAAATAATTCTGTGATAGTAATTTTTTTTAAGTTTGAATTAAGCAATATGATAGCATCGGAATGGTAGAGATATAATATTGCATTATATTTATATTATATTGCTCATTACACTCTTTGTACTACATTGGTCAAGCTGTGCTGGAAAAGAAAATGCTATGGAAGAGTTACAAGACAGTTGGTGCTGAACAGATCCATCATTCAGCATTATATTTATATTATATTGTTCATTACACTCTTTGTACTACATTGGTCATTACTTGAATACAGTAATGTATTCAAGTAAAACTGTAAAAAAATTTTCATTGTAGATTACAGTTCATTTATATATGAAGATTATATTTATTTGTAATGTTAAATTGCTTAAGAGTTACCAAAAGTGAAGTGAAAAATATTAGTATCAGTAAATATTAATCAAAAAAACAATTATTATAAATTAATTGACTTTATTAGTGAAAATCTTTTAATAGGTTTGTTTTATTCAAGCTTTATTATTATTATTATGGACTGAAAATAGCCCTGTTTTATTTCAACTTATAGGCTATAAATTAATACTATTACTAAAATTTATTATATGAGAAAGAGTAGTTAAACGTAAATGTATATCTTATGGAAATAGAAGAACAGTGAAATCAATCAAGCTGTGCTGGAAAAGAAAATGCTACGGAGGAGTTACAAGACAGTTGGTGGTGAACAGATCCATCAAGAGTATAAAGTGCAGGCTAGAAAGGTGATAAACATGGTAAAGAAAGGAAAGGTGCAATATGAGAGGAGATTGGCTGGTCAGGCCAAATTTAACTCAAGGGAATTTTTCTGCTATATGGCAAGCAAGAGAAAGAATAATTATGGAAGGTTGACACTACTGGATAGTCATGGCAGCAAAATAATAGTTGCAAAGGATATAGTGGAATTATTGAGCGAGCATTTTACCAGTGTATATCGTACAGGTGTAAATGATGCAGTGCAATATATATAGAAGGGAGACAAGTATTAGGAGAATTGGAAGTGAAAGAATCGAAGGTGGGTCATATGTTAATAAGGCTGTGGGAAAGGATGACATATCACCACGTATTCTTATGGAATATTCATCTCAAGGGTATAGCCAACTGTGGAGAATATTCCATAAGAATATTAAATGGTTATTTAATGAAATTCTTGCAGATGGTAGGGTTCATAAAGAGTGGAAAGAAGGCAAAATAGTACCACTCCACAAGCATGGTTCTAGGACAAATTACTTCAATTATATTGTATAATTGAAGTATAACCAATCTGTATAACTGCAGTTGTGGTCAAGGTGTTGGAGAGATTGTTAGGAATACACCCTATGTCCAAAAAGAAACTGAACTTTTCGAAAATAGAAGAAACTAGTGACTCCATCTGTTGTATCTTTTTGCTGTCGAAGGCAACAACTTTCTTTAGTGTTGTGTCAACTGTTTATGACATTTGTTTCATTAGAAGCCAAGTTATAGTGTCAGAAAATGAGTTTCAAACAGAGAGTTGCGATTGACTTTTGTGTTAAACTTGATAAAAGTTTTACTGAAATGCATCAAATGCTTCAAAAAGCATACGGTGATGAATGCTTATCCTGTACTCAAGTTTATGAGTGGTTTAAAATGTGGTCATGAGATGTTTGAGGACGATGAAAAGCCAGACCATCCAAAAACTGGACTGAGCGAAGTTAACATCCAAAAGGTGCATGATTTCATCAAAGAAAACCAGAAATCATCTGCGAGATTGATTGAAGATGAATTGGGGATTCCAAATGTGGTGTTTTGAGTATAAGCCCGAAACAGAGCGCTGCGTGGAGACCACCAGAAGACCACAGAAAAAAAGTCACTTGGAGAAGTCAAAAGTAAAGACAATGCTGATTTGTTTCTACAATTCCAAGGGCATTATCCACAAAGAATTCATTCCACCTGGCCAAACAGTCAATGGTGAGTTTTATCTCAAAGTTTTGAAGTAATTGATAGTGATAATTCATCGCGTACGGCATGAATATCACGATGCAGGCAGCTGGTCACTTTTGCACGATAATGCACCATCTCATCGTTTGAACATTGTGAGATTGTTTTTGAGCAAAAACCAAGTTTGTGTGTTGGATCACTCACTGTATTCACCTGATTTAGCACCCTGTGACTTATTTCTCTTTCTCCTGACTTCATTTGCCGATGAATGGAAAGCAATACGACACCATTGAAAATGTTCAAGCAGCAGTAACCACGACCCTCAACAGTATCCCAAAAACCGATATAAAAAAACTCATTTAATGAATTAATTGACTGTGCCAAATGCTGTATCGAAGCTGAGGGAGAGTATATTGATTGAAATAAATGATTTGAATAATTATAATTGGCCTGTGTTTTATTTTCTCTCAAAAGTTCGGTTTCTTTTTGGACAGAGGGTGTAGTATACAGGATTGAGTTGATGGACATAGCATTCTCTATGATGGGCAGCATGGATTTGTAAAGGATAGGTCCTGTTTTAGCAATTTACTTGCATTTTATGATAAGGTAACAAGTGTATTAAATAAGAGAGAATCATATACAGTGATATTCTTGGACTATGCAAAAGTATTTGATAGATTACCACCGATAATCACTGATAAGGTTCAGAGATCTCTCTGAACAATACCCACAGGTTGTTTATGATGGAGCAGTGTCTTAAAAAAGGAGGGTAATTAGTGGCATGCCTCAGGGTTCTGTTCTTGGGCCCTGCTGTTTAACTTGTTTGTAAATGATAGATCATGTGGACTGACTGAGGATCTTCAGATGTTTGCTGATGATGCAAAGTTGTGAAGTATATGTAGCATTGTGGATGTCTAATTTCCTTCAGGAAGATTTGAATAGACTTTTTACTTGAACAAAGGAGTGGGGTTGTAGTTTCGATAAGTGTAAGGGGTTGCATTTTGGAGTGCAGATATATAAGACTGTGTAGTATATTGATGGTGCCATATTGCAGGAAGTGGATGAGATTAGAGATTTGATGGTTGACTGTAGACTGAAGTTTAGCGGGCAATATTTTCACTGTTGCAAAGGCTGCACGTTATAGCCTTTGCAACAGTGGTTACACTAATCAGACCACACCTGGTTTTCAATGTGATGTAGAGACGTTAGAAGAGGGTCTAGAGGTGACTGACTAAGACAATATCAGGACTTTGGACTGCTGGCTATGGAGAGAGGTTGAGAAAATGTGGATTGCAGAGTTTGGTGGATAGGAGGTAAATAGGTGATATGATAGTCATTTAAGTTATTGAGAAGATTTTATTGGATTAATCCAGATTAAGCTAATGATAATAAGAAATTTATCAACACCAACAGACACATTCTACCTTCCTCTCTTCATCTTCATTTCCTCCATGCTGACGACTAACAAACATAGTGTTTTTAGTTTGGTTATAAATCTCTCTACATGGTTTATCTGGACAAATAAGTTTTAGAAAGAGCTTAAATTTTACTGTTAACCCTAAACATTTTCTTAGAAAAGATTACATTATTCAGTCGCAAACCAAACTTAAAACTTCACTCTAACAAAGATACATTTTTGAAAAGATATTATAAATAGTAAAATAATCAAAAACCTAATCTTTCCCAACCTATGGTAAAAAAAAAAGAAAACCATAATCAGTAAAGCAGATAATGAAATAATTAACAAAACTGATTATCATAATAAAATTTTAAGCCCTTGTTAATAATCCCACTACCTGAAATAATTTTTCGAGGACTCGACTCAAAACATTATTAAAGAAATTGAAAAACTTTAACATCAACTCAAAGAAGACAATGAAATATACTGAAGAAATTACTCTTTGTATTTGCCATCTTCCCATTATTTTGGAGAAGAAAAGATGAATAAACTGAACTATCCCATACACCTCGTAATTTCATACAAACACATTACAAGAGTCCTGTTCTCAGAATTTATTGTGTAACTAAAAAAATGTTTACTAGAAAATTTGAACTTTATTATTAAAGGCAAGTACATTAAAAAGACCATTTCACCTGATTGTGTTCTCCCTTCTTTTTATGCCTGTTCTCAACATCAATATCAAAATTGATGTATCCAAAATCTTAGACATTATTATTGACATCTAACTTCCATGGAGTCAGTGGCTCATCTCATCGTGAGAGGTAAACACTTACACACAAAGATCATCCAATCATCCCTTAAACAGGTTCAATGCGTCTAAATTCATAATACACTCAGATAATGCATTCCACTCACTCTCCATGCAAAAGAACCTGCTCACACTCTCTTCATACAGTTTCCAGTGATGGCCTCTTTTTCTATCCCCTCTCCCGTTCTATGAAAAATCTATTCTATATCAACCTTATATCAACTATTGACTAACTTCTATGTCTCAGTCATATTCTCCCTGCTTACGACACTCTGCAATTTACATTCTCTCAAGCTGTCCTTGTGCTCCACATTCCAAAGCCATCTTTTGAATTTTCTCTAGACCTTTTCTAACATAGCCTCATTACCATGATATCCCAGTGACCAAATCTGTGCAGAATAATCTGTATGAGGCCTGATCAAGGTCTTATACAGTGGCATCATACCTTCTTTATTTCTGCTTGTCAGAGTCCTCTGCATCATTACCATTATTTGATGTGATGTTCTCACAATGCATTGTGGTCCCCTGAATTTCAGGTCCTTGTTGACCACCACCACTACCAGATCTCTCATCTCCTCTACCTCTTTTAAAGTTTCCCCACCAGGTGCATACTTTGCATGTCATAGTTGCTTACCAAATTTTAAAACCTTACACTTTGCAACATTGAACTGATCGTTCCACTTACCTGTCCATTCATGCAATCTATTCAAGTTCTCCTGTAAGGCCATAGCATCTGCTCTGCATTGCTTGCATCATCTGCAAACAGCTGCATATCACCAGTTACTCATCCCGATATCATTAATGTACAAATTAGACAACAGTGATCCTGAAACTGACCCCTGTGGCACACCACTAGTGACCTTCCTCTTTTGGGATACTGCACTCTCCATACAGCTTTCTGATACCTATCTGACAGACAGTCACTGATCCAACTCAGAAGTCTGTTATGCAGTTCCATCCATTTCAATTTATTCAACTTGTCTATCTATCAAAAGCTTTTGCAAAATCTAAGTATACCTCTATATATATATGCATCTCTTTTGTCCAAGACATTTGTCACCTTGTTATGTATGTAAGTTAGCAAAACATGATCTCTATTTTACAAACCCATTCCAACAACAGAGAATACTGCTGTTATCAACCCATTTCTGTATCCTACTTCTCACCAATCTCTCTCTCTCTTTAGCACTTTTGACACAACTCCACATATACAGATTAGCATATAATTTGTAGCCATAGCCTTATCACCACCTTTATGCAGTGGAACAATTGTACTTTCTTTCCACTCTCTTGGAACTTGTGTTGTTGTAAGACTCTTATTATACAGGCATGCTACTGCTAATTCTCTAGAACTTTCCATTAAGGTGCATAGTATGTGTCAAAGTATATTATACGTTTACCTTATTGACATCAAGGTTAATTATTTCCTGAAATACCTCTTGCTCACTCACAATTAATCCGTCCTCTCCTATGTCCTCTACAGTTTCTCACGATTTTGCTCTGATCAGAATGAAACCTTACAAATTGATCACTGAATACCTCAAGAATGTCTTCTGTAGCAGTTACCATTCTACCATTTTCATTCATTTAACATTGTCTTACCATAATCATTCTTTCTTCTACTTGCCACATATCTGAATAACTCTCTAGGGTTTTCTTTGCTTAATTTTCCAGTTTCTGCTCATACTGCGCTTTTGTTTTCTTTACCAACCGAATCACTCTCCTGGTTTGTTCTTTATACTCTTCATATAACTGATTATTACCATTATTCATCTTGTACTGCCTCCAAAGTGCGTTCTTCTTCCATGCTTAATCCCCTGCATTCATCCATTTTACACCTGCCTTATTGATCCTTTTGACCTTCATAATACATTCACACATCGATGCTGTTATGTATTGGTTAGCCACAATCCAGGTGATCACTTCATGATCACCCTCACCAATCTGAATGAACTGGGCCAATAACTAATAAATGGGAATGTCCATTTAATGCAGCTAAATGTAAAGTCTTGAAGTTTGGGATACATCAATTGGAGGCTGCATACTCTCTTGGAGGAAGTTGCGGATGTACTCTCTGGGGGGTTGATGATTGATAGAAACCTGAAATTCAGGCAGAGGACATAGTGGAATTGTTCAATGAGCACTTTATTGGTGTATTTCATCCTGGAGGAGTAAATTTTAACACTAGAGGGATAGGACAGGTTTGAGGTTTAGAGGTGCAGGAGGAGAAAGTGTTCCAAATACTGAGTACTCTGGATGTCAGTAAAGCTGTGGGACTGGATGGTATTTCACCATGTGTTTTGAAACAATGTGCTAAAGAACTAACAGCTCCTTCGACCTGGTTTTTCAATGAAAGTCTGGCTACAGGAAAGGTGCCTAGGGAATGGAAGGAAGGAAGGTAAGATAATGCCATTGCATAAGGGCAGTAGCAGATTAGAAGTGTCTAATTATAGGCCAGTTTGTGTGTCATCAGCAGTTGTTAAGATCTTGGAGAAATTAGTTAGGGATCGTATACAACATTGGGCAGATGAAGGTAATGTTATCTGTGAGAGTCAACATGGATTTGTGAAAGGGCGCTCTTGTTTTAGCAATATGCTAGCCTTTTATAATAAAGTTACAAGAACGTTAGATGAGGGAAAGGCATATACTGCAATTTTCTTAGACTTAGCGAAGGCATTTGACAGGGTGCCACATTATAAGCTGATATTTAAGTTGCAGCATATGGGTCTGGATGTCAGATTGGTCAAGTTGATTCAGGATTGGCTGTCTGATAGGTATCAGAGAGTTGTGTATGGTGGAGCAGTTTCCAGGAGGCAGAGGGTTACAAGTGGGGTCTCACAGGACTCAGTACTGGGACCTATAATGTTTAACCTTTATATCAATGACACTGTCAGTGGATTGCAGGGGGATATTCAGTTGTTTGCAGATGATGTGAAGCTGGGAAGGGTTATTAGTAATAGTGCAGATGTGGTAGTCATTCAAGAGGATTTGAATAAGCTAGACAGATGGGCAAATGAATGGGGGAGGATATCGGTTTAATGCAGCAAAATGCAAGGTCTTGAGGTTTGAGACACTTCGATGGGATGCTGCATACTCTATTGGAGGAGATATACTAGAGGAAGTAGGGGAGACGAGATCTGGGGTTGATGATTGATAGAAACCTGAAATTCAAGGGACATATTGCAAAGTGGTGAAGGTAACACAGAGGATTGCTGCAATAATGAGAAGGACACTGACCTGCATAGATATGTGTTATCATTCTGTTGTATAAGACCCTGATCAGACCATACTTAGACTATTGTTCTCTTCTCAGATTTCGTTCACAGGATTTGAAGGGGATAAATTAACTGTGGAAAGGACAGATTCAGATAACAAAAACAGTTTCAGGACCGTACAATGTTAGTTATGAGGATTGGCTGAGGAAATGTGGACTGCAGAGTTTGATGGATAGAAGGAAAGGTGATATGATTGAGACTTTTAAAACTGTTGAGAGGTGGTTACAGGGTAGACACTGGGGAGTTCTTTTGCTTGGTTGAACAGCGGGAAGGAGCGATGACAAGGGGCCATCCCTGGAAGTTATGAAAAGAAACTGTGAGCAAAAGGGTGAGCTTTGGTTGGTTTCTTTGCATGGAGGATGATTAAACTGTGGAATGCGGTGTCTGATAGAGTGGTGAGTGCATGAACAGTCACTGAGTTCAAGGAGTGGTATGATAGACTTTGCATTTTCTAGAAGGCACCTCCCTGAGTCTTGTGACTCCATGCAGGCCTGAATCATCATTGTAATGATAATATGTATTTCTTCGTCAGTTTGCAAGCAGCATTTACTTTCTTTACTGCTCAACTCCTCATTCCATGCTCACATAAGTCTGCATTTAGTTAGCCACAATCCAAGCGATCACTTCATGATCACTGTCACCATCTGGAGGAAAGTGCAAACCCCCGCTCACAATTACATCCTCTGATGAAATGATCAGATCTAAAACTCTGGATCCTTGTGTGCCCTCCTTTACATGCTTGCCTAGATAGGTGCCTTTCAAGAAATTAATCAAATGTTATCTCTTCATCCCAGTCGATACTGCCATAATTAAAATCACCAATAATAATTACCCTTCCTTTGTTCACTAACCCAAGTTGTTTATACATTTCTTTATCACACCTCCACATTTTCTGGCCTGTAGCAACATCCAACAAAATATACCTTCCTGTTCACCTCCACTTCATGCTGCATTGCCTGATAACAATTGCCACCATTTCCCTCTTTCATGTCTACCTTATAGGGACATAATTCCTCTGCTGTCATGAGCAGTACTTCATCTTCCTTCTTGTCCTTTCTATCCTTGCGAAAATACTGTATCTTCCATTTCTATTACCTTTAAGATATCATCTTTATTCAACCATGTTTCACTTATTCCAACGAATTTGGAGCAAATAAAGTCAATCAGTGAAACCATTTCATCTCCCATATTTCCAATATTTCTGGCATTTGTAAATAAATACATCAGTTCACTTTTAAGTCTATAACCAATCTTACCCAAGCCACTTGATGTGATTTTACCGCCACACATGCCCTTGCCCAATCCTTTATCAACACTTATTGCATATATCTGCTCAGTCTCAACTTCCCCACCCACATCACAGTCTGTTCCCTTTCTATGCAGATCATCCTCATACATACATTCACTGCTACTTCCCATTTCCTTGTTCTTCTCCCTGTTCCTTGTCTGCCTGTCCACCTGGGCTCCTCTCTCCCCATTTCCCTGTTCCTCTTGCATTCTTGTTCTCTCTTCATGTCTCACACTTGCCAAGCACTTCTGTCTCTTCATTACTACTCTCCTGATCTTTCAATTCATCTCTTCTGATCTCTTGTTTGCATCATATACTGCACTTTCAGCTAGCAGCACTAATTCCAAAGCCATTCAAATGGAGTCCATCATATAATTTCATTCTTTTGTGGTCATTAATATTTTTTATGGTCATTTATATTCTTTTATGGTCATTTTTAAGCAGTGTGCAGACATTGTCTGCACACTGCTTAAAAATGACCATAGCCTATTGAACAAACAGAATTATTCACTCTACATATCCTTTCACTAATTAAAATAATAACCTCAACCAATTTCTTTGAATATAATGATAATTTTTATCAACAGACTTTCAGTCTTCCTGTGGACCAAAACATTAGCAGTCAACTTGCTGAACTTTTTCTCACCCTTATGGATTCACAATTCCTATTCTCCTGTCTCCACCATTGGTGCTTCTTACTGTCATAGATATGTAGATGTTCTATATATTTTGTAATGAGAACGCCACACAGAAACTGTTTCAGTGATTTGAACATCTTCAACTAGATATAATAATTCTGTCACAAATGCAGAAATAAAAGGAAATAAATCTATAAACTTAAATAGGAACTTATCTAAATCAGATTATCATATCAATATTAAAGTACAAGCCCACAAATATTGGAAACTACTTGCATTTTTTCTCTTATCACCTTTACAATATAAAGATTTGTCATATTATCACTGTTCATTAATGCTTACAACCTCTCATTCTCAGTCATGACTTTAAACCAAGACATCACATCCCTGAAAGTGATCTCCAGTGACTAATAGATTATGCCATTCACTTAGCCAAAAAATTATGTAACTTCTTCCTAAAACAACATATCCAAAACCTGTATAGTCTTAAAATTACCATATATTCATAACATCTACAAAACTTATTAAAACATAAAACTGCAATAGTTCAGGCCAACCTATTACTATTGCATAATTTTGATTACAGATTTAAATGTCAATCTGGATAGAATATGTGCTACATAAGATCTACTATTCATTCCTTACAGTAATGTTTAATTGAACATTACTTAGACTGCAAGTATACCAAACTATTCATATTCTGCCACACAGAAAAAAAATACAAACAGTGGCACACAATAATATCAATAAAAATCCCACTACTGAAATATCATTATATGTGGTACAATCAAAGCAATTCTCAATATCAAAAAGGCTGCTGTTATTGATTTCAAAAAAAAGTAAACCAAATTACACTGCTATGAATCTCTAGTAATAAGAACTGACCAGTATGCTGTAAACATGAAAAGAGCTTATCTAATCTCTCTCGCATGGAAATTACTCTTGAACCAACCAAACTCCACATACAAGTCAAAAGGTGGGACACCTTATTACTAAAATACTCTGGATTAGAGATAGATGTTGAAAGTTTTTTCACTTGGTTAAACTATAAATTAAAGATGCCAAGAAATTATATCTTTGTCTCTTCCATTATCCAAGTGTAAGCAAACAAAGTTTACACATGAAGTAATTTCACAACTAGGTTACTTGTATATAGAGACTAATGACTTCACATCAGTTGCCTTAGTAGCCAATAATGCTTCACACATACCTTGATGGACACACATAATGCTATACATTATGGAAAGGGCCATTACCCAGACTGGTTTCGACCTTTATTGAGGAAGGACCTAAATCAGGCCAAGAAAAAAACTTAGTTTTTTTAGATATGTGGCAGGTAGAAGGAAGAATAATTATGACAAGATGATGTTAATGGATGAAAATTGTAGAATCATAACTGCTGCAGAAGACATCATTGAACAATTTATAAGAGTGTTTCATCCTCATCAGAGTGAAATCATGACAAACTCAAATATAGAGAATATAGGAGAGAGTGGCTTAATTGTGAGTGAACAAGAGGTATATGAAGAGATAAATAAGTTTGAGGTTACTTAGGTGATAGGATTTGATGACATATCACTGTGTGTCTTAAGGGAATTGGCAGTAGCATTGGCATGAGTGTTTAATAAGAGTCTTACAACAGCACAGGTTAGAAGAGAGTGGAAAGAAGGTAAAATTTTTCCACTGCATAAAGGTTAGGCTATGGCTACAATTTTTAGGTCAGTCTGTATAGCCAGAGTTGTGGTTAAGGTACTGGAGAGATTGGTAAGAGTAGGATACAGAAATGGGTTCATAACAGCAGTATTCTCTGTGGTTTTCAGCATTGGTTTGTTAAAGGAAGATCGTGTTTTACTAACTTAATTATGTACAATAACAAGGTGACAAATGTTTGGACAAGGAAGATGCATGTTATTATTATTATTCCTGACACCTCCAAGGAGTCCGAAGACTCATCGTGGGAGGACACCTACAACTGTCTCAACCACTACACCGAACCTCTACTACGAATCATCTCCATCAACGCCATCTACCGCCCACCAGAACTAGTATTTTTTGTTTGTAAATTGCGTGTATTCTGAAGGGCTGATTTGTCTGTATGCGGGATGAAAAACCTGAGTTTACAGGAGAAAAAACCCTGATACCTCCGTATGAGATCGGCTAACTCACCTTTGATTGAAATCGTTCAGATAAAGATTCCTCCCGTCGCGACGAGAAACAAACTTATAGTGTGGTATACTTAGATTTTGCAAAAGCTTTTGATAGATGACTGCTACATGACAAGCCCTTAAATAAATTGAAACAGATGGGATTGGATAACAGACTTCTGAGTTGGATCAGTGACTGACTGTCAAATAGGTATCAGGAAGTGGTAGATGGAGTGCAGTCCTGTAAGTGGTGTGTGTGTGTCTCAGGGATCTGTATTGTGGCCATTGTTGTTCAATTTCTATATTAATGATATTGGGATGAGTTTAACTGGTGACATGCAACTGTTTGCAGATGATGCAAAATTGTGGAGAATGATGCAGATGTTGTGGCCTTATAGGACGATTTGCATATTAGTTGGCAAGAGTATGGAACTGTCAGTTCAATGTTACATAGTTATACATTCTTTTCAAGTGTCATGGACAAAGTGTACAAGGTCCCACTATACACTGTATAAATTCCAGGTCCTTGTCCACCACAACACCCAGATCTCTCATCTCCTCCTTCTCCTTTAAAGTTTCCCTACCAATTGTATGTTTTGAAGTTTGGTAAGCAACGATGGAATATAAAGTATGCACTTTGTGGAGAAACTTAAAGGAGATGAGTGATCTTGGTGTGGTCATGTAATTCCGGGATCACATTGCACAAATTGTGAAGTTGTCACATCAGGTAACAGCACTGATGCGAAGGAAATCGATGTGCAGAAATAAAGAGGTTATGATATAAAGCGCCTTGATCAGGCCTCGTGTGGATTACTGTGCACAGATTTGGTTACTGGGTTTTCATTGTGACAAGGATATGTTAGAAAGGGTCCAGAGAAGATTCACAAAGGTCATACATGGTGTTTGGAATTTGGACTATGAAGATAGATTGAAAGAATGAATATTGCAAGTATCATGAATACTTCCATGTTGACCTGCTTGTTATCAGGTTAACATGGAAGATAATTTCTTAGAATGGGAACTGTATGAGGAGGTTGTGAGCAGAGGAGTGAGGAGAAGGTTCTTTGTATCCATGCAAAGTGGTTGGTGAGTGGAATGCATTACTGGTGTGTGTTTTATGAATGTAGAAATTGAACTGTTTAAGGCATGATGGAATGAGTTTTGTGTGTGATAATGTTAGCAAAAGGATAAGAAAAGGAATTCAGATAGGAAGTAGGAGATGAGGGGGGAGGGTTTGAGGTTTAGGTTTGGAAGCTAAGCTAGAATTGAGGGAAAGAGATTGTTAAGAAAGACTACATACTTTCATCAATAGTAACATCTAATTTAGAGATAAATGGAAGAAGTTAGGTCAAATTTCCCTTCTAAACTTGATAACTAGGAAAATTGAGTGTGTCAGATTTAAAAAAATAAATAAATAAAACACTGTGCGAGGGTTTAAAGGTGAGTTGCAAACTGATAATTTTCGAAATGTGGAATAAAATGTTGGAGTAAGTACATAATATTCATGGATTGGAATTCTTTCCTTATTTCCAGTAAAGTCCATGACAATTTGTAGCCAGCCTATTATAATTGTTCCATTTTTGTGTTTCTGGTTCAGTTACATGAGTAGCCCAAAAAAGTTTATTAAAGCTCTGAATTATGTTCTTTTTTTTTTTTTAAGCCACTTCAAGCTTTTAGTGAGCAGGGTAGTCATTTTATATTAAGAGATGAAGTTCATCCCATCTAATGACATTCACAATTAAGCATGTATGTAGAATTTGCACCCATAGACTTTTGAAAGAGCAAAGATACTAACCACATGGCCAACAGGGCCACAATTACAATTCTTTTTATGTGACTCCCACCCACAAAAGGTTTTAAATATATATTCTTTTATATAGATTTCCTTTCATATTCTAACATATTCTTTCATACATTAATGCTGCAGGTGAGCTAAAAAAAAATTTTTCTATTTTTATTCATTTTATTTATTTTCTTTTTCTTTTTTTTTTATTATTTTTTTTTTAAAAATAATTCAGAAAGTGTGCTGTAGACACCAAACAAGGAACATTTCCAAGCCACTTCAAATAAACAACGAAAGGGTCTCACACCATGAGATGAAATTCATCTCCTGCCTAAAGACAATCACAAGTATCCATGCTCACAGTGGGATTTCAGCCCATAGCCTGTTAGTTGAAGGGTAGATTCCCTAACTGCTTGGCCAACCAAGCTGGCAAATTCTAAATTAAAACAATTATTATAATAGGCCTGTGACATACTTTGGTTCCAAATTCCACATGAAATCTCTTCGGTAAGAAAAGATCCACAGTTCATTAACATCTTACCCCCCCCCATCATGTTTTAGATTCTATTTGAGAGCTGATATTATTCGAGCAGCAGAACAACATAACATCATATAATGAATGTTTATTTTCTTGATCATCTAACTAGAGTAATTATTTGGACAATAGATCAAGTGTTAACTAATAAATATTTATTAAACCTACTAGTTTCCACCAAACTATAGCTGTTGGCATCTTCAGGATACAAGCACTGGTTAAAAAACATTACACATAAATAACTGTAAATTCTAACGATTATAGTTGCAAACTGAAATAGCATTGAACGTGAGTGATACACATATCACGAGTACATGATTAACTAGTTGTTGCTAAGGAACGTTCTGTAGGTTGCATTGAAGTTCGTTTCCTGTGTGTTGAGAGATCTAATTAGGGTTTTACATATCTCTGGGAGTATTAAACTTTGGTTCCTGTTAAGGTTATCAACAGAGCGAGCGACTGTAGCTGCTTCTTTAAACATTCGGGAGTGGTAGTCTTCTTCTATGTAAGGGGAACAGCTTTTATCCCACTTAATGACATGGTTAGTTGTAGAAAAATGAGATGACAGGCCTGTTGTTTGTTGTTTTTGATGTAACCAATGTGCTCCTTCTGTCTAATTTCGAGGCTTCTCGATGTCTGCTCGATGTAACTTAAACCACATGAGCATGGAATATTGTAAACTCCAGCATATTTATAGAAAGGATGGTTATCTTTTGGAGATCTTAGTAGTTTACAAATTGTTTCTGTAGCTTTGAATGTCACTCTTATTTTGTGTGGTTTGAGGAGATTAGTCAGCTTGTTGGAGATGCCACTCACATACGAAATCACGATAGTTTTAATATGTTGAGTATACAAATACAGGTCACTATCTACATTTCAGCTCCTCTCACTATAAACTCAGCATAGTACACATGTTAAAGAAAAGAGCTTCCGCATCCCAACAGATAACAAGGACCCTCAAGATGAGTTAATGTTGATATCTAATAATCTTTACTTGAACGGCTACCCACTAAGACTCGTCAACAAAATCCTTTTCTCTGAACCACCACAAAGAGAGCTAGAGGATATGCGATTCCGTATGTGAGTGACATCTCCAACAAGCTCGCTAATCTCCTCAAACCACACAAAATAAGAGTGACATTCAAACCTATAGAAACAATTCGTAAACTACTAAGATCTCCAAAAGATAACCATCCTTTCTATAAATATGCTGGAGTTTACAATATTCCATGCTCATGTGGTTCCAAGTTACATCGAGCAGCCTCGAAATTAGACAGAAGGAGCACATTGGTTACATCAAAAACAACAGACAAGACATATCAGGCCTGTCATCTCATTTTTCTACAACTAACCATGTCATTGAGTGGGATAAAAGCTGTTCCCCTTACATAGAAGAAGACTACCACTCCCGAATGTTTAAAGAAGCAGTTACAGTCGCTTGCTCTGTTGATAACCTTAACAGGAATCAAGGTTTAATACTCCCAGAGATATGGAAAACCCTAATTAGATCTCTCAACACACAGGAAATGAACTTCAATGCAACCTACAGAACGTTCCTTAGCAACAACTAGTTAATCATGTACACGCAATACGTGTATCACTCACGTTCAATGCTATTTCAGTTTGCAACTATAATTGTTAGAATTTTACAGTTATTCATATTTGTGTAATATTTTTTAACCAGTGCTTGTACCCTGAAGATGCCAACAGCTATGGTTTGGTGAAACTAGTAGGTTTAATAAATATTTATTAGTTAAGTTGATCTATTGTCCAAATAATAACATCATATATTTTGGCAATCTCTCCCATTTTTTTTTTTTTTTTTTAAAAAAAAAAAAAATCGGAGTGAGCTTGCAGCCATCCCATGGCAGAACATATTGCAAGGAAAAGATGTTAGCAGTGCTTGGGATAAAATCAGCGGGTATCTGAGGAAAGCAATATCAGATTGTGTTCCCATGGTCAGGAGGTCAAACAAGGCAGGCATTAGATGGATGAGCAGTAGTATCAAGCTTGAACTGCAAAAAAAGAAAATGTTATGGAGAATTTACAAGGAGAAAGGCGATCAGGACACCCATGAGCAGTACAAGGCTCAAGCTAGGAAGGTTACCAGCATAGTAAGAAAAGCTAAATCAGATTATGAGAAGACCTTAGCCAAAGAGATCAAGGGTAATCCCAAAGAGTTCTTCCGCTATGTGGCAAGTAAGAGGAAGAATGACTTCGGAAGGATAACCTTAGTGGGTGCTGATGGTATTGAGGTGACAAAATCAGATGTAATAGTCGAGTTACTGAGTGATCACTTTTCAAAAGTCTATCACCCAAGTGAGGATATCTCTATACCTATAGCAATACCTAATGTGAGAATTGAAGCTAAAGAATCAGAGGTATTAAATATATTGCAAAACTTAAATGCAAACACTGCGGTAGGCTTAGATGGAATATCAACTCGGGTGTTGCGTGAATGTGCAAATGAATTGTCAACCCCTCTTACCTGGATATTTAATTTAAGTTTGAACTCTGGTATGGTCCCTAGGGAGTGGAAGTTAGGCAAAGTGGTTCCTTTGCATAAGGGTGGCTCTAAAACTGCGGTATTGAATTACAGACCAATCACCATCTCAGGAGTAGTGGTAAAAGTATTGGAAAAGTTGGTTAAAGACAAAATTCAAGAATGGGTGGATCAGGATATGATACTCTATAGAGGCCAACATGGTTTTGTTAAAGGTAGATCCTGCCTTAGCAATCTATTAACTATTCATAATAGAATAACATCTGAGTTGGACAAAGGAACTGGCTACACAGTGGTACTTCTGGATTTTGCTAAGGCTTTTGACAGGATACCCCATAGAACACTGTTACGCAAATTGGAGCAGATGGGAATGGATAATAAATTGGTGATATGGATAGGAGAATGGCTCAGGGAGAGATACCATAAGGTGGTGTATGGAGGAGCCGAGTCCAGAATGAGGCAGGTGACCAGTGGTGTGCCTCAGGGCTCTGTGCTTGGGCCAATGTTGTTTAATTTGTATATAAATGATATAGGAAACGGCTTAAAGGGAGATATTCAGTTGTTTGCTGATGATGCAAAGTTGTGTAGTGCAATAAAAAATCAAGCTGATGTTGAAAGTTTGCAGGAGGATTTAAATAAGCTGGTAAAATGGGCAAAAGAAAATGGATGTCAGTTCAATGTGGAAAAGTGTAAAGTCATGCATTTTGGGATTAAAAGATTACCAGCTGTGTACTACATCGATGGAAAGGTACTCCAAGAGATTGATGAGGCTAAGGACTTAGGGGTATTGGTAGATAGGGAGATGAAGTTCAGAGGACACATTGCTAAGGTGTCCAAGATTGCACATAGGATTACTTGGTTGTTGAGGAACACACTGACATCCAGAGATAAAGAGGTTATTATTCCCCTTTATAAAGCATTGATACTTCCACATTTGGATTACTGTGCTCAGGTCTGGTCACCTGGATTCCTTGGAGATGAAGAGGCTGTGGAGAGGGTTCAGAGAAGAGTGACCAAGTTGGTGAGTGATATAAAAAATGCTCCCTACATTGATAAATTGAGAGCTTGTGGATTGCAGAGATTGGTTGATAGGCGAAGAAGAGGGGATATGATAGAAACATTCAAATTACTAAAAGGTTTTTATAGGATTGATGCAGGGGAAATGTTTCAGCTGTGTGATAGTGATGGAAGAACAAGAGGTCATCTCTGGAAATTAAAGAAGAGTGTGGTTAACAAAGGTGTCAGAACAAGGTTTTTTGCCTGGAGGGTGGTGAATGAGTGGAATTCATTGCCTGACTTAGTTGTGAGCTCTTTGTCTGTAAATGAATTCAAGAAGAGATATGACAGATATTGTTTTGCTAGTTTGGGTCTCCCGCGATGAGTCTACTGACTCCATGGAGATACCCGTAATAATAATAATAATAACATCTGGTATCATTTCTTCCCTACCTACTGAGCTTTGACAAAAATCACTTCAGCCATACATTAGAGCAATAGGATGCAGACCCCCCCCCCTCCTTTACTATCTTGACATATTCTTACATCAGCCAAAAAACCCTAGTTGAGACAAGGTGGTTAACTGGTAGTGGAAGGAATATGTTAAGAATACGTAAAGCTAGAAAAGGAAGAGATAGGGTAGTTGGTAAGGAGGACTGCTTCCTATTGCTATAATGTATGGAAGAAGTGATTTTTGTTTATCCAGGACTTTGGTGATGTGCTAATAGCTACCCCTAACTCTAAAGTTTGTTTTTGCAATCTTGTAATTATCATTGGATAACTTCTTTTCTTTTCCTTTCCTGTTTCCTTAACTCAGTTTAAGTGTGTGTGTGTGTATATATACAGTCAATTCCGCTTAAATGGAACACATTGGGACTAATCCATTTTGGCCCAATTAAGTGGTTGCCCCAATTAAAAGAACTAATAATAAATTCTAAAATAAAATATGTAATATGTAGATAAATGAATAAGTAGGTAAAAATAATAATAATTAGGTACCTATTTTAATGGTTTATTAAACCAAAATACAGAAAATATTTGTACTTTATAAATTGTGCAAGAAAAATAATGCATACATGATAACTTTTACAATTTCAAATTTTAATTCTGCAAAAATGCATCAAGTGTAGTCTATCTTTTGCTTTTGAAATTTTGCAGTTTTACAAAATCAGTGCAGATGTAGGGCTTCCTTCATTACCTTCCTGCATAAAATAACGCTGTAACCTGACTATAAATTTTTTGGCCTCACGATTAGTTACAAGCACAGGTGGGTCATCATCCTCATCATCGCATTCTTTGTCAAATTTTTGACGTTTGGATTTAATGACTTCAACAATTGCATCTTCAAAGTTTTCATTTTCATCATAACATGGTAAATTGTCATCTATTGTCGAAAATTCTTCATTATTCATGATAGGAGCTTGCAGTATGTCTTCATTTTCATCACTACTGAAAATTTCAAGAACCTCCAAAGGTTTTAAACCACAAAAAGCAAAGCAGTTTTGTATTGTGCTGCTTTTTATAGCTCGCCAACTGTCAGAGACAAACTGTATTGCTTGCAAAATGGAAATTTTTGCACTGATCTCTGGCTGTTGATGAACTTGTCAATAGGTTTTCATCAATGGATTCCAGAATGTAATTAACCAATTTTCCTCGATGCAACGTCTTTAAATTTTTTATCATCCCCATGTCCATTGGTTGCACTAAGGATGTTGTATTAGGAGGAAGAAATTCCAGCCTTATATTTTTTAGATTATCTAAATGAGGGTGTGCAGCACAATTATCAAAAAGCAACAAAATTTTCCTCTGCTTAGGAAAAATTTCAGAAGTCATCCACTCATTACTATTGGCATGTTACTTTACTGGTAAACTCTCTATTCTTAGCCCCTTAAAGCATTGAGGCTTAGCATTTTTTCCTATGAATAGTAGTTTTTGTTTGCCCGTACCCGACATACTGTGTTATCCTGGGTAGACTGTGGTCTACCCAGGATAACACAGTAATGCGGTCCATTGCCCTTTTATACCCTGACAGTGTAATGTGCTAATAACACAGGGAGCCGTCTAGCGTAGCACGATAATAGAGGCTGGTTTCATCAGTGCTGTAAATATCATATGAACAGAAATTCTCTAAAAAAAAGTAAGGATTTTAGTATTTTGCCATTGTTCAGCGCTTACATTGTCGGCACTGCCCTTTTCACCGTGCACTTTTTTAAATTTGATATTGTGTCTCGCTTTCCATCGAGACAACCAACCAGCAGTTGCTTTAAAATTGTTGTGGTCCAGCTTTTTAGTAATCTCCTCTGACTTCTCCTTCAACACTGGGCCGCTGATGTTCACGCCTCGCCTGCTAACTATAGAAAACCATTGATCTAATGCTTCTTCGACTTCTGGAACCTTTCATGCTTTCTTTTGGATGTTCCTGGAATTTCTTTCTGTAACGTCCACTCCTCACGTAGTTGATTTTCTTGTTGTAGGAGACGCGCTATGGTAGATTTTGGTACACCAGTTATATCAGCAAGTCTACGATGGCGTGTATTTAATGGCTGGCTTTTAATTTTATCCAGCAAAGCAATTTTACTTGAAAGTGTAAAATCATTTCTTGGCATCTTGGCAAAGATTTAAAAATTTTAAATAAAATTGACACAATAAATTGATATCACTAGGTACAGTATATAGTAAGGGTAGATTCTTAAGCAGACGCGTACTTGCCAGGCGCATGATGAAAGATAACTGATTCGCACCACGCTAATGTTGCCATATTAGTGTACATAGTGTTGCCATATTTTCAAAAAATCCATAAAATATATCAAAAATTGCTAAATTCCTTTTCAGCTACTATCCCAATTAAGCGAAAAGTTGTCCCAATTAAGAGTTTAAATTATGTATTAATATGTTGGTTCGGTTTCCGTTCTTTGAGATTTGGCCCAAAAAAGTGGCTGCACCAATTAAACGGAATCGACTATATATATATTGTCCCCCTTCATAATCAAAACATTCGAATCTTTAAATTACATATTAAAAATAAGTTTTACACACACACATATGCACAGGAGTATATAGACCCTCCATAGACATTGGTAGTGACCATGCCCCAAAGCAAGAAAGACCTAGCCTCTAATTTCATCACATACACAAGAAACCATTATAAGGGCTTTTTCAAGAGAAGGTAAGTCAGCTGGTCCTACAAGGTAGAGGTGAGCAATGTTTCGTTGCTCACCTCTGCTTTGTGCTGCGTGCCTGCATGCAACAGTCATTTAAAAATATAAAAGGTATAAATTTGTAAAGGATTATACACATGTGGGTAAATATTATAATTTTTTCTGTGCACACATGCACATTTCTATGCTGTCTAACTAGAGTACATCATGTGTATGTAATAACATATATTTCATTGGCATGTTTGAACTTTAAATTTTGAGATCATAAGTTGGATGGGTTACAGTGAATTTGATAGTGGAATAATATGTTTAGTGTAAAAAGATTAAAAAAAAATTTGAAGGAAGTATTATATTGTTGTTTTTTATATTTTTTGTTTTTAGGTGGTAGTCAGCCACCTCCAAAACCTCAGAGATCCTTTCAGCAGTCTGTAACTCCAATGACTAAAGGTGTCAGATCTACACCTCCACCATCAGGTCCCCCTTCTTCTATACCCTCTCCACGATCAGGGCAGCCCCGTAGTTTAGGTATGAATGATAAACTTAAGAATTCTATGAATATGTTTTTAGTATTTTCCTTATTGTTTTGCATTTTTGATCTTTTATTGTTTAGCCTTTTTCTTTCCTTTTTGTGTTTATGAGATGCTTCATATAAACAAAGTTAGAGCGGCAGTATATTTGCCAATAATTTTAAAAAGTAATATATATTATTATTATTAAGATGTGACATTTATTAGAACCAAAAATATGTTGGAATAAAAAGCAGACATATAAATAATTTCTAGCATAAATAATTCCTATCCATCATATCTTCCCTAACAGCTAAGTAATAACTTGGCATCTTAAAAACCTGATTACTATAACAGGGAAGATTGTAGACCAAAACTTATCGTTAACTTTTTTTAATATTTTAAAAATGAAAGCTCCAAACTAAAGTCATCAAGCTGAAGTAGAAGAAGATAACTGGTTATAGTTATATATGATTTGTTTTCTCAGATCTTGCTTTGTATTTTCATTGTAAAATAATTTCAGAAAAAGCCTTTGTGCTTAGGAGGATAACCTAGTTTTTTTTTTTTCTATTATTATAACTCATTTTACAGATCAGCAGACAAGTTCTATAACAGATTGTCATAGAAAGTTTTTTCCATCAAATTAGAGAAAATTTACTATCCATCATTATAGGATAGCAAAAACTAGAGAGCGTACATGAGCAAGGAAAAGAAAGATGAGATGGAGGGGTAAATGATAAGCAAGAGAGCAATGAAGGAGATATAACCATTATTTTGAATTTAGGCAAAGACATTTGATAGGATGCCACATGATAAATTGATATTTAATTTGCAGTGCTTGAGATTAGATACAGGTTAGAATTGGATTGGAAATTGCCTGTCTAGTAGATATTAGTGTTGTGTATGGGGAGGAGTAGTAGTATCAGAGAAAAGGAAGTTCACAAGTAGAGTTCCACAGGGACTTGGGCATGGTCACTACCAATGTCTATGGAGGGTCTATATACTCCTGTGCATATGTGTGTGTGTGTAAAACTTATTTTTACCTGAATAATACTGTCACTGGCTTGCTGGGAGATATTTAGTTATTTACTGATGATGTCAAGGTTAACAATAATATTGCCAATGTGATAGCACTTTAGGAGGATTTAAATAAGCTGGATACATAGGCACAATAGGGATGTCAAAAGTTTATTTTTCACTTGGTTAGACTATAATAAATTTACTTTAATCCTTTATCCAAGTGTGTGCAAACAAAGTTTGCACCTGAAAGTATCTTCATGACTGGGGCAAAGTGGTACAACACTGGGCAACTCTTTGCAAAGGTGGAGCAAGCTACCAACACTCCTATCTCAGTATCTCCCATAATGCAAAACACATCTCCTTGCGGATATGTATAATGTTATGCATTAAGGGAAGGGCCACTACCCAGTTTCGACCTTTATTGAGGCCTCTTCAGTGGGAGCCAGGCCCAAGTAGAGATACCAGGCAGAAGCATTAGCAAGGTCATCTCTACCTATAGGAGTTGCCAAATGGTTTGCCACCTTTTTAATAAAATATTCTGGATTTAGAGAAAGATGTTGAAAGTTTATTTTTCACTTGGTTAGACTATGGGTAGTGGCCCTTCCCTTAATACATAACATTATACATATCTGCAAGGAGATGTGTTTTGCATTATGGGAGATACTGAGATAGGAGTGTTGGTATCTTGCTCCACCTTTGCAAGGAGTTGCCCGGTGTTGTACCACTTTACCCCAGTCATGAAGATACTTTCAGGTGCAAACTTTGTTTGCACACACTTGGATAAAGGATTAAAGTAAATTTATTATAATAGGGATGTCAGTTTAATGCAACTGAATGCAAGATCTTAATATTTTAAATTTAGGAATGCAGTTCAAAGGTGATGAAGGTAAATCTTGAATAATAACAATGAAAGAATGCAAATTGGGGAAAAAAAAACAAAAAAACTCGTAATCAAATTCCTGACATGTAACCTTAAGGGGTGTACAGAATATGATAGTATTGCATGAAAAACTTACATCACCACTAACTTCCTATCTACAATTTTCCTCCAAATCAATCAGTTACCTGTCAAGACCTCCAACATCATCAGATCTTATATTTCTGTCTTCTAAGTCTTTTTTCTCAGTGGCAAAGAACACTTGTTTTGCTAATCTTTCCTGTCCCATTCTGTTTAATAACCATATCACCTTAGATTAGCTCTGCTAATACATTCCCAGATGCTAATAATGTCAAGTTCATTCCTAATAGCCTCGTTTTTAATATGATATTGCCATTGATGCCATCTGTTCATTTCCCTAATCTTTCTCAAGATCTCATTTCTGTGGTCTCTAGTTTTTGGTCAAGTGTTTTATTTCTAACCCAGCTCTCAGATCCACAAGTTAAAATTGTATACAGCTAATTTAGTGTTTTGACTAATTTCTCTCTTATTCCATATAAATTTATTCACTTGACATCCTATTATATCAGCTTTGTTGATTCTGTGGTCTACCCATATTTAGTTTACCATCTTCACTAAAAATCATGCCTAAGTAGCTGAAATGTTTTACTTGTTCTATAAGTACTCCATTCACCTTGCAGTTGATATTTTCAATGCTTCTGCCTATTTTCATTGTCTTCGTCATGCTATTGCTGGTTTTCATACTAAATTTATTATAACAGTTATTCAATTTAGTCAGGGAATCTTACAGACTTGTACTGGATTTATTTAGAAGTATAACATCACCTGCATAAAGTAGAACGCTGAGATTAACATCTCCAGTTTTTATATCAGGTTTAGTACCACTTTCCTTCATAATGTGATCCATATAGATGATGAATAATAGAAGGGATAATGTACATCCTTATCCTGACAGCAGATTTAGTATTAAACCGTTTTCCTGTACTTCCTTCATTTCGAACTGCTGACTTACAACTCAAATAAAGACTACGCATCGCTTGATATTATTATTATTACCACCCCAATACCTCATGGAGCCAAAGACTCATCTGAGAGGTCCTTTTATTACACACACAGCCCATCATACAGTGTTTTAAACACATTCAAACTCTTGGCAGACACCACATTCTCAGGCAAGGCATTCCAATCATTCACAACTCTGCACGAAAAAAAACCTTCCTCTCACTCCCCTACTCACACCCTCTTTATACAGTTTCTAGAGATGACCTCTGGTTCTCCCCTGATCTCCCACTATTTTCTGTAAAACTCTCCAACATTGATCCTATAACAACCCCTTACCAACTTGTAGGTCTCTATCATATCTCTCCTCTTCCTCCTGTCCACCAGACTCTGCAAATTACATCTTCTCAATCTTTCCTCATACTCGACATTCCAGAGCTCAGAAACTACCTTAGACTCTCCTTTAGACCCTTTCCAACATCTCTTTATCTTTCTGAAAACCCAGTGACCAAATTTGGGAACAATAGTCCATGTGTAGCCTAATCAAAGCCTTGTACAATGGAACAAGAATCTCCCTTCTTCTACATGTCAGTGTCCTCCGTATCATTCCTAGAAACTTTTCTGTTGTCTTCACAATTTTGGCGATGTGTCCCCTAAATTTTAGATCCTTATCCACTATCACCTCCAGATCTCTTATTTCCTCTACTTCCAACAATATATTCTCACCAAGCATAAATTCTGCATCCCACCTTTGTTTTCCAAATTTTAAAACCTTACATTTTGCAACATTGAACTCGCATCTCCATTTCTGTGCCCAATCACTCAATCTATTCAAGTCTTCCTGTAATGCCACAACATCTTCACTATACTTCATGGTTTGTCCTAGCTTTGCATCATCTGCAAACAACTGAATATCTCCATCCAAATCTTCACCTATATCATTAATATATACACGTTAAACAGTGATGCACCTAAAACAGACCCCCTGAGGCACTCCACTAGTGACTTTCCCATACACAACTTTTTGATGCCTATCAGATAGCCAGTCTCCAATGCAATGCACCAATCTAATATCCAACCCCATCTGCTCTAGTTTGACTGTCAACCTATCATGAGGTACTCTATTAAAAGCCTTTGCAAAATCCAAGTATATTACTGTGTATCCTTTTCCTCTGTCCAAGGAAGCAGTCACTTTATTGTAATATAATGAGTAAGTAGATTACTAAAACATGACCTTCCTTTAGAAAATCCATGCTGTCCATCAAAGATAATACCATTGTTATCAACTCAACTCTGGATCCTAGTTCTCACAAGTTCCAACAACTTAACCACAACACCTGACACACAGATAGGCCTATAGTTTGATGTTTGAGTTCAATCATCTCCTTTATGAAGTGGCACAATCTTGCCCTCCTTCCACTCCTTAGGAACTTGACTGAGTGCAAGACGCGTATGAAAAAAATATGTCAAGGCAGGTGTCAACTCCCTGCTACATTCCTTCAGAATACATGGTGATATATTATCAAGTCCCACAGCCTTATTAACATCTAGTTTACTCAACTCCTCATACACCTCTTGCTCACTTACAGTCAGTCTCTCCTCTCCATCATCTACTGCTCTCAATTTCTCCATGTAGTCATATTCACAAGATTGAAAGACCTTTATGAACTGTATCTCCACCACACATTTTGCAACAGCTGTCTTTATACCATTTTCTCCTATCAATGTCATCTTTCCATAATCATTCTTTCTTTTGCTGGCTACTTATCAAAAGAACCCTTTAGGATTTCCACTTCTCTTTTGCTGCCACCACAATGCCCTTTTTCTCTGTATCACATGCTTAATCTCTTTATTCATCCATCTCACACCCACCATATTTAGTCTTCTCACCTTGGAATACATTTAGACATTGCATCTACTAAACAGTTTTTGAAAATTCCCCAAGCTGCATTGATCTCTTTTCCAGCTAACTCCTCATTCCATGCTACACACACAAGCTGTCTCCTGAGCTCTTCATAATCACCCTTCCTTGTAGTTCCACATATACCCTTTTCTCACAGAGGTCCTCACACTGCTGGCAACCACCCAGGTCCATTGACACCATGCAACTGTAGCGCTTTGAACAGCTTCTTTTTTAGCATCCTGTCTTACGCCTTTCCCAGATCTACAAAACTTAAATACAGATCTTTGTTATATTCCCATGATTTCTCAACTATTTGTTGTAAAGTGAAAATCTGATCCTGACAGCCTCTATATGGCCTGAATCCAGCTTGTTCTTCACCAAGCTTCCCTTCCACAATCCTTCTCAACCGTTTCAAGTATACTTGCATAAATCTTACCAGGAATACTCAGTAGGGAAACACCTCTGTAATTCTCATATGCAATTTTATTTCCCTTTTTTTTTGTATATGGGTACTATGAGAGCTCTACTCCAATCATCTGGTATTCGTCCTTCTGTGCAGGCCTTCTGAACTATGTAGTGCAGCCACTGTAAGACATTTATACCTCAATACTTGGGCATTTCTGGTTGAATATTATCTACTCCAGCTGCCTTTCCACATTTCAGGCTTTTGATGGCTTTTTCTACTTCAAGTATGGATATCTATTCCTGATTGCATCCCTGATCAGCGTTTTTTACCACTGTGCTGTCACTGATTATTTCATTTAGCAATTTTTGCAAAGTAATTACTCCATACATCAAGGATATCTTTTTCTCCAGTTTTCCCTAAATTTCCTCCATTTCTGAGCGTTTTCAACAGCCTCCAGAATATTGTGGCATCTTCTTGATATTTATTTTCTATGTTATTACCAAAGTTTTCCCATGACTTTTGTTTAGCTAATTTTACACAGTGTTTAGATTTCTTACATTTGTCTCTGTATTTTGTAAGAACACAAGCTGACTTATTTGTCAGGAACTTTTGATATGCTTTCTTCTTTATCTTCACTCCTCTTAAACTTCCTGTGTCCATCATGGAGTTCTGATTTTTCTATCCTTGCAGACAACTCACCACCACATGCCTCTCTGGCTGAATCAATGTTTTCTTCAGGATTGTCACTGAATCTCGGTTTCTGTTCTCAAACTTTTTAATTTTTTCTTAAATAATGTTTGTGTATTTATTATTATTAAACAAGACCTCATGGAGTCAAAGACTCATCTAGGAGGTCCATTTATCTCACACACATCTCATCATACCGTGTCTTAAACACATTCAAACTCCTTGCAGACACCACACTCTCAGGCAAGGCATTCCAATCACTTGCAACTCTGCATGAAAAAAACCTGCCTCTCACTCCCCCTACTCACACCCTCTTTATACAGTTTCCAGGGATGACCTCTGGTTCTCCCCTGATCTCCCACTACTCTCTGTAGAACTTCCCCACCATTGATCCTATAGTCTATATTTTTCTATATATTATATAGTCTTTCTATATATTATATATATAGTCTATATATTTTAGTCTACAATTCACATCTGAGAGTTAATCAACTTTTATTCGCTTTAAAAATTTCTTACATTTTCTTCTTTTCAGTATAAAATACAATTTTATCGTGCTCAAGACTAAATGGTGATCACTTCCATTTTCAAATCCTCTGTACACTCTAGTGTCCTGCACTAATGAGAAAACTTTACTATCGACCATGACATAGTCAATAAGACTATTCTTATTCCTTGCTCCATGTGAATTTGTGCACATTTTTATGTTGGAACATGGTGTTATTAATAACCAATCCATGTCCTAATCAGAAATCCATCAGGTATTTGCAATTATCATTAGCTTTGCTCTTTTCTCCAAAGTTTCTCAAAATATTTTTGTATGTCTGACAATCATTTCCTACTCTCCCAACAAGGACCAACTTTTCATTTTTCATTGTGTCAGTTTCTTTCTCTAAAGCTTCAAAAAATTTCTCCACTTCTACCTTAGTAGAACCTTCTGTGGGATCATAGGCACAAATAAGTCTCATTGTCCAGTTCACCATTCTAATATTTGCCTACATCACTCTATTTGATATTGGCTGCCATTCAAGGAGATTAGCCTCATGTTTAGTGTTGAATACTATAGCTACTCCTTCATTTCCTTGATTGTCATTTCCTGAATATAACATTTTGTATTTATTGCTCAAAAAGATCTCACCAGTTTTTGTCTTTTTTGTTTCAGTCACCCCTATTGTATCAATCTGGTACTTATCCAATTCCTCAGCTAGCTCCATTTCTTTGCCATTCAGGCTTTTTTATGTTGATAGTACCAATCTTGAACGCTTTTGATGTTGAGTTCAGGGTGTGTTTTAGGATTTGTTCCAGTAGCTGACTTTTCGCTGTTCGCTCTGGTTCCCTGGTGAAGACAATGGGGTCCTTGTTTAACCCACCGATGCCCCAGCTGGTGTGAGATTCTGTCATGTTGTACCATCATTTTAAATTGTGGTTTAAGCCAGTAAGAATACAATTTGGTTGGCTAAATCCCAAACTGCCATTCCATCCTTGTTCATTCAGTATCCAGGTAGATATCTAACAGGTGCACCATGAGAAGGTGAGGATTGGACATTAGGTCAGAAGCCCTGGTCAGTTCTCTGCATCCCTTTAAAGATTATGTGAATTTCTCCTCTCACTTATACAGTTTGACCTTTAAGCACCCCCATTTTTTTAAAAAGGTTTTTTAAAAAAAACTCTTCATATCAAAATAAGTTAATTTGAATATACTTCTGTTTGCTTATATCACATCATCATAAAAAAAATATGTAAACAAAAAATGTAATTTCTAGGTTCTCTCTTTATAGTTGCCTAGATTCTATATTAATTACAGTCAGCTGACACGAAATGAACTATTCACTGAGTACCTACAACTGAAGGTAATTAACCAAATGTCCCACTCATCAAAAAAAAAAAAAAAATTTATTTTGCTATACTAATGCAGGAAGTTTTTATTTATCACATACTGGATTCTGATATTAACTGATGAAAACTCTCTCTCTCAAAGCCTTCATCAGAGGCTTTGAGAGCAAGCCTCTGATCCAGACTCTATCATAGTCCAACGTCAAGTCAGTGAGTCAGTCAGAGATAGCATTTGGGAATGGAAAATTAATTTCTTGAGTTTTTGAGAGACAACTATCTTAGGCTGCACACAAGGATTGAGAGTCTTAGATCTGATCATTTCATCAGAGGATGGGATTGTGAGTAGGATGTCACACTTCTTTCCAGTCTGTAGTAGCTAGCCATAGGAATATATCTGTGAGGAAAGGCTATATGTGGAACCACAAGGCTGGTGACTATGAAAAGCATAGGAAACAACTTGGAGCTATAGCCTGTAATTCTACAATATACATCTTCTCCCTGTTGAGTCAAGCTTGACTCCCCATGGTGTGCCCTGTTTACACAAAAGGACTCTTGCAAATCCAACAAGGAAGATATCCTGTGGCAAAAGGATATCTTCTTGGTTGGAGGAAATGCCCACTAGACCTAGTAGGTAGATGATCTTCGTAGCCCCCTTATTGGGGACCTGAAGTGGTGAAGACTATATTTGGCCTTCAAAGCATGGGATCCAGTTTGTCTTCCCCTCTCTTCTCTTCCCTATGCAGTGTAAGTATTCTTCAAGAGCATGCCAAATGTACTGAGAGATCCAGAACTTTTTCCATTTAGAGGATACATCAGTAAAAATAGTTGTATCACAGACTGGTTGCCAGAGATTATATACACCTGAACATGTCAGTAATGTCAGGAGGCTTACTGGACAGCTGTCACATATTCCAGCTATCATGTACTCTGCCAGATTGCTCCTCAAAATAGAGAGAGAGAGAGAGAGAGTCCGAGTAGTGTAGTGGTATGTGGAAGGACAAAGACACCCATACAGAGAGAGAGCTGTCTTCTCTTACTGCATGTTCCCACTCTTTCTTTTCATCCAACAGTGAACCATAGATGAAACAGACAAACAGCGACACTACTAATCCATTCGAATAAATCAAACCAAATACAATATTCTAAACATACCAAATCCCTACCAAAAAAAATCACTTTTACATCCACTTTACAAACACCCATGGCCTAAAATTCTAACATAAATGGCATTCATTATCACTTGCAAACATTCAGACCTCCTCTCTTGAAAGAAACTTAAACTGCAGCTATATCACCAGTAGTTCACCTTTAGTGCCCAAATTACACTCTTCACTATTCTGCACCTTTATACCTGTGTCTCTGTGCAGTTCAACATTGCCTACCAGAGAATGTCAAATTTAGACTTCCCTGCTTTTGATATTGTGATATGCTCTCCAATATCTGCCATTCTTGCCAACTTCTATTTAGAAAACTAGAATAAAAAGAATTAAATGATTAATCAAAAAACCTTCAGTATGTCTCTTCACTGTACGGATGATGTCTATGCTGTTTGGAATAATTCATGTGAACAACTAGACATCTTCTTACAAAAAATCAATAGACTTCAGGACGGATTCAATTTCACTATGTAACTTTAATCAAACAGAACTATATCTTTCCTTGATGTTCTCATAAAAAGAAAATTGGGTGATTCCTTATCGACATCTATATTTTTCTAGAACTTCACTTTTGAGTCGATATACTAGGGTGGTCTGAAAAGTTCTTGGCCTTGACCATAGATGGCAACACTATCGGCAAGATTTTGTTTTTCCAAGTTGGTAAATCTGTCATTATTATTATTATTATTATTATTATTATTAAACAAGACCTCATGGAGTCAAAGACTCATCTAGGAGGTCCTTTTATCTCACACACATCTCATCATACCGGGTCTTAAACACATTCAAACTCCCTGCAGACACCACACTCTCAGGCAAGGCATTCCAATCATTCACAACTCTGCACGAAAAAAACCTGCCTCTCACTCCCCTACTCACACCCTCTTTATACAGTTTCCAGGGATGACCTCTGGTTCTCCCCTGATCTCCCACTATTCGCTGTAGAACTTCTCCACCATTGATCCTATAGCAACCCCTTACCAACTTGTAGGTCTCTATCATATCTCCCCTCTTCCTTCTCTCCACTAGTCTCTGCAAATTACATCTTTTCAATCTTTCCTCATACTCAACATTCCAGAGGTCAGAAACTACCTTAGTCAGTCGCCTTTGGACCCTTTCCAACATCTCTTCATCCTTCTGAAAACCAGGTGACCAAATCTGGGCACAATAGTCCATGTGTGGCCTAATCAAAGCCTTATACAATGGAACAAGAATCTCCCTACTTCTACATGTCAGTGTCCTCCTCATCATTCCCAGAAGTCTTTGTGTTGTCTTCACAATTTTGGCGATGTGACCCCTAAATTTTAGATCCTTATCCACTATCACTCCCAGATCTCTTATTTCCTCTACTTCCAACAATATATTTTCACCAAGCATAAATTCTGCATCCCATCTTTGTTTTCCAAATTTTAAAACCTTACATTTTGCAACATTGAACTCACATTCCCATTTGCTTGCCCAATCACTCAATTTATTCAAGTCTTCTTGCAAGGCCACAACATCTTCACTACTCTTTATGGTTCGTCCCAACTTTGCATCATCTGCAAACAACTGAATATCTCCATCCAAATCTTCGCCAATATCATTAATATACAAGTTAAATAGTAATGGCCCTAAAACAGACCCCTGAGGCACTCCACTAGTGACTTTCCTTTTCCTGGATATTGCACCCCCATACACAACTTGTTGATACCTATCAGATAGCCAGTCTCCAATCCAATGCACTAATCTAATATCCAACCCCATCTGCTCTAGTTTGACTGTCAACTTATCATGAGGCACTCTATCAAAAGGTTTTGCGAAATCCAAGTATATTACTGTGTATCCTTCTCCTCTGTCCAAGGAAGCAGTCACTTTATTGTAATAAGTAAGTAGATTACTAAAACACGACCTCCCTTTAGCAAATCCATGCTGTCCATCAAAGATTATACCATTGTTGTCAACCCAACTCTGGATCCTAGTTCTCACAAGCTTCTCCAACAACTTAACCACAACACCTGACACACAGATAGGCCTATAGTTTGATGCTTGAGTTCGATCACCTCCTTTATGAAGTGGCACAATCTTGCCCTCCTTCCACTCTTTAGGGACTTGACCAAGTGCAAGACTCGTATTAAAAAAATATGTCAAGGCAGGTGTCAACTCTCTGGCACATTCCTTCAGAATACGCGGTGATATATTATCAAGTCCCACAGCCTTATTTACATCTAGTTTACTCAACTCCCCAAACACCTCTTGCTCACTTACAGTCAGTCTCTCCTCCCCATCATCAACTGCTCTCGATCTTTCCATGAAGTCACATTCACAAGATTGAAAGATCTTTATGAACTGCTCATTAAGTATCTCCACCACACATTCTGCAACAGCTGTCTTTATACCATTTCCTCCAATCAATGTCATCCTTCCATAATCATTCTTTCTTTTGCTGGCTACATATCGAAAGAACTCCCTAGGATTCTTTTTAGCTTCATTAGCTAACTGCTGTTCATACCTCTCTTTAGCTACTCTCACCAACCAAGTCACTCTCCTTGCCTGGTCTTTGTAGAACTCATGAAATTGGTTACTTCCACTTCTCTTATGCTGCCTCCACAATGCCCTTTTTCTCTGTATTGCATGCTTAATCTCTTTATTCATCCATCTCACACCTACCTTATTTAACCTTCTCACCCGTGGTATACATTTAGACATTGCATCCACTAAATATTTTTTGAAAATCCCCCAAGCTGCATTGATCTCTTTTCCAGCTAACTCCTCATTCCATGCTACACCTGCAAGCTATCTCCTGAGCTCTTCATAATCACCCCCCTTGTAGTTCCACATATACCCTTTTTTCACAGGGGTCCTTGCACTGCTGGCAACCACCCAAGTAATCACCTCATGGTCACTTTCGCCAATTGGTGGATGATTTGATACCTCATTGATAATTACATCCTCCGATGAGATGACCAAATCCAAGACCCTTAATCCTCTTGTGCCCTCTGTTACATACTGTCTGAGGTAGTTATCCCTCAAAAACTCAAGAAACTCATTTTCTTTACTTCCAGTTGCTATCTCTTCATTCCAATCTATATTGCCATAATTAAAATCACCCATAATGATCATCCTTTTCTTATTTGCTTGGCTTATTTGACTATACATTTCACTATCACCACCATCCACATTACCAGGTCTATAACAACATCCCACCAAGTATTTGAATCTATTCACCTCTATCTCACACCATACTGCCTCAAAACCACTGGCCCCATTTCCCCCTTGCATCTCTACCTTGTATGGACATAACTCTTTCTCTATCATCAATAGCACTCCCCCTCCCTTTTTACCCCTTCTATCCTCACGAAACACATCATACCTTTCCATCTCTATTCCTGTCAGGATGTCATCCTCATCTAACCTTGTCTCACTTATTCCGACAATCTCTGGGTGCACAGACGCAATTAGTGCAACCATTTCATCCGCCTTGTTTCTTATACTTCTAGCATTGGTATACAAACACAACAACTCATTTCTGGATCTACAGCTAGTTCCACTGATACCACTCACTCGATGTGATCTCTCCATGCTGGACTGGGGCCATTTCCCTTTCTGCTTCTTCATTTTAGAACCCTTTGCAATTCCATCTGTTTCCTTTTGATCCCTGATCATCCCATTACTTTCCTGCCTACACATTCTCTCACCTCCTCTTGGAGCATCCACCTTTCTCACGCTGTGTATCCCTGTCCACCCTGAGCCTCCCCGTTTCCCTGTTCCTCTTGCACACCCATTCTCTCATTATCTATACTCATACCACTCACTTCCACATTCATTTCCACTCCTTCAATCTCTCCTGTCTTACTCTCCTGCTCTTCCACATCACTCCCCTCTCGATCTGATTCATTCTCTCTATTCACTTCTCTACCTTCCAGCAGCAGTCTCTCCAAGCGACTCACACCATAACCACTCAAATGCAGTCCATCGCTCCCATACAGCTCACTTCGTCCCTCAAACTCATTCCACACATTAACAAACTGTACTCCCATCTCCTCACACATTTCAGCCAGAATATCATTCATAATCCTTGCTCTCCGCCTCATTTCACCACAATCATACCTAGGCAACACACTGACCACCCTTCCTGTCACACTATTCTCCTTTATCTTTCCAAGCAGTCTCCTGACATTCATTCTGACATGCTCCTTGTTCTCTCTCAAATCATTCGTACCAATTAATACAATTAACTCTTTTGCTCGTTCCCGCCTCATATTCAATGCCTCAATCACTCTACTCATTTTACCGCCTGGAAAACATACCTTGTGCATTTTATCCTCTAGCACACCTTTAATAATGGAGTCACCATACAATGCCACTCGCTCATCTTTTGTTAACTCTTTCATGCCATCATGATTTATTTTAATAGTTTTGACCTGCATTCTCTTAATTTCATTCCGCATCCATTTCATTTCTTGCTTCATCCAATCCAATTCACCTTCTGAACCTCACGACACATTCACTCTATCATTAAATCTTTCTAACTTTCTAACTCTCGACCCTCTCTTCTCACTTTCCCTCTCATTCATCCTTCTTTGTTTCCGTACTTTCGGTCCAACATATGTCCAACTTTCACTGTCATTCTTCTCACTTTCACTCTCGCATATCTTTCTTTGTTTCCGTACTTTCGGACTAACATGCGTCCAACTTTCGCTATCATTCTTCTCACTTTTACTGTCATTCATCTTTCTTTGGTTCAGTACTTTCGTTCCAACATGCGTCCAACATAAGCATCCGTGTGAAATTGCAAGCCATTCTATCAAGTAGTTCATTTTATACAGCTGTCTGAAGCAAAAGTGTTTTCTGCATCCCTTGAAATGGATAAAATTGAGTATTGTGTGGTTATAAAATTCTTTGTAAAAGAAGGTTTAATGGCAAAAGAAATTCATTCGAAGTTCATAAAAGTTTATGAGCACTCTTCTCCTTCGTTTTCGACAATTAATCAATGGGCTGCCGAGTTTAAGCGTGGTGTACCAGCCTTGAAGATGATCCACGTGAAGGACATCCAAAAAGTGTAACAACACCAGAAATCATTGGTCAAGTGCATGATATGGTATTGGATGACCGGAGAGTCAAAGTGTATGAAATTGCTGAGACTATAGGCATTTCAAAAGGACATGTAGGATATATTTTGCCTGAAGAATTGCATATGAAAAAGTTTTGCTCAAGATGAGTGCTGCGCTTGCTCACAGCAGATCAAAAACACCTTGCATGAAAATCTCTGAACAGTGTTTGGACCGTTTTAACAAGAAAAAAACTGATTTTGTGTGTCGATTTATTACTATGGATGAGACTTGGATTCACCATTACACACTAGAATCCAAACAGCAGTCAAAACAATGGACAGAAGCCAGTTGTTCAGCACCAAAGAAGACAAAATCGGTTCCATCAGCAGGAAAGGTCATGGCATCGGTGTTTTGGGATGCTAAATGCATTTTGTTTATTAATTATCTTGAAAAGGGTAAAACAATAACCACGGAATATTATTCCGATCTTTTTAACTAGACTAGATGAAAAAATTCATGAGAAAAGACCTGATTTGCAGAAGAAAAAAATCATCTTTCATCAGGACAATGCACCTGCCCACAAAGGTGTTTTGGCAATGGGAAAATTAAGAGATCTGCACTATGAATTGTTGGAACATCCACCCTATTCCCTAGATTTGGCTCCCCTCTGACTTCTATCTCTTCCCTAAACTAAAATTTTTCATTGCTGGTCAGTGTTTATCTTCAAATCAAGAGGTGATTGCAGCTGTAGAGGGGTATTTTGCAGATCTTACTGAGAACCACTACAGGAATGGGATAATGGCACTGGAGCATCGCTGGAATAAATATATTAGTCTTAATGGAGATTATGTTGAAAAATACAAATAATTTTGACATTATAAATTCATTTTTTCGTTGTTAGACGAGAACTTTTCAGCCCACCCTCGTGTGCATCAGACTTCGGCTCCCTATCCTTCACAAAAATATGGCATTATTAAATGCTCTCTTTCTAGAGTTTGTATTATCTGTTCTTCTTCTGATCTACTTCTGAAAAGAAATTTCTACAATTAATGAAACTGCCATTCTCAATGGTTATATTTAAAACAGTAGAGAAGATCATCAATCATTTTTCTTCACCTGCTATTAGAAGGGAAGACTCACACCGAATTGCCATCCCATATATTAAAGGCATTTCAGAGTATATTTCTCAACCTTAAAAAACATTTAATATTTCCACAACTTTCAAGCCCATAAACTCAATTAACATATTGATACCATCTCCAAATGATAAAATTCCATCTCTGCTGTACCTGGAGTCTATTCAGTCCCACACAGCTGTAAATTATTCTACTTTGGACAAACAGGCCAATCTCTTTCTATATGCCTTTCTGAATATCAGTTCTACATTTCCTACAAGAAAAGGAAAAAAAAAAAAAAAAATTGGGTTTAGCAAAATATGGGATTACTAATACTAGCCATAGGATCCTTTGGAATTATGCCCAATTACTACATCGATGTTCCCATAAATATGAGGATCTCTTTAAAGAAAGTTCTGAAGTACTTTGGCATAATCATCCAAATCTCAATCTTAATGTTGAATTCTTCATGTGCCAAAAATCTAGGAAATTATTATTAAGAATTCAACATTAAGATTGAGATTTGGATGATTATGCCAAAGTACTTCAGAACTTTCTTTATCGGCCGCCCGTCTGACATCTAAAAGTAATGTGTGTGTGCATGCAATTACACATATGCTTCATTTTTTTTATTTTTTTTATTTATTTATTTATTTGTAATTGCATGCACACACACATTACTTTTAGATGTCAGACGGGCGGCCGATAAAAGTTTGCCCCCAGGCGGCAAATACCCTTGGCACGCTCCTGCACACACACACTTTAGTTGATCCTAATGGTTTTTTTTATTTCGGCTGTCTCATAACTGCATATAAGGAGAGATTTCATTCTCCATATACCTTCATTATGGTTTAATTTTTTGGTTTTCTACTTTATTATATTGATGATGATCCACGATGCATGATTCAAAATATTTGTAATTAATCTATTTTAATTAAATATTTTTTAACTGTGTCTGTGTAAGTTATATGGAAAGTACTATTATGTAGATAATGAACGTTGCAGATGAGAGTGGGGAGGGGGTATTTCTCTTAAATGTGATTTAATTCTTTGTAATTCTTTTTATATTATTGATTGTAAATATGCTCCAAAAATAATAATTATATCAGTATGCATGCATATCTACACTGAGCATCATTCTGCTTATATTTAATATGAGTTACCTTTTAAATTTATTTTTATACTAACATCTCGTGAAAATTAATCAGACAGCTAGGGTTTTGATCTAAATTTATTTAAAGCAGTCAAAAATACATCGTTAATATTCAAACTATAAATTAAGTTTATAAAGTATAAGCTCTATGTAGCATTGAGAAATTCCAATCTGCAGTTGCACAAAAGTCATCAAAAATAGAACCAAATATGCAGAATATTTTGAATTTTGAGAAAGTTATTATTATTATTATCCCAAGACCTCATGGAGTCAAAGCCTCATCTGGGAGGTCCTTTTATCACACGCACATGCATCTCATCATACCGAGCCTTAAACACACTCAAACTCCTTCCTGACACCATACTCTCAGGCAAGGCATTCCAATCATTCACAACTCTGCACGAAAAAAACCTGCCTCTCACTCCCATACTCACACCCTCTTTATACAGTTTCCAGGGATGACCTCTGATTCTCCCCTGATCTCCCACTATTTTCTGTAAAACTCTCCAGCATTGATCTTATAACAACCCCTTACCAACTTGTAGGTCTCTATTGTATCTCCCCTCTTCCTCCTCTCCACCAGACTCTGCAAATTACATCTCAATCTTTCCTCATACTCAACAATCCAGAGGTCAGAAGCTACCTTAGTCAGTCGCCTTTGGACCCTTTCCAACATCACTTCATCCTTCTGAAAACCAGTGACCAAATCTGGGCACAATAGTCCATGTGTGGTCTAATCAAAGCCTTATACAATGGAACAAGAATCTCCCTACTTCTACACGTCAGTGTCCTCTGCATCATTCCCAGAAGCCTTTGTATTGTCTTCACAATTTTGGCAATGTGTCCCCTAAATTTTAGATCCTTATCCACTATCACCCCCAGATCTCTTATTTCCTCTACCTCCAACAATATATTCTCACCAAGTATAAATTCTGCATCCCATCTTTGTTTTTCAAATTTTAAAACCTTACATTTTGCAGCATTGAATTCACATCCCCATTTCCTTGCCCAATCACTCAATTTATTCAAGTCTTCTTTGCAAAGCCACAACATCTTCACTACTCTTTATGGTTCGTCCCAACTTTGTGTCATCTGCAAACAACTGAATATCTCCATCCAAATCTTCGCCAATATCATTAATATACAAGTTAAATAGTAATGGCCCTAAAACAGACCCCCCTGAGGCACTCCACTAGTGACTTTCCTTTTCCTGGATATCGCACCCCCCCATACACAACTTGTTGATACCTATCAGATAGCCAGTCTCCGATCCAATGCACTGATCTAATATCCAACCCCATCTGCTCTAGTTTGACTGTCAACTTATCATGAGGTACTCTATCGAAAGCTTTTGCGAAATCCAAGTATATTACTGTGTATCCTTCTCTGTCCAAGGAAGCAGTCACTTTATTGTAATAAGTAAGTAGATTACTAAAACATGACCTCCCTTTAGCAAATCCATGCTGTCCATCAAAGATAATACCATTGTTGTGTACCCAACTGTGGATCCTAGTTCTCACAAGCTTCTCCAACAACTTAACCATAACATCTGACACACAGATAGGCCTATAGTTTGATGCTTGAGTTCGCTCACCTCCTTTATGAAGTGGCACAATCTTGCCCTCCTTCCACTTCTTAGGAACTTGACCAAGTGCAAGACTCGTATTAAAGAAATATGTCAAGGCAGGTGTCAACTCTCTGGCACTTTCCTTCAGAATACGCAGTGATATATTATCAAGTCCTACAGCCTTATTTACATCTAGTTTACTCAACTCCCCAAACACGTCTTGCTCACTTACAGTCAGTCTCTCCTTTCCATCAACAACTGCTCTCAATCTCTTCATGAAGTCACATTCACAAGATTGAAAGACCTTTATGAATTGCTCATTAAGTATCTCTACCACACATTCTGCAACAGCTGTCTTTATACCATTTTCCCCAATCAATGGTATCCTTCCATAATCATTCTTTTTTTTGCTGGCTACGTATCAAAAGAACTCCCTAGGATTCTTTTTGGCTTCATTAGCTAACTGCTGTTCATACCTCTCTTTAGCTACTCTCACCAACCAAGTGATCCTCCTTGCCTGGTTTTTGTAGACCTCATGAAATTGGTTATTTCCACTTCTCTTATGCTGCCTCCACAATGCCCTTTTTCTCTGTATCGCATGCTTAATCTCTTTATTCATCCATCTTACACCTACCTTATTTAACCTTCTCACCCTTGGAATACATTCAGACATTGCATCTGCTAGATAGTTTTTGAAAATTAACCAAGCTGCATTGATCTCTTTTCCAGCTAACTCCTCATTCCATGCTACACCCACAAGCTGTCTCCTGAGCTCTTCATAATCCCCCCCCCCCCCTGTAGTTCCACATATATCCTTTTCTCACAGAGGTCCTCACACTGCTGGCAACCACCCAGGTAATCACCTCTTAGTCACTCTCGCCAATTGGTGGATGATTTGACACCTCATTTATAATTACCTCCTCTGATAAGATGACCAAATCCAAGACCCTTAATCCTTGTGTACCCTCTGTTACTTACTGTCTGAGGTAGTTATCACTCAAAAACTCAAGAAACTCATTTTCTTTAATTCCTTTTGCTATCTCATCATTCCAGTCTATATTGCCATAATTAAAATCACCCATAATGACCACCATTTTCTTATTTACTTGGCTAATTTGACTATACATTTCACTATCACCACTATCCACATTACCTGGTCTATAACAACATCCCACCAAGTATTTGATTCCATTCACCTCTATCTTACACCATACTGCTTCAAAACTACTGGCACTATTTCCGTCTTGCATCTCTACTTTGTATGGACATAACTCTTTCACTATCATCGATAGCACTTCCTCCTCCCTTTTTACCCCTTCTATCCTCATGAAACATATCATACCCTTCCATCTCTATTCCTGTCAAGATATCATCCTCTTCCAACCATCCTTGGATAACAGAAATAATCAAAATATAACCATTACAGTACACAACATGGATGCATTACTATATTACTTATTTTAGCAGTATTGGGAGGAGGAGGAAGAAGTAACATCTTTTCAATGATATCTCATCATTGGTCATTATATGTGCATGTGTATCTTAAAGTAAGTCTTATAAATATTATTATTATACTTTTGGCATTTTTATGAAAATATTCAGGTTTGCTGAGTATCAAATGAAATTTTAGTTCCAGTTGGACAGTCATTGCCCATGTCTCCAGAACGCCGCCATGAACCTCAGGGAGCATATAGAGCAACTCCTCCAGAACGTCCATATTCTGCTGCAGGTCAAGTGTCATATCATGTTTCTCCAGAAAGACGGTATGAAGCACCACCATATCATTCCTCTCCAGAAAGAAGAACTACTCAAGAATCTGGTTATTTGTCATCACCTGAAAGACGTGCCGACCATCAGAGATCTTTTACAAATTATACACCAACCACCTATGAGGAGTGTATATATGGGGAACGCCTTTATGAATCAAGGTCAGGAAGTGTTACTCCTGTTGTGGATGAAGAAGCTAGGTAGCATTATCTTCAAGTTTTAAATGAAAACTACTGGAGTTTTCAAGCTTTAAAATAAATTATAAAAATTCTCCATAAAAATTAAGAGCCAATATGCGTTTTCATTTCTTAGTATATATATTTATTTTATTCTTTTACCTATGTTAATAAATTAACCAAATAAAAATATATAAAATTTTTTATATAAAAATTTTATATTTTGAATTTTTTGTTAATAAAGCTAGTTGAAAGGGAGAGGGAGTTTCTTTTATATCTATGTATTCTTAGATAATATGTCTTCTTGGTATAAATTAATTTGCTAGAATAATGAATACCTAATAAATCAGCATAAATCTACCTATTTTTATATTAACTTATAAAAAGAGGAAATATCTGACCTAAAGAAATTTCTTTTTCTATTTGTTAGTTCTGTGAAAGTGAGAAAATGCTAAGTATAAATAATGCCACTTTTTATTATATATAGCTACATATTCAGTCTAATACAACACTGTGTTGTTATTACAACTGATACTTTTTTAAAATTTTATGATGAGAATATATTTATAAACAGTCATTCTTCTAATATTTCATATGATTTTAGGTGACTTTATATTATTTCTTTCCTTTTATCTGCAGATCTCAAAAGGGTTTTGGTTATATATATTATCAAATTACTACTCCATTGCCCTCACCTCATTACTCTCAAAGATGATAGAGATGGTTATCAACAATCAGCTTCTTCACTATCTGGAGATCCATCAGTTATTTTAGTAATATCACCAGTACAGATTCTCACCCTCTCATTCTACGGCTGTTATCATGTTGGTTTGGTGCACTCAAAATCTCCTTAAAAAGTTTCAGCTTTGTCTGAAAATTTTTCAGGAGAAATTGTTTTCTCCATAAAGACAATCTGATTAATAGATAATAATCCCTCTCTCAGGGACTTCTTCCATTTACTTTCTCAAAGATGCTCTGTTAATTCAATTATGCCTTTTACAGGCACTTTCATAGCACTGTTATGTACCACTGAACTGACTGGTCACTATCATTCTTCCACTTTCCATATAAAAACAAGCAACCACTGGTCAACATCCATAATCATACTCCAAACTTCTCATTTTCCTTCATTCCACCTACCCATGTTCTCTTTGAAACCACCTTCCCCCTTCCCTAGTGAATACAACCTGGTTTTCAAAAAAATAAAATAAAATTTGCTTCTACGCTACTTAAAACCAAGCTTCCTCCTTCCAACATATCTCCTTCTGAAAAGAAAGCGTTGCATTCCAAAACACTTTAAAATTCACAGGGAAACACCAACTGGTTGGCCAAGTGGTTAGCGTATCCACTCCCCAGGCAAAAGGCTGCAGGTTCGAATCTCGCCGTGGGCATGGATGTTTGTGATTGTCTTTAGAAATACTGCTGGTGGTCGGTGATAGATGCTGCTGGTGTAGTTGCAGTTAGCTGGTGGATTGTGAGTGGTTGAGACAGAGCTGTAGAGCAGCAGATGCCCTCGATGAGTCTTTGGACTCCCTGGAGGTGACTATTAATAATAATAACAGATTTCTTAATTTTTCCTGACCCCCCCCCCACACACACACAGCACTATTGTGTTATAGGTTTTGTGACATCTCATTGTGTGGAATTGATATATGTATTTAAAAAAAAAAAAAAAAAAAAAAAAAAAAAAAAAAAAAAAAACCATCATCATCATCAAATTCCTGCCATGTACCCTCAAGGGGTGTACAGGATATGATAGTACTACATGAAAAAAAAAAATTGGAAAGAAAGTCATTTCAAATATTAATAGACAACAGAGTCTCTCACTAACTCTCCTGCTGCTTCCTCACAGACAATTAGTTTCTGCATTGGAACAGATAATTTCCATGTATGCTGTTCAGCAGAACAGGCATTTATAATTTCCCTAATATAAATTCAATTGTAAGTGGATGCTGGGAAACTGTTGTGCATATTATTGCACAACAGCTTCCGAGTATTCATTTCCAATCACATTGCTAATCCATCAAACTTGCTTCTTCCATTCATCTTTTATTCCCTCCACCACTCTTTTCTGGAACAACCTTTCTCAGAAAGTAGTTTCTGAAGGCTACAACCTCCAACTCTTCCAAAAGAATATCACAGATTTCTTTTCTCTTGATCCCTGGCTACACCCGGCATTGATTTGCTGTAGGTGTTATAGCATTGTGTGTGTGTGTGTGTGTGTGTGTGTGTGTGTGTGTGTGTGTGTGTGTGTGTGTGTGATATAAATAATATAAAATAACATACACATAGATGCTGGAGCATATGTTAGAAGAATATACAAGAGAACTGCTTGAGCCTCTTACAAAGCTATTTAATTTAACTCTCAGATCTGGCAAGGTTCTGAGGAAGTGAAATGAATTCAATGAGCCACTTTATAATTTCCACTATAAGGAGGCTCCAAGACACAAGATAAAGGTAGCAATTTACAGACTTCTTAGTATCACAGAAGTAGTGATTATGATATTGGAAAACTTGCTTAAAGGCAGAATTTAGAAAAATAGGTAGATAGAAATATAATACTCTATGGACTAGCATAACTTTGTGAAAGAATCCACTTCTTCTTCAGGTAATTCCGGAAATTCACTTCTCACTGAAGACGAGATCCAAAATCAAGCAAAACCAAGATCACGGAATTGCATTTTAAGCCTATTGTCACTTGAAAACTCAATTAACGTGGCAGTGAATTTGAGCTGTGCAGAAGAAAGTGATTTTTAATCGGTGAAAAGTCCATTTTTTTTCCCGTTTTTCTACGTTTTTGGTGCTAAATTGTTTCTCTGAATACGAGTGTATTTCAGTGGTTGTTTTTTGGAAGTTAGTTGCTGTCGCGATATAATATATTTTGGTTACCGTCGGAATCGAATGCATAACGTTGGAAGACAAAACGAAGCTAAGTTTTCATTACTGTATTTAGTTATTTCATTTTATTTAATAATATTTGGTACTTAAATGTTTTTTTGCTTGTAATTGTGTGTACTTTTTTTTTTCTTATTTATTTAATGGAATTTATTAATTGAATAATTATTAAAGGTTACGCTACTCGGCAGTAAGAAATGATGGCAAATTCAGCAGCAGTCGCAAGTGTCGTATCGCCAATTCCTCCGCCATTTAAGAACTCAATTATAAGCAATATCATAAGGGGCTTTGTGGCATGCAGTGCTTGCGGCATGTATGCGTCTCAGGAATTAGATATGTGGCTTGTGAAAGAGAGCGGAGAGCATATGTGTGCAAAATGTAGGCAGTTGGAGGAAATAAGTGCATTAGAAATATCGATATCTGACTTTGTTGCTCCAGGAATGGGGAATGAATGTAGGAAGACAAGTAGTGTGATAGGAGAGAATAAAAAAAGATATATCATCATCATCATCATCATCAAATTCCTGCCATGTACCCTCAAGGGGTGTACAGGATATGACAGTACTACATGAAAAAATTACATCATTACTAACTTCCTATCCACAATTTTCCTCCAAATCAGTCTGTTACTTGTCAAGACTCCAACATTATCAGATCTTATATTTCTATCGTCTAAGGCACTTTGTACCGTATCAATCCACCTATATCTTGGTCTTCCTCTGGGTCGTTTTCCTGCCAACCTGGCAGAGAACACTTGTTTTGCTAATCTTTCCTCTCCCATTCTATTTAAGTGACCATACCATCTGAGATTAGCTCTGCTAACGCATTCATGGATGCTGACAATGTCAAGTTCTTTCCTAATATCCTCATTTTTAATATGATATTGCCATTGATGCCATCTGTTCACGCCTCTAATCTTTCTCAGGACTCTCATATCTGCGGTCTCTAGTCTTTGGTCAAGTGTTTTACTTCTGACCCAGCTCTCAGATCCATAAGTTAAAACTGGTTTGAACACTGTCTTGTATACAGCTAATTTAGTGTTCCGACTAATTTCTCTCTTATTCCATATGAATTTATTCAATTGACTTCCCACCATACCAGCTTTGCTGATTCTGTTGTCTATTTCTATACTTAATTTACCATCTTCAGTAAAAATCATGCCTAAGTAACTGAAATGTTTTACTTGTTCCACAGGTTCTCCATTCACAACACAGTTGACATTTTCAATGATTCTGCCTATTTTCATTGTCTTTGTCTTTTTATTGCTGACCTTCATACCATATCTATTACAACAGCTATTCAATTTAGTCAGAGAATCTTGCAGACTTGTAGCGGATTTATTTAGAAGTATAACATCATCCGCATAAAGCAAAGAGCTGACATTAACATCTCCAATTTTGATATCAGGTTTAATGCCACATTCCTTCATAATGTGATCCATATATATAATGAATAACAGAGGGGATAACGTACATCCTTGTCTCACACCAGATTTAACATTAAACCATCTTCCTGTACTTCCTTCAATTCTAACTGCTGACTCACAACTCAAATAAAGACTAAGTATTGCTTGATATAATGCCCCATTGACACCATATAACTGCAGTGTATTGAATAGCTTCTCTCTTGGCACCTTGTCATATGCCTTTTCCAAATCGACAAAACTTAAATACAGATCTTTGTTATATTCCCATGCTTTCTCGACTATTTGTCGTAAAGTGAAGATCTGATCCTGACAGCCTCTATTTGGCCTGAATCCAGCTTGTTCTTCACCAAGCTTTTCTTCCACAATTCCTCTCAACCGTTTCTCAAGTATACTTGCATAGATCTTGCCAGGAACACTCAGTAGGGAAATACCTCTGTAATTCTCACATTCAGTTTTATTTCCCTTTTTATATATGGGTACTATGAGAGCTCTACTCCAATCATCGGGAATTCGTCCCTCTGTCCAGGCTTTCTGAACTATGCAGTGCAGCCACTGTAAGACTCTTATACCACCATACTTCAGCATTTCTGGTCGAATATCATCTACTCCTGCTGCCTTTCCACATTTCAAACCTTTGATGGCTTTTTCTACTTCAAGTATGGATATGTATTCCTGACTGCATGCCTGGTCAGTGTTTTTTATCACTGTGCTGTCATCACTGCTTGTTTCATTTAGCAGTTTTTCAAAGTAATTACTCCATACTTCAAGGATATCTTTTTCTCCTGTTTTCATTTCACCTTTATCATCTCTAATTCCTTTTACAGCACCCTTTCCTCCATTCCTAAGCTTCTTCAACAACCTCCAGAATATTTTGCCACCTTCTTGATATTTATTTTCTATATTCTTGCCAAAGTCCTCCCATGACTTTTGTTTAGCTAGTTTTACACACTGTTTAGCTTTCTTACATTTGTCTCTGTATTCTGTAAGAGTAAAAGCTGACTTATTTGCCAGGAACTTTTGATATGCTTTCTTCTTTTCCTTCACTGCCTCTTTAACTTCCTGTGTCCACCAGGGAGTTCTGATTTTTTTATCCTTGCACACAACCTCACCACATGCCTCTCTGGCAGAATCAATCAATGTTTCCTTCAGAGTTTGCCACTGAATCTCCAAGGTTTGATTCCTGTTCTCAAACTCTTTCATTTTCTTTTCAATAATATTTCTGTATTTTAGTCTACAGTTCACATCTGAGAGCTGCTCAACTTTTATTCGCTTTAAAACTTTCTTACATGTTATTCTTTTCAATATGAAATTCAATTTTATCCTGCTCAAGACTAAATAGTGATCACTTCCAATTTCAAATCCTCTGTACACTCTGGTGTCCTGCACCAGGGAGAAAACATCACTATCAACAATAACATAGTCAATGAGACTTTTCTTATTCCTAGCCTCTTCTCTCCATGTGAATTTGTGCACATTTTTATGTTGGAACATGGTGTTAGTAATAACCAGTCCATGTCCTGAGCAGAAATCCAACAGATATTTGCCATTATTATTAGCTTTGCTCTTTTCTCCAAATTTTCCCAAAATATTTTTGTATGTCTCACAATCATTTCCTACTCTACTATTTAGATCCCCAACAAGGACCAACTTTTCCTTTTTCATTGTGTCAGTTGCTTTTTCTAAAGCCTCAAAAAATTCCTCCACTTCTACCTTAGTAGAACCTTCTGTGGGACCATAGGCACAAATAAGTCTCATTGTCCAGTTCCCCATTCTCATATTTGCCCACATTACTCTACTTGAGAGTGCCTGCCATTCAAGAAGATTAGCCTCGTATTTTGTGTTGAATACTATGGCTACTCCTTCTTTTCCTTGATTGTCATTGCCTGAATATAACATTTTGTATTTATTGCTCAGAAAGATCTCACCAGTTTTGGTCTTTTTTGTTTCAGTCACCCCTATTATGTCGATCTGGTACTTATCTAATTCCTCAGCTAGCTCCATTTCTTTGCCATTCAGGCTTCTTACGTTGATAGTACCGATCTTTAACTCTGGTGATGTTGAGTTGGGGTTTGTTTTCAGATTTGTTCCAGTAGCTGACTTTTCGCTGTTCGCCCTGGTTCCCTGGCGAAAACAACGGGGGCCTTGTTTAACCGGGCGACGCCCCAGCCGGCATGAAATTTTGTCATGTTGTACCATCATTTTTTATTTTGGTTTAACCAATAAGAATACAATTTGGTCGGCTAAATCCCAAATTGCCAGCCCATCCTCGTTCGTTCAGTATCAAAGTAGATACCCAACAGGGTGCACCACGAGAAGGTGAGGATTGGACATTAGGTCAGAAGCCCTGGTCGGTTCTCCGCATTCCTTTAAAGGCTATGTGGAGGTCTCCTCTCAGTTATACAGCTTTGACCCTTAAGCACCCCAAAAAGATATATATGAATGAGAAAATAATAGTTGATAGTGTGGAAGGTGTGAGTGACTGTGAAAGTTTAGGAGATGGTTTTTTTTTGGGTGAGTGAATTTAGATTAAGAGTGACTGACCTGCAAAGGGAGATAGATGAGTTGAAAGAAGAGGCGGAATGTCTTGTGAATGAGAGCAGAAGTATGAAAGATAAGATTAGGAGAATGGAAGAGATAAATGCAAGGCGAATCAGAGTAGGAGAGAGAGAGAGAATTTAGGGAGTATGAGTGAGAGGTATGGGGGTGCTAGAAGAGGAGAGAATGGAAACAGTAGAAGAGAGGGAATGAGAGAGAGGTATGGGAATACTAGCAGATGAGAGGATGGAAACAGTAGGAGAGACGGAATGAGAGAGAGAGAGAGAGAGAGAGATATGGAAGTGCTAGAAGAGGAGAGAATGGAAATGGTAGGAGAGACAGAATTAGAGAGGAATATGGAAGTGCTAGAAATGGAGAAAATGGAAACAGTAGGAGAGAGAGAATGAGAGAGATGTATGGGCGTGCTAGAAGAGGAGAGAATGGAAACAGTAGGAGAGAGAGGTATGGGAATGCTAGAAGAGAAAATAGCAGTAGAGGAGAGGGAATGAGAGAGACCTAGACCTATGGGAATGAAAGAAGAGGAGAGAATGGAAACAATAGGAGAGAGGGAATGGTAAGAGGTATAATGTATGGCGACTCAATGATCCGTGGTGTTCAAGATAGGATGCGTGAGGAGTGTTTTCCAGGAGGAACAATAGAAAGGGTGGCTATGACAATTAAGAGAGGTGAAAGGGTGGATGAGATGATTGTGATGGTAGGAACGAACGACTTGAGTGGTAATGTAAGTCAGGCAGCAAGAGATATGAGATTTTTGCTTGAGACTGTACAGAAGAAGACAGAGAGAGGAAAAATAGCGTGCATGTTGCCTAGGTATGATAATGATGAGCTGAGCAGAAGAGCGGTATATTGAATGGCATAATAGCGAGAATGTGTGACAAGAGAGGACTGGTATATGTGGATGCTTGGAGTGCATTTGAGGAAAGAGAGGAATTGTATTCTTATTGAGAGGCTTATATGCTGGTTATACATGATAACTAATAATTAAGGAATTGACAGCATACACTAGAAATATAAATTAAATAAACTTTAATATATACTTTCCAATATTTCGGCAAACGTCACATTGCCATCTTCTTGGGAACTTATTACAAAGACAAGTGCACACAAGTACTACATAATATTAAAGTTTATTTAATTTATATTTCTAGTGTATGCTGTCAATTCCTTAATTAGAGGAATTGTATGCAAGAGACCATTTACATTTGAATGAGGAAGGACGTAGGCATCTGGAGAGATTGCTGTTCTGAATGAGTCAGTGTGTCCCAGGGAGGATGATAGCAGGGGTGGCCTCTTGTGGGAATGGATATTTGGGAGAAGGGAGACGATGTCAGGTAACACTGAGCCCAATGGAGTCTAGAAGGGATAATGCTGGGTATAGAAACAATGGCATTTATATGCTTTATACTAATGCCAGGAGTATCCGGAATAAGGGAGAAGAATTGGTGGCGCAGATAGCATCAGCCTGGCCAAAAATTATTGCGCTCACTGAGATGTGGTTGACAGAAGGGGATATAACAACAGGAATAGAAGTCGCTGGGTATAGCATTTTTCATCAGGATAGGAGGGGAAAGCGTGTTGGTGGGGTACTCCTTATGATAGTGACGACCTATGTCCTCTAAGAGTGGAGGCTTTGGAAGGAAGTGAGACAAATGATTTTGAGAACGTATGGTGTGAAGTAGAGGTAGGCAAGACAGGATATTTAGTGGGGTGTTGCTATAGACCCAGGAGCACAGAGGATGGGGACCCGGAGACGTTTAGACAGCTAAGTTTGGCAAGTGCAAGAAGAATGATTGTTATGGGAGATTTTAACTACAGTAGTATAAATTGGAGAGAGGAAGATGCATGTAGCAATAGGGGAATGGAATTTCTAGAATTCTTGAGGGACAAATGTCTTAGGCAACATGTAACAGAGGGAACAAAAGGTTCAAGAGTTTTGGATTTAGTTATAGCATCAGAAGAGTTGATAATAACTGAGTTGACATCTCTCCCACCAGTTGGAGAGAGTGACCATATGGTTTTGACTTGGAAAATGAATAGACATGCAGGAGTATCAAAGAGACGGGAACTTATGTGGAATTATAATGCAGGTGATTATAATAGTCTTAGACGTCAACTTTGGGAAGTTTCATGGAGGGAGGAATTGGAAGGCCAGGATGTCATTAGTGCATGGGAAACTGTGAAAGAATATTTGTTAGCAGCAATGGTAAGTTGTATACCACGAGTGAAGAAGAGGACACAATTTGGAATAATGTGGATGACAAACAATATTAAACAGGAATTGCATGTGAAAAAGAGGCTATGGAAGAGATATAAGGAGACAGGTGAAGAGAAGATGCATGAAGAATATAAGACACAGGCCAGAAGAGTGACTAGTGTGGTAAGGAAAGCGAAACTGGAATATGAGAGGAGATTGGCCCTAAGATCCAAAGAAAATCCTAGGGAATTTTTTAGCTATATGGCCAGTAGGAGGAGAAATGACTGTGGAAGAATGATATTGTGGGATAAAAATAGGAATAGAGTGACTGATGCAGAGGACATAGTGGAATTGTTCAATGAACGCTTTATTGGAGTATTTCATCCTAGAGGAGTCAGTTTTAATGCTAGAGTGATAGGGCTAGTTCGAGGTTTAGAGGTAGGAGGAGAGTGTGTTTCAGATACTGAGTACTCTGGATGTCAGTAAAGCTATGGGACTGGATGGTATTTTACCACGAATTTTGAGAGAATGTTCTAGGGAACTGACAGTGCCTTTAACCTGGATTATTAGTAATAGTGCAGATGTGGTAGCCCTGAAAGAGGATTTGAATAAGCTAGATAGATGGGCAAATGAATGGGGGGTATCAGTTTAATGCAGCAAAATGTAAGGTCTTGAGGTTTGGGAAACATCAATGGGATGCTGCATACTCTATGGGAGGAGTTATACTGGAGGAAGTAGGGGAGACGAGATCTGAGGTTGTTGATTGTTAGAAACCTCAAGTGTAAGGGACATATTGCAAAGGTGGTGAATGTAACACAGAGGATTGCTGCAATTATGAGAAGGACACTGACCTGCAGAGATAAGAGTGTTATCATCCCATTGTATAAGTCTCTGATCAGACCACACTTGGACTATTGTTCTCAGATTTGGTCCCCAGGATTTGGAGGGGATAAATTAACTGTGGAAAGGTACAAAGATGGATGACAAAGATGGTTTCAGGACTGTACAATTTGAGTTATGAGGTTCGGCTGAGGGAATGTGGACTGCAGAGTTTGGTGGATAGAAGAAGAAACAGACTTTATGTTTGGTGGATAGAAGAAGGAGAGGCGATATGATTGAGACTTTTAAACTGTTGAGAGGTGGTTACAGGGTTGACACTGGGGAGTTCTTTCACTTGGTTGAACAGCAGGAAGGAGTGATGATAAGAGGCCATCCCTGGAAATATAACAGTTCATATTTGAAACCCCAACTGTGAGCAAGTGGGTAAGGAGTGGTTTCTTTGCATGGAGGGTGGTTGAACCATGGAATGCATTGCCTGATGGAGTGGAGGGAGCAAGAATGGTCAATGAGTTTAAAGAGTGGTATGATAGACTTTATGTTCTTAGGAAGGACCTCCCACGACAAGTCTTTTGACTCCATGGAGGCCTGAGTAATAATAATAATAATTAACTGTTCCTTTTTCGATAAAGAGTGGTCATTCTCGTGACTGCAAGCATGAAATAGATTGCAAACCCACAGAAATTTCTTATAAATGTTATTCGGAAAATATGTTTCAAAATTCCATTTCAGATTTTTGAGGTGGTCACAAACCCTTTCCACAAACTTCAGAATGAACAAAAATATTATTTTCCACTAAAAATGATTCCAATGTTGGAAAAGGTGCAAATTGTCTGTCTTTTACATAATTAATCCACAAAACCAGTTTTTTCTTGAATGCCTTTATTTTGTCGTAGGCATCAAGAACGGTTAATAAATTTCTCTGAAGGGGAGAGATTTAGTTCATTTAATTTCGAAAAAATGTCTGAAAGATAGGATAGTGTTGATAAACATGCTTCGTTAACAAGGAGTGATACAAAATCAGAATTACGTTCATTTATAAATAATAAAACTTCGTGCCTTAATTGAAATAACCTTGTTAGTACTTTCCCCCTGGAAAGCCAGCAAATTTCAGAATGAAGCAAAAGTTGTGTATATTCACTGCCCATTTCATCGCAGAGTACTGAAAATAACCTGTTATTTAACGGTCGAGCTTTAATAAAATTAACTAGCTTTACAGCATTATGTACTGTGCACTCATTGCCAAGAGTGAGTTGGAAATGTTTCATGTTGAAGTGCAAGAAATGGGAATTGTGTTGAAAGTAATGAATATTAATGATGTAAGGCAAGATAGTGAAAGTGCTGTAGAGAATGTGGAAGGACTTAATAGGTAGTTGACGAAATATGAATGAGAGTATGAAAGAAGTGGCTGAAGGTAATGTGGGCAATGAGAGAGGGAGGAGTGAAATAGCACATGTATGTGGAGGCCTTTACAGGACATAACGTGAACTAGAGCAGCTGGAGAAATGATTGTTATTATTATTATTTTTATTATTATTACGTGACACCTTGAAGGAATCCAAGGACTCATTGTGTGAGGGCACTCTACTCTATTTCACTAAATACATCTCATCCTCACCACTACTACTTAATTTTCCTACTACAACACTGTTAATACTATTAACATCAACACCATCTATTGCCCATCATCACCAATAATGGTTGTTGTTTTTTTATCTGTAAATTGCGTTTGTGTTCTGAAGGCCAGTTTGTTTGTATTCGGGATGAAAACCCGAGTTTCTGGGAGAAAAAACCCTGCTACCTATGTATGAGATTGGCTAACTCACCTTCAGTTGAAAAAGCCCATATAAAGAATTCCATATGCATGTACTATTTTACTTCTCCATCTCTCATTGCCCACATTACCTTCTGCCACTTCTTTCATACTCTCATTCATATTTCTTCCACTACTATTAAGTCCTTCCACATTCTCTACAACACTCTCACCATCCTGCCTTACATCTTTAATATTCATTACTTTCAACACAATTCACATTTCTTGCACTTGCACATGAAACATTTTCAACTCGCTCTCTATATGCTCTTGCTTTTATATTGCACGCCATTCACTCTTGGCAATGAGTGCATTGAACACATAGTACATCATACACCATATGTTGTGTGGTGCGTCAGGAGGAAGAGTGAAAGAAAAAGTGAATTAGAAAAGTTGATAGTGCAAGAAACTGGGAGTAAGGAGAAAGTCTATGGAGATTCGATAATAAGAAGCATATTTTCTTATTAAGTAACGAAAACATGTTTCCCAGGTGCAAAGATCAGTGATGATAATGAAGCTGTTAGTTTACAGAGGAGAGAAGTCAAAGAATTGATTATTTTGGATGGCATGAATGATTTGAAAAGAGAGAAGATATGAAAGAGTTGCTGATAGAAGCAAGAAAAAAAAAATAGCGAGAGTATAAAGTTTGTGAGTCGGCTACCTTGATATGATGGGACTGAGTTAAGAAGAAGGGTTATAATTGCTATTCACTCAATGAGAAGATTGTGCAAGAGGAATGAAAGTGCAAAATCAGGGAAATAAGTATTGAGGGGGATGCAGTCAAGTGTTGATGCATCCACCCATTACATTAAACAAGAGTTACTATGGGTCCAAGGGGTTGTTGAAATGCATGTATACAAATGTCAGAAGTATCATCATCATGATCAAAAAATTCCTGCCATGTACCCTCAAGGAGTGTACAGGATATGACAGTACTCCATGAAAAATTTACATCATTTTAATTTTTAATCATTAAAATTTTCCTCCAAATCAGCGTGTTACCTGTCAAAACTCCAATATTATCAGATCTTATATTTCTTTCTTCTAAGGCACTTTATACCATATCAATCCACCTATATCTTGGTCTTCCTCTGGGTCTTTTTTCTGCCAACCTGGCAGAGAACACTTGTTTTGCTAATCTTTCCTCTTCCATTCTGTTTAAGTGACCATACCACCTGTGGTTAGCTCTGCTAACACATTCCTGGATGTTGAGAATATCAAGTTCTTTCCTAATATCCTCGTTTTATTATGATATTGCCATTGATGCCATCTGTTCATGCCCCTAATCTTTCTCAGGACTCTCATATCTGTGGTCTCTAGTCTTTGGGCAAGTGTTTTACTTCTGACCCAGTTCTCAGATCCATAAGTTAAAATTGGTTTGAACGCTCTCTTGTATGCAGCTAATTTAGTGTTTTGACTAATTTCTCTCTTATTCCATATAAATTTATTCAATTGATTTCCTACAGTACCAGCTTTGTTGATTCTGTAGTCTATTTCCATATTTAATTTACCATCTTCACTAAAACTCGTGCCTAAAGTAGCTGAAATGTTTTACTTGTTCTATAGCTTCTCCATTCATAATGCAGTTGATATTTTTAATGCTTCTGCCTATTTTCATTGTCTTTGTTTTGTTATTGCTGACCTTCATAACATATCTATTACAACAGTTATTCGATTTAGTTAGGGAATCTTGCAGACTTGTAACAGATTAATTTGAAGTATAACATTGTCCACATAAAGCAAAGAGCTGACATTAACATCTCCAATTGATGTCAGGTTTAATACCACTTTCCTTCATAATGTGATCCATATACATAATGAATGAACATATTTTATGTTAAATCTGACACTAGATTTAACATAAAACCATCTTCCTGTACTTCCTTCAGTTCTAACTGCTGACTTACAACTCAAATAAAGACTACGTATTGCTTGATATAATGCTCCATTGACACCATACAACTGTAGCACTTTGAACAGCTTCTCTTTGGCATCCTGTCATATGCCTTTTGCAGATCTACAAAACTTAAATACAGATCTTTGTTATATTCCCATGATTTCTCAACTATTTGTTGTAAAGTGAGGATCTGATCCTGACAGCCTCTATTTTGGCTTGAATCCAGCTTGTTCTTCACCAAGCTTCCCTTCCACAATTCTTCTCAACCGTTTCTCAAGTATACTTGCATTAATCTTACCAGGAATGCTCAGTAGAGAAATACCTTTGTAATTTCACATTCAGTTTTATTTCCCTTTTTATATATGGGTACTATGAGAGCTCTACTCCAGTCATCTGGAATTCATCCCTCTGTCCATGCCCTCTGAACTATGCAGTTCGGCCACTGTAAGACTTCTGTACCTCCATACTTCAGCATTTCTGGTCGAATATCATCTACTCCTGCTATCTTTCCACATTTCAGGTCTTTGATGGCTTTTTCTACTTCAGGTATGGATATGTATTCCTGACTGTAAACACATGCTCTGAGCAAGCCACAGAAATTTTCTTCACAAGCACGAAGATGTACAGTCCCCCCCCCCAATACCTACCATTCTTGACCATTATCCAAGATATTTGTTCAACAAAAGACGTATTAAATCAGTTGAAGAAAAAAGTTTTGTTTACTGTATATGGTCTGATGGTGAATGAGTGGAATGGATTGACAGAATTATAGTGCTCTGACCAAGAATGAATTTAAAGAGAGGTATGATAGGTATTGTATATATGAAGGTGTGTAGGTGTCCCATGGTGAGTCTTCTGACTCTGTTGGGATATTTACATAATAATAACAATAATGCATCCAGTTGTGATGTAGATTAAGGCAGCCATAGATCTAAGTTGGCAGAATTACTTGTGGTTGTTGATTTACTGATAAACCTCTAGGTAGTGAAGAAGTTGCCTCTTGAGATGACTTTCTCCATTATTTTGAGAGATTAAGGTGATGGAATGAGTTAGTGGTTTTTTTATGCAGACTTTTATCTCACTCATTTTCAATAAGTTGGATATATGCCTGCATTCATACACTGGGATAAGTGTCAGTTGAGTTCTGATAATTGTAGAGTTGGTATAGAACAGGTTTTAGTTAGTGGAGTACAATGTATGAATACGAGTTGCTGTGGGAACTAGAAGACTTTTTAGTGCCTAAATTGTTTAGATCCTAAACAACTTAAGTACTAAGTTGTTTAGTGTCTGAACAACTTAGTCTAACCACAGGAAGTATATGGTGCTCAGTTTCTGACATGGTAGGAGATTATTTGCATTGTTCATCTATGCAGGAATTTAGGGAGAAGCATGATGCCAGAAGCCAGCTTTACCTTTAAGTACTGTAACAATGCAACTAGGATGAGATATTATGTCTGAATACATGAAAAATTACATCTGATGGCATTTGTAAAGGATCAGAAGGCATGGCTTCCATTTAGACAGGGCACAAATTTTCTACCATTGACCATTATGAAGTCACGGATTTACAGATGATTGTTTGGTATTTGTTGCATGCTTCAGCATAGACCAATGGTGGTGGTGGTGAACCTTTTTATGTGTGTGTGCCAAAAATTTACAAATCAAGTTGCTGAAGTGCCAGGCAGTTTTTAATAGGGGAAAAATTAATAGAAAATTAATTCATAAATTTATAATATATATATATATATATATATATATATATATATTATTTTATAAGTAATTATTTATAATTTTATAAATAATATTTTATTTTATTTTATTTATAATAATATTTATTTATATATAAATTTATAATATTATTCAGTGTAAAATTGATTATTATATTATTAAATTAATTTTAATGATGTTGTTTTGGAAAAAAAAACGCTAGTGAGAAAAATATTTATTCATTGTAACTCACCATAGAAGTCAGCTTAGGAGGGGAAGCAGCAGAAGGATGTCAACTTGTCGGTGAAATGCTTACTGTATTTACTCAAATATAACTTGCCCTTGCGTATTACTCACACTCCTGATTTTAGTTTACGAAAAAAAGCATTAAAAAGTTTTGCATATGCCTGGCACACAAACAATGTTTAAACATGTTCACATTGAGGCAATAGTAACTTGCACCCCATGGTTAACAGCATGCCATCCCCAACAACCACTATACTGCAGACATAAGAAAAACAAGTAGTTTTATTGTATCCCTGAATAAGGTACAGAGGCTTTTGCAGTCAGTGTAATATATTTCTCAACAAATAGTGCAATTAGAGACAGGCTGGAATAAAAATGGCACTAACTAATGAATCGCATGTCTCCCTCTCACAGAAACTATGCTGTATAGACTCGAGCAAAACCATATGTTTCACCGAATCACAGTATCTAGCTTAAAACTATTATCCAATTTTTCAATTACATGAAATAAGTGTTTATTTTATTGCATTTGAAAATCTCAATGTTGTTATGACAGATCACAAATAAAACTACAAATAAAATTCTACCACAAATTGAAATATGCCATATAATGAGTGTGTGAGTTCGCCTGCCAGCTCAGACCCAATTTAACTCAAACACAATAATAAAATTCAACTAAGGGTTGAAACTTTGTGTGAGTTGAGCCCTGCTGGTAATGAGAAGTTCCTTCAGAATGATAAACGACATCCATCGTGAATGTGTTAAAACTAAGAAATATATACTGAATGTGTTATGGAATTTGGTTGAAGAGCATTAGCATTTCAACTACACAATTGTCGGTTGCCTCTGTCTTTGGGTTGCGTGATCTTTTGTTAATACTGCACCAATCATATGCACGTCTTCATAGCTGCTCTCTCATGTAAAACAAAATTTAACTTGTACATATTGTAATAATTTTTAAAAAAAGCTGAATAATTTATAAGCATATAAAAGGATATCACCTGTAAATTGTTGATGTGCCAGCAGAATTCTCAGACGTGCTACCTCTGGCATGCGTGCCATCGGTTCACCATCTAGGGCATATTTTGAGTGTGAAGCTAAAGTTCTTGTTGCAGACCATCTGCTGTAAACTGAACTTTTTTCTTCAACTGATTTAATACGTCTTTTGTTGAACTAAGATCTTGGATAATGATCAAGAATGGTAGGTGTGTGTGGGGGGGGGGGGGAATGGAGACCATCATGCCTGTGAAAAAAATTTCTTTGAATTGCTCAGAGCTTGTGTTTGGGTCAGAATAGCAAAAGATCATGGAAAGTCAGAGGACATGCAAATTGGTACTTTTGTAGAGGAAAAGGACATAAGATCGGAAGGGAGTACATTCTATGTTAGAGGAAACTTGTACAAGATTGTGATCTGAGTTGCCAAGAAGAGAGGTAACCTCTACAGTATATTTTGAAGGAGAACTGGTTAAAAAAAAAAATCAAAAATATTAGGATTGTGGAGAGGATTATCAGGACTTTGGATAGTTAGATATATGATTTGTGTTAGATTTATAGCAAAAACTTCCAACTTCATGGAAGTTGGAAGTTTTTGCATATAAATGTAGGTGAGGAAATTAGAGTAGTTTTTAGAATTTGGAGAGCAGTAAATACAGCAGATGAATATTATGGAATGGGGAAAGGAAACCTTCATCCAGAGGAGGCCAAAAGCAAAGAATTCTAGGTTTCACATTCTCTGGCAAGCAGCACTGGATCTAACAAAGGCACAAATGCCATAGAAAGAAGTTAAACAAATGGAATAATTGTTTTCACAATTGTTACTTATTTTGATATATCAAAGAAATTTTAGTTTCATCGAAATAATAGGATAACTGAATATTACTTTTAGGTTTTGTTTTGAAATTATCTGCTTATTTTGTTGACAAACACACACATCCTTAGAGCATTCCTTATACACTATAAACAGAAAGTAATAAAACAGAATAAATATGAGGTATTGTGCTCAGCATTCATTTAAGTTTATATAACTCTGCTAACACCTTTTTGTTTTTTATTCCCGAAAAATATAAAACTCAAGTAGCTTTAATATCTGATAAACTCACTTAAGACTGAATTAAGTGCCAAGAGGAAGGTATGCAGTTTGTGCAAATTTGTTTGATGATAATATCAAATGAAATAAAATTGCATTAGAATTTCTCTGTAATTAGATTTCTGTAAATTCAGATCTGTTTTTTAAATTTCTTTGTAAATTTTATGTGGAAAGTTATGAATTTTTGGGATAAAAAGATTACAAAGAGTGTATCCCATTGATGGAACTGTACTCAAGAAAATCGATGAAGCTAAAGATTTGGGTTGTGTGTGTGGGGGGGGGGGAGAATTGAAGTTCAGAGGGTATATTACTAAGGCAGCCAAGATAGAATCACTTGGCTATTGAAGAACACATTAACAAGTAGAGATAAGAAAGTTATCAATAAGTAATAATAATAAGAAAGTTATTATCCTACTTTTAAAGTCTATGAGCCCATGCAGCCTTGTTTGCCTGGGTTTCTTGGTGGATGCGAGATGGAGAGGATTCAGAGGCAAGTTACAAAAATGTGACTGTTTTAAGGTTTATGGGTTACAGAATTCAGCTGATTGGTAGACGAGAGGGATATGATGAAAACATAAGTACTAGATATTACAGAGTTGATACCAAATTAGCTCACACATTTAATGTGGTGCATCCTAAATTTCACTAGCATTGCTTGTTGATGTTCAGAAGAGGGCAGTTAGATTAATAGATGCTCTTTCTCTCAGAGGTATTTAGTTTTTAACCTTATGCCTCTTCTACGGGTACTTTCATGGTCAGTGCTCTACTGAATTGGCTGAAACTAAACCCTCAACTACTCAAAAACATGTGAACAAATCTGTTCTTTCTTCTTACCCTCTTTCCCATGCTTGGAGCTGATATGCTGTGTAGGTCTTGCAGTCTTTTGTTTTTCAGTCAGATATTTGAAATAAAAAATGGTAAAGAATCTGTCAATACATAACTGCATGGGAGTGAATAAGAGGTTATTCCTGAAAGTTATGCAGGAGTGTCGTTAGTAAGGATTTTTCCCTTGGAAAGTGGTAAAAGAATGGTAAAATTCTGAGTGCTTTGTCTGTGAAGGAGTTTAAGGAGAAGTATAATAAGCATTGTGTCATTAATATTAGTGTAGGCATTCTGCAATGAGTCTTTGAGCGCCATGGAGATGCCCATATAATAATAATCAGGATGAATATGTATAACTAGAAAATATGTAAAAATCTACAGTGACTCACTGAAAACAATTATATTTTTTAAAAATACAGAACCTGTTCTTGAGAGCCAATGCATACAGGTGATGCACCTAACATTATTATTATTATTCCTGACACCTCCAAGAAGTCTGAAGACTCATCGCAGAAGGACACCTACAACTGTTTCAACTGATACAACTGTCTCAACCACTACACCGAACCTGTACTACGAATCATCTCCATCAATGCCATCTACTGCCCACCTCCACCACCACTACAACTAGTATTCTATGTCTGTAAATTGTGTGTGTTCTGATGGGCCGATTTGTCTGTATGCAGGATGAAAAACCCGAGTTTCCGGGAGGAAAAAACCCTGCTGCCTCCGTATGAGATTGGCTAACTCGCCTTCGATTGAAAATCGTCCAGATAAAGATTTCTCCCATTGCGACGAGAATCGAGCTTTGGCCTATTCCAATCAAAGGGCGCAATGTACTGTCGTTCTTCCAATTGTGCTGTGCAGTTTATTGTCAGAATCACTTATAAACTGGTTTGAAGCTTGCAGTCCCCAAAAGACAGTATCTCTTTCAGAAATATACCAGGGCTTAAAAAATCTATTGATCCTGTCTTAAGGCCTTACATGAATTACAGAATTACACTTGGAGGGAAGAAATCATGAAATTCAGGAAAGTTATTATTACATGACACCTCCAAGGACTCATTGAGAGAAAGAACCTACTTTACAACTCTCTGTCTCCACCACTTAATCCGCTGTACTTCACTGAATCACCAGCAACAGCATCATCTCCACCAATGCCATCTACTGCTGACTACCACCACTAGTATTTTCACAGACAATCGCAAACATCCATACCCACGGCAGGATTCGAACCCGCAGCCTTTTGACTGAGAGTGGATACACTAACCACTCAGACAACCAGACCAGCACCTTAATACCATAGTGACATTTCCCATGTTGCTAACAAAAAACACCACACTTGAGAATAATTTCCTTTCCCATTTCTTAAAAAAAGTAGTGCATTTGCTTGCAGAGTCTCAATTATTAACTTCCAAATGTCAGTATATTGAAACTGAGACTCTGGTTTCTGTAAAGATAGTTTCTGTTCCCTTCAGGAATGTGAGGAATATTTATACATTTGTGTTTTACCACTAATGGTTGATAACTGTTTCTTTTGCTGCTTGTAGCTTCAATGCTTTTTTTTTTAAAAAGAGAATTTCAGATTTCTTAAAAGTCTACTTCTATTTATAATTAATTCATTAATTAGTAACTCTTCCAAATATCATGTATATTGAAACTGAGATTGTAGTTTGTGTCATGCAAGCAAGCAAATTCACTAGCCTAGGGGGGGGTTGAGGATCCCTTGGCACGTATGCCAAACATGGCACGCAAATGGCTGGATTTCGGTTGGCATATGACAAAATTTTGCATCAAAGATTTGGCGATTTTGGCACGCACACTTAAGAGATGAAAAAGGAAGTTATTCTAGATTTTGTTGTGTTCTTTATTGATGATGTCACTATGATGTTCACCTTTCTGAATTTCATGACTTCTCCACTCTCAGTGTAATTCATGTAAGGTCTTACCACAGGAACAATAGATAAATTAGGCATATTTCTGAAGAGTAATACTGTCTTTTTATGCAAGAGGCTTCAAACTGGTTTATAAGTGAAGTTTGGAATTTATGCATCATGATGTTCTGCTGAAGTATTGTAAAGAAATTAAGTACTTATATTTGAGGTCTATGATGATACATTTTGTATACCATCAATTATAAACAGTTCTTTTTGTTGCACTTTGTTGAATCAGATTCTACATTTTAAAAAAAAAAAAGTAATAAAAAATTATTGAAGAAGAGAATTAGAATAAAGATAAAAAGTTAACTTTTTGCTGAAAGGATTGAAAATACATGGAATGGCCAATAACAGGTTACAAAAGCAGTGAATTTAGGTAGCTTAATTAAAAATTAATTAATGTGTACATAATAAATTTATATGTAACTTTACACTTTTGAACATCTCAGGAGTGTGAAAAAAAATAAAAGAAAAATAGGTATGAGACAATGGAGGTAAGAAAGGATGAGCTATGAATGTGAATATGGATAAATCAACATATACATATGATTTGAAGTTTAGTCTCTTGATGAAAGAAGATTGAAGAAGAGCAATAACAATAATTATTCATACACTACTAATCTTCCAATGTAAACACATCACCTCTTCCTCAGCACAGTTTTAACAATATCTACTCCTTAGTTGTAAGCATAGCTTCGTGCCCTTCGGGAATGTAAGGAATATTTGTACATTCGTATTTTACAATGGTTTATAACTGTTTCTTTTGCTGTTAGCAGCTTTGATGCTTATTTGATGAAAAGAGAATTTCAGATTTCTTAAAAGTCTGATTTTATTTATAATTGCAGTGACTTCAAAAATATTAGAGAAGCTGGAACAAAATTGCAATGTTTGTTGATAAGTAAGCATGCAAGGTGTTAATAGTTGCATTAGTTTCCTTAATGCAACTTCCAATACCTGATCAAAGCAAGTAGATTCCAACTTTCACTTACTGCTTATAATCTAATACCACACTTGCTTTATATAGAGAACTTTAGAGAATTGAATATTTGTTTATCACATAGTAGATTGATTCTGGGATTTTGACATTTTTTTTTGAAAGCCACTCAATTTAGAAAATGTGCATATTAAAAATTTAATAAAAATCTACCATATTTTTTCCATTTCATGTAAAAAATATGGTAGATTTTTATTAAAAAAAAAAAAAAAACACCTCTTCACTTAAATCAACTGCTGAACAATATCAGAATACAGTCAGATTATAATGAAATTTGGTGTGTATTAAAGTAAAAAACTAACTTATGATAGAAAAATGAAAGCGAGGAGGATGCAAAGTGAAATGGAGTAATGATCAATTGCTAAATCATGTTAAACTATTGAAAATACAATATTTTAGGGTGGCTTATGAACTGAATTAATTCCTATTCATAAACACAGTATTTTTTTATTAGTACTTTACAGAATCATTTTTATTCTCTTATTTAATTGCAAAATTTTTTAAGTAGTAATAATTATAGTAATTAATTTAGTAATAATTTTAGTAATATATCTATATATATAACTAAAAAATGAATGTGTGTGTGTGTGTGTGTGTGTATGTGTATAAAGTTTAATTGTTTTTAGGCTTAGAGTGGAATATATGGAAAGGTAGTTAGCAAGTTTATATATAAAGTTTAATTGTTTTTAGGCTTAGAGTGGAATATATGGAAAGGCAGTTAGCAAGTTTAACAGGATTAGTTCAGAAGGCGTTATCTGGAGGATCAACAAGACCGACACAGCAGTTGCAACATATCCCTACACGAGACAGTGATTCTAGTAAAGATAAACTAGGTTTGTACTGTAAATGTTTTCCTATGAAACTTTTGGTATGGTGTATATACATTATTTGTATATTTGACTATTTTGATTCCAATGAACTCCTAATTAAATTAAGCTGCCTGTGGTGAGTGCAATTCTACAAGTAAGCTTTAAAATATTTATTCATCATTCCTGCTTTCTTTAAGTTGGCAATTAGTTGATACTCAAAATATTTCCTTATTTTATATGCCACTTAAAATTGAATTCATAATGGGGTATAATTTATTCTGCGATATTCTTTCAAATAACTAATAATACAAGATGTAGAATAATTACACAGACAAATAACATATATGCAATCGTATACAGTACATTGTAGTTGGAAGTTTTTTCACTTGTTTAGACTATAAATTATATTTAAGTTAAAGGATATTATATCCCATATTGTTTCTTAGCCGAATATAGAAACTATATAAAATTCGGCAATTCCAAGCGTAAGCAAATACCTGGATAGTGCAGCAACTGACCCTTGAAGGTAGTGCAAGCTGAGGCAACTCATGTAAAAGGTGAAGCAAGCTCCGATCACTATTCTTGATATTTACCCATAATGTGAACTAAACTCCTAGGAGCTGTATTATTGTTCAACATTATGAGAGAAGGTCACTACCCAGACCGGTTTCGACCTTTTTTGAGGTCTTATCAGTGAGTAGGTAGACCATTTTAATACCAAGTTTGTAGAGAACAGAACTTGCGTCCCTTTAATGAGAATTGCCAAGAGGTGTCCTATTAAAGTATTAATTATAATGAAGAGCCAAAAGCGTCAAGGCTGCACTACCTTCAAGGGTCAGTTGCTGCACTATCCAGGTATTTGCTTACGCTTGGAATAGCCGAACTTTATATAGTTTCTATATTCGGCATGAAACTCTTTGAGTTTCTTATTCGGCTAAGAAACAATATGGGATATAATATCCCTTAACTTAAATAAGTTCTTGTCGCTGAATCGAAGCCTTTGGCTCTTCATTATAATTATAAATTATATATTTAGTTTAATCCTTTATCCAAGTGTAAGCAAACAAGTTTGCACCTGAAGTATCTTCAGGACTGAGACAACTCGTGGAAAAGGTGGACTGAGTTCTCATCACTGTCCTTAGTATCCCATAATGCAAAGCACATCTCCTTGTGGAACATGTATAATGCTATGCATTATACTTGGTTTCGAGAAGACTTGGTTTCGAGTCTAGTCGGCGACTAGAGGAAATTTTTCTAAGCCTTTTTTCGACCGGTTCCTGAGTTAGTCGATCTCTGGCACGGGCAAGCAGATTTTTCCTCCCGGAAACTCGGGTTTTTCGTCCTGTAAACTCAAGAAAATCGCCCGTAGAACCCACATTATTTCAGACATTAAATATATTGTGTTAGGGTTAGGGACCACGAGATGGCGGCACATTTGAGCCGTCTCTCTTCACTGAGTACCGCTTAATTAGTGATAGCCTTGGGCCATCTATCTCTGATTGGTACCAGTGGAGAGTGAACTGCCCACTCAGTCTCCAAAAGTTAGATAGGGCTAAATGGCCTCGCCTACTCCCCGTATACGGGAATAAAAAGGCGTTAGCTAATTTTTTTTTTTTATATATGTCTGCAAGTATAACTTACCTAAGGAAAGTGATGAGAACTCAGTCCACTTTTGCCATGTGTGTTGCCCCAGTCCTGAAGATACTTCAGGTGCAAACTTGTTTGCTTACACTTGGATAAAGGATTAAACTAAATCTATAATTTACAGTACATTGTAAATTAATAAAACTTAAAGCATGAACTTGATTTTTCATTTACAGAATCTTTAGAAGATAAGTGTGATGTGTGCATTCTTGACTTCTTTGTTTAAGCAGAGATTCTTTATTATTCACTATATTTTTGGGTATACTAGATATGACAGCTGAACACCGTTATTGTTTCATTGGTACTTTCATATCAAAATTTTATTTATTTATTATTTGTGATATTTCTGATTTGTTAGGATTTCACTTTACTATCTTCTAAAGCACAGGCTAAGAGTGTAAGAGTGGTTAAGGTGTGGAAAAGTTGGTTAAGAGCAGAATTCGGGAATTGGAAAGGAATATTACTATTATTATTTCCAGCATGGCGTCAGAAGACTCATTGCAGCATTAGAAACCCTCGCACTACAATACCTATTGTACCATGCCTTAAAAATATTCAGCATTGGAGTGCTCACCACCCATTCTGGCAATGTATTTCCATTGATTCACCCTTGCCATGCAAATTTTTTTTTCCTCACTTCCTTACTCACATAACTTTTGTGCCGTTTCCAGGAATGACCCTCTCATTTTCCCATTGTTTTCTACTTTATATGATTTCACTGTAGCTATCTAATAGACTACTATGGCAGTACTACATAATTAAGTTTATATTATTACTAACCCCCTGTCAACAAATTAGCCTTTTCACATTTCAAGGTTTTGATAGCTTTTTCTACTTCAAGTATCAATACTTAATCTTGTTTGCATTTTTCTTGAAAATTTTCCGTTACTGTTCTGTCACTGTTGGTTTCATTTAACAATCTATCAAATAACTATTGAAGACATTTAGGATATCCTTATCTTCAGTTTTCATGTGACCTTTATCATTTTTGATTCCTTTTTACATTACTCTTTCCAACCCGTTTCTAACTTTTTCAATAGCCTCCATAACATTTTGTCACCTTCCTGGTATTTATTTTCTATATTCTTACTGAAATCTTCCCATGACTTTTGTTTAGCTAGTTTTACACATAGCTTAGCTCTCTTACATTTTTCTCTGTATTCTTTTAGAGCAACTACCAACTTATTTGATAGGAAGTTTCAGTATGCTTTCTTCTCTTCCAGGACTGCTTTTTTAGCTTCTTGTTCCATCATGGTGTTCTTATTTTTCTATCTTTGCAGACAACTTCACAATCAATCAGTGTTTTCTTCAGAGTTTGCCACTGAGACTCCAAAGTTTGGTTCTTGCTTTTGAATTCTTTCATTTTTTCTGAATAATGTTTGCATAGTTGAGTGTATAGTTTACCTCTAAACGCTGCTTAACTTTAATTCTTTTTTAGAACCTTCTTATATATTGTTATTTTATATATGACATTCATTTTTGTCCTGCTTAAAACTAAGTGATGATCACTTCCAGTTTCAAATCCTTTGTATATACTCTTGTATCCTGAACTAGCATAAAGATATTACTGTCATCAATAGCATAGTCAGTGAGGCTTTCCTTATTCTTATATACATCGGCTGTTCAATAAGTAATAAGACTATATTTATACAGAAAACATATTACCTTTAATCGTCATCATTTACATGGTCTTTTTCAAAGTAACTACCGTGAGATGTGATGCATTTGTCCCAATGTTGCGTTTTCATTCTTAAACACATGTGAAAGTCCATTTTTTGAGAGTTCTTTCAAAACTGCCTCTGCAGCTTTCACACATGCTTTGTTGCTTTCGAAATGGCGGCCTCTTAGTGGTTTCTTGAGCTGAGGAAACAGCCAGAAATCGCATGGTGCGAGATCAGGACTGCATGGAGGGTGCGGTAGGATATCTGTGTTGTTCTTCTGCAAAACGTCCGCTACACAACCAGCAATATGTGGCCTTGCATTATCGTGGTACAATAAAAAGCCATTCTTCAGCAATGGACGCTTCCTTTTGACGTGCTGGATGATAATCGCTGCTGTGTTGATCATTGTCTCTGTGATGGACGTTGAAGGTCGTCCCTCACGTTCAAGATCTTCCACATTTTGCCTTAAAAGTTTTATGCCAGCGAAAAACACTTGCCCTCGACATTGCTTCATCGTGGAAAGCTTCGCATATCATGTTAAAAGTGTTCAATGCCAATTTTTGCAAACGCACACAAAATTTAATCACATAACGCTGTTCCAAGGACGCTTCCATTTCAAAGACTGGTCTCGCCTCGTAGGCACGCCGAAACAAGTTTGCGTTTAGTCACATGACACTCTGGCACATCAGCCCGTATGCACCATATATCAACCTCTTTTGTTAATACAGACAGCACCATTTCTTTATTCCACAGAAATTAATATTGTGATGAGTGGTTTCGCCACAGTAAAATTAGCCTTATTACTTATTGAACAGCCCACGTATTTTCTCCACATGAACTTGTGCACATCTTGACTAGTCTGTATCCTGAGCAGAAATCCAGCAAATATCTACCATTAATATTAGCCTTGTTCTTTTCTCTAAATTTTTCCAAAGCATTTGTATATGTGCCTAGGGCATTCATTTGATATTGAATCGGTTGATGATTGAGAAAAACCTGAAATTTAGGGGACACATTGCAAAGGTGGTGGAGGTAACACAGAGGATTGCTGAAATTATGAGAAGGACACTGATCTGCAGAGATAAAAGGGTTATCATTTCCATTGTATAAGTCTCTGATCAGACCACATTTAGACTATTGTTTTCAGATTTGGTCCCCAGGACTTGAAGGGGATAAATTAACTGTGGAAAGGGTACAAAGACGGATGACAAAGATGGTTTCAGGACTGTACAAGGATAGTTATGAGGATCGGCTGAGGGAATGTGGACTGCAGAGTTTGGTGGATAGAAGAAGGAGTACTGATATGATTGAGACTTTTAAACTGTTGAGAGGTGGTTACAGGGTTGACACTGGGGAGTTCTTTCGCTTGGCTGAACAGCGGGAGGGAGTGATGACAAGAGGCCATCCCTGGAAGTTACGAAAGGAAACTGTGAGCAAGAGGGTGAGGAGCGGTTTCTTTGCATGGAGGGTGAATGAACCATGGAATGTATTGCCTGATGGAGTGGTAAGAGCGAGAACAGTCAATGAGTTTAAGGAGTGGTATGATAGACTTTGTGTTTCTTAGGGGGGACCTCCTCTCAATGAGTCTTGATGGACTTTATGTTCTTAGGAAGGACCTCCCACGATGAATCTTTTGACTCCATGGAGACCTGAATAATAATAATAATAATTTCCTACTCTTTTGTTTAGATCTCCAACAAGGACACTTTTTCCATTTTCTTTATGTCAGCTGCCTGCTCTAATGACTCAAAAAATTTCTCCACTTCTTTCTTAGGATCTCTGTGGACCTTAGGTACAAATAAATTTCATTGTCCATTTTCCTGTTTTGAAATTGCCTTCTAATTGAGAAGTTTATCTTCATGTTTGGTTGAATGCTATCACTACTCCTTTCTTTCCTTGATTATTATTGCTTGAATATAATCCTACACTTATTATTTAGTAGTATTTCATCTGTTTTTGTCTTCCTTCTCAGTAATGCCAGTTATGTCCATGTGGTACGCTTCCATAAGTTTACTTTGGAAAGTAAACATTTTGTCACCTTCCTGGTATTTAGAGAGTACAGTTTTTGATTGACTAAGTCCAAAATTGCTAGCCCATCCTTGTTCATTCAATACATAGTGGATAACTACTAATGGGGATGCACCATGTGAAGAAGGTGAGTATTGGACATTAGGTCAGAAGCTGTAGTCTGGTCTCTGCATTCCTTAAAGATAATATAGAGGCTCCCTTCCAGTTATCTTGCTCTGAACTTCTTTAAGCAATCAACTCAGTCATATCACTCTTTCTTTTACCATCTATGAAGCTCTACTGACTGCATTCCCTTAATCTCTCCTCATACTCAAAATCCAGAATCTTGAGACAATCTCATATCTGTACTCACTCACTCATTGTAATGTTTCGTTATCATCCAAACAAATAGGTAACCACATCACTGCACAGGCATATGTGAATAGTATGCCTTATACAGTGGAACTATACAGTGTGTCCCCTGAATTTCAGTTTCTTGTCTGCTGAGGTCCCCAGATCCCTTGCCTCCTCCACCTCATGGAGCAGAGTTCCTCCACTGTGATAAACCCTATTACAATTTCTCTGACCAGAGTACATAAGTTTACACTTAGTCATCACATTGAAGTGACATTACATTCTTCAACCCAGAGCACCAACCTATTCAAATCTTGTAATAACATCACATCAGAGCTTTCTGACACTGCTTTTCCTAACTTAGTATCATCATCAGCAAACAATTGAAAATCTTCTATCAAACCCTGAACTATATCACTGATATATAAATTGAACGGTAGTGGTCCTAGAACAGAAGTCTGAGAGGTACTACCTTGCCACCTTTCATTTTTGGGATGCTGTATCCTATCACAATTCTTGTTGAAAGGCTTATACGCTGTTAAACATGATAACTAATAATTAAGGAATTAGCAGCGTACAGTAGAAATATAAATTAAAACAACTTTAATAAATATTTTCCGATATTTCGGCAACGTCACATTGCCATCTTCTATGGGAACTTAAAATAAAGAACAGGTGCACACAAGTACTACATAATAGCAAATGAGAAAAGAAGCGAGGAAGCCACAGTGATGGTGCCCGCCCCAGTGGGCTATATTGGTAGTTATTGGCCTTTGGGCTGAAGTTCTTCTGATATGTTTCCCAAATTTGGGGCAGTCTTGTGCACCAAAATTTGTTAAGGTTTGGCATGTTCCTAAGGGCTGAGGCTGATTCCATGAATAGTCTTTCATATTTAAACTTGCTGCAGTGTATTACTGTGGCTTTCATCCACCTTATTCTGTGGCGGGTATCCAGAGCATGGTCTGCAAGCCCAGAGTGGCTATACTGGTGAAATCGGATGTAGTTCTTGTGTTCTGAGATTCTGATATTTGCTGTCCTGCCTGTTTGGCCAAAATAGGACAATTTAAACTGCAAGGGACCTGGTATACACCAGGTAGGTCTAGAGGAAGTGGTTGGTCTTTAGTGGAGCAGATAAGGGATGCCAATTTTCTATATGATCTTAACAGGCGATTAAGTCATGTTTTTTTTAGGATTTTGTTGATTTTTTTCGAGGTGCCTCGGATGTAGGGGATGGTGATGGATTTGGAGTAATCTTTTTTGCGAAAGGGGGGGGGAGGTGGGTTGGGGAGAGGGTAGCCATTGGCTGAGAAAGTGTTAAGGATGTGATTTAGTTCAGTGGTTAGGGCTTGATCATTGGAACAGATAAGTTTTGCCCTGTTGAATAGTGTCTTAATAACTCCATATTGTTGTGTGTGGAGGGGGGGGGGGAATTGTTGGTGAATGTATCTGCCTGTATGGGTGAGTTTTCTATAAACTGAGAAAACCAAGGTTCCATCAGGTTGGCGGGTGACTAGTGTGTCTAGGAAAAGGGGAGGCTATTGTTTTTCTCTTTTTCCAGGGTGAACTTGATTCTAGGGTGTTGGTTGTTTAAGTGTGTCAAGAAGGAGAGGAGTGTGTCCAGGCCATGTGTCCAAATAGCGAAAACATCATCAACGTAGCGAAGCCATATGGTAGGTTTTTGTGGGGCTGAGTTTAAGGCTTTCTCTTCAAAAGTCTCCATAAAGAAGTTGGCCAAGGGTGGGGAAAGTGGTGAACCCATGGCTGTCCCATCCCCCTTATCTGTTTGTAGAATTTTTCCTGCCAAACGAAATAGCCTGAGTTCAATGTGAACTGAAATAATGTTGAGATATCGGGAGGAAATTTAGCTTGGATTAGCTCTAAGGTTTCTTTGAGGGGGACATTTGTGAATAAGGAAGAGATGTCAAAACTGACCATAATGTCATTATATTGGAGTGTAAAGTTTTCTATACTGGCTTTGAAGTGGGCTGAGTTTTTTATGTGTGATGATGTATTGCCAGTATAGTGTGAGAGTGCTTTGGCTAAATATTTAGCTAGTTTATAAGTGGGGGAATCAGTGCCATTCACTATGGGACATAATGGCACATTTTCTTTGTGTATTTTTGGGAGCCCATATATATGGGGGGGGTCTAGAGTTTAGTAATCTCCACTAGCCAAGAAATAACCTTCTTAAGAAGGCCTATGGAGTTTTCTAATTTGTGAGTTGGTGGGATTGTATTCAATGGGGAGGTAAGTAGCTCGATCTAATAGTAAAGCCTTACGCTTACCTGTGTAGTCATTATGATTGAGTACCACAGTGGCATTCCCCTTATCTGCTTTGGTGATAACTATTTCTTTGTTTTTCTTCAATTCTTGTAGTGACTTGTATTCATTAATGGATATGGTGGTTTTGCTTTTGTGAGAACACAGGCTGCATCCAATCTAATATCGTTGGCGATGTGGTTAGGAAGGTGGCGAATCCTGCGTTCAATCTGGATCGTGAATTCCTCGGCTGGTAATTTCCTAGGAGCAATGGCGAAGCTGTGACAGAGCATTGAGTGCTTCATGCTTCAAGGTAACTGATGAAAGGTTAACTACAGTGTTGTATCCTATCACAGCTCACTGGCTACTATTAACTAACATTCCTGTAACCAGGCTATCAACTGACTATCCATTCTCATCATGCTTAGTTTTAACAATAGTTTGCAGGTGCTACTCCATCTAATGCTTTAGCAAAATCCATACACTAGTCATCCTGTGATAAAATGTAATCAATTTATTGAAGGAGCATCTCCTCCTAACAAACCCATGCTACCCCTCTCAAATGATTTCTATTCGTATCCATCCAGGATTGTATTCTGTCTCTTACCCTCTTCTCTAACACCTTCACCACTACACTCATCTCTCACACACATACACGCACACACACATACACGCACACACACATACATGCACACACACACGCGCGCACACACACATTGTCTGTAGTTGGATGCAATTGACTTGGGATTCTCCTTTGTGGTGGTACTATTTCTTCTTCTGTACACTCTTCTGGGACTTTTTCAGACTAATGTTGAACAACCAAGTCAAGGGTAAACTCTTTTGCACGTTACCTTAATACATGCCGATATACTCTCCAGACCTGCTGACTTATTAACGTCATGCTTACTTAAAATTCCAAATGGTTCACATTCCTGAACTGCCAGTTTTCCTTTCTCTTTCCTATTATTATTCAATGCCACTTTCAACTCTAGATGATATATTCTAACAAAATGTTCATTTGAACATTTCTACTATATCTTCCATAAATGTGACATGTATTCCATTTTCTATATTCACCCTTTCTTCTGCTAGAAGCACATTCAAATTCCTGACTGACATATATTATTCCTGCTCCTAGTTAATGTCTATTATACTTGAAAAGTAATTATATTCTTATTTTAATCCTTACCTAAGTGTAAACAAAGTTTGTACATGAAGTATATTCACAACTAGTCTACTTGTATGTAGAGGCTGATGACTTCATATCAATTGCCTTAGTAGCCCATAATGCAAAACACCCCTTCTTTACAGATGTGTATGATGCTGTGTATTGTGGGAAAGGTCATTTAGAAGTTTGAGGTTTCATCAGTAGGAGTCAGGCATGGAAGATATATGACTTATATTGATTCAACTTTAGTATCACCAAGAGTTTGGCTCATACTGATAAGATCTTGATAAAGGTCAAACCAGCCTGGGTAGTTATCCTTCCCAAGAGAGTGGAAGGAGGACAAAATAATTCCTTTGCATAAAGGATGTTCTAAGTCTGTAGTAACAAATTATAGACCAATCAGTATCTCAGGAGTGGTGGTAAAAGTACTGGAAAAATTAATCAAAAAAAGAGATTTTAGGAATGAGTAGATAAGAATATGATACTCCATGATACTCTATGTGGGACAGCTTTGTGAAGGGTCAGTAATGCCTTAGTACTTAGTATCTACTAACTGTTTATAATAGTGGCAGCTGAGTTGGATAAAGGGAATGGCTACATGATGATACTGCTGGATTTTGTAAAGGCATTTGATGGGATACCACATTTTACTCTGTTACACAAACTGCAACAGATGGCAGATGGATATGAAACTGGTGATGTAGATAAGAGTGGCTGATCAGTAGATGCCACAAAATAATGAATGGTGAGCAGAATCCAGAAGGCAGGTGGCTAGTCATAAGGCTGTGTGCTTGGACCACTGTTTAATTTGTATAGAAATGATATAAGAAATAATTTGAAAGGAGATATTCAGTTGTTTGGAGATGCAAAGTTGGTCAGGATAATAGTTCATCAAGGTGATGTAGAGAGCATATTGGCTCATGCAAGATGATTTAAATAAGCTGACAGTATGCATAATGGATGTCAATTTGATAAAAAAAAAAAAAAAAAAAAAAAAAAAATGTAAAGTTATGTATTTTGGGATACAAAGATTACAAGCTGTGTACCACATAGAGGGAACTGTACTCCAGGAAATTGAAACCAATGATTTCAGGGGGTAATAAGTAGATAGAGAAAGTTTAGAGGGCATATTGCTCAAGTAGCTAGGATAGCTCACAGGATTACTTGGTTTATTGAAGAACACTCTAACAAGCAAATATAAGGGAGTTATCTGTCCTCTTTATAAAGCCTTGATATGACCACATCTGACTTACTGTGCTCAGATCTAGTCATTTGGGTTTCTTGGTGATGAGGAGGCAATGAAGAGGATCCACAGGCAAGTGACTGGGTGAGTGGTCTGTGGAATGCTCTCAATGAGGATAGGTTTTGGGTTAGTGGAGTGCAAAAGTTGGTTAATAGGCAAAATAAAAAAAAAACTAAAAAAAAACAGGAGGGTGATCTGATAGAAACATTTAAGTTATTAAAGGATTTTATAGGATTCATACAAAAGAAACATTTGGCTGGGGGGGGGGGGGCAGCAGAACAATAGATCATCCCTGGAAGGAATAGAATAGATTTCCTGAGTCAGTTGTTGAATTCTTTGTCTGTTAATGGTTTCAAGGAGAGACAAGATAGATATGGTGTTGATAGTTTGGATCTCATATGATGAATATTTGGACTCCATGGTGGTGCACGGAATAATAATAATATTTTCCTTGGCATGTTGGGCTTAGTGCCTATCATGACAAATGAGATATCATATTTGACACAAAGTTGAGTAATTCTTTCCAAATCATTTAAATAATTCTATGATAACCTGGCATTGTGATAAAATGCAACAGCCTTTCAATATATACAATGATGAAACATATTATTACAAAATCTCTAAAAAAATATCTCCTGATTAACTCTGTTTCACATGTGATAAAAAGATTGTGACAGATTAGGGATGAAATGATGGAAAATATATATTGATCTGGATGACATAGGTTGCAGACATGGTTATATTAAATTTCTACTTGCAGATAACCCTGCTCTTGGCATCGTGAGTGTTGAATTGTTCTCTTTCCTAGTTTCATTCATTACAAATTTATTAATTAGAATATATAGACTGTATTTGTAATTACATGATTATTCAAGATTGTAAAGAAATATCAGTAAAATGGGAATGTTTTCTTTTTATTTACAGAAAAAGAAAAATGCCAAGATACAGATACAGACTTAGCAAAGCTTGTATTTAAAGGTATTCAGGTTGATTTTACATGTGAAATTTTTAAATTTCCTATTAGTTTAGTATTTCTTATTAGTTTAATTTCCTATTATTGTAGCTTAGTGCAGCAACAACTCTATGATATATATGCCATGTTGTGAGGAGCATTGAAAATTGATTTACTTAATTGTATTGTAAGCCGAGTTAGGAAGCTACAGGTTTAAATTCTGATGTCAGAACCTTCAGCTGAAACCTTCATGTATAAAGCATACATGATGACACTCATCTCTTTGATGTGTGTATGTATTTTTTATTTATTTATTTATTATTATTATAATTTTAACTGACAGTAAGTTAACTCTCATCCACAAGTAGCAAGGTTTTCTTCCAGAAACTTCAATTTTTCATCCTGCAAAACAGGCAGATTGATTACAAAGTCAGTTAATAGACATAATAGACTATTGTCATAGTCTATTATGTCTATTAATTGTTTATATCTATTATGTCTTTGAACATCATTTTAGTAATTCCTAACTCCTTTCCCATATCCACATATACCTTATGAAAAGTTTCCAGGTACTATTGCACACATAAATATAATGTGTTCTTGGGGATGGGATGAGAAATCATTCAGTGATATATGGTCATCTCTTGCTGTGGCAAACGCCATTATTTCTGATTCACTCACTATAGCAAGCTGCTGATAAGTCCATAATCAAAGGAAAAGTCATTATATGAACTATTCCTGTGGTGTCCCTATAAGTTTGCTGTGGTGAGAGTTGTGTATCAACTGTGTCTCATCGGTCACTGTGTCATCACCATGTGCTACTTCCATAAAAAAGAAAAAAAAACATATGTTCCATTATTTTTGTTTGGGAACCAGTGTGAACCTGGTTCATTTTACTTCAGTAGATGGATTATCAAAGAATTAAGAATACTATGTAAACGTGATTGGTATTACATACCAATTATGTAATTGGTATTATATACCAATTATGTTTACATTGCAGACAAAGAAGACAAAATGGACATAATCTGCCTAAATAATAAGCATAAGATAATTTATATATATGTAACAGTGATTGAAAAAAGAAAAGCTATAGCAGTCACCACTAAACATGATAATAAACCTTAATGGAAGGCAGTTTCAGTTAGAATGATACATACAAATTTCAAACTAGTAAATCAGAAAATATGGTGTAAGTATTTATTAATGTATAATTTTTTTTCACTTGATTACAAAATAAATTATACTTCAAAAGAAATTATAGTTGTGAAGATACTTTATATGCACACTTTGTTTTGCTTACACTTAGGTAAAGGATTAAACAAGAATGTAATTTTTTGTCAAGTACAATTTATATTTATGCCTCTCTATTCCCATTAAAGGTGCCAGTGATGAAGAAATAGAACTCTTTAACAAATTATCTTCTCACTGTAATACCAGATAATACTCACCATCCTTCAATATCCTAAACTTTCTTAAATACTCCTTTGAGATATACTATAGACCAGCTATCTTTCTCAAAGTGATGTCCACAGCCCACTAAATTTTCAGGTGCAGTTTAGAATACAATATATTAAAAATCCTATTAATTAAAAATTTTTATATAATTCATTTAATTTTATTCTAATAATGTTCATAATATTTTCCCACATGCTATAATCTCAACACAGGAGTATAAAGTAGTACATAATATGTCACTGTGTCATTACCATATGCTACTTGCACAAATATATTTAATATATTTTCTACACTTTATTATATATATTGAATCCACAATTAAATCCTTTAGAAGTGTCTCGTTTTTGCACTTCACAATATATCACATCCCTGTTCTAATTTTCCACTAAAAATATTAAGATTCGGTGTTATGCCAACTACTCCATAGTTTTGCAGTTGCAGTTAGGGGCATGTGAAGGCTCTCTCTTTTGGTGGCAAAATATGAAACACCACCAGCACCACTGGCTTATATTTTACCACCTCATCCATGTTTCCTTTTCTGTGGAACATCCTTCATTCAGCTGCTCTCATTTCATTTGACAGGGCAGTGCTTCCGTTTTAGCAGAAATTGCTAAATGACTTAGACAATGTCTTCTCCTTTTCATTATTATTATTATTACCCCAAGACCTCATGGAGTCAAAGACTCATCTGGGAGGTCCTTTTATCACACATATGTCTCATCATATTTTACACTCAAACTCCTTGCAGACACCACACTCTCAGGTAAGGCATTCCAATCATTCACAACTCTGCACGAAAAAAACCTGCCTCTCACTTCCCTACTCACACCCTCTTTATACAGTTTCCAGGGATGACCTCTGGTTCTCCCCTGATCTCAAACTATTCTCTGCAGAATTTTTCCACCATTGATCTTATAACAACCCCTTACCAACTTGTAGGTCTCTATCATATATCCCCTCTTCCTCCTCTCCACTAGACTCTGCAAATTGCATCCTCAATCTTTTCTCATACTCAACATTCCAGAGGTCAGAAGCTACCTTAGTCAGTACTTTTTGGACCCTTTCCACATCTCTTCATCTTTCTGAAAACCCAGTGACCAAGTGTGGCCTAATCAAAGCCTTATACAACGGAACAAGACTCTCCCTACTTCTACAAGTCAGTGTCCTCCACGTCATGCCCAGGAGTCTTTGTGTTGTATTCACAATTTTGGCGATGTGTCCCCTAAATTTTAGATCATTATCCACTATCACCTCCAGATCTCTTATTTCCTCTACCCCCAAAAATATATTCTCACCAAGCATAAATTCTGCATCCCATCTTTGTTTTCCAAATTTCAAAACCTTACATTTTGGAGCATTCAACTTGCATCCCCCATTTCCATTCCCAATCACTCAATTTATTTAAGTTCTCTTGCAAGGCCACAACATCTTCACTACTCTTTATGGTTCGTCCCAAATTTGCATCATCTGCAGACGACTGAATATCTCCATCCAAATCTTCGCCAATATTACTAATATACAAGTTAAACAGAAACGGCCCTAAAACAGACCCCTGAGACACTCCACTAGTGACTTTCCTTTTCCTGGATATTCCACCCCCACACACAACTTGTTGATACCTATCAGATAGCCAGTCTCCAATCCAATGCACTAATCTAATATCTAACCCCATCTGCTCTAGTTTGAATGTCAACTTATCATGAGGTACTCTATCAAAAGCCTTTGCAAAATCCAAGTACTATTACTGTGTATCCTTCTCCTCTGTCCAAGGAAGCAGTCACTTTATTGTAATAAGTAACTAGATTACTAAAACATGACCTCGTTTTAGCAAATCCATGCTGTTCATCAAAGATAATACCATTGTTGTCAACCCAACTCTGGATCCTAGTTCTCACAAGCTTCTCCAACAACTTAACCACAACACCTAACACACAGATAGGCCTATAGTTTGATGCTTGAGTTCGATCACCTCCTTTATGAAGTGGCACGATTTTGCCCTCCTTCCACTCTTTGGAACTTGACCAAGTGCAGGACTCATATTAAAAAAATATGTCAAGGCAGGTGTCAACTCCCTGGCACATTACTTCAGAATATGTGGTGATATATTATCAAGTCCCACAGACTTATTTACATCTAGTTTACTCAACTCCCCAAACACCTCTTGCTCACTTGCAGTCAGTCTCTCCTCCCCATCATCAACTGCTCTCGATCTTTCCATGAAGTCACATTCACAAGATTGAAAGATCTTTATGAACTGCTCATTAAGTATCTCCACCACACATTCTGCAACAGCTGTCTTTATACCATTTCCTCCAATCAATGTCATCCTTCCATAATCATTCTTTCTTTTGCTGGCTACATATCGAAAGAACTCCCTAGGATTCTTTTTAGCTTCATTAGCTCACTGCTGTTCATACCTCTCTTTAGCTACTCTCACCAACCAAGTCACTCTCCTTGCCTGGTCTTTGTAGAACTCATGAAATTGGTTACTTCCACTTCTCTTATGCTGCCTCCACAATGCCCTTTTTCTCTGTATCACATGCTTAATCTCTTTATTCATCCATCTCACACCTACCTTATTTAACCTTCTCACCCTTGGAATACATTTCGACATTGCATCTACTAGATAGTTATTGAAAATACCCCAAGCTGCATTGATCTCTTTTCCAGCTTACTCCTCATTCCTCGCTACACCTGCAAGCTGTCTCCTGAGCTCTTCATAATCGCCCCCCCCCCCCCTGTAGTTCCACATATACCCTTTTCTCACAGGGGTCCTCGCACTGCTGGCAACCACCCAGGTAATCACCTCATTGTCACTCTCACCAATTGGTGGATGATTTGACACCTCATTTATAATTACATCCTCTGATGAGATGACCAAATCCAAGACCTTAATCCTCGTGTGCCCTCTGTTACATACTTCCTGAGGTAGTTATCCCTCAGAAACTCAAGAAACTCATTTTCTTTACTTCCAGTTGCTATCTCATCATTCCAGTCTATATTGCCATAATTAAAATCACCCATAATGATCACCCTTTTCTTATTTGCTTGGCTGATTTGATTATACATTTCACTATCACCCCCATCCACATTACCTGGTCTATTACAACATCCCACCAAGTATTTGATTCCATTCACCTCTATCTCACATCGATGCTGCCTCAAAACCACTGGCACTATTTCCGTCTTGCATCTCTACTTTGTATGGACATAACTCTTTATCATCAATAGCACTCCCCCTCCCCTTTTTTTTTACCATTTCTGTCTTCACGAAACACATCATACCATTCCAGCTCTGTTCCTGTCAGGATGTCATCCTCTTCCAACCATGTCTCACTTATTATGACAATCTTTGGGTGAACAGATGCAGTTAGGCAACCTTTTCATCTGCTTTGTTTCTTATACTTCTAGCATTGGTATACAAACACAACAGCTCATTTCTGGATCTACAGCGAGTTCCACCTATACCACTCATTCGATGTGATCTCTCCATGCTAGACCGGAGCCATTTCCCTTTCTGCTTCTTCATTTTAGAATCCTTTTCAATTCCATCTGTTTCCTCTTGATCCCTGTCATCCCATTCCTTTCCTACCTACACATGCTCTCACTGCTTCTTGGAGCATCCACTTTTCTCATGCTGTGTTCCCCTGTCCACACTGAGCCTCCCTGTGTCCTTGCTCCTCTTGCACACCCATTCTCTCATTTTCTATATTCATACCACTCATTTCCCCATTCATATCCACTTCTTCAATCTCTCCTGTCTTACTCTCCTGTTCTTCCACATCACTCCCCCCTCTCGATCTGATTCATTCTCTCTATTAACTTCTCTACCTTCCAGCAGCAGTCACTTGAAGAGACTCGCACTATAACCACTCAAATGCAGTCCATTTCTCCCATACAGCTCACTTCGTTCCTCAAACTCATTCCACACATTAACACAATGCACTCCCATCTCCTCACACATTTCAGCCAGCATATCATTCATAATCCTTGCTCTCTGCCTCATTAATCTCACCACAGTCATACCTAGGCAACACACTGACTACCCTTCCTGTCACACTATGCTCTTTTATCCTTCCAAGCAGCCTCCTGATATCCATTCTGACACGCTCTTTGTTCTCTCTCTCTCTCTCAAATCATTTGTACCAATTAATACTATTAACTCTTTTGCTCTCTCCCACCTCATATCCAATGCCTCAATCACTATACTCATTTTACCACCTGGAAAACATACCTTATGCATTCTATCCTCTAGCATACCTTTAATAATGGAGTTGCCATACAACGCCACTCACTCATCTTTCGTTAACTCTTTCATGCCATCATGATTTATTTTAATAGTTTTGACCTGAATTTTCTTAATTTCATTCTGCATCCATTTCATTTCTTGCCTCATCCCATCCAATTCAACTTCCGAATCTCGCAAAACATTCTCTCTATCTTTCTAACTTTCTAACTCTCTAGCCCCGTTCTCACTTTCACTCTCATTCATCCTTCTTTGTTTCCATACTTTCGGTCTAATATGTGTCCAACTTTTGCTCTCATTCATCTTTCTTTGTTTCTGTACTTTCAGTCCAACATGCATCCAACTTTCGCCATCATTCTTTCTTTTTTCGCTATCATTCCTTTTTTCGATTTTTTTTCACTTTCGATTTCTGTGTCATGCATTTCTAGTTTCATTCATTCTCTAAATTTCGTTTCTTCCTTCCACCACTCTCTCCTCATTTTCGACCCTTTTAACATCCGTTATGGTTTTCAAATCGCTCTTTTTCTTTTTCACTGATTTTTTAACATTTTTTCGCCTCTCTTTCAAATGTGCACTCATGTTACCCGTGACTTTCTCATTACTAACACTTTCTGTCATCAATTTCATATTTGCATTCATCAGGTTCTCGTTCAGGTCACACTTCACACACACACACACACACACACACACACACACACCCTTCATCCATCCACGCTAAACATCCACAAATCATTTATGTAATCGAAAGAATACATATAACAGACCTCACACTTAACGAAATGACTGAAATTATTATTATTATTATTATTATTAAACAAGACCTCATGGAGTCAAAGACTCATCTAGGAGGTCCTTTTATCTCACACACATCTCATCATACCGGGTCTTAAACACATTCAAACTCCTTGCAGACACCACACTCTCAGGCAAGGCATTCCAATCATTCACAACTCTGCACGAAAAAAACCTGCCTCTCACGCCCCTACTCTCACCCTCTTTATACAGTTTCCAGGGATGACCTCTGGTTCTCCCCTGATCTCCCACTATTCTCTGTAGAACTACTCCACCATTGATCCTATAACAACCCCTTACCAACTTGTAGGTCTCTATCATATCTCCCCTCTTCCTTCTCTCCACTAGACTCTGCAAATTACATCTTTTCAATCTTTCCTCATACTCGACATTCCAGAGGTCAGAAACTACCTTAGTCAGTCGCCTTTGGACCCTTTCCAACATCTCTTCATCCTTCTGAAAACCAGGTGACCAAATCTGGGCACAATAGTCCATGTGTGGCCTAATCAAAGCCTTATACAATGGAACAAGAATCTCCCTACTTCTACACGTCAGTGTCCTCCTCATCATTCCCAGAAGTCTTTGTGTTGTCTTCACAATTTTGGCGATGTGTCCCCTAAATTTTAGATCCTTATCCACTATCACTCCCAGATCTCTTATTTCCTCTACTTCCAACAATATATTCTCACCAAGCATAAATTCTGCATCCCATCTTTGTTTTCCAAATTTTAAAACCTTACATTTTGCAACATTGAACTCGCATCCCCATTTGCTTGCCCAATCACTCAATTTATTCAAGTCTTCTTGCAAGTCCACAACATCTTCACTACTCTTTATGGTTCGTCCCAACTTTGCATCATCTGCAAACAACTGAATATCTCCATCCAAATCTTCACCAATATCATTAATATACAAGTTAAATAGTAATGGCCCTAAAACAGATCCCTGAGGCACTCCACTAGTGACTTTCCTTTTCCTGGAAATTGCACCCCCATACACAACTTGTTGATACCTATCAGATAGCCAGTCTCCAATCCAATGCACTAATCTAATATCCAACCCCATCTGCTCTAGTTTGACTGTCAACTTATCATGAGGTACTCTTTCAAAAGCTTTTGTGAAATCCAAGTATATTACTGTGTATTCTTCTGATCTGTCCAAGGAAGCAGTCACTTTATTGTAATAAGTAAGTAGATTACTAAAACACGACCTCCCTTTAGCAAATCCATGCTGTCCATCAAAGATTATACCATTGTTGTCAACCCAACTCTGGATCCTAGTTCTCACAAGCTTCTCCAACAACTTAACCACAACACCTGACACACAGATAGGCCTATAGTTTGATGCTTGAGTTCGATCACCTCCTTTATGAAGTGGCACAATCTTGCCCTCCTTCCACTCTTTAGGGACTTGACCAAGTGCAAGACTCGTATTAAAAAAATATGTCAAGGCAGGTGTCAACTCTCTGGCACATTCCTTCAGAATACGCGGTGATATATTATCAAGTCCCACAGCCTTATTTACATCTAGTTTACTCAACTCCCCAAACACCTCTTGCTCACTTACAGTCAGTCTCTCCTCCCCATCATCAACTGCTCTCGATCTTTCCATGAAGTCACATTCACAAGATTGAAAGATCTTTATGAACTGCTCATTAAGTATCTCCACCACACATTCTGCAACAGCTGTCTTTATACCATTTCCTCCAATCAATGTCATCCTTCCATGATCATTCTTTCTTTTGCTGGCTACATATCGAAAGAACTCCCTAGGATTCTTTTTAGCTTCATTAGCTAACTGCTGTTCATACCTCTCTTTAGCTACTCTCACCAACCTAGTCACTCTCCTTGCCTGGTCTTTGTAGAACTCATGAAATTGGTTACTTCCACTTCTCTTATGCTGCCTCCACAATGCCCTTTTTCTCTGTATTGCATGCTTAATCTCTTTATTCATCCATCTCACACCTAACTTATTTAACCTTCTCACCCATGGTATACATTTAGACATTGCATCCACTAAATATTTTTTGAAAATCCCCCAAGCTGCATTGATCTCTTTTCCAGCTAACTCCTCTTTCCATGCTACACCTGCAAGCTGTCTCCTGAGCTCTTCATAATCGCCCCCCCCCCCTGTAGTTCCACATATACCCTTTTTTCACAGGGGTCCTTGCACTGTTGGCAACCACCCAAGTAATCACCTCATGGTCACTTTCACCAATTGGTGGATGATTTGACACCTCATTAATAATTACATTCTCCGATGAGATGACCAAATCCAAGACGCTTAATCCTCTTGTGCCCTCTGTTACATACTGTCTGAGGTAGTTATCCCTCAAAAACTCAAGAAACTCATTTTCTTTACTTCCAGTTGCTATCTCTTCATTCCAGTCTATATTGCCATAATTAAAATCACCCATAATGATCACCCTTTTCTTATTTGCTTGGCTTATTTGACTATACATTTCACTATCACCACCATCCACATTACCAGGTCTATAACAACATCCCACCAAGTATTTGATTCTATTCACCTCTATCTCACACCATACTGCCTCAAAACCACTGGCCCCATTTCCCTCTTGCATCTCTACCTTGTATGGACATAACTCTTTCTCTATCATCAATAGCACTCCCCCTCCCTTTTTACCCCTTCTATCCTCACGAAACACATCATACCTTTCCATCTCTATTCCTGTCAGGATGTCATCCTCATCTAACCATGTCTCACTTATTCCGACAATCTCTGGGTGCACAGACGCAATTAGTGCAACCATTTCATCCGCCTTGTTTCTTATACTTCTAGCATTGGTATACAAACACAACAACTCATTTCTGGATCTACAGCTAGTTCCACTGATACCACTCACTCGATGTGATCTCTTCATGCTGGACTGGGGCCATTTCCCTTTGTGCTTCTTCATTTTAGAACCCTTTGCAATTCCATCTGTTTCCTTTTGATCTCTGATCATCCCATTACTTTCCTGCTTACACATTCTCTCACCTCCTCTTGGAGCATCCACCTTTCTCACGCTGTGTATCCCTGTCCACATGGAATGACAATGCTGCCGCCATTTTTTTTCCCTGCAGGTTACTAGGTCTGATAATAACGATTTCGTAATTAAGTTTAGGCAAGAAAAATCCTCCACACTAATAATACCGGTAGCTCATAACATTTACAGCTGCTGTTACTCAAACAATTATGCATGTATATTTAATTATTCCTAGAATAACTTATCTCAATCAGGAGCTCTTCTTAGACACGTCCACGGCGCTTGGCTCACTAGCACCATGTCCAATTTTCATGATCCAGTTACTGTTTTAGTTAGCAGTGTTATACTAGCCTAGGGCCACCAAGCCTCCCATTTTTGATGAGATTTTTACTTTTTCAGCTCCTAATTCTATTATCCCAAGAAAATGCAAACTGGATGCTAGACGTCTTCCCCCCCCCTTTTTTTTTAAGTCTCATTTTCTCATTTTTCCTCTTTTTTTGTAAGCTCTAGCTTAACTATGTAATTTCTTTCAAATTAGTCAGAGGTTTACCCTATTTCCAATAGATGGCACTATAATCTATTCAGATAACTTCCCTAGGTAGCAAATGAATTTTAGTAATTTTTTCTTTGGTTTTTTTGAAGTATTGATGTGGTGTTGTAAACTCTGTAGCATTATTTGAAGGGCTTAGTAATTAATTATTAATTTAATTTTTTGAAAATAGGTTGTGAGATGCCCAAACAAAAGTGGATCCATGGAAACAAGAATTCCCTTTCCTAACTGAAGGTCATAACGTTAGCAGTAAAGGTTTATACACTGTTTATAGAGCTGAATTTTCTATGAACATGGTAAAGAAGCACATAGAAGGTTGCAGCAAAAAGTACAACCATGAACTAACTTCTTGCTGCAACCTTCTATATGCTTCTCGATGTGCTGCTAAATGTCTTGCTGCACAAGAATTGTTAGCATTCCACAATATCATGCATAACCATTCATTTAGATCAATGGATTGCACATCTGCTGTCATGCAAAACTTAACTTCTTCCCAAAAAAAGATTCACATGGGCAAGAACAAAATGTGAAAGTATAGTTGTGAATGTACTGGTTCCTCTTGCATTTTGTGAAGTGATAAGTGACTTACATGAGGCAAAATATGTATCTCTTATGGTAGCTTCATCTGAAGTTGGGCCCAGTTTTGGTGAGGTATTTTGTACCTACAAAAGGAATACAAGTGAAATTGTTAGAATTTCAAAATCTCATAGGATTGAGTTATTAGTAGACCATATTCTGTCTATATTGGAGAAATATAAATTAACTAACAAGATAATAGCATTGTGGTGACATTTGCAATACTTACTTCATTTGCATAGCAACAATAATGTCTTCATAAGTTAAGCAAGAACACGAAAATGAGCAACTTGGGTTGTAGGCTGTGCTGTACATATCATGCATAACACTTTGCAAACAACTACAGATATATTACCAATTGATATGGAATCAATTATTAACAAATGGTTCTAACATTATCATGTTTTCACTATTAGAGCTAAGGCACTGAAATCCTGCAATTTTGTTGAAGTGGAATACAAGAAAGTTTTAGGAAGTGTGAAGAAAGAAAGAAGATGGCTTTCCATGTTACCTGCTGTGGAAAGAATCAAAATGTTTGATGTCTTAAGTCATATTTATTTATCACAAGATAAGAGTCCCAAACTCTAGACGGATTATTTTAATAATTCATAGTCCCTTTTCTGGTTCAGGTCATTCACAACTAACGTAAAATGTATAATAACACTGTCAAAATGATGAATGAATTGATTGCAGTGAAGTGGCACAAGAACTGACTGAATTAGATGCACAATAGAAAGGAGCAACATTCTTTTACATCTGCTGTCCTGGACCTCCAAAACCAACTGATAGAGGATTGTGTCATTGGATATGTCGAATTTACTGAAGCTGTCAATAATTTCTATGCTGCTTTTCTAGAATACGTGAACAACTGGACCAAGCCTTTTTCAGAGCTGTGTGACTTTAAATTAAGTCGTTATTATTAGACCTTAGAGCAGTACTGGCAGAAAACATGGCAGCGGCTTTGTCATTCCATGATTTTAATTTAGACGTCAGTTGTTTCGTTAAGTGTGAGGTGTGCTATATGGATTCTTTCGATTACATAAAATCGTTTGTGGATGTTTAGGGCAGATGGAAGGAGGGTGTGTGCGAAGTGCGATCTGAACGAGAAATTGATGATTGCAAATATGAAATTGATGACAGAAAGTGTTAGTAGCAAGAATGTCGTGGGGAAAATGAGTGAACGTTCGAAAGAGGACGGTGTGAAAGAGAGGTGAAAGAATGTTAAAAAATCAGTAAAAAAGAAAACGAGTGATATAAAAACCGTAATGGATGTTAAAAAGGACGAAAGTGAGGCAAGAGTCGCAGAAGGAAATGAAATTGAGAGAATGAATGAAACTGGAAACGGCGTGATGCAAAAATCGAAAGAATGAATGATGGTGAAAGTTGGACGCATGTTGGACCAAAAGTACAAAAGCATAGAAGGAGGAATGAGAGTGAAAGTGAGAAGAGGGGGTCGAGAGTTAGAAAATTAGAAAGATTGAATGATAGAGAGAATGTGACACGAGATTCGGAAGTTGAATTGGATTGGATGAGGAAACAGATAAAATGGATGCAGAATGAAATTAAGAAAATTTGGGTAAAAAATATTAAAACAAATCATGATGGCACAAAAGAGTTAACGAAAGATGATTAAATGGCGTTGTATGGCGACTCCATTATTAAAGGTTTGCTGGATGATAGGATGCATATGGTATGTTTTTGAGGAAGTAGAGTGATTCAGGCATTGGATATGAGGAGGGAGCAAGCAAAGGAGTTAATGGTTTTAATTGGTACTAATGATTTGACAGAGGAAAAAGAGAGCGTCAAAATGGATACAGGAGGTTGCTTAGAAGGATAAAAGAGAATAGTGTGACAGGAAGGGTGATCAGCATGTTGCCTACGTATGACTGTGGTGAGATTAATGAGGCGGAGAGCAAGGATTATGAATGATACGCTGGCTGAAATGTGTGAGGAGATGGGAGTGCATTGTGTTAATTTGTGGAATGAGTTTGAGGAACGAAGTGAGCTGTATGGCAGCAATGGGCTGCATTTGAGTGGTTATGGTCTGAGTCACTTCAAGAGACTGCTGCTGGAAGGTAGAAAAGTGAGTAGAGTGAGAGAGAATGAATCAGATTAAGCAGGAGTTGATGTGGAAGAGCAGGAGAGTAAGACAGGAGAGATTGAAGAAGTGGATATGAATGGTGGATAGGCTTATGTGTTCGTCAGACATGTTATGATAGGTTTCACGGTATAAAAAGAACACAGATGGTTAAGAAAATAACTATTTATTAACTTAAAACTTACCCGACTTACCATAGCAAAAATTTTTCGCTGTGGTAAGTCGGGTCTGGCAGACCATGCTTTGGATACCCCTACATGCAGGATCAATTGGAAAGAAACAAAAGTAATGCACAGAAGCTTCTACAAGTCAGAGAGGTTGTTCCTGGAATCAACAGAAGCCTTGAAACATACCCCAAACCTTAACAAGTATGGCTGTATAAATCTACCAAAGATTTGGGAGACAGTCATCCTAAGACCAAATTAATATTTATTACTTTTATTTTTTATCATTTGGACTACTATTTCGAAACTTTGAATTTTTTTTTTTTTTTTTTTTTTAGCTAGATGGCGCCATATTAGGACTTTAGTCTTGTGTTGCACGCTGCAATCACTTATACTGTCCCCACTGTTACACCGGATTGTGGTTGTCTTGCCTTTGTAACAAACTTTGTGTTGTGTGCTCTTAAGATGCTGGATATATTACCAGCGAAATATTAGCTTTTAAGTTAATAAATAGTTATTTTCTTAACCATCTGTGTTCTTTTTATACCATGAAACCTATCATAACAATAACGGATATGAATGGGGAAGTAAGTGGTATGAGTATAGAAAATGATAGAATGGGTGTGCAAGAGGAGCAGGGAAACAGGGAGGCTCAGGGTGGACAGGGGTACACAGTGTGAGAAAGGTGGATGCTCCAAGAGGAGGTGAGAGCATGTGTAAGCAGGAAAGGAATGGGATGACCAGGGATCAAGAGGAAACAGTTGGAATTGAAAAGGGCTCTAAAATTAAGAAGCAGAAAAGGAAATGGCCTCAGCCTAGCATGGAGAGATCACATCGAGTGAGTGGTATCAATGGAACTTGCTGTAGATCCAGAAATGAGCTGTTGTGTTTGTATACGAATGCTAGAGGTATAAGAAACAAAACAGATGAAATGGTTGCCTAACTGCATCTGCTCACCCAAAGATTGTCGGAATAAGTGAGACATGGTTGGAAGAGGATGACATCCTGATAGGAATAGAGATGGAAGGGTATAATGTGTTTCATGAGGATAGAAGGGGTAAAAAGGGAGGAGGGAGTGCTATTGATGATAGCAAAAGAGTTATGTCCAAACAAAGTAGAGATGCAAGACAGAAATAGTGCCAGTGGTTTTGAAGCAGTATGGTGTGAGATAGAGGTGAATGGAATCAAATACTTGGTGGGATGTTGTTATAGACCATGTGGATGGTGGTGATGGTGAAATGTATAGTCAAATTAGCCAAGCAAATAAGAAAAGGGTGATCATTATGGGCAATTTTGATTATGGCAATATAGACTGGAATGATGAGATAGCAACTGGAAGTAAAGAAAATGAGTTTCTCGAGTTTTGAGTGATAACTACCTCAGACAGTATGTAACAGAGGGTACACAAGGATTAAGGGTCTTGGATTTGGTCATCTTATCAGAGGAGGTAATTATAAATGAGGTGTCAAATCATCCACCAATTGGTGAGAGTGACTAAGAGGTGATTACCTGGGTGGTTGCCAGCAGTGTGAGGACCTCTGTGAGAAAAGGGTATATGCGGAACTACAAGGGGGAGGGGGGGTGATTATGAAGAGCTCAGGAGACAGCTTGCGGGCGTAGTGTGGAATGAGGAGTTAGCTAGAAAAGAGATCAATGCATCTTGGGGAATTTTCCAAAACTGTTTTGTAAATTCAAGGTCTAAATGTATTCCAAGGTCTAAATGTATTCTAAATGTATATGGTTAAATATGGTGGGTGTGAGATGGATGAATAAAGAGATTAAGCATGCAATACAGAGAAAGAGGGCATTGTGGAGCCAGCAAAAGAGAAGTGGAAATCCTAAGGGGTTCTTTTGATATGTAGCCAGCAAAAGAAAGAATGATTTTGGAAAAATGACATTGATAGGAGAAAATGGTATAAAGACAGCTGATGCAGAATGTGTGGTGGAGATACTTAATGAGCAGTTCATAAATGTCTTTCAATCTTGTGAATGTGACTACATGGAGAAATTGAGAGCAGTAGATGATGGGGAGGAGAGACTGACTGTAAGTGAGCAAGAGGTGTATGGGGAGTTGAATAAACTAGATGTTAATAAGGCTGTGGGACTTGATAATATATCACCACGTATTCTGAAGGAATGTAGCAGGGAGTTGACACCTGCCTTGACATACTTTTTTCATACGAGTCTTGCACTCATTCAAGTTCCTAAGGGTGGCAAGATTGTGCCACTTCATAAAGGAGGTGATCGAACTCGAGCATCAAACTATAGGCCTATCTGTGTGTCAGGTGTTGTGGTTAAGTTGTTAGAGAAGCTTGTGAGACCTACAATGCAGAGTTGAGTTGACAACAATGGTATTATATTTGATGCACAGTATGGATTTGCTAAAGGCAGATTATGTTTTAGTAATCTACTTACTTATTACAATAAAGTGACTGCTTCCTTGGACAGAGGAGAAGGATACACAGTAATATATTTAGATTTTGCAAAGGCTTTTGATAAGAGTACCTCATGATAAATTGATAGTTAAACTAGAGCAGATGGTGGTGGATATTAGATTAGTGCATTGGATTGGAGACTGGCTATCTGATAGGTATCAATAAGTTGTATATGTAGGAGAGTGATATCCAGGAAAAAGAAAGTCACTAGTGGAGTGCCTCAGGGGTTGTTTTAGGGCCACAACTGCTTAACTTGTATATTAATGATATAGGTGAAGATTTGGATGGAGATATTCAGTTGTTTGCAAATGTTGCAAAGTTGGGACGAACCATGAAGAGTACTGAAGATGTTGTGGCCTTGTAAGAAGACTTAAAAATTTTAGTGATTGGGCAACGAAATGGGGATGCAAGTTCAATGTTGCAAAATGTAAGGTTTTAAAATTTGGAAAACGAAAATGAGATGCAGAATTTATGCTTGGTGAGGATATATTGTTGCAGGTGGAAGTGTAGACGTATGTTGTATCTTTATCTTTACTCTCATCTATCCTTATTCTATAGCTAATTCTTTATTCCTAATTCTTTCTAGCTTTACTCTAATGTGCTTTTACTCTCTTATCATTTCTCCTTTACTGTACTGCATACTATGATTATCCACCTTCTGTATATACTATTCAAATGCCTGTGAATACTGGAAATTTATTTGTCAGATTGTGCCACCAATATATCATTTAATTGGCATAAGACTAAACAAAACTTTGGGTAGATTTCCCTCTCTTTCACGAGTGACATTTCTTTTATCAATGTTTACTTTAACAGTCATGGTTCGTAAGTAACTGAACTGCATTTTTATTGCCTTAAATTATTTCCTGCTCGCAAGTACGATTTATTTAAGAACAGTGCAATTATAAAATAAAAAATCAGGCAGCTCTCTTTTAACAAATAATTAAAACACATTTATTTACAAATTATACATGAATTAAACAATGGGGATATTGCTTTCTCTATCCATTTATAAAATCTTTAGAATAAATTATAACCTATTTATTTTAACACTAATTAACTTCTTTAACTCACAATCTTATTTACTCTCCGCTTATAAATTCAACTTATTAAACTTCTAGTTTACTTGCAAAGAGGTTAGCTAACTCTTTGGTAAGTTATCTTTACAATTTTTATATCAGCTTCCAATATGCCAATCAAGTCTCTTATTGATACTTCTTACTGCTATTAATCAAATTCTTAAAAGTCTTTCTATAACATACTATAAGAGGAATTGTACAAAAGTATGGAACTTACAAAGGCTCTGTATTGCACAATCAGTCAGAAGTCATGCACAAAAAGTTCTAAGACAATTCTTTCATCTCAGATCTTGAGCTTCCTGAGGAATGTCTCTTCAGTAATATCTCATTGGGAAAATAGCTGGCTGTGGACTGAAGTACTCATTCAGCTCCGGCAAAAGGTTGTTCTCGCACGGCGAAAAGAAAAACTTCTGAGCGAAGCTGCCTCGGGTAATTTACATTGCCTTTTCTCGTCTGCTTTGGCTTGCCAAAAATGTCTGGACAACTGCCATCTCCAATAGCTCGAACCATGCCACCTCCAAGAAACTGAAACTGCTGCCAACTCTCGCAATCTTTTGATAGTATTTTGCCAGGTGCAGAAACTTGTCTCTAAAACTAGCGGACCTCTTTGATACTTTGCTTCTCCTTTGAGGGCCACGGAAACTTCTCTAAACCTAGCGGCACTCTTAAATACGATCTTTAAAGGTGTTCGTGCAGTAAGCAACTCTTATATACAAAACTAGTAAACAACTTTTCCTTCGCTCTTACACATAACTAGATACATATACCAAGTTCCCCTGGGAAAGTGTTGCCTTTGTTTTTGATGTTAAAACAGTAAATATATTCACCTCTCACAGGGTTAACTACATTAATAACATACATACATATATCCAAACAGGATTATTTTTGTAACAGTTCACATGAGACTTGACCTCTAAAAAAATCGATGTAAAGCACGCTTTGGTATTTTTAAGCTACATCGAGATTTTACAGAAGAAATAAGAGATCCAGGGGTGATAGTGGATAAGGATCTGAAATTTAGGCGACATGCAGCCAAAATTGTGAAGACAACACAAAGGCTTCTGGGAATGGTCCGGAGGACACTGACATGTAGAAGTAGGTAGATTCTTGATCCTTTGTATAAGGCTTTGATTAGGCCACACATGGATTATTGTGCCCAGATTTGGTCACCTGGTTTCCAGAAGGATGAAGAGATGTTGGAAAGGGTCCAAAGGCAACTGACTAAGGTAGTTTCTGACCTCTGGAACGTCGAGTTTGAGGAATGATTGAGAAGATGCAATTTTTGAGAGTCTGGTGGACAGGAGGAAAAGGGGGGAGATATGATAGAGACCTACAAGTTGATAAGGAGTTATTATAGGATCAATGCTGGAGAAATTCTACAGAAAGTAGTGGGAGATCAAGGGAGAACCAGAGGTCATCCCTGGAAACTGTATAAAGAGGGTGTGAATAGGGGAGTGAGAGGCAGGTTTTTTCGTGCAGAGTTGGGAGTGATTGGAATGCCTTGCTTGAGAGTGTGGTGTCCGCAAGGAGTTTGAATGTATTCAAGGAATGGTATGATGAGCTGTGTGTGTGATAAAAGGACCTCCCAGATGAGTCTTTGACTCCATAAAGTCTTGGGGTAATAATAATAATGTGAATGATATATGCCGCTCTAAGATTGATCATTGGAAGAAATGTGTAATGACTACTGAGAGACAATTCAGACAATGATTATTGAAGATATTAGTTTTGTTAACATAATACATGTTATTAGTTTTGTGTTAGAAATACTAGGCACAAATGCGTCATTAGAGAGGGTGTTTGCTTTAATGAATGCATTTTGGACTGATGGGAATCAGTTATCCATTAAAACTGCATAGGCAATATTAATAACAAAAACATGGTTTAAAGACATTTCTTGTCTGGACTTTTTATAATTTCATAAAGGAACAGCCAAACCTTTTGGAAGAAATTCAGTGATCTAAAAATATGCCAAAGCTGGGTATGTCCTGAGCCATCTGCTCAATAAAGATTGACAATGTTAAAAGTTAGTGATGCTGATAAATCATCGAAGTTAAAGTCTGAGATGGTGATAAATTTGCAAGTAATCGATATTAATTTTAATCAAGCTAAATAGTTATGGCCTGATGACATGAAGTAAGTGCAGTAGGATCATTTTAACTAGTATGACAGTTGATTCATGTCAGCTTGCCATGAATGTCCTGTTATTATTTTTTTTTTTTTATAAATCTGGTCATCCTCTAGTAGACTGAGAAATAAGAGGTGATCATATTATAGAGATCTGACAAATAACAGGTTAATTTGCAAAAAGCAATTGTTTATGGGAAACTAGTAATAATGAAACTTAATTGTATTGGACTGTCATGATGTTCTATATATACCTATTGGATGTACATTTGACAATGATAATGAATTAAGGCACTTAAATTAATTATTAATAATTAATAATAATTAATTTTCACAGTTTATCTTAAAATCAGTATGTCTGTCTTCCAGCAACTTGGTAATTTTTTTTTTTTTAAATCTCTAAAGTAAATCTTAATCTCTATACACTGACACTGAAACAAACGAAATTGAAATAGCAACACACTCTTTACATCAATGATTTAAAAAAAAAAAAAAGCTTGCCAAATTAAAGGAGAACCTGAGATTTTGATTTGTTACTTTTGAAGCATTTGATTCAGCCTTTATATGCAAAAATGTTCACTCTATTTCAGAATGAGCGAAAAGCATAATTGTATGACTTGTACAAATATCTTGTTGTTAGTATCCAGTGAATTGAGGCAACATAAAAAGTACTGTGGAAATCTTTAAATTTCAAAGGGTTTTTTTTTTTCCCCTTCTGGTAGAAGCAGCGAGGGGGGAATTAAGATAGGATACCCCATTCTTTAGGAGCAATATTACAAAAAAACAAGGGTGTTTTATTTTTTTGTAATATTGGTTTTTTTTCTGTCTCAGAACAAGCAAACCGGCCAGGAGAACAGACACAACCAACATACAAAAATACATTATAACCAATAGCTTCATATTGGTTTCATATGTAAATATATAAACCTTTTAAGTGAATTAGTATCATACATGCATTAGAGAGTGGGATGCAGGAGGAATTTGCTGACATTTGACTTTAAATACTATAATTTACAGTTCTTGAGGAATTATGAAAGAAGAAAACTTCTTCAAAGGATAGGTGTGTAGTAGATGAAAAATGAAAATGTTGTTTTTGATTGCCAGGAATATGGACTTCAGTGAGTGATCGTTTGATATGGTTCATGTTTTTCTGGGTTTCAAGAAAGTGGAGGTTTTATACATGTCAATTTAGTTGAATGTTATCCACAAGAATCTACAGGCATGAAGTGATTGATAATGTAATAAGTCAGTCAATAAGAGAAGGGGGGGGTAGGAATGGTACCATTGATTAGCTGAATTGTTGTCTTCAGTGCAGAATCAAGAATTTTTAGGAAAGTTTTAGGTGTGCTGTTGCAGCAAGAATGGTGATCTTTAATAGGATGGATTTGTATTTGTATAGAGAAGCTGGTTGCTATGTACAAATATATAAATGTTACTTGAAATACTAAGTGTGGGGGGGGGGCTAGAAATTTATGATGATTGAAATGGAAAACTACTGCATTTCATTGATAATACAAAAAAAAAAAGTTGACTGGTATTATCACTCTTAATGACCAACTTTTTTTTGGTGGCCCCTCTAGATCTAAAAACAGTGTGTTGGTTTATGACAAGTGGGATCATAACTACTCATGCATTGTTGAATTTAATACATGAAGGAAAACTGTGAAAAACATCATTGTCATCAGCTTGGAAGGATGGACAGATAGTATTGAATTATTCCTCATGAAATGATATCATAATGTCATTTCATAATAACATGTTATTATTTCTAGAAAATTGCTCACTATTCCTCAGGATGAATGTTTCGTTAAATTACTTATTATAATAAAATGGATTTCTTTCATAAAATCTAAATGCAAAATAAATGAATCGTTACAGTTGAAGCAACACTGCTGGTTCTGATAAGAAGTTTGGTGCTGTTAATGGAAAATGGATGTTTCCCCAGCACAGCACACAATTTAGATGCAAAAAATAAATGGACTTGAAAATGGAGCATGTTTAGATATGGTTTTATCTAAACATGCCAGTCAATGGTTTGCTTTCTAAGAGGAACATGAACAAGCTTAATATTCCTTACTACCTCAGCACTGGTAACACTGTTACTAGTTTTTGGTAACATGGTATTGATATACTATAAGTTGTAAACCTATAGTATATTAGTACTTGGGTATGCTTAGGGTTTGATAATCCAGAAACTTTGCTCCAAAAAAACTGGGTCTTGAAAAAGTTCCAAAATGATATCAGGGCTGTATGATATGTCATAAGGATAGACCATGCCAAATGTCAGATCATACAGCCCTGATGTTATTTTTGTTATCCACCTCGGTACCTTTTCCATGGTTACATCATTCCTTTCAAACCCTGTGACAAAATTAATCAAGGTAATCTGATCAGAGCTTTATACAATGGAATCACTACTGTTTATCTCTGCCTAGTTAAATTCCTTCTCATTATTTCTACTGTCATCTGGGCTATCTTCATCTTTGCAATATAGTCCCTAAATTTCAAATTTTTATTTACTAACACTCCAAGGTCCCTTCTCGCCCACTTCACGTTTTCTAATATAGTTCCACCATGATTCTATATTATTTTTCGAAATTCTAATGAATTCAAGAAATTAACATTCTAGCTGATATTTGGAAGACCCTCATAAGATCATTAAGCATGCCAGAGTTAAATTTTGCTGCTAATTACAGAATGTTCCAGCATAACAACAGTTGATATCATACACGCTCCATGCATTTGATGTATGCGGTCTTTTGTATTTGTAAAAAATACAGTTGTATTCAGTTCATTCTTTCATGAACAGTTTAAGTCATTTTGTATCTCTTTTATACACCCTGACGAAGCCAGACAGCTAAGTTGGCAAAACCTGTTGGTGTTTTTTTACTTAGCATCAGTTTTAAACTGGGTTGTATATTGGCCGAAGGATTTTAATAATTGATCATCATCATTATGCGTATCAAGGATTTAGGCCTAGCATGGCCTGTTCCAGCCGTAGAAGTCATCGTTGAATCGTTTAAGAGGATGTCCTGGTTTTCTTTTTCCTAATGGCTTGTACTTTAAGGCTTGTTTTGGTAATCTTTCTGTTTTTATTCTTTGAACGTGTTCCATCCATTTATGTTTATATTTTTTAATTTTTTCTATTACTGGCTCTTGGTTTAATTCTTTCATAATATCTTCATTTCTTTTGTGATCAAATAGGGTATACTTTGCAGTTTTTCTCATAAACTTCATTTCTGCTGTTGTTAATCTTTGTTTGTCTTTTTGTTTCATTGTCTAGATTTCGCTTCCATACATTAAGACTGGTAGGGCTAATGTGTAGTATACTTTTAGCCTGGTTTGTTTTTGAACTAGGTTTGGTTTAAATATAGAGTTAATTACACCTGTTATTTTTAAATATTTTGCAATTTTTACGTTTATATCTTTTTCATTTTCATATGTGATCATACATCCTAGCTAGTTAAATGAATTTACCTGTTCTAAGATCTTGTTATCTATTACTATTTTAGTTCTTGCTGGATCTTGTCCTTTAAAGGCCATAGTTCTTGATTTTTCTGTTGATATTATCATACCAAAATCTTTGGATATCTCATTTAGATCTAAAATAGCTTTCTGTAAGTTATCTTCAGAATTTGTAATTATTATTTGACGTCGGCAAAAAGGAGAGTGTTTAAGTTAACTGTAGGAGAAAGTTTAATTCCTTGATGTAAATTTTTATTCCATTTTATTATTATTTCATTTAAGTAGCTATTAAAAAAGATTTGCTGGGAGGGGGACATCCCTGTCGCACCCCTTGGTTTATCTCTCTCGTATATGATAGCTCGTGATTTAATCTTATTTGTATTTGATTATTTTCATATATACTTATGATAGCTTTTAGGATATTATTTGGTATTTGTCTTTCTTTTAATATGTTAAATAATATGTGTCTTTTAACTTTGTCAAATGCTTTTTCAAAGTCAATAAATGCAATATGTGTTTCTAAATTATATTCTCTTCTTTTCTCTATTATTAATTTTAGGCAAAAGGCTGGGTCTATACATGATCGTCCTTTTCTAAATCCATTCTGTACTTCTAGAACAAAGTTGTCGGAATATTTCATTAGTTTGTTATTTAAGATTCTGCTATATATTTTGTAACGGGAATTTAGTATACTGATACCTCTATAGTTTTTAGGGTCATCTCTATTACCTTTCTTAAAGATAGGAATCCAAATTGCTTTTTTCCATTCTATTGGGGGGGGGGGGATACCAGTTGAGTAAATTTTATCTAAAAATATTATTATTATTATTATTACGGGTATCTCCATGGAGTCAGTAGACTCATCGCGGGAGACCCAAACTAGCAAAACAATATCTGTCATATCTCTTCTTGAATTCATTTACAGACGAAGAGCTCACAACTAAGTCAGGCAATGAATTCCACTCATTCACCACCCTCCAGGCAAAAAACCTTGTTCTGACACCTTTGTTAACCACACTCTTCTTTAATTTCCAGAGATGACCTCTTGTTCTTCCATCACTATCACACAGCTGAAACATTTCCCCTGCATCAATCCTATAAAAACCTTTTAGTAATTTGAATGTTTCTATCATATCCCCTCTTCTTCGCCTATCAACCAATCTCTGCAATCCACAAGCTCTCAATCTATCAATGTAGGGAGCATTTTTTATATCACTCACCAACTTGGTCACTCTTCTCTGAACCCTCTCCACAGCCTCCTCATCTCCAAGGAATCCAGGTGACCAGACCTGAGCACAGTAATCCAAATGTGGAAGTATCAATGCTTTATAAAGGGGAATAATAACCTCTTTATCTCTGGATGTCAGTGTGTTCCTCAACAACCAAATAATCCTATGTGCAATCTTGGACACCTTAGCGATGTGTCCTCTGAACTTCATCTCCCTATCTACCAATACCCCTAAGTCCCTAGCCTCATCAATCTCTTGGAGTACCTTTCCATCGATGTAGTACACAGCTGGTAATCTTTTAATCCCAAAATGCATGACTTTACACTTTTCCACATTGAACTGACATCCATTTTCTTTTGCCCATTTTACCAGCTTATTTAAATCCTCCTGCAAACTTTCAACATCAGCTTGATTTTTTATTGCACTACACAACTTTGCATCATCAGCAAACAGCTGAATATCTCCCTTTAAGCCGTTTCCTATATCATTTATATACAAATTAAACAACATTGGCCCAAGCACCGAGCCCTGAGGCACACCACTGGTCACCTGCCTCATTCTGGACTCGGCTCCTCCATACACCACCTTATGTTATCTCTCCCTGAGCCATTCTCCTATCCATATCACCAATTTATTATCCATTCCCATCTGCTCCAATTTGCGTAACAATGTTCTATGGGGTATCCTGTCAAAAGCCTTAGCAAAATCCAGAAGTACCACTGTGTAGCCAGTTCCTTTGTCCAACTCAGATGTTATTCTATTATGAAAAGTTAATAGATTGCTAAGGCAGGATCTACCTTTAACAAAACCATGTTGGCCTCTATAGAGTATCATATCCTGATTCACCCATTCTTGAATTTTGTCTTTAACCAACTTTTCCAATACTTTTACCACTACTCCTGAGATGGTGATTGGTCTGTAATTAACTACTGCAGTTTTAGAGCCACCCTTATGCAAAGGAACCACTTTGCCTAACTTCCACTCCCTAGGGACCATACCAGAGTTCAAACTTAAATTAAATATCCAGGTAAGAGGGGTTGACAATTCATTTGCACATTCACGCAACACCCGAGCTGATATTCCATCTAAGCCTACCGCAGTGTTTGCATTTAAGTTTTGCAATATATTTAATACCTCTGATTCTTTAGCTTCAATTCTCACATTAGGTATTGCTATAGGTATAGAGATATCCTCACTTGGGTGATAGACTTTTGAAAAGTGATCACTCAGTAACTCGACTATTACATCTGATTTTGTCACCTCAATACCATCAGCACCCACTAAGGTTATCCTTCCGAAGTCATTCTTCCTCTTACTTGCCACATAGCAGAAGAACTCTTTGGGATTACCCTTGATCTCTTTGGCTAAGGTCTTCTCATAATCTGATTTAGCTTTTCTTACTATGCTGGTAACCTTCCTAGCTTGAGCCTTGTACTGCTCATGGGTGTCCTGATCGCCTTTCTCCTTGTAAATTCTCCATAACATTTTCTTTTTTTGCAGTTCAAGCTTGATACTACTGCTCATCCATCTAATGCCTGCCTTGTTTGACCTCCTGACTATGGGGACACAATCTGATATTGCTTTCCTCAGATACCCTCTGATTTTATCCCAAGCACTGCTAACATCTTTTCCTTGCAATATGTTCTGCCATGGGATGGCTGCAAGTTCACTCCGAAGCTTGTTATAATTGCCTAACCTGTAGTTCCGTACATACCCCTTCTTAATAGAAAAATCCACAGATTTTGGAACCTCCCAAGTCAATACCACATGATCACTTTCACCAACTGGAGGTAACGAGGACACCTTACTTATGCATATAACTTCTGAACCAATAACCAGGTCCAACACTCTCACACCACGTGTCCCTTCAGTTATGTGCTGTTTCAAGTAATTATCTCGTAGAAGATGTATGAACTCCATTTCCTTTTTGCTACGTGATAATTCCTCCTTCCAATTGATATCACCATAATTAAAATCCCCCATAATAATCACTAAGCCTTCACTCATTGCACTAAGTTGCTGATGCATGAATTCAATATCTCCCCCCGTACTCCCTGGCCTATAGCAGCATCCAACTGTATATTTGGTTGCGTTGGTCACTATTTCGCACCAGACTGCCTCAAATGAACTCTCATTCACATGTCTATCATCATGATATACTACTTTCTTTGGCTGCAACACAAATAATAAGAGTCTTTGTTTGAATCTTGTTCCTGCGTATTTATATAGTTCCGAACCTAGCTTATCTTCTCCAGGTGATTTTCCGTTTCTTGTTTCTTTCAGGCTGATTTCTAATTTTCTTCTTCAGTTATTTCCTTTTCATTTTCATTAATTATTTGCCAGTTGTCTTTTATTTCTCAAAATATTTTTCTGTCCACAGTTCTGTGTAGTAATTTAGAAATTCTTCTAATTTCAATTCAGTGTTTAATTTTATGTTTTCTTTGGTATCTGCATTTAAGTGTTTCAAAATCTTATATACATTGGGTCTTATTTTATATAAATCATGTTCTAAATTAGAAACAAATTTATTCCATGATTCTCTGTGTCTTTTTCTGACTTCTCTTTTAGCTATGGCTCTTATTCTTTTATATTCTATTTCATCTTCTAATCTTTTACTGCTTAACCATTTGTGATAGGCTTCTTTTTTCTTTTTGATTATTTCTTTGATTGTATCATCCCAGATCTTCAGTTTTTTTCTTTTATTGAATTTTTTGGTCTTTCCTAAGCTTTCATTTGCTGTTGCATTTAGTATCGCTTTTATATTAAGCCATTCTATTTCTTCATTTTGTTTTATTTTATCTAGATATTGGTTAATTCTTCGTTCATATAGCCATTGTACATTTGTGTCATTCAGTAGTCTAGTTTTATAAACAAATGTTTCAATTTTTCTTTCTGTTCTTGTTACTTGTAGCCATTTAGGTGGTAATCTTAATTTAATAATTGATGCTAAGTAAAAAACACCAAGTTTTGCCAACTTAGATGTCTGGCTTTGTCAGGGTGTATAAAAGAGATACAAAACAACTTAAACTGTTCGTGAAGGAATGAACCGAATGCAATTGTATTTTTTACAAATACAGAAGAACGTGCACATCAAATGCATGGATTATGTATGATATCAACTGTTGTTATGCAGGAATGTTCTGTAATTAGCAGCGAAATTTAACTCTGTCATGCTTAATGATCTTATGAGGATCTTCCAAATATCAGCTAGAATTAATCCTTGATTTCTGTTGAGGTTGCATTTAGAACGGATGACTGCTGTATCTTCTTTTATGTTTCAGGAGCGAAAATCTTCCTCTAAATAGGGCATGGAGCTTTTGTCCCATGCGATGGTATGGTTTGTCCCCTTGAGAAATGAAGGGCTAACCCAGAGTTGTCTTCTCTGTTGTTGTTTACATCTCCGACGTGTTCTCTTTTTTTTTTTATTTCCAAACTTCTTGAGGTCTGACCGATGTAATTTAATCCACATGAACAGCAGATGTTATAGACACCGGTGTATTTGAAGAAGGCATAAATGTCTTTCGGAGATCTTAAAAAAATGGCGGGTAGTCTTTAAAGTTTTAAAAGTCACTCGTATTTCATGTGGCTTGAGGAGTTTAGCAATCTTAGCAATCTGAGAAACACGTTTCAAATCCACCACTGCCATTCCATATGCTGGGACAGTTTATAAAAAGATTGTTACACTCCTCAAGCCACGTGAAATACGAGTGCATTTGATGTACGCGTTCTTCTGTATTTGTAAAAAAAAACAATTGTATTCAGTTCATTCCTTCAAGAGCAGTTTAAGTTGTTTTGTATCTCTTATATTCACCCTGACAAAGCCAGATAGCTAAGTTGGCAAAACTTGTTGGTGTTTTTTACTTAGTATCAATTATTAAAATCCTTCAACCAATATGCAACCCAGTTTGTATTAATTTCTTGCATAGTTCCACCAGTTTTTAACAGTTTATGAAGTGTTAAAATAAAAATATCAGACTTGATATATCTCTGAAAAGACATGTTCAAAAGTCAAAACACATGTTCTGATCTAAGGGCTTTGCTTATCTCTTTATATTAAAAAATATCAGAATTCTGAAAACTTTTAGGTTTTCCCCTTTTAGAAAAGCTGTTCACCATGACATGCAGAGACCAGCAGGAGATGAAATTAGCTAGCCATTCACAGGAGGAGGAAAAAAGATTTTTTTCTTGGAAATGTATAAATGTTAACAGCAAGAGCTTGAGGTTTTCAGAACTTTCTGTGACATTTCCAGAGGCATTTAATTCAAACAAACTAACCAATTCTTGGTTAGTTTGAAATTGGAATTAATGTTGATGGTTTCTACACTATCTGGAAGAATACTATTTAATTAAGAATTTGACTATTGGTGAATTTGTCTGTTATTTTTAAAAATCTTGAAATGATTGCAGCAGGTTGAAGGTAAATATTTGGTTCCCCTTTAGGAATAGATGTGTATAGCCTTTCTCTTTCATGTTGCAAAGAAAAAATGAAAATACAAGATTAGTCTACAGTACAGGATAACTGGCAAAGAAGTGTGTGTTGGGGGGAGTTTGATTATTCTCAGGACTAGAAAACTTCAGATATGTCAGATTTCTCTTTATCTTTTTCTTATAAAAGACCAAAGGAGAAATGGTTGCTGTTTAAAATATGATAAGAAGTTGTATTACTAAACTATCACTGCAGGAGTCAGTGGAGCAACCGATACCACAAATTTTGTCTTTATGTGATTTCATTACTGAGATATTTGGAAGTAAGAAAAGAAAAAAGATTGACAGAATTTGCAATGACATTAGCACAGGTATTCTGCTTCTGGCTTTTCAAAATCAGATTTGGCATGTTTCTCCATTTGTGCAGCTATGGATCATTTTGTAAGCAGAGAAGAAAATTGGGATATTAGTTTCAATTCACTTATGCATCAGTGTTCTTTTGCACTTGAAGAACCAAAATTTTGATAAAAGAAAAAAGTTTAGTTGGAATAAGGAATGAAGATCATTCTTGCAAGATAATTTTTGAAAAATTGGAGATAGTGCTTGGATCAGAAGAATTAAATAGTAGTCTAGTACTAACAATGAATTCAATTATTATTATTGCACTACCCTCCATGGAGTGAGTACACTCATCATGGGAGGTTCATTCAACTGACAACATATTTATCATACTGACTCTTAAAATCCTTAACACTCCTTGCATTAACAACACATTCTGATAATGCATTCCATTCACTGACAGTTCTCCATGTTAAAAATCTACTCCTCACACCCCTCTTCACCACACTCTTATATAGCTTCCAGGAATGGCCTCTGGCTTTTCCCCTCTTGCATTCTACTCTTTTTATAATCTCATCTGAATTAATCTGATAAAATCCTCTCAGTAACTTAAATGTCTCTATCATATCACCTCTTTTCCCCGTATCTACTAAACTCTGCAATCCACATTTTTTCAACCACTAATCCATAGCCAGCAGTCCAAAGTCCTGATATTGTCTTAGTCACTTGCCTCTCGATCCCCCCCCCCTCCAATGTCTCCACATCACACTGAAAACTAGGTGACCAGATTTGAGCACAATAGTCCAAGTGGTCTGACCAGTGCTTTATATGGTGGTACAAACCACTCCCTTTTTCCCTTCATGTTGAAGTACTTATTATCGTAGCAGCACTACGATGTGCAGCCTTTGCAACACTAGCAATATGATTCTACATTTTCAAGCATCCCCCCAAATCTCTAATCTCATCCACTTCCTGCAGTACAGCACCATCGATATAGTACACAGCCTTATATTTCCGCACTCCAAAATGCAACACCTTGTACTTATTAATATTAAAACTACAACCCCATGGCTCTGTCCAAGTCAAAAGTCTATTCAAATCTTCCTGAAGGGAATTAACATCATCAGTGCTACTTATAATTCTTCCCAACTTTACATCATCAGCAAACAACTGAAAATCCCCAGTCAATCCACAGGATATATATCATTTACAAACAAGTTAAACAGCATAAGCCCAAAAACAGAACTCCTGGATCATGCTACTGGTTACCCTATTGCAAAACTTTCATTAAATAACCAGGACAAGGGCACAGCCAACTGTGGTGCACATTGTGTAAGAATTTGTGGTGATATATCATCCATTCCCATAACCTTATTAATGTCTAACCCAATCAACACCCAATATACCTCTGATTCTTTCACTTCCAATTCTCCTAATACTTGTCTCCTTTCTATATATTACACTGCATCATTTACGTCAGGTGATATACACTGATAAAGTGATATAGTGCTCATTCAATAACTCCACTATATCCTTTGCTACTGTTATTCTGCTGCCATAACTATCCAGTAGTGTCAGCCTGCCATAATTATTCTTTCTCTTGCTTGCCATATAGCAGAAAAATTCCCTTGAGGTAATCATAGCCTGACTAGCCTATCTCCTCTTATATTGCATCTTTTCTTTCTTTACCATGCTCATCACCTTTCTAGCCTGCATTTTATGCTCTTCATGGATCTGAATTACAACAATTATTCCATTTGGTATTAGAATTCTAGATAACCTATCTTTGAAAATATAGTAGTGAGAAGAGTAGGCAGAAGAATCATGGTCCACAAATGTTACTCAAAGGTCCTCAAGTAGAAAGTTAGGCTCAGTAAACCATTCTCTTCCCTTATGACCACAAGGAAATTGGTATTAAACCTAATATTAAAATTGGACATGTTAATCTCAACTTTTACTTTATGCAGATGATATTATTATTATTTAGGCCTCCATGGAGTCACCAGACTCACATAGGAGAGCCACCCTAGGAAACACAGTCTATCATATCATTCCTTGAAAACCCATTGGTCATTCGTGCTCTCACTACTCTATCAGGCAATGCATTCCATGGTTCACCCACCCTCCACACAAAGAAACCAATCCTTGCCCTCTTGCTCCCAACTTCCCTTCATAACTTCCAGGGATGTTGAAAGTTTTTTCACTGTTATACTATAAATTAATGTTGCATCCTTTCTCCAAGTGTAATTTGCATGCCAATACTTGTATATAGGTGCTAATGACTTCACATCAATTTTGTCTTAGTATCCCATAATACAAGGCACATATCCTTATGGACATGTATAGTATAATACTGTGCATTATGGGAAGGGTCTGGGTAATGGTCCTTCCCATAATGTATAGTATTATACATATCCGTAAGGATATGTGTCTTGCATTATGGGATACTAAGACAAATTGATGTGAAGTCATTAGCCCCTATATACAAGTAGCTTACTCGTGAAGATACTTTGTTTGCAATCCGATTCACACTGCCTCTCAAGTCATTCATACCCACTATCACAATCATCTCACAACCTCAAGCATGAACCTCAGATCTCTTGTTACTGGATTCACACTGCTCTCAAGTCGTTCATGCTCACCATCACAATCATCTCATCCATCCTTTCACCTCGCATAATTGCCATAGTCACACTATCTGTTGTTCCTCCAGGTAAACTCTCCTTTGACATTCTCTCTTGTTCACCACGGATCATCAAGTCTCCATACATCACACCTCTTACCACTCTGTTTCTTCCTCTACCTACATCCCCTCACTGTCTCTCTCTCCTCTAACACTTTCTTTCTTTGTTCTTACCTCTCTAAGTTCTTACCTACTTACCTCTCAACATGTCATCTCTCCATCCCTTGTTCTGGCACTGTCTTGTCTTTCTCTCGTCCCTCTCATTTACTGGTATCCTATTCTCTCCCTTTCTATCATTCCATAACACTCTCTCACTCCTACTCTGATTCATTTTGCATTCGTTGTTTCCAGTCAATCTCTTCTTTCACACTTTTCAACTCATTCCTGATACATTCTACTTCTTTTTTCAGCACATATATTTCTCTCTCTCTCTCTCTCTCTGCAAGCTGCCTACTTTCAGGGATGGCCTCTGGTTGTTTCCCTCTTGCCTTCTACTCCTTTTATAATCCCCTCTTGATTAATCCAATACAATCCTCTCACTAACCTAAACATCACTATCATATCAACTCTTTTCCTCCTATCCATCAAACTCTGCAATCCACATTTCTTCAACCTCTCTCTCCATAGCTAGCATTCCAAAGTTCTGATATTGTCTTAGTCACTCTTCTCTAGACCCTCTCCAATGTTTCCACACCATACTGAAAACCAGGTGATTAAACAAGTCTTGAATTGATATTTTTTTGAGTCAGCAGTAATAATGAATTCTTTTCTTATTGCATTTTGATTTGGCAATTTTCACTATATACTTGGTTTAGTGTCTGGGTTTTTCTGTGTAGTGCTTTGTACTCTTAAGATGTTGATTTGAATCTACCAGATCCTAGGAAATCTAAAGATTCATCATGGGGAGACCCACTTATCACATCTCTCTTTTCCTTAATCTCTTTCTTAAATAATGCACTCACCACTCTTGCTAACTACATTCCTGTTCAGTTTTCCTTATTTGCTATAGTTTTGAACCTACATCATTTAATCTGTTCTTACTTAATGCTTACTCAGCATCTCAAAGTTCAGACATAATCTGGGTCATTCACCTCTGCATCCTTTTTCTATGTTTTTGCATCCATTCTGAACTCTAGAAACCAGTGGCGGCTTGTGGCTTGAAATTGTGGGGGGTGCTGCAACTTTCGAAACATACATATACACTGCAAGTACAGTTTATGTGTTTGGATAAAATATCAAAATTATGGTAAAAATTAAACATGAAAAAATATTGTTTATTATCAATAAAATTATACAGTTTAATATAATTCAAAATTACTTAAAAATAAAATCCATTATCATAACTCCAATAATGCTCTAAAATAAAAACTATAACAAATGTTATGTCTAACTGTAACTGTCAAAGAATAATTGTAATGTTCAAATATTTATAGAGACGGAGTAAACATGATAAGCACTACGAACATTTTACTACTGGTGCAAACTGCATTACTGTAAACAACAGTGGAACTGCGCGACGGACTGTGCCGCATTACACTAACAACTCTCATCTCACTACGACGTGCACATGCTTGTGTGCTTAGCAATATGGCACTGTGGTAAACACAGTGCTGCTAGCATCCTTCGCCCTACTAAGTGCTATAAGTTGGATTTTTATTATTTTTTATACAAAATAAGAGAATTGTATAGGATTGTTGATGATAAAATTAAATATTACAAGCAAATATAAATAGATTAATAAATATATTTATATATATCGAGAAAAATTGGGGGTGCTACAATGCCTATGCCTGAGCCACCCCCTGTTAGAAACCAGATCAGTGCACAGCAATCAGGAAGTAGTGCTTCTTTACAAGTCCATATAAAAAGTCAGTGTCCTCAGCATCATTGTTATGGAATATATAATACTGAAATACAACTTATATAGTTCTGTCTTTAAATTTATTGTAAAGAGTAAATTTTATAATTAGTCTGAAATTGAGTGGATGACTAATGAAGCTCTCAAAGAATTATATTGTTAAGAAAAAAAGCTATGTGGAAAGAGTATAGGTCTGATGATAGATATTTTTAAGTTATATCATGAAAGGTCTATTTATTTAATGCTCCTGTGAAGTAGGTGATTTTTACCACTTGTATTATGTTTTTCTTAGAATAATTATTAGTATATTACAGCTGACTTTTGTGTTTTTGTTGTGTTTGGTATATTCCGTGATATTTTGTCAAAATTTTGCAATATTAAAGTAGTACCATTAAATCACACACACACACACACACACACACACACACACAAAAAAAAAAAAAAACAAGGACAATAGAACAGTAACAATATGAATACTAGTCTGAATAGCAAAGTTATGAACAATGAACATGGTGTCTTGCCCCAATGAATCAAAACATTCCCACTGGAACTAATGAAGATATTGAAAACAAATTAACTCTCAAAATCGCTTGCATAAAACAAATTGATTGATAGATGACATGGGTATTCGAAAAAGCTGAAAAGTGATGAGAGAGGCATAGGAAGGACATGAAAATTAAGCATTAAAAGACTTTAATGAAGTTTTGAAAACATTCAATAAAGTTTTGAAACAGGTAAGATATTATTGTGTGATGATAATAAGGTAAGTAAAGAAATGTAGGTTATTTTTTATTATTATTATGTGGCTTCCACTCATGAAAGGAACCTATAGTACATTCATATCATGGTTGGGATAAGGATTTTTTTCCTCCTTTTTTTTTAATTAATTTTATATATTTCTTTTGTATATTTTAATTAATTTTTTTTTACAAAAAAATTTAATTAAAATATATTCAAAAACCCTGCTCTGGAGACCAAACATGCAATTTTTTTTTCAAGATACTTCAGACTTCCAGTAATGAGGGAGGTGCTCTCACCAGGAAATTTAACATCATAGTTTAACACCAGGCAATGAATGGCTAGACTTGACACCTATTTGAGGTGGTTAGGTTTAACCACCCATAAAAAGTTTAATAAACCTGTAAAGAATTTAATAAGTATTTTGTTAGTACTAATGCTGCTTCAGAGAAAAGATTTACTTAATGATGTAATATAAGAGGAAATTGGTTGAATTATTTGGTATTTGATGAGGCTTGGGGGGGGGGGGGAATGATATATCTTCTTAATAAGCAAATATATATCAGGATGAAACATTCTTCTTTTGATCATCTTCAGTAAGTTGTAGAGAATTGGAATGATATCTTCTGATTAGAAGATACCATTTCAGTTAATAAGGTGGTTCATTGTATGAAATGCAGAATTATGGTCCATCTAGTCTTGTTAGAGTCATAGAGAATGTGATGTCAAAAAGTAATTAGTTTGTCATAATCATTACATTGGTTATGACAAACCAGTGTAATTTGTTGTGAAGAAATCACAAGGGAAATAGATCACAATAACTACAATGTGATATTTGGATTTCAGCAAAACGCAAAACCCTTGATAGTATTGCACATAAGGACCTATTAAACTAAATGATTCAAACAGGTATTTTTGATTAATTAGTGATATCAGCAGGAAATTTGCTGATAGGTAGGCATCAGCCCTGTCATATCTGTCCCTGCAGTATATCCACTGCATGATACATGTGGAAGGCATATATTCATCCCACGAATCCTTCCTCTCTAAGAACAACTATAAACAGGACTGTAGAAAATCCAGGATCCTAAATCAAAAATAACAATTGTAATACTAAAAATAGGACATCATTGTTAAGGAAGAAATCTGTAAGAAAGAATGTTTATTCATGTTGTAATTTATAACTAATTTTTTTAAATAAAAAAAATGGATAGTATTACAGATAGTATTACTATTTTTAGTATTACAATTGTAATACTAAAAATAGGACATGTTACTGAAAGAAAACTATCTGTAAGAAAGAATGTTTATTTAAATTCTAGCTTGATGTAATTTTTTTTTTTATTATTATTATTTTTATATTTTCACTAGAGGTCATGCCAGTAGAATAACATGTGATCAAATCTTTGTTTCTCTAGCTTACAGTTTGTAATGTAACGCAGCTTGTATAGTATAATTGTGTATGCTTCATTGATGATCTTGATATGAAGATCGAAATGTCGAGATAATAAAGTTATTTATAACACATTTGTAAAATTCATAATTTATAAAATAAACATTTTGCTAGGATCTATCATAGTGAATTTAACTAGGTTAATCAAATTGATAGTTAATACACTACCCAACGACAAGCTGCAGGTTTGAACCCTGTTGTGGGCATGGGTGTTCATGGAATGCTTTTAGAGTATTGTCTTTAATATGATTGTTTTTAATTAGATTTCATAAAACATGTTGTCTCAATGGAATATTATGAGGTTAAGATAGCCCTGCCATGAGTAGTTCAAAAAAGATGATGCATCAAATTATAAATCAGTCATTATTTCTGGAGTGGCTAACTGCCACTCCAGAAATAATGAAAAAAGAAAAAAGAAATAAAGAAAAAAAGCCTAGGAAACATAGATAACAGCTGGGATTTAGAAATGGATGGATGGACAGAGGTTCAACATTCTGTAACAGATAGCATCACCTTGTTAATTGATAATGGATCTTGCTAAGGCATTTGACAGATTACACGTGGTGTATTATTATATAAACTATAGTGGATTGGAATGAAAATGAACTAGTGGCACTGATAATGAGGCTAGCTTACCAACAAGTATCAGAAAGTATCATGCCGACAGAGTCTTATATCAACGATATTGAGAATGAATTGGAGGAAAATCTATTAATTTTTAGGTGATGTTAAGGAGCAATTCCATTATGAAATAACTTCAACATGATTTGAATAGTCAGTGCTGTGGACAAATGATAAGCATACGATAATTGTTACAAGTTCACTCTTGCCAAGTTCAGAGTTTTTTAATGGATTTATGCCTTTTGGGTTGAAGAGATTTCAAATGACATACTGTGGTGAACTGCCCACACACACACACACACACACACACACACCAGTGTCCAAAAGCTAAAGACAAAACTGTATTTTTACCTCTATATTATTTTATATTATTTATTTATTATTATTGTTATATGAAAAAATTTTCATGACTACAATCAAATGTAGACATAAATTTATTGCCAGCATACTAATAAATTATATTACAAAAAGTGTAATATAATTAAAGTGCAATACATTTTGGCAAAAGTTACAAATTTCCTATGGACATAGTTAAGGAATTAATGTACGTTGCTTATAGAAAACTATGTGGAGAGACATTTCAGTTTGTATGTCCCTCCCAAACTGTGATCAACTCTCACAACATCATACCATGCTCTGCACCAAGTGATTCAGGACGTTCTTGAAGCAAACTGGCCCACTTCTCCTTCAGAATAAGGATAAGCCTCTGTTTTTTGGAGGAGAATTTTGAGAAGCAATGTGTCTCCCTATGGTGTCCCAAACGTGTTCTATGGGATTAAGATCTGGGGAGCATGCTGGCTACTCAATTTGATTAATATCCTCAGCCTCCTGAAGTATCTCCACTGCTCATGTATGATGTGGTGTGGCATTGTCATCCATAGAAATGAACTCTTCATCTAACAGCACCATGGAACAATCAAATATGATGTTGAAGAACTTCATTGCAATATCGTTCACCAGTCATAGTCACTTTTTCCAGCACTTGTAGATCAGTGCTTCCATTAAGCATAATGCCTCCCCACACCATGACCCCAGCACTGCTGTATCTGTCCCTTTCAAGAACATTCTTGCAATGATAAGCAGTACCATTTTCATGCCAGATCAAGTGTCATCTAGAATTGGAGGAAAGACTAAAATAACTCTCATCTGTAAAGGTTACATTAGTCCATTGGTGTTTTGTCCAATTTTTGTGGATACAACACCACTGAAAAACGTGCTCTATGATGAGTAGTGGATAAATGGACACAGACTACAAGCCTTTGAGCATATAGGCTTATGTCTGTGGCAAAATTTCACAGACATCTTGCCACAGTTTGTCAAGATATCTGTATACCTATGCTTGAATGGAGCCGACTTGCAAGCTGACCTGCTGTGGTGTATTGATAGGTCAACTTGATTATGCATTGCTGTTATAACCAAAAATCTATCTTCATGTTCCATGGTAGGGCAAGGGAGGCCTCTTAGCAAACTTCAAACACATTGCATTGGTTTGAAATGCTGCTCAGAGTGGATATGTGAAATTCCAAACTCTTTGGCAATATGAGTAATTCTGCAGCCTTCTTCAAGTGTTACAATAATTCTTCCCTGCATGAAATCAACTTGGTAATGTCTTTGAGATATTACAAGCTATCCAAGTTTGGAACTTTATTCCTTCATGAAAAGAGCTTCCTTCAAACACAGTTCGTGCTTATCGTAGCCTTTTGCCTCTTATCCTGTTGAGTGCTACTATGTGACTCCTTTGCACACGATTCCAAAATTTGAATGAGTAACTGCTTTCTACTCTACATTGTTAGTTTTATTGCTATGGTTATGCAAATTACCACAAGCTGATTCATCTGAATTTGCAGCTGTAATCATCAGAAATAGTGCTCATCTTTAGGTTTTGGATACCAATGTATAATAAAGAAAAATCAAGTATTTAATATAAAAACCCTTATATTTCATGATGAGTATCTCATCACATCACCAGAGTAAATGCACGAAAATAATAATCAGTGGCATGCTATGTTGGTGGGATTTTGCTCCAAGAAAAGTGTTTAGTATTATTATTTTTTTTTTTTTTAGAAAATAGGTGATATAAACTCAAGAAAGCTAAAGAAGTTTGTCCCAAGCAGGCTTTTACAAACATCCATGCCATACACAGGATTTGGAACATTCATGGAAAGGGCCCATCTTTGTGATGCAATAAACAGAAGGTATTTACATAATGTGGTTTTTCATAACTAATAAAAAAAAAAGCTGGTGATGTTAAAAAAAAAAACTTATGCAGTTGCTTCACAAAGATGGGCCACCCTGTATTATATGGCAGGAAAGTTTCTTCCTGACGTTGGTATGTCCTTTGATTGGCCAATCTCACTGTGAACACTAAATAACTAAATATACAGTATGAAATAAAAATAAGGCTTGACTCCCAGAAAACTTTCAGTTGGGATTTGACTGTAAATAGATACTATAATAATAATGCAGATTTTAAATGTGTTAGTTTCCTATTTTTTTATTAAATGTTTATGCACTGAATATATTTACAATATTATGTATATCTGTTCTTATACTGATTTAATGCATGTTAGTTTTATTGCTATAAAAAAGTACGTTCTTTATTTCCTTGGCACTTGGCACCATATGGTTAAATCAAAACTACTGTAATTATTACATATGCATTTCTTTATATATATATATATGTGTGTGTGTATAATTAAAATATATCACTTTCATATGGTGCTTGTAGTAGTCATAATGAATGCTGATTTTACAAAACTGTTTAGCATTTTTATTTTTGGAACCCATAGTTAACTTGTTTAACTGAAGCATGACTCTCAATTAAATATATTGCTAAAAGTCTCCTATCTTTTCTCAATCTGTCAGTGTATCCTATCCTCTCTCAGTCTATCTTTGCCTGATCTTTGACCTTTGACCTTCAGACAGAGAAGGAAGAACTTCAGGGGGAAAGCCTGCTCCACCCCCAAAACCTGCTTCCTTGTCTGGTGCTCCTACCGATGGGAGACAGCATGTTCCTGGCAAAGGTAGCTTGGCTCTCAATGTCTATTTGTGTTTTAGTTCTGTTTTAATAAGTATACTGGTTCTGTCTCTTTTGTTTGTTTTTTAAACTCACAAAATCAATTGTGATTTGTTCTTCTTGGCTAAAATAGATACTAAAGCATGTATATAAGAATTCAAGAAAACTCTGTTACAACTATTACTTGGTTAATTTGATATATATATATAGTCAGATCTGTTATTTAAAGAATAGCAGTTTAAGAAAAGCAGGACTTTTGTTGAATTTTTGTAACATTAATATAATTTTTTTTTTTTTTTCAAAAAATATGGCACCAAATATCAATTCTTTTATGAAGAACTTTATTCTAACATAATCAATGCGTGACACATAATGAAGTGACTTTCACATACATCATTTTTTCATATAGTTGCCATAGTGTTTTTGCATTCATCCCACCAACTCTCATATCCTGGCATACAAGAAACTGCTGCCAAATCTTTTTAAGTAAGAAACAAGAACATGCAACATGATATCGTCATCATCAGTTGCAAATTTTTGGTTGCAAGATCAAGACTATGAAGCATAGAATCCATTCAAAATTGTGAACATTCATTTGCTTTAGTACTCCATGTGTACATACTATCCAGTGAGATATTAGGTTTTTTGGAAATATCATTCTATTTAATGCAACAGTCATCTCCAGTTAAGATAGATATCCAAGATCAGCAACAAGCTGGACATCAAGCACATATATCATGGGTAACAACACTTTTACCATGTGACAGTGAATTTCTACAGTGCAGTAAACTATAGAAATGTTTTCTTGCATAACATGTAGTAGTTAGATCACAGCACCTTCTGCATATTATTAAAGTCACAACAGACCTCCAGGGAGTGAGAGACTCGCCAAGGAGGCTATGCACCACTCATACCACATCGCACCTCACATTGAATTCATTCACATAACCTGCATATGCCACCTCCAAAGACAAGCTATTCCAGTCATGCAGCACTCTGTGAGAGAAAAATCTAACTCACCCCTTTCTTGACTGCATTCATTCTCATCTTCTATAGATGCCCTCACTACACAATCCATAAAATGAAAATTTCCATCTACTCTTATCCTGTATGACTCTTTTAAAAGTTTGTGGATCTATATCATATCACCTTCCCCCTCTTTTTCCTGTCTGCTAGATCTTCTGTAGTACACATCTTCTCCTCATAATCTACATTCAATTGTCCCAATATCATCTTTAACATTCTCCTTTGCATCTTTTCTACTGTATCTGCATTACCTTGGAAACTAGGAGATCAGATCTGTCCACAATAGTCAAGAAGTGATTGTATCAAAAGTGATTTGTAAAAAGGCAAAATGACTTCCTTATTCTTATATATCAGTGTTCATTTCATGCCAGTGCATAATCATCAATCTAATAGATAAGTCTAGGTGTCGACGGTTATTCATGACTTATTTTTAATGGTATTGACAACACCAAACAAACTATTTTATCAACAGATGTTTTATTAACTGCTTATATTTCACTGAATTTCAAATAAGCATCATCAGAGCACAACACAGTTTGTATACGCAACAGTGAGTAAGTGGGTCATATAAGCATTATATGGGAAATATAAGCTATACATTTAATAAAACATCTTTTGATAGAATAGTTTGTTTGGTGTTGTTAATACTGTTAAAAATAAGTCATGAACAAAAGTGCATATGTCTACATTTACTAATATTCAACTGATTGCCATTTTCACATACCTGCCATTCCAGCTTATTCAAATCATTCTGCAAGTATTGCATATCAGCTGCATTCCTGATTACCCTGGCTATCTTAGCATTATCAGCAAATAATCATTCCCAATATCATATTGTAAAGATTGAATAAAACAGTGGAGACCAAAGACTGGTGCCTGGGGTATACTACTGGTCAGCTTAAATCTTGTCAACTCACATCCTCCACACACCACTTTTTGATATTTGTTACTCAGTCATCTTCCTATTCTAATAATTTATAATCCAATGTCATATCCTCCAATTTATGCAACAGCCTTACATTCTGAATCTTATCAAAACTTCAGCAAAGTACAAAACTATCATCCTATAACCATTCCCATTGTCTAACTCAATTGTGACATTATTATAAAATGTGTGTAAGTTACTCAAACATGACCTTCCCTTAGTAAACTCATGCTGTGCATTGCAAAGTACAGATTCCCTGTCAACCCATTTCTATATGCAAACTCTTGCTATCTTTTCCAAAATCTTCACCACCACTCCAGAGATACTGATAAGTTGAAAGTTAGATGCATCAGCTCTGTACCACCTTTGTGCAATGGGATTATCATATATTCTTTCCACTACTGTGAATTTTCCCTATGCTGAGACTCAAATCATACAGCCAGGTCAAAGGAATATCCAGTTGATAGTTGTTGAAAGTTTTTCCACTTGGTTATACTATAAATTAAAGATACCAAGAAATTATATACTTAGTTTAATCCTTGAACCAAGTGTAAGCAAACAAAGTTTGCACCTGTTTGAAGTATTTTCAGGACTGGGGCAACTCATGGTAAAGGTGGTATGACTTCACATCACTTGCCTTAAGTAGTGACTTGAGTAGTGACTCTTCCCTTAATGCATAGCATTATACATGTCTGCAAGGTTCTTATAGAGAGGCTTATATGCTGGTTAGACATGATAACTAATAATTAAGGAATTGACAGCGTAGACTAGAAATATAAATTAAATAAACTTTAATATATACTTTCCGATATTTTGGCAAACGTCACATTGCCATCTTCTTGGGAACTTAATACAAAGACAAGTGCATGCAGGTACTACATAACAGCAAATGAGAACAGAAGCTAGGAAGCTACTGTTTACCTAAAGTCCTGATGGTGCCCCCTGGTGGGCTATATTGGTAGTTCTTGGCCTTTGGGCTGAAGTTCTTCTGATAAATGTTTCCCAAATTTGGGGCAGTCTCATGCATCCAAATTTGTTGAGGTTTGGCATGTTCCTAAGGGCTGAGGCAGATTCCATGAATAGTCTTTCATATTTGAACTTGCTGCAGTGTATTACTGTGGCTTTCTTCCATCTTATTCTGTGGCGAGTATGCAGAGCATGGTCTGCAAGCCCAGAGTGGCTGTACTTGTGAAATCGGATGTAATCCTTGTGTTCTGAGATTCTGATATTTGCTGTCCTGCCTGTTTGACCAAAGTAGGATAATATCCCTTTCTTCAGTTATCTTGAAGGTTGAAGCACTCAATGCTCTTCACGTGGTCACAGCTTTGCCATGGCTCCTAGGAAATTACTGACCGAAGAATTAATAATCCAAATTGAACGCGGGATTTGCCACCTTCCAAACTACATCGGCAACGATATTAGATTGGATGTAGCCTGTGTTCTCACAAAAGCAAAACCTCCAAAATCCAACATATCCATTAGTGAATACAAGTCACTATAAGAATTGAAGAAAAACAAAGAAATAGTTATCACCAAAGCGGATAAGGGGAACGCCACTGTGATACTCAATCTCAATGACTACACAGGTAAACTTAAGGCATTACTATTAGATTGAGCCACTTACCTCCCTATTGAATACAATTACGCCAACTCTCAAATTAGAAAACTCCATAGGCTCCTTAAGAAGGTCACTTCTTGGCCTGTGGAGATTACCAACAGACTAAAACCATATAACTCTAGATCCCCCCCCCCCCCCCCCCCGCATATATGGGCTCCCAAAAATACATAAAGAAAATGTGCCATTACGTCCCATAGTGGATGGTATTGATTCCCCCACTTACAAACTAGCCAAACATTTAGCCAAAGTGCTCTCACACTATACTGGCAACACACCATCACATATAAAAAAACTCAGCCCACTTCAAAGCCAGTATAGAAAACCTTACACTCCAACATAATGACATAACGGTCAGTTTTGACGTCTCCTCCTTATTCACGAATGTCCCCCTCAAAGAAACCTTAAAGCTAATCCAAGCTAAATTTCCTCCCGATATCTCAGCCCTATTTCAGTTTACAACGAACTCGGGCTATATTGTTTGGCAGGAAGAATTCTACAAACAGATAGAGGGGATAGCCATGGGTTCACCACTTTCCCCACCCTTGGCCAACTTCTTTATGGAGACTTTTGAAGAGGAAAGCCTTAAACTCAGCCCCACAAAAACTTACCATATGGCTTGGCTACGTTGATGATGTGTTCGCTATTTGGCCACATGGCCCGGATTCACTCTTGTCCTTCCTAACAAACAACCAACACCCTAGAATCAAGTTCACCCTGGAAAAAGAGAAAAACAATAGCCTCCCCTTCATAGACACACTAGTCACCCACCAACCTGATGGAACCTTGGTTTTCTCAGTTTATAGAAAACCCACCCATACAGGCAGATACATTCACTAACAATCCCATCACCCCCCCCCCTCACAACAATATGGAGTTATTAAGACACTATTCAACAGGGCAAAACTTATCTGTTCCAATGATCAAGCCCTAACCACTGAACTAAATCACATCCTTAACACTTTCTCAGCCAATGGCTACCCTCTCCCCAAAAAAATCCAAAAAATACTTAAACCAGTTATCCACAACCCATCTCCCCCCCTTTCACAAAAAAGATTACTCCAAATCCATCACCATCCCCTACATTTCGAGGCACCTCAGAAAAAATCAACAAAATCCTAAAAAAACATGACTTAACCGCCTGTTACAGATCATATAGAAAATTGGCATCCCTTATCTGCTCCACTAAAGACCAACCACTCCCCCCCTAGACCTACCTGGTGTATACCAGGTCCCTTGCAGCTGTAAATTATCCTACTTTGGCCAAACAGGCAGCACAGCAAATATCAGAATCTCAGAACACAAGGATTACATCTGATTTCACCAGTACAGCCACTCTGGGCTTGCAGACCAAGTTCTGGATACTCACCACAGAATAAGATGGAAGAAAGCCACAGTAATACACTGCAGCAAGTTCAAATATGAAAGACTATTCATGGAATCAGCCTCAGCCCTTAGGAACATGCCAAACCTCAACAAATTTGGATGCATGAGACTGCCCAAATTTGGGAAACATTTATCAGAAGAACTTCAGCCCAAAGGCCAAGAACTACCAATATAGCCCACCAGGGGGTACCATCAGGACTTTAGGAAAACTGTGGCTTCATCGCTTCTGTTCTCATTTGCTGTTATGTAGTACCTGCTTGCACTTGTCTTTGTATTAAGTTCCCAAGAAGATGGCAACGTGACGTTTGCCGAAATATCGGAAAGTATATATTAAAGTTTATTTCATTTATATTTCTAGTCTATGCTGTCAATTCTTTAATTATTAGTTATCATGTCTGCAAGGAGATGTGCTTTGCATTATGGGATACTAAGGCAAGTGATGTAAAGTCATACCACCTTTATCACGAGTTTCCCTAGTCTTGAAAATACTTTAGGCACAAACTTTGTTTGCTTATACTTTGATAAGGGATTAAACCAAGTATATAATTTCTTGGTATCTTTAATTTATAGAACATCCAGTTCACCTGAACTCTTTTAGCATCCGTGCTGATATCCCATCAGTCCCTGTTGCCAAATTCATATTCTGTTTATACAGCATCTCTAGTACCTCCTCATATACTTGAGTTTCTTCCTCCACTGTAGAGGTAACTTTGTGGACAACATTGCATACGCCATAGTTTCTTCTACATCTGCCACCTGTGCAGTTGGGAAATGTAGAAAGGTTATTCTTACATTGATGAGAGTTATTCTTACATATTCATTCTTTCTTTTGCTTAAAAAATAATGATAGAATTCTTCTGGGTTCTTTTTAGTTTGCAAAGCCAGTTTCTTTTGATACTCAAACTTAGTTTTCCATACAATAGTTGAAACTTTTTGCCTGAGCCTTATAATTTTCATTAATGACATCATCCTTATGCACATTTATTCCTTCCACAGTATCTTTTTTCCCTTAAGATTGTCTTGTTTAATGAGACTGCACATCAATTTCACTCCTATACTATTTATTCTTTGAACTCTAGAAACAAAATTCTGATATTACATCACATAAGTATTTTGTAAATTCTTCCCATGTTCTACTGATATCCTTCCACATCAAACAACAATACCGTGGAACAAAAACAAGAATCTAGCATACCACACAGCTAATCAAATTTTCCTGCTTTTAAGTTCATCATGTACTTTTTCTCAATGGGATATTTATACATATAGTTACTTCTCATGTTAGTACAGCATTGATCATGCTGGTTAGTGACACAATCAGTGTCACTAATCAGCAACAGAACAGTCTTGTCTTTTACTGAAATCCTCCTGTGATGTTATAATCATGTCTAATATTTTTTGACCTCAAATTTTTTCTGCCACATGCTCCTAAAGGAAGCTGTCCTGCAACAGCTCAATAAATTCAGCTTTATTCTTCTCATGAAATTTCACTGTTACCCAATTAATCATTACGGTGTTTGTCGTTTTACTATGGTTTTCAACTAATAGTAAGCCATATAGAACCCATATTCATATTCCCCCACTGCATATGGTTCATATGAAATGTGCCTTATATTTTTTTATGTGCCTTTATATTTATGTTATCTTATATTTTTAATCATCCCCTTACAATCAAACAGATTATACTTTTCTTTATTATGCTTGAAAAGTGTTACAGTGATTATCTCTATAGCAATTGTAGTTTCACTCACTCACTGTAACAAACTACCAAAATATTCCACACACCAATTCATAGCATTAAAAGAAATTCATTGTATAGCAAACATTTTGATAGGAACATATTCCTTGATCCTGTGAGTTTGCTGTGGCAAGAGTTAACTATATTTCAGATTAAGTGTTAATTTGGTTACAGACAAATCCTCTGATGCAAGTACCAGATCTATCACTCTCAAACTCCTGGTACTTTCCATCGCATACTGCCTCAGGTAATTATTTCTTAGTAACTGCATAAATTCCATTTCCTTCTTCCCGTGTGTCATTTCCTCCTCCTACTCTGTGTTCCCATAGTTGAAGTCCCCACAATAATTGTGTGCCTCCTCTCATTGTATTTGCTGATTCATATATCATCATCATTTTTCACATCCCGTGGTCTATAGCAGCAACCAACTGTATATTTTGTCCTGTTAGCATTTATCTTACCAGATAGCCTTGAATGCACTATTTGCACTGATCTCTAGCTGAACTCCCCCCTCCCCCCCTTTTTTTTTGCTGCAGTTCATCGGCTGTCAGGAAAAATATCCTACCAACCATTCTTTTCACTTTTTTTCCCCTCTGAAAATTCCATACCTTTCCCATTCTATCCCACTAGGTGTATCATCTAATTTCAGCTATATCTCACTAAGGACAATAACTTTTGCCCAAGAAGAACTAACTCATTCCAAAACGTAATAGCCTTTTACACTCACAGCCTTATACTTTATATTAGCTATTCTATTATTGTTTTGTTACTAGTGGTACCAACTTAGGCATATTTGTACATTCTCATGCTCACTTTCCACATTATTATCTGCAAACTTACTCTACATCCTCCTCCCCCCAATAGACTAGTTTCCCTGATTTTGTGCCTTCTTTCTCAGTTCTTTCAGCAGCACTTTTCCAGCCTCTGAATAAATACTAAATCTGTTGGAGTGCAAACCATCCACTTTGTATAAGTTTTTGTCCATCAAACTCCCTTCACACATCCACAAACTTCACATCGTTCATCCTGAGTAATGCATTGACTCATTCACAGTCGTGTCTCTTCTTCTCAACTCACCTCTGTCATACTATGGCAACAGACTTGCTATCCTTAATTCTCTCATTCTTTTCTTTTGCTATGTTCAGTAACTCTTTCATGTCCTCTCTCATACTATACTTGTCACTTTTCAAATCATTCAATCATGCAAAAACAGTCAACTCTTTTGCTTTGCCTTTCTTCATCCTAATAGCCTCAGTAATATTATTAATCTTTGCACCTGGGAGGCATGATTTCATCACATTGTCCTCAAGTACTTCTATCCAAAATTAGATTTATAAATTTTTGTGAATGTTGTCATGCCATTTCTGCTGTGATTTTAGTTTATGCAGAAGCAGAAGACTTTTGCCTTAAGAAAAATTAAATCGAATGTTTCTAAATAGGTTATTTCTTTACTTCTCAATAAAAGAAATGAATCCATTGGTAAATGTTTTAGGTACAACAACAAGTCGCAATAAGTGTTATTATAAGTCAAAATCTCTACAGTATTGTTGTTACTCCACTCTGTGTAGTTATGACTGATCATTTGATATCTGCTGTGTGTCTCCTTGAATTCATTCACTTTTGGCAAACTGGCCACACTCTCTGGCAATCCACATGCCTACCATTCTTCATGAGAAAATTATGTTTCATATTACCATGTTTATCACCTCCTCCATAGTGTAGTTAGCTAGAGATATATTGCCCTTTGGTTTCAAAAAGACCTAGGTTTGATTTGTATGACTTATGTGAGGAATATTTCTCTGAAATAAAAGGGCTTTTGGAACTGAATGTAATTTAGTCTATGTGTCGTACATGGATAGTTTACAGGGATTTATCCTGCAAATTGATCTCACAACATGTAGCAAAATTCATTGAAGAACATAGCATACTGAGTCCATAAAGAGGCTGGTGTTCAGGGTGCTAGTTCAATGGTAAATCATTTCAATGGATCCAGATTCTACCGTAAATGATCTATGGTAGGATCTGGGTGTGGAGGCTGAGAAAAGTATTAGAGAAAAAAAAAAAAAAAAACTTGATCTATGGACTGAATTGTTGGGAAGCTGGATTTAAGAGCCATTAAATATTAATCTTGCACATTAGGACCAGTACCGCCATTTCCTGTATAGCACGTTGACCAACAAACATGTTTATCAAGCTTTTATGTAACACAGCTTATAACCCTTGTTATTGTTCTTCCTTTCCAACCACTACCATACAGTTCTTAAGCCTATCTTGTTGCTCACATGGTTCTGTTGTGATTATGATTATACTGGTATCTCCATGGAGTCTGAAAACTCATTCATGGGAGGCTCACAGTAAGCATCATTCATGCACTGTTTATCATGAATACATTCACTGACAAAGCATTTACAACTGCCAAGCAAAAAAAAAAAAAAAAAAAAAAAAAAACCCTGGTCCTTACATCCTTGCTAACTGCTATTACACAACTTCCAAGAGTCATCTCTCTCTTCTCTCCCTTACTCTCATGCATTGAAAAATTTCTTGTGCATTAGTCCAATAACCCCATTGTAGCATATACATTTATATCATATCTGATCTTTCCTGCCTCTTATCCAGAATTTTGTAATTCTTAATCCTTCTGTCTGTGTCTGTCGTTATAGGAGCAATCTTCAGAGTTGTCACTATCTAGCTCTCCTTCCTCTGGATACTCTCCACCATTTATTATCTCTTAGATACCTAAGTGATCAAATATTTGCACCAGTCCAGATGTGCTTGTATAAGTGATTTATAAAAAGGGATAATAACTTCCTCATACCTGTATGTTTTTTAACACCTTAGCAATACTTCATGTTGTTTTGCTCTTGTTTGCAGTATGTCACCCAAATGTCAATTTCCTATCCACCATAATATTGGTCATCTGCCTCTAGACCTTCTCTAATTCCTCATCCTTCTCCTTGAAATCTGAATGAGCAAATATGTATATGGTAACCTAGATGGGTATAATAGGGCTACTACAAAAGTGTCTGCTTATTCTTATTTATCACTGACCTTCTCATTATTGTAGTGAACTTCTATATTATCTTTACTACCTTTATAATGTATTCCATAAACTTCAGTTTCCTGTTCACCATTACTCTTAGTTTGTGACTTTCTGAACTACTGAACTACCTGCAGTACCGTCTTATCAGAGTAGTACAGGATGTTTAAAGTATCCTTCATTTAGAGCAATCTGTAGAGAAAACCAGTAGGCAAAATATCCTCACACTTGGTCAATACTTTAAGCAGATCATGGAGAGAGAGAGATTTTGACAATAAAAAATTGTTCAAAAAAAAAACTGATAGGAGAAATACGGAGATGAGCGAGAAAAGATAGTTAATTTTGCATGCTACATGAGCCATAAAGTGGTATAAATGAAGGAGTGAGACTGGCTCTACAGTCATTCAACTTGCATGATTGATCTCACTTTGCCTGAACATTTCTTGCTTGTGAAGTGTTTCTGTAGGAATAGGAAAATGCTGCAGCAGCATTTCCCCATTTTGGTGAGTGGAATGCATTGTGAATGCAAGGAATGTAAATAACTTAAGTTCATTATGATAGGCATGTTGCTGGTTGAATAGGCCTCCTGCAGTGGATCTGTAGACTCTGTGATGGTCACTGAATAATAATAATAACATTGGAGCAGGTGGATGGGGATCTAAAATTTAAAGGACACGTTGCTAAAATCGTGACGATAACACAACAAATTTGGCAATGATACTGAGAACACTGACTTGTAAGCATAGTCTAATTCCATTATATAAGGCCTTGATTAGACCACATAGGGAGACTATTGTGCACAGATTTGGTCATTTGGTTACTTGGTTTTCAAAAAGAATGAACAGATAAAGATTAATCTAGTCTCTGGAATGTTAAGTGTGAAGAAAGATGAGAGAAGCTGCAATTAAGAAACAGTTAATAAGCAGTTACATTTAGCTTACCTTTGTGTAGTGTGATGTAGCTTGTGTCTTGTTCATATGTATGTTTTCCCGATGATGACCTGAATATAGAGACCAAAGCGTCAATGTCTAACGTGTGTTTTTGTTTCCATAAATTCTACACAATGGAATTAATTAAATTCAATTTCAATATTATTATTATCATTATTATTCAGAGCCTCCATCGAATCACAAGGCACATTTGGGAATCCCGTCTGAGAAAATACAGTGTGTGTCATACCAGTCCTTAAACTCCTTCTCCATATGTGCTCCCACAATCCTGTAAGGCAATGCATGCAATGCATTCCATGGTCTAACCACCCTCTGCAAAAAAAAAAAAAAAATAAATAAAAAATAAAAAATAAAAAAAAAAATACACTCCTCACCCGTTTCCTCGCTACTTCCATCCGTATCTTCCAGGTTTGGCTCCCTTTCTCTTTCCTTTTTTCAATCCATATAAGAAATCCCTCCAATGTCAGCCCTCTGACTTCCTCTTAGCATTTTAAATGTCTCAATCATATCACCTCTCTGACTTCTATCTATCAAACTCTGCAGTCCACACATTCTCTCTCTCTCTCTTCTCATAAATAACATTATTTACTTTATTATCACAATCTTTCATAATAACTCTTCACATTATAAACAAAATGAAGAGCACAAATTATAACTGTGATAATTTGTTTATAAACTGTGACAGTGATTTACTTGAATGATGTAAATCATTCAAGTAAATCATTGTAGAAACAATTCAGACTGTAGCTGAAAATGAACTAATGTCCTAAAACTGGATAACCATAAAGTTAATTTGGAAACGTTAGGCTATCTGGTCTCAGTAAGACTGTTTCCCAAATATTTGGCAAATTAATGCAGCCATATTTATTGATGTTGGAATATATATATTCTTTTGATATGTAGCCAGCAAAAGAAAGAATGATTATGGAAGGATGACATTGATTAGAGGAAATGGTATAAAGACGGCTGTTGCAGAATGTGTGGTGGAGATACTTAATGAGCAGTTCATAAAGATCTTTCAATCTTGTGAATGCGACTTCATGGAGAGATTAAGAGCAGTTGATGATGGGGAGGAGAGACTGACTGTAAGTGAGCAAGAGGTGTTTGGGGAGTTGAGTAAACTAGATGTAAATAAGGCTGTGGGACTTGATAATATATCACCACGTATTCTGAAGGAGTGTGCTAGAGAGTTGACACCTGCCTTGACATATTTTTTTAATACGAGTCTTGCACTTGGTCAAGTTCCTAAAGAGTGGAAGGAGGGCAAGATTGTGCCACTTCATAAATTCTGAAGGAATGTGCCAGAGAGTTGACACTTGCCTTGACATATTTTTTTAATACGAGTCTTGCACTTGGTCAAGTTCCTAAAGAGTGGAAGGAGGGCAAGATTGTGCCACTTCATAAAGGAGGTGATCGAACTCAAGCATAAAACTATAGGCCTATCTGTGTGTCAGGTGTTGTGGTTAAGTTGTTGGAGAAGCTTGTGAGAACTAGGATCCAGAGTTGGGTTGACAACAATGGTATAATCTTTGATGGACAGCATGGATTTGCTAAAGGAGGTCATGTTTTAGTAATCTACTTACTTATTACAATAAAGTGACTGCTTCCTTGGGCAGAGGAGAAGGATACACAGTAATATACTTGGATTTTGCAAAAGCTTTTGATAGAGTACCTCCTGATAAGTTGACAGTCAAACTAGAGCAGATGGGGTTGGATATTAGATTAGTGTATTGGATTGGAGACTGGCTATCTGATAGGTATCAACAAGTTGTGTGTGGGGGTGCGATATCCAGGAAAAGGAAAGTCACTAGTGGAGTGCCTCAGGGATCTGTTTTAGGGCCATTACTATTTAACTTGTATATTAATGATATTGGCGAAGATTTGGATGGAGATATTCAGTTGTTTGCAGATGATGCAAAGTTGGGACGAACCATAAAGAGTAGGGAAGATGTTGTGGTCTTGCAGGAAGAGTTGAATAAATTGAGTGATTGGGCATGGAAATGGGGATGCGAGTTCAATGTTGCAAAATGTAAGGTTTTAAAATTTAGAAAACAAAGATGGGATGCAGAATTTATGCTTGGTGAGAATATATTGTTGGAGGTAGAGGAAATGAGAGATCTGGGGGTGATAGTGGATAAGGATCTAAAATTTAGGGGACACATTGCCAAAATTGTGAAAACAACACAAAGACTCCTGGGAATGATGCGGAGGACACTGACGTGTAGAAGTAGGGAGATTCTTATTCCATTGTATAAGGCTTTGATTAGGCCACACATGGACTATTGTGCCCAGATTTGGTCACCTGGTTTTCAGAAGGATGAAGAAATGTTGGAAAGGGTCCAAAGGCGACTGACTAAGGTAGTTTCTGACCTCTGGAATGTCAAGTATGAGGAAAGATTGAAAAGATGTAATTCGCAGAGTCTGGTGGAGAGAAGGAAGAGGAGAGATATGATAGAGACCTACAAGTTGGTAAAGAGTTGTTATAGGATCAATGCTGGAGAAGTTCTACAGAGAATAGTGGGAGATCAGAGGAGAACTAGAAGTCATCCCTGGAAACTGTATAAAGAGGGTGTGAGTAAGGGAGTGAGAGACAGGTTTTTTTCGTGCAGAGTTGTGAGTGATTGGAATGCCTTGTCTGAGAGTGTGGTCTCTGCAAGGAGTTTGAATGAGTTTAAGACACAGTATGATGAGATGTGTGTGAGATAAAAGGACCTCCTAGATGTGTCTTTGACTCCATGAGGTCTTGTTTATTTTCGTAGACAGGCTTATATGTTGGTTATGCATTTCTAAATAACTTAGGGAATTGAAACAACGTAGATCCGAATATAAATTAAATTATATTTTAATAGATATTTCCGATATTTCGGCAATGTCACATTGCCATTTTCTAAAGGAACTTACAAAAAGGCAGGTGCACACAAGGCAATAACAATATAGTAACTGAGAATGAAGATTTGAAGCTATCGTTCTCCTAGAAGTCCTGATGGTGCCCTCTGGAGGGCTAAGTAGGCGTTCTTGGCCGTTGGGCTGAACTTCTGCTGATGTATGCCTCCCAAATTTGGGGCAGTCGCATACAACCAAATTTGTTGAGGTTTGGAGAGTTTCTTAGGGCAGAGGCTGATTCCATAAATAATCTTTCGAATTTATATTTGCTCTGGTGTGTTATTGTTGCTTTCTTCCACCGTATTCTGTGGCGAGTATCCAGAGCATGGTCTGCAAAACCAGAATGGCTATACTTGTAAAACCGGATGTAGTCCTTGTGTTCAGAAATTCTGATATTCGCTGTCCTGCCTGTTTGGCCAAAGTACGACAGTTTACAACTGCAAGGGACCTGGTATACACCAGGTAGGTCTAGGGGAAGTGGTTGGTCTTTGGTAGAGCGGATAAGGGATGCCAATTTTCTGTAAGGCCTGTAACAGGAGGTGAGGTCATGTTTTTTTAGAATTTTGGTAATTTTTTCTGAGGTGCCTCGGATGTAGGGAATGGTGATGGATTTAGAGTAATCTTTTTTGTGGAGGGGGGGAGGAGGGGGTTGTGGTTTGTAGGTTTTAATATTTTTTGGATTTTTTTGGGGGGGTAGCCATTGGCTGAGAAAGTGTTGAGGATGTGATTTAGTTCAGTGTTAAGGGCTATGTCGTTAGAACAGATTAGTTTAGCCCTGTTGTATAGTGTTTTTACCACTCCATATTGTTGTGAGGGGGGGGGGGGATTGTTGGTGTATGTATCTGCTTGTATTGGTGGGTTTTCTGTAAACTGAGGAAACCAAAGTTCCATCAGGCTAGCAGGTGACTAGTGTGTCTAAGAAAGGGAGGCAGTTGTTTTCCTCTTTTTCCAGGGTGAACTTGATTCTGGCGTGTTGGTTGTTTAAGTGTGTAAGGAAGGAGAGGAGTGTTTCAGAGCCATGTGGCCAAATAGCGAACACATCATCAACGTAGCGAAGCCATATGGTTGGTTTTTGTGGGGCAGAGGCTAAGGCTTTTTCCTCAAAGGTCTCCTTAAAGAAATTGGCCAAGGATGGTGAGATTGGTGAGCCCATGTCTGTCCCCTCTATTTGTTTGTAGAATTTTCCCTGCCAAACGAAATAGCCGGAGTTCATTGTGAACTGAAATAGGGCTGAGATATCAGGGGAAAATTTAGCTTGGATTAGCTCTAAAGTTTCCTTGAGTGGGACATTTGTGAATAAGGAGGAGATGTCGAAGCTGACCATTATGTCAGTATGTTGGAGTGTAAGGTTTTCTATGCTGGCTTTGAAGTGGGCTGAGTTTTTTATGTGTGATGGTGTGTTGCCGGTATAGTGTGTGAGCTCTTTGGCCAAATGTTTAGCTAATTTGTATGTGGGGGAATCAATGCCATCCACTATGAGACGTAATGGCACATTTTCTTTATGTATTTTTGGGAGTCCGTAAATACGGGGGGGGGGGGGGTATAGAGTTAAACGGTTTTAATCTGTTGGTAACTTCTACAGGCCAAGAAGTGACTTTCTTAAGGAGCCTGTGAAGTTTTATAATTTGTGAGTTGGTGGGATTGTAATTGATAGGAAGGTAAGTAGCCCGATCTAATAGAATAGCATTCAGCTTACCTTTGTAATCCTTTTGGTTAAGTACTACAGTTGCATTTCCTTTATCCGCTTTGGTGATAACTAATTCTTTATTATTTCTCAATTCCTGTAGGGCTTTAAATTCCTGTTGGATATATTGGTTTTGGGTGGTTTTGCTATGGAAAGGACACAAGCTACATCCAGTCTTACACTGTTGGCGATTTGATGTGGAAGGTGGCGGATTCCTCTTTCAATCTGGATCATAATATCCTCACTTGGTATTTTTCTGGGAGCAATGGCGAAGTTGTGGCCACGTGAAAGCACGTTGAGGGCTTCAGGGTGACTGAAGAAAGGTTGATTACGGTGTTGGTAGCAAGTTTTGGATTGACGGTAGAATTCTTTTTTAATTTATCGAATTTCTTCATCTGTCGGCCTCGTATCTTTTCAAACTCTTTGTCTGCAGCGGTACACGAGATGTCATGTAAAATTGACCACAGTTCTTGATTCAAAGTGCCTGAAAGGAATTTTCGAGGGTACGAATAGCTTCGTTAATTTCGGCTAAGCCTAACCGCGTGGTGGTGATTTGTTCGTGAAGTAACGCGTAGCTAGCGCGGTTGTATATACGGAGCGCTTTTTGCAACACAAAACGGTGCTTCAATTTTACACAGTTCGGGATTACCTTGTTATCCCGGCAGCGTTTCAGGAAAGTCAGACGATTTAATTGTCTAGACAGCTTCAACTTCAGGGCACCATCAGGACTTCTTGGAGAACGATAGCTTCAAATCTTCATTCTCAGTTACTGTATTGTTATTGCCTTGTGTGCACCTGCCTTTTTGTAAGTTCCTTTAGAAAATGGCAATGTGACATTGCCGAAATATCGGAAATATCTATTAAAATATAATTTAATTTATATTCGGATCTACGTTGTTTCAATTCCCTAAGTTATTTAGAAGAGGTCTTGTTTAATAATAATAATATATGACGATTCTAAAACTAGTCTCTCAGATCAATATTGACTTGCATGTAATACTGATGTATTTTTCCATTTAATCTTAAGGGAAGGAGTATCCAGAGTATGATCTCTAGTTCAGACTTGCCATACAAATGATCACAGATGTAATTTTTGTATTCTTCAAGGGTAGAAATCTAACAAATTATTAGTATCAATAAATTAATTATATTTTATCATCTCTTGGTGTTATACTGTGAAGTGCAATGATGAATAACCAACAACAGTTGGTTATTCATCATTATTTCTATACGTATTGTACGGCTCTGATAATATTTTTGTTATCTGCCTCTACTCTCTCTCTAAAGTCCATTTATCCCCTTCAGTCCCATTATCCAGATCTGAACACAGAAAGCTAGACATGGCTTAATCAGGACTTTATACAATAGAATCAGCACCCTTTTATCTCTGCTGATCAGCATCTTTATCAGCTTTGTAGCAATCCACTGTCACCTTCACCACCTTTGCAATATGTCCGTTAAACATCAAATTTCTATTGGTTGCCCCAAAATCCTGCTTGCCTCCTCCACTTTCTTCATTCTAGTTACACCAATGGAGTATGCTGTCGTCCTTGTTTCGATCCTAAATTTCAAGACTTTTTAGTTATACTGGCATCCCAGACCTGCATCCACCTGGCCAGCTTATTCAAATCTATCAGAAAGACCACAACATTGGCACTATCACTAATAACTGATGCTTCACAGCATCCCATCATCTTCAAACAATCAAACGTGTGCCCCCCCCCCCCACCACCACCACCTGCAGTCCATTGACAATATCATGCACATAAAGATTAATCAGTAGAGATCCTAGTACTGAGCCCTGTGGAACCCCCACTTGTTATGTTTACTTCTTTGAGACCACTTTCTTTTATTATTATTATTATTACCCCAAGAACTCATGGATTCAAAAACTCATCTGGGAGGTCCTTTTATCACACACATCTCATCATACCATGTCTTGAACTCATTCAAACTCCTTGCAGACACCACACTCTCAGGCAAGGCATTCCAATCACTCACAACTCTGCACAAAAAAAACCTGTCTCTCACTCCCTTACTCACACCCTCTTTATACAGTTTCCAGGGATGACTTCTGGTTCTCCTCTGATCTCACACTATTCTCTGTAGAACTTCTCCAGCATTGATCCTATAACAACTCCTTACCAACTTGGAGGTCTCTATCATATCTCTCCTCTTCCTTCTCTCCACCAGACTCTGCGAATTACATCTTCTCAATCTTTCCTCATACTCGACATTCCAAAGGCGACTGACCTTAGTCAGTCGCCTTTGGACCCTTTCCAACATCTCTTCATCCTTCTGAAAACCCGGTGACCAAATCTGGGCACAATAGTCCATGTGTGGCCTAATCAAAGCCTTATACAACAGAACAAGAATCTCCCTTCTTCTAAATGTCAGTGTCCTCCGCATCATTCCCAGAAGCCTTTATGTTGTCTTCACAATTTTGGCGATGTGTCCCCTAAATTTTAGATCCTTATCCACTATCACCCACAGATCTCTTATTTCCTCTACCTCCAACAATATATTCTCACCAAGCATAAATTCTGCATCCCATCTTTGTTTTTCAAATTTTAAAACCTTACATTTTGCAACATTGAACTTGCATCCCCATTTCCGTGCCCAATCATTCAATTTATTCAAGTCTTCTTGTAAGGCCACAACATCTTCACTACTCTTTATGGTTTGTCCCAACTTTGCATTATCTGCAAACAACTGAATATCTCTGTCCAAATCTTTGCCAATATCATTAATATACAAGTTAAACAGTAACGGCCCTAAAACAGACCCCTGAGGTACTCCACTAGTGACTTTCCTTTTCCTGGATATCGCATGCCCATATACAACTTGTTGATACCTATCAGATAGCCAGTCTCCAATCCAGTGCACTAATCTAATATCCAACCCCATCTGCTCTAGTTTGACTGTCAACTTATCATGAGGTACTCTATCAAAAGCTTTTGAGAAATCCAAGTACTGTGTATCCTTCTCCTCTGTCCAAGGAAGCAGTCACTTTATTGTAATAAGTAAGTAGATTAGTAAAACATGACCTCCCTTTAGCAAATCCATGCCGTCCATCAAAGATTATACCATTGTTGTCAACCCAACTCTGGATCCTAGTTCTCACAAGCTTCTCCAACAACTTAACCACAACACCTGACACACAGATAAGCCTATAGTTTTATGCTTGAGTTCGATCACCTCCTTTATGAAGTGGCACAATCTTGCCCTCCTTCCACTCTTTAGGAACTTGACCAAGTGCAAGACTCATATTAAAAAAATATGTCAATGCTGGTGTAAACTCCCTGGCACATACCTTCAGAATATGCAGTGATATATTATCAAGAGTCCCACAGCCTTATTCACATCTAGTTTACTCAACTCCCCAAATACCTCTTGCTCACTTACAGTCAGTCTCTCCTTCCCATCATCAACTGCTCTCAATCTCTTCATGAAGTTACATTCACAAGATTGAAAGATCTTTATGAACTGTTCATTAAGTATCTAGACCACACATTCTGCATCAGCTGTCTTTATACCATTTTCTTCTATCGATGTCATCCTTCCATAATCATTCTTTCTATTGCTGGCTACATATCGAAAGAACTCCCTAGGATTCTTTTTGGCTTCATTAGCTAACTGCTGTTCATACCTCTCTTTAGCTACTCTCACCAACCAAGTCGTCCTCCTTGCCTGGTCTTTGTAGACCTCATGAAATTGGTTATTTCCACTTCTCTTATGCTGCCTCCACAATGCCCTTTTTCTCTGTATCGCATGCTTAATCTCTTTATTCATCCATCTTACACCTACCTTGTTTAACCTTCTCACCCTTGGAATACATTTAGACATTGCATATACTAGATAGTTTTTGAAAATCCCACAAGCTGCATTGATCTCTTTTCCAGCTAACTCGTCATTCCATGCTACATCCGCAAGCTTTCTCCTGAGCTCTTCATAATCAACTCTTCATTATGCAACTCTCTGGTATCTATCATCAACCCATACACGGTACTAATGTACTATAAGTTGATCTACCAACCTCTCATGTATGGGCTCAACATAAAAAAAAAAAAAAAAAAAAAAAAAAAAAAAAAAAAAAAAAAACAGCATCCAGTTTCTAATCAAATTCACTGAGCCAGTTTCTAATTAAATTCACTGACCATATCTAAATTAATATTCTGCAACTGAGATATCAGCTTATTTACAAATGTCTATATTATTTATTATTATTATTATTACGGGTATCTCCATGGAGTCAGTAGACTCATCGCGGGAGACCCAAACTAGCAAAACAATATCTGTCATATCTCTTCTTGAATTTATTTACAGATGAAGAGCTCACAACAAAGTCAGGCAATAAATTCCACTCATTCACCACCCTCCAGGCAAAAAACCTTGTTCTGACACCTTTGTTAACCACACTCTTCTTTAATTTCCAGAGATGACCTCTTGTTCTTCCATCACTATCACACAGCTGAAACATTTCCCCTGCATCAATCCTATAAAAACCTTTTAGTAATTTGAATGTTTCTATCATATCCCCTCTTCTTCGCCTATCAACCAATCTCTGCAATCCACAAGCTCTCAATCTATCAATGTAGGGAGCATTTTTTATATCACTCACCAACTTGGTCACTCTTCTCTGAACCCTCTCCACAGCCTCCTCATCTCCAAGGAATCCAGGTGACCAGACCTGAGCACAGTAATCCAAATGTGGAAGTATCAATGCTTTATAAAGGGGAATAATAACCTCTTTATCTCTGGATGTCAGTGTGTTCCTCAACAACCAAGTAATCCTATGTGCAATCTTGGACACCTTAGCAATGTGTCCTCTGAACTTCATCTCCTTATCTACCAATACCCCTAAGTCCCTAGCCTCATCAATCTCTTGGAGTACCTTTCCATCTATGTAGTACACAGCTGGTAATCTTTTAATCCCAAAATGCAAGACTTTACACTTTTCCACATTGAACTGACATCCATTTTCTTTTGCCCATTTTACCAGCTTATTTAAATCCTCCTGCAAACTTTCAACATCAGCTTGATTTTTTATTGCACTACACAACTTTGCATCATCAGCAAACAACTGAATATCTCCCTTTAAGCCGTTTCCTATATCATTTATATACAAATTAAACAACATTGGCCCAAGCACAGAGCCCTGAGGCACACCACTGGTCACCTGCCTCATTCTGGACTCAGCTCCTCCATACACCACCTTATGGTATCTCTCCCTGAGCCATTCTCCTATCCATATCACCAATTTAATATCCATTCCCATCTGCTCCAATTTGCGTAACAGTGTTCTATGGGGTATCCTGTCAAAAGCCTTAGCAAAATCCAGAAGTACCACTGTGTAGCCAGTTCCTTTGTCCAACTCTGATGTTATTCTATTATGGATAGTTAATAGATTGCTAAGGCAGGATCTACCTTTAACAAAACCATGTTGGCCTCTATAGAGTATCATATCCTGATCCACCCATTCTTGAATTTTGTCTTTAACCAACTTTTCCAATACTTTTACCACTACTCCTGAGATGGTGATTGGTCTGTAATTCAATACTGCAGTTTTAGAGCCACCCTTATGCAAAGGAACCACTTTGCCTAACTTCTACTCCCTAGGGACCATACCAGAGTTCAAACTTAAATTAAATATCCAGGTAAGAGGGGTTGACAATTCATTTGCACATTCACGCAACACCCGAGCTGATATTCCATCTAAGCCTACCGCAGTGTTTGCATTTAAGTTTCGCAATATATTTAATACCTCTGATTCTTTAGCTTCAATTCTCACATTAGGTATTGCTATAGGTATAGAGATATCCTCACTTGGGCGATAGACTTTTGAGAAGTGATCACTCAGTAACTCGACTAACAATAATAAGAAAAAAAACATATATGCCTTTTAGAAATCAGTGCTGAACCTCACAAATAATATTATCTTCATTTAACCTACCATTGTATACCATTTCTCACTAATTTCTTCAAAAAAAAAATCTGACATTCAGGTTACTTAGCATTCGACACACACACTCTTTTCATACACTTCTAAACCTTGAGCCCATCCCAAACCGCTAGTAATGATGAAACCTACTTTTCCAAGATGAAATACTCCAATAAAGTGATAATTTAAACAACTCTACTACGTCATCTGCATTTGATAACTTGATCCCCAGTTTCATCTAAAATTGTGATTCTTCGACAATCATAGAGGAGAAAATATCTCCACTTCACAAAGGGGGTTGATAAGAACAGGCTTCAAATTACAGTCTGTACAAATGGAATCATGGTTAAGATGTGAGAGAGAGGGGGGGGGGATGGACCAAGATCCAGTATTAGTTTGATAACATAAATATTTTTTATGAGCGTTACATAGACTTTTTAGTATAATCAGTATAAAAGTCATGCAACAAGACAAGTCATCTATCCATTATAAATGGCAAGTCGACATCTAAATTAGCTGTGTGACTGTTATACTATTAGATAATCAATTAAGTGAGTTGAAAGTAAGATTGATTATCTAACACCTTTCAGCAGATTCTGGTGCCAGACAGAGCATTTTTCTAGAAATGCAGTCACTAGTAGTGGGTTGCAAGAGTTTGTTTTGAGATATAATTGTTTAATGTATATGTTAATAATAATCAGAGCGGCTTAAGTGCAATATGTAGCTGTTTGTAGATGATGCAAAATTGTGTCAGTATTGGAGAGAATGAGAAAGAGAGCAGTCATGCATTAAGCAGATTGCCTTTCAAGCATTAAGCAGAATGCTTGAAAGGCAAGAATTCTTAGGGAGGTTTTTTTTGCACCATTCTAAATATGAGAACAGTAGTCCAAGGCTGGACACATTTGTATTTATATAATGTTACAGACTGTATGGACAAGAAGTAGTATCTTTCACAGAAGAGAACTCCAAGTTTTGTTGAGAATGAATTGGTTGTGGTTTTGATTGTTTGCGCCAGGAAAGATGTGAGGTGTAAGTCAGCCTAAAAAAGAGAAATATGGTCATAATTGAATATCTAAATATTGAAACTTTTTTGAAACACATTCAGTGGATCACCTATTGAAATGCAATTGTTACCTCGTGCTAGGAAATAATAGAAATAACAAATTTAATCTATTAAGATAAAAGTCTCCCAGATCTTTGAGATAGACATACAGTCATTTCTATTTAAATTCGGTCGGTGTAAGATAGTTTCACTACTTTCTTTGAATAAGCGTTCATATTTGAATCTGCATATATGGAGCAGAACTGCTTTATCCCACTGGACACTATGAGTAGGGTCAATACTGTGCTGTGCCAGACCAGACTTCAGAGGTTTGTTATAATCAATATAATGATGTTCTTTTATTCTTTTTTCCAAAGAATGGCCAGTTTGTCCAAAATAAGAGACATCACATTCACAAGGTATTTGGTAAATGCCAGCCCAAGATAGAGAAGACAGTTTATCCTTTGTAGAAGGTAATAAAGAAGAAATTTTGTTGATAGGAATATATGTTGGAATCAATTGATACTTTTTCAGAATTCTACCTAGAGGTTCTGAGATTCCTGGAATGTACGAAATAGGAACTCTGTGGACTGTTGAAGAAACTGTAGGCGTTGGAACCTAAGAGTCAAATATTTGTTGGATTTGATTGGAGTTGTAACTAATCATTTGATTCCATTAACTTTTTAATGATGGAAAGTTCTTGCTGTAAGATTATTGGGGAAGAGCAAACTTCATGTGCTCTATGAATTAGAGATTTAAGAATATCAAATTTTTGAGATATGTGGTGGTGGTGCGCAGACTTTTTGTGAATGTATTTGCCAGTAAATGTGGGTTTTTGAAAGACGCTTGGAGATAAGGTACCAGAAGACGTTATTCGAATATGTTATCCACTCAGGTTATTTCAGCTGGAAAAACAAAATCTACAAACAAATTGAAGGTACTGCCATGGGTAGCCCACTGTCTCACAAACCTCTGAAGTCTGGTCTGGCACAGCACAGTATTGACCCTACTCATAGTGTCCAGTGGGATAAAGCGGTTCTCCTCCATAGATGCAGATTCAAATATGAATGCTCATTCAAAGAAAGTTGTGAAACTATCTTACACCGACCGAATTTAAATAGAAATGACTATCTATATCAAAGATCTGGAAGACTTTTATCTTATATAAAAAACCATTTATCTTAATAGATTAAATTTGTTATTTCTATTATTTCCTAGCATGAGGTAAAAATTGTATTTTAATAGGTGATCCACCGAACATTTTGCTTGTATTCCATTCCTATTACTGTTACAGACACTGAAGGTGTACTATTAATTTTAGTATGAAATATCTTAATTATCTTAATAAGCACGAGGTAACAATTGTATTTTAATAGGTGATCCACCGAACATTTTGCTTGTATTCCATTCCTATTATAGACACTGAAGATGTACTATTAATTTTAGTATGAAATATCTGTTTTACTAATTAAAGATATTACTGTGGTTTTTACGTGTTACTTTATTATTTAATTACTATGCCACAGGTTCCACTAAAAATCAAGGAATGAGAAAGATTCCTTGAGTCTCATTACTTGCCTGCTAGTTTTCCAGATTTGTCCCTTCAGATGTCTTTTCTAAGGGTCTATAAATGAACCTTGTGTACCAAATCACAGGAAGTGTATGAGAAACTGTTTTATTGATTCCATTAGCTGCTTTTGATTCCATTACACAGAGATTGTATAGAATTGTACCTGGTGGAAATTCTGTTGTTATTATCCACACACACACACACACACACACACACACACACACACACACACACACACACACACAATGTTTACAGTTTTGCATGGTTAAGTTTGACAAGAAACTGCAGGTCCAAGTCATATTATCTTTCTTACTTAATGAAAACGAAATTATTTGCTATTATTTCTTGACAGCAAGAATATGAGTGGGAAGTTTATGCAAAAATGCTGTGTGATTAGATAAACTAATGACTCAGTTTAACCATATTTGCCACTGTGCTATCATGTGTGTTGCCACAAAATGGTACAGTATTAGTTACATGTGTCAACAGTAATCTCTTGTTAACCTTTTCCAAAGATTCAACTCCATTTGGCTTATTTCTTTATAGAAAGTTATTTAACATTTTTTTGTTAAATTATAAATTGAACAGGGAAGAAAATTTCCTTTGCAACCTATAATGAATTACATGGTTTTGAAATGTAAGCAGATTTAGTTAAATTAGTATTATTCTCACAAAAATTTTTACACCTCAAGACATCTCCCTTTTTAGAGCCATGCCCTACATTTTTCGAAATGCAACTCTAATTAATACAGTTTTAAATTCTAGGGTTTAGAATTGAAAACACGTTAAGTATTGTTAATAGATATATCATAGATCACATCCTAATCCTGGAAAAATAAAAGATGCTTTGAATCATGGCAAATTAAACATGCCTTCTGATTTTAGCCAAGCAGAACTCTATTTATTTATTTTTTTACAAATCTTTGTTTGTTGTTCTTCTATGCTACTTCATTTTTTTATCTACTTCAATGTTTATTTTATGCATTAGCAATACATTTAAATTAATTATTGCATTTTTTGCTATTTTTTGCAGTAAAAGCTGGAATGAAAATTGCTTTTTTTTAAAACATAGAATTTATTTTACATTATTTTCTATGCATTTATAAATTCATTTAGAAATGCAAAGTATGATATTGTTGGTGCAATATCATGGGTATTTTTTTTTAAATTTCTGGTATTAGAAGTTTTTAAAATTTACCAATAGCCTATGTAAGTATAAACTGTAGCTGGTTTGTTAATGAATATACAGCAGCTTTGATTTATGAATTAATTTCACAATATCCTGCTTAATTTAAATCATATACAGTGTAATAAATTTATAAAATGACTTCCATTATTTGGCATATGTGTCATAATTTTTAGATATTTTGTTTTAATTTAAATTAAAAATGCTAAGAAATTATATTCTTGTTCACTCCTTTAACCAAGTGTAAGCAAACAAAGTTTGTGCATCAAGCTTCTGCATGACTAGGCTTCTTGTATATTATTATTATTATTCAGGCCTCCATGGAGTCAAAAGACTCATCTAAGGAGGTCTCCCCTAAGAAACACAAAGTCTATCATACCACTCCTTAAACTCATTGACCGTTCTCGCTCTCACCACTATCAGGCAATGCATTCCATGGTTCAACCACCCTCCACGCAAAGAAACTACTCCTCACCCTCTTGCTCACAGTTTCCTTTTGTAACTTCCAGGGATGGCCTCTTGTCATCACTCCTTCCCGCTGTTCAACCAAGTGAAAGAACTCCCCAGAGTCAACCCTGTAACCACCTCTCAGCAGTTTAAAAGTCTCAATCATATCACCTCTCCTTCTTCTATCCACCAAACTCTGCAGTCCACATTCCCTCAGCCAATCCTCATAACCAAAATTGTACAGTCCTGAAACTATCTTTGTCATCTGTCTTTGTACCCTTTTCACAGTTAATTTATCCCCTTTCAAATCCTGGGGACCAAATATGAGAGCAATAGTCCAAATGTGGTCTGATCAGAGACTTATACAATGGAATGATAACCGTTTTATCTCTGCAGGTCAGTGTCCTTCTCATAATTGCAGCAATCCTCTGTGTTACCTTCACCACCTTTGCAATATGTCCCCTAAACTTGAGGTTTCTAACAATCAACAACCCCAGATCTTGTCTCCCCTACTTCCTCCAGTATAACTCCTCCCATAGAGTATGCAGCATCCCATCGATGTTTCCCAAACCTCAAGACCTTACATTTTGTTGCATTAAACTGATACCCCCATTCATTTACCCATCTGTCTAGCTTATTCAAATCCTCTTGCAGGAATACCACACCTGCACTATTACTAATAATCCTTCCCAGCTTCGCATCATCCACAAACAACTGAATATCCTCGTTATTTAATTTATAACCAAGTGAAAAAACTTTCTACGACCTGTTCTAATCCAGAGTATTTTCACTACTTGTATATAGAATATATATCTTCTTCTTCTCCCTTCTACGTGTTGGGCCTACTGGCTGTTACAGGGCTATCTTAAGCCCTTCTAAGTCATACCCATCCTGAGGATAACGTGACTAGCCTTATGCCTCCGGTATAGTCTATGGCTGTAGCTGCATGTGTTCACAGAGTTGATTTGCCTACTTGCAGGAGGAAAAACCCCAGATAAACTGAGGAGGAAAACCCTGCTGTCCATGCCCAAGACCAGCTAACTTGGTGTGTGTGGGGGCTAGTTGCTTTGCAACCAGGCATTTGGTTGCAAAGCAACTAGCCCCCCTAGGCTAACTGTGCAGACTTGAATACATATATGATTTCTGTATTACTTCAACCTCAGTATCTCTTCTTGGTCTGGCTACCACTGATGAGACTTCAATAAAGGGTGAAACTGGTCTGGGTAGTGACCCTTTTCATAATGCATATGTTACACACACACCAATAAAAGGATGTGTGCTTTGCATTATGGGATACTAAAGCAATTGCTGTGAAGTCATTAGCTTTTGTATACAGGTAGTTATGAAGACACTTCACATGCAAACTGTTTGCTTATCTTTGATTAAAGGATTAAATAAGAATATAATTTCTTGGCATTTTTAATTTAATTTATAACCAAGTAAAAAAACTTTCTATCACATCATTTTGTTTTATCACTACTGATTTCAAATAGTGAATTCCATCCTTGTCTTTTGAAATTCAAAAGACAAGGATGGAATTCACTATTTGAAATCAGTAGTGATATCTTGAGGTGGAAGAAATATTCTTGGGATGATGGCCAACTATATCAGAAATTTCAGGGCTACATTGCTAGTATTTTGAGAATGAAACAATGGATTATATCACTAATCTGTGCACAGGAATTTATATCAAGACCTTTATGAAGTTAGAATTGCACTATGTAAAGGCCTTGATATAAATTACTGTGCACAGATTCAAGGGATGAGGATATATTGAAGAGGGTTTAGAGAAGAGAGCCTAACATGATTTTGTGTCTCTGGAATGTAGGTATAAAATTAGGTTTAAGAAATTTGAAGAGTATAGTGGTAGGAGAAGGATGAGTGATATGAACTGATAAGAGGTTTTATGAGATTAATATGAAAAGATTTTTCATAGAATTTAGTGAGAATGAAGTAGAACAAGTGGTCATCTGCACACTTGTATATACAGGCATAAGGAGCTGGATTTTTGCAGGGAGAGTTGTTAGCAAGTGGCATGCATTGTGTTGATTGTAGGAACAAGGAACGCTTTCAAGCCGCAGTTTGATAAGCATATGTTTTTAATAATGAGAACCACCCACAATGAGTCTTTGATTCTTTGGAGATTTCATAATAACTAAGGTCTTTCCACAGCTCAGTCATGAGGATGTTGCAGTGATTGATTAGAAACACCCAAGTCAGTTTAGTGGCATAGTTGGTTGGGTGAATATTCAGGCATAAGGAGCTGGATTTTTGCAGGGAGAGTTGCATATTTGCTCTTCTGCAGTGTATGGGTTCAGATCCTATTATTTCTTGTTTGTGAAACTGTTTTGGTGAAAGAAGAATGTTTTTGTTCTCCACTTAACAGAGGCCTAAAGTGGCTTAAAAAGTACTGTGTTTGGTATCTAGTGCAGGTGATCCAAATTACCTTAACCCACAAATGCATCATAGATTTACAACCATTTGTGAGTGATAGTCGCAAAAAAATTTCCATTGATGATGTAAGGAAGTTAAGTACTTTTTGCTAAAGATGAGTTGACTTGTTTTGTTTTGTACAGAGGTTGCATGATATTTTTGCCCAAATGTCTGGTTGCAATAACATGCAAATCAGCCAGTGAAGAATTCTATTGTTCAAGGCCTATTGTTGCATTAGTAGTTTCAAACGCTAGCATGGATAGTGTGTAAACTGTGAATGAAAAAAATATATATACCACTCTCCAACCAACAGATCATGGGTTTAAATCCCACCACGAGCATGAATGTTTGCAAAAGCCTACTCTGGATGAGCATGTATATCTCCTTGAGTTTATAAGGCTTATATTTTTAAGAAAAAAAGAATAATAATAAGGGGAAAAGAAATTAAATGCTGACGAATTTCATCATTTGAGTTGGATCAGTGACTGGCTGTCTGATATCAGAAAGTTGTATATGGGGGTGCAGTATCCCAATAGAGGAAGGTCACTAGTGATGTACCGCAGGGATCAGTTTTGGGACCATTGTTGTTCAATTTTTATGATAAATAGATGTATCTTGAATGAACTGCATGAATGGGCAGGTAAGTGGAGCTATCAGTTCAATGTTGCAAAGTGTAAGGTTTTGAGATTTGGTAAGCAATGATGGGATGCATAGTATACACTTGGTGAGGAAACTTTAAAGGAAGTAGAGAAGATGAGAGATCTAGGTGTGATGATGGACAAGACCTGAAATTCAGGGGCCACATTACATAAGTTGTAAAGATGTCACATTGGATAATGGCAATGATGCGGAGGACCCTGACATGTAGAAATAGAGAGGTTATAATGTATTGTATAAAGCCCCTTAATCAGGCCTCATATGGATTATTGTGCACAGATTCTGTTACCGGGGTTTTCATGGTGACGAGGATGTGTTGGAAAGGGTCCAGAGAAGATTCACAAGGGTGGTCAGTGATTTTTGCAATGTGGAGTACGAGTACAGATACGTAAGTTCAGAGCCTTGTGAATAGGAGGAAGAAGGGGGAGGGGATATGCTTAAGACATATAAGCTAGTCAGGGGAGCTGTTATCAGGTTGACATGGAAGAAATTTTTCATAGAATCAGAGAGGGGGAGGGTGGAACAAGAGGACATCGTTGGAAACTGTATGAAGAGGGTGTGTGAGTAGAAGAGTGAGGAGAAGGTTCTTTGCATGGAGAGTGGTTGGTGAGTGGAATGCATCGCTCGAGTGTTGTGGGTGTAGGCACATTGAATCAGTTTAACCATGTCACCGTCAATGTGGATAAAATACATCACTCCTCTACACTTCATACCCATCATATATTTCAATGTAATATCAATGGTATTACAATTTTAATATGTACTTCGCATCTATGGTAACCTGGACATATATATATACACGTCCAGGTTACCATGGGTGGCCGGTTGGGTGGTTAAAGCACAGTTGGATGAGCATTATGTCAGATGTTAATAATATACTACTAAACAAGCAGGTGGAAAAGACTTTTTGCAAAATTAAATAATCAAGGATAGAAACACTAAATATCTTAAAAATACTCTGTATATCTTTAAGTGTTATATGCAATTATTATCATTATTATTACAGGATACCTATAAAGAGTCCAAGAACTCATTGCAAGGATGCCCTCCACTCCACTACTCAATCCTCTAACTAAACACAATGACATTACTAGCACCACAACACCATCTACCACCCACCAACAGTAGTATTATTTGTCTGTAAATTACATGTTCTCATAGCTGATTTGCATGCAAATAGGATTAGCTAAATTACGAGATTAGCTAAATCACCTTCAACTGAAAAAAAACATAAAGATTCATCTCATCACAATAAGAAATTAACTCAGATCTTTTCTACTGGAAGGGCACAGTTTTCTGTTGTCCTTCCAATTGTGCTAGAGGTGCTTATGTATATAATGCAATCCAGAAGCTCCAGAAATCTTATCATTTTTGTATGTGCTCTTAAGGGTGTTACCAAACACAATGATGGTGTCCATTTACACCCCTTGATTAAAATACATGTTTTTGTGAAAACAACTACTGTTTTAATTAAAATGGTAGTTATTTTCATAAATCTGTTATAAAAACTACTGGTCTGTTGGCTGAGTGGATAGCATACCCACTCTCCAACCAACAGGTTGTGGGTTTGAATCCCACCATGAGCATGGATGTTTGCAAAAGCCTACTTTGGATGAGCAGGTATTTTTCCTTGAGTTTCTAATTCTTGTATTTTTCAGAAAAAAAAAAATAATCAGGGGAAAAAATTAAATACTGATTTAGGTATATTTAGGTGATTTAGATGTATAACCTTTTGTGAATAGGATTGTCATTAAAAAAAAAAGAGAGAAAAAACCATCAATGAATGCACTAATAAGAGTATTGAAAACTTCCTGAGAATGGATGTTTGTGCTGGAAGGAAGGGATGAGGCAACTAAGTAGCAGTCTTACAAATATGGATTTCTGTAGATTTTGATTACATTAATCAAAATCTACAGAACTGAATAGTAGGCATGTGGGAAGGCTTATGTGTTTATCGTATATGTTGATTAATTTTAACAGTATAGATGAGAACACAGACTGATAAGAAAGTAACTGTTTATTAACTTATTGTTGATATTTCGCTGGTATCTACCCAGCATCTTCAGAGCACAAAAATAGTTTGTTACGGTATGCAAGACAACCACAATCCAGTATAACAATGGGACTAGTTTGAACAATTGTAACATGCAACACAAAGACTGAAGTCCTAATTAGGCACTATCTATGTTGGGGGAAAAAAAAAAACCAGGGAGAAAGCAGGTATTATGTATTCAAGATACCAGGTAATTTTATATAAACTTGGTTTTTAATCCTATTTCCCAAGTAAGCAAACAGACAAGTAAGTCAAATTTGCGCCTGCATGTAGTGCAAGTCTGAGGCAACTCATGGTAAAGGTGGATTAAGCTCCGATCACTTTCCTTAGTGAAAGGAAAAAGGATGTTGGGGCCACTGTTGCTCCTCTTCTTAGGTTTAGCAGAAATGGGAGATACGGGGGGGAGAATGAAAAGTTCTGATAAACACCTAGAACAAAATGATATTAAAGCAAACTGATATAACCACAAAAGAGAATATCTTAAAAACCCTTTAATCCCCATGTTTCATCAAATTGTAGTAATTTCTTCTTTTTCTTTTAGATATATATATAAGAAGACATGTCAGAGGTTTTGAAGAAATTTGAAGACACAGAGATACAGGCTGTCATCAAGTTTTTTATGCTGCAAGAAAAGTCTGCAACTGAGATTCACCAAACTTTGTGTCAAACTTTAGAGGACTGTGCCCAAGCATATCCAACAATTTCCAGATGAGTGGCCAAGTTTAAAATTGGGCATCCTGAGACAACAGGTGCCTCCAGGGCAGGAAGATTTTCCACAGCAATCACACCTGAAAATATCGATGCAGTGTATGCCATGATCTTTTGGTGATAGATGAATACCTTTCAAAAACATTGCAACGACTCTGGCAATATCCAGAGAATGAGTGAGGATTATTATCCACCAACATCTAGTCATGCAGAAGCTCTCAGCGAAGTCAATCCCCAAATGTTTGAATGCTGACCAAAAGAGAGAACGTGTGCTGTCATCAAGGGATATTGGATCATTTTGAGAAATCGGGTACAGATTTTTTGGCTTGTGTTGTTACTGTTGATGAAACATGGTTTCATCACTATGATCCACAGGCCAAACAACAGTTAATGGAGTGGAGACACAAAGGTTCTTTATGGCCAAAGAAGTTCTGAACCCAAAAGTCAGCAGGGAAAGTTCTTGCCATTGTCTTTTGGGATATGAATGGTATAATACTTACCAAATAACTCAAAAAAAAAAAAAAAAGGTGAAACAGTTACAGAAGCAGCTTATTCAAAAACTCTGAAGGAATTGGAGGTACTGAAGGAAAAATGCCAGAGGGAAACTGAGCCGAGGCATGTTGCTTTTGCAGAACAGTACACCTGTTCACACTGCTCATGAAACCAAACAGACAATATGCAACTTGGGCTTTCAATGTCTGCCTCACCCACCCTATTTGCCAGACCTGGCCCTCATCTGACTATTTCCTATTCCCAAATTTAAAGAAACACTTAAAAGGAACAAGATTTACCACATTGATGAAGTCATATCTGCAGCTGAAGACTGGTTTGTGTAACAATGGAAAGAGTTTTTTCTAAGATGATTGCAAATGATGCAGCAAAATTGTAACGATTGTATAACACTTCATGGGGAATGTGTAGAATAATGTGTGAATTCTCATAGAAAGGCTTATACGTTGATTATACATGATTATTAATTAACTTAAGGAAATCGTTATTCACAAATATCCCACTCAAGTAAACCTTAGAGCTAATCCAAGTTAAATTTTTTCCCGATATCTCAGCCCTATTTAAGTTCACAATGAATTCAGGCTATTTCGTTTGGCAGGGAAAATTCTACAAACAAATAGACGGGATAGCCAGGGGGTTCACCACTCTCCCTACCCTTGGCCAACTTCTTTATGGAGACTTTTGAAGAGAAAGCCTTAAACTCTGCTCCACAAAAACCAACCATATGGCTTCGCTACGTTGATGATGTATTCGCTATTTGGCCACATGGCTCTGATACACTCCTCTCCTTCTTAACACACTTAAACAACCAACACCTCAGAATCAAGTTCACCCTGGAAAAAGAGGAAACCAACAGCCTCCCTTTCCTAGACACACACAATCCCCCCCCCCCCGCTCTCTCTCTCTCTCACAACAATATGGAGTTATTAAGACACTATACAACAGGGTTAAACTAATCTGTTCTAATGACAATGCCCTAACCCAGTGTTTCTCAAACTTTTTTTGACTGCAGAACACTTCTCAAATTCCGAAATTTTGACGGAACACCTTAGTTATTTTGTAATGTATAAATTAATAATTAATTAATAATTTAGCTGATTGTTTATTATTAATCAATAATTGATAATTAATTATTGATTAATAATTAATTAAACATTAATTAAACCATTTAATTAATTTGTGCTGACAAATTAATTTAAAAATGACAAATTCCAGAACTTCTCGTGGAACGCCTATTCACCTTCCACTGAACGCCAGTGTTCCGGGGAACACCTGTTAAGAACCACTGCCCTAACCACTGAATTAAATCACATCCTCAAAAAAAAAAATATTGAAACCACTAAACCACAATTCCCCCCCACCCCCTTTACAACAAGGATTACTCCAAATCCATTACCATTCCCTACATCCGAGGCACCTCGGAAAAAATTACCAAAATCTTAAAAAAACATGACTTGACCGCCTGTTACAGACCATATAGAAAATTGGCATCCCTTATCCGCTCCACTAAAGACCAACTACTTTCCCCCTAGACCTACCTGGTGTATACCAGGTCCCTTGCAGCTGTAAATTGTCCTACTTTGGCCAAACAGGCAGGACAGCAATTATCAGAATCTCAGAACACAAGGACTACATCCGATTTCACCAGTATAGCCACTCTGGGCTTGCAGACCATGCTCTGGATAACCACCACAGAATAAGGTGGATGAAAGCCACAGTAATACGCTGCAGCAAGTTTAAATATGAAAGACTATTCATGGAATCAGCCTCAGCCCTTAGGAACATGCCAAACCTCAACAAATTTGGGTGCATAAGACTGCCCCAAAGTTGGGAAACATATATCAGAAGAACTTCAGCCCAAAGGCCAATAACTACCAATATAGCCCACCAGGGGGCACCATCAGGACTTTAGGAAAACAGTAGCTTCCTCGCCTCTTTTCTCATTTGCTATTATATAGTACTTGCATGCACCTGTTCTTTATTTTAAGTTCCCATAGAAGATGGCAACGTTACGTTGCCGAAATATGGGAAATATATATTAAAGTTTATTTAATTTATATTCTAGTGTACATTGTGATTTCCTTAAGCTAATTAATAATAATGTATAAGTTGCATGGTTCTACCTCAATTTCTTCATGATGATTATTACAACTTTTCGGCACACCCTCGTATAATGGATGCTAGAAGTTTTTTAACTTGGTTATACTATATATTAAAGATGCCAAGAAATTATATTCTCTTTTTTAAATTATATTCCTTAATCCAAGTGTAAGCAAACAAAAAAAAGTTTGCACATAAAGTAACTTCACGACTGGGTTACTTGTATATATAAAGGCTAATTACTTCACATCAGTTGCCTTAGTATCCCATAATGCAATATACATAACTTTTTAGACATGTATAATACTATGCATTATGGGAAGGGTCTGGATGAATTTGCAATTTGAATTAACAAAAGGAGCAATCACTTCAACTAACATACCTGAATGGAGAAATTTTTAAGAAAGACAAGAATGTTGGATGAGTAGGAAGGATTGTCAGGAATTTTGGTTGGTTACAGCAAATACCCCTACTTCTCCTCCAGCTTGTTTTTGGAATTCAAAAAAAAGTAAGCCAGCAAGAGGATGACTTTATGATTTGAGAATTTGGATTGTATGAAATTAAGCTTCATGAAAGAAGTTAAAGAGATCAGAATGATTTTCAGATACTGCCTCCACCATTGGGAGAAATAGTAGAGATAGTGGATAAATGAGACATAATGAGGAAGGAAAATGTTAAGCTACAATAGGAAATTAGGAATCCTTTGGCAAGTAATATCAGATCACACAAAAGTATAAGTAATCCCCTTGTACAGAAGAAATTATACCAGTTGTACTTTGGACAGTTAAGAATATTGCCATTATGGCAGAGATTTGGATCAGTCAAAAAGAAGTGAATAGGTTTGGTTGTCTGCATTTGATGGTGCATATAATTTAAGTTAATACCAAGAATAATGATGAAGTGAATGAAGAAGAAATATTTTTTGTAAGTTTTTTCAAGTTTTCTAAATGTTTTAGAACTTTATGTGAGAGGTTTATTTTTTTATTTTAAATGCAGTGGCACTATATTTATTTTGGTTTTGGTTTTGTTAGTAAATTAATGGTGCATAAAAAGAATAGGGGAACATATTGGGATAAGACAATACTCTTAGAGAGCACCCAATCTCCATGCCATAACATGGCCTTGACAGAGCCCTTTACATACTATTGAACAGCTTCTCTCCAGACAATCTGGTAGTGTAGATGTCAGCACGATTACATGTCTGCTGATCAGGAAGACTTGGAAATGCATTGCCATCAGGTTATGGGTATGAAGAGCTGGATCTCTACAACATGTTGAAAGATTGTGGGTTCGTGTGTGTGTTGGGGGGGGGGGGGGTACAAGCAAAACACCTGCTCAGAGGTGTAAGGAATCTAAACATGGCAATCGTCACTCAGTCTCCCAATATGCAAGGCAGTGGTGTGTCATCAATTGGATATGAAGGCCATACCACTGGTATATCTAGTTGTCATTTACTTCAGCCAACTAGGAAGGTATCATTTTATAGCAGGATGCTTGCTGGTATTCCCAGAGCCCTTTTTGTGGAAACAGGCTACACCTTGATTAAACTAGGGATGAAAAAAAAATTAATTTCTTGAGTTTAGATTTAAGAGACAACTACTTCAGGCAGTATATAACAGAGGGTATGTGAGTATCAAGTGTCTTGGATTTGATTATTTTATCAGAAGATGTCATAAATGAGGTATATCAAAGTTCCCTCTGGTTACTAAGAGTGGCCATGAAGTGATTACTTGGTTGTCAGCCATATAAAGATTAATGTCAGGAAGGTTATATATGTCAAACTAAAAGGCTGGTGATTATGAAAAACTTGGGAGACAGTTTGCAACTGTTGCTTGGGATAAGGAGTTTTATGAAAAGGAGATCAATGATGCTTGGGTAATATTCAAGTATTATCTAGTAAACGTATTCTGAGGACCATAAGGTAAGCATGAAATCAGAGACTAAGCATGCAATACAGAGTAAAAAGACATTATGGAAGCACCATTAAATGAGTGGTAATAATCAGTTCCATGAGGAATGCAAAGAAAGCAAGGAGAGTGTGACTCAGTTGGTAAGAAAAGCAAAGGTGCAGTATAAATAATGGTTAGCTAATGAAGCAAAGAAAATCCCTATGGAGTTCTTTTGGTATATAGCCAGCAGAAAAAAGAATGATTATGGAAGAATGACATTGATTGAAGAAAATAGGAAAATAATAACTGCTGTGGAAGATATAGTTGAGATATTAAATGAGCAGTTCTTAAAGGTATTTCATCCTTGTGAATGTGTGTTGCCGAGTTTGAGAGCAATGGAAGGGGGAGGAGGAGGAAAGACTACAATGAGTGAGCCCAGAGATTGGGAATTGAGCAAACTTGTGTTAATAAGGATGTGGGACTTGATAATATATCACCACCTGTTTTGAGAGAATGTGTTACAGGGAGTTGACATCTGCCTTGGCATTCTTGATTAAGATGAGTTTTACACTGGATGAAGCTCCAAAGGAGTGGAAAGAAGACAAGATTGCACTTTATAAGAGTGATGACAGAACTCAAGCTTCAAATTATAGGCCAATCTGCATGTTAGATGTTGTAATTAAAGTGTTGGAGAAGTTAGTGAGAATCGGTATCTGGAATTGGATTGACAACAGAGGTGTCAACCCAATTGATAAAGAAGGTCATGTTTTTTAATCTGTGTTAATAATATTGACGAAGATTCGAATGAGGATATTCTATTGTTTGGCAGATGATGCAAAGTTGGGAAGAACTATGAGAAGTAGAACAGATATCCAGCAATCCCTCGATTAGTGTGCCATTTTTTTCAATACCCAAATTTGATTAGTGCACCTCTAAAATTCGATTAGATTAGTGCACCTATATACATCTTAAAAATAAATGTTACAGATTTTAAAAATTTTCGATCTATACATTTTTTATCACTAACTATTTAAAAAATCACTCACCAGGATGGAATAATTTAGTTACTGATTTGAAACATTTATAAAGTTATTTTTTAATGGCATACTACACTATTTGCATATACACTATGTTCCAAATTTACTGCCAAAATTTATGTCGTCTGCTTACATAGCATTTTGCTAATCATATCACGTGCAATTGTTTTACTTACTTTTTTATTTTAAATTATTTTCCTAACCTTTAATCATGAGTAAAAGAATTTGTGTAAGAAGAAGACTATTGTGATCAACAAATATTTAATGTCGATAAAACAGATCTTTTTTTTGGAAGCGAATGCCTTCCAAGACTTTTTCAGAGAAATCTCAGCCTGGTTATAAAGTCGCAAAGTCGAATGAAATTACTGCTAGCAATATGCACTCCATTTGGAAGCACATTCTTCCACATTGTGCAAATGATTTTAGAGGCTTTTCAAATGAATGTAAGTTAATTAAATCTCATTCTGAGAAGTCGAGTGATTCTGACCTGCTAAATTTAGATACACAGTGGGAAAATCCTGAAGAATATGAAGTAAATTTAATCACTGACAAGCCCAAAGAGGTTTCACGAAAACAATTTGAAAATAGTTTTCATACAATCGAAGTTTTTAAGCAGCAATGCCTTAGAAACTGACCCTGGTGAAGAGAGAACCAGTAAAATTTGCAGAAGAGGCAATAGGGCTATACCGTCAGTTGTATGAAAAAAAGAAACAGAATGCCCGCCAAACTACGTTAGCTAAATTCTTTGTTAAGAAACAGAATAATAAATTTATATTCTGGATATGTTTTATTGTCTTTCAGCTTCATGGTTTTCCTTTAACTAGGCCCTGAGACATACCCTAATTCTTTTATAAAAAAAATTAAGGGTCAAAAAAGAAATCTGAGGAATGAATTATACATTTTACCATAGGTTATTATATTCGATTAGTGCATTTTTGATTAATGTGCCTGTTTTAAAAAACGCATTAGGCAGACTAATTGAGGGATTGCTGTAGTGTTTTTACAAGAGGACTTGAATAGACTGAGTGAATAGGTATAGGAGTGGGATTACCAGTTCAATGTTGCAAAGTGTAAAGTTTTAAAATTTGGAAAATAAAGATGAGATTTAAAGTATATGCTTGGTGGGGATATATTAGGGAGGAAATAAGAGATATGGGTTTGATGACAGATAGCAATCTAAAATTTAGAGGTTACTTTAATCAAGTTTTGAGGACAATATAACCAATTCTAGCAATGATGCAAAGAACACTGACTTGAAGCAGTAAGAGAATTCTGGTTCCCTTTGTTTATGGCCTTGATTAGGCCACCTAGTTTCAAAAAAATGAAGTATTGGTAGATACTGGTCTCTGGAATGTTGAGTATCAACCAAGGTTGAGAACATGCATTTACAGTGTAGTGAATAGAACAAGGAAGGGGGTTATATGATGATATATAAGTTGGTAAGGTGTTCTTCTTATCAAATTAATGTTGAAGAGGTTTTTCATAGAATGTTGAGAGAGGACAAAAGGTCATCCCCTGAAAGCTGTATAAGGAGGGTGTGAGCAAAGGATTGAAAAGCATTTTTTTTTTTTTTCATGGAGAGTGGTGAATGATTGGAATGTATTGCTTGATGAAGGTGAAAGAAGAGAAATGCAAGACAGACATGGAAATGGGAGATGTGTGAGGGAAAGTTGTCCCTTATGTTGTTTCCTGTGTGCATCGAAATGACACAAGGAATGTGGATGCTGCAAGTAGTAGTAGTAAATGTGGGCATATGAAGATGGTCATCATAGGAATGGAATAGCTTGAGTAGTTGAATCTGAGGAGATATATGGGTAAGTGGTGATAAAGGTGAGCAAGAGATAAGCATGAGCAAATCACAGCTGAGAAGTAGCATGAATATGACTGACTAAATGATTATAGACCTAAATGAATTGCTTTGTTTATGAATTCTGAGAGTATGAGAAATAAGAGTGATGAAAATATTAAACTGATTAAGTTTATTCACTTAAAAATTTGGACTAAGTGAAACATAGTGAGATGAAGATGATATCCTGAAGGGAACAGAAATGGAAGGGTATAATGTTTTTCATGAGATTGGGAATGGCAGGAAAGTAGGAGCAGTGCTATTGATAATAACAAAGGAATTATGTTTACACAAGGTTGAAGATGTAAGCAGGACACACGGCATTAAGATGGGCAGAACTGGATGTTGCTATGTGTCAGGGAATGTGGAGAGTGGTGGTGATGGGGAAAAAAAAGCGTATAGGTAACTTGGTTTAGTAAACAGCAGAAGGATAATCATGGATAATTTTAATTATGGTGATATAGATTGTAATGAAGAAATAGGATCTGGGAATAAGGAAAATCGATTTCTTGAGAGACAGCTATCTCAGGCAGTATATAGAATAAGGCACATGAGGATTGAGTCTTAGATCTGATCATATCATCAGAGGATGTGACTGTAAAGGATAAGAGTGGAGACAATTAATTGGCAGGTAGTAGCCAGTCATTGAAGACTTCTTTAAGGAAATGGTATGTGTGAAACCATAAGGCCATCGATCATGAAAAAACTTAGGAGACAGCCTGGAGCTAATGCATAGACTGAGGAGTTATGTACAAATGTATATGGAGATAAATGCTGCTTGGGCATTGATTCAACAACTGTTTAAAAGCAACAATGTGTAAATTTGTTCCGAAGTCAAAAGGATGAGTAAGTGTAAAATAGATGGAGTTAAGCATGCAGTCTAGAAGTAGGCACTGTGGAGTCAGCACAAATTAAATACAGGCTCTATTTACAAACAATTCATATTTATGAACATTGAACAAACTAGTCATTTGCAATTCCAAATTCATATAATGAACACCGAACCCTTAACAAACATTTTATGTGACCTGATGTTTGCCAGTATTTTACAGTCTACAATGGAAAATGTCCCCTTCTTGTGCAATATTGAACTTCATTTGCTCAACATTTTCAGCATGTTAATAGAGTGCACATATTTCAAGGGTAATAAAAAACAGTGGTATTACATAAATATGGAAAACAAATGAAGACACAGTCATTGCAAAAGTGCTAAAACTAGCAAAAAATTGATTGATTTCCCTAAAAATTAAACTGGACATAATTAAACGATCTGAAAATGACAAATCACTTGGTTCAACTGGTTGTGTTTTTAATATCAATCATTTTAAAGACTTGCAGCAATCTTAAAATATAAACAAAAAATTGCGATTATACTTGTATAGCAAGTTCTATTCCTTTCATAGTTATTCATAAAAAAAGGAAATATCATCGCTGAAGAAATGGAATGATGTTTAACAATTTGGATTAAGAATCAAAATTGGAAAAACATTGCCTAGTTTTTCTACACATTAAAGGCATTAATGGAGTTGGCCTACCATAAACAAACATATGAAGAAATGAAAAAAATAATAATAAAATAAATAAATGAAATAATAATTCTTTTCAAATTATTTATTTTCACATTAAATTTTATTGTGAAAATGCATAATTAATACCATATTAATTAATACAAAAATAATAACTTTATTTTGTCATTTAATAACAGTAATGTACACTGCACTTTATTCTTTTGATGATGGACTCAAAAAACACAACACTGTTTAACCACCTTACCAGCCATTATGGATCAAATACTCATACGCTTCGTATCCATCGTATATTTCAATGTAACATCAATGGTATTACAATTTTAATATGCACTTCACATCCATGATAACCTTGACGTCCATAGACGTCTTTCTTGGCCAGTAGCATGGTTAATTAATCTAATTAATTGGAGTGAATTATTTTCAAACTATTCATTTTTACTGTCTTCGTATTAATGCGATTTTATTTCAGAAACATATTAAAAATTTAACAGTATATCTTATGAAAAAAATATACTTAACTTACAAAAATATTTCTAAGAACATATGTTGGCAAGTTGCAGTTCACCTGTACTCTTAATAATCAATTGAATGCAAAGTAGAGAGAGATCTGATCAGTAAGGTAACTCAGTTGATAGACAGAAAATTAGCCAATTAGGCCAAGAAAAATTCTGGAGAATTCTTTTGATATGCAGCAAGCAGAAGAAAGAAAGAATTTAAACACTCATTGATCTTTGGAGCACCTAAAATCTATCATGACAGTATCCCATTGTACTACAACAAGGTGATGAATGCATTAGACAATATACTGTGGTATACACATAGATTTTGTAAATGCCTTTGTTTGATAGATTGCTGCAAAATAAGTTGGAAACTAAATTGGAAGAGATAGGGCTAGATACTTGATTAATGAATGTTGGATAAAGGATTGCCTGTCAAATTGGTAATCAGCAAGTTGTGTGTCATTATGGTTCATTATCAAAAGTGGTACTGGATCTTAATGATGACTTTAACCAGAGCTATCCAGCTGGTTGCAAAGTTTAGGGATAACAATGAGGAATCAAACAGATATCGTTCTACAGGAGAAATATTCAAGTGAGTGGTGCCACCAGCTCAGCATGGAAAAGTGTAACATTTTGAAATTTGGCAGGCAAGGATGGGATGTAAAGTATAAAATTAGTGAGAAAAATTTTAAGGTGTAAAAGATGGAGATCTGGAAATGGTGGTAGTAGAGAGGGACCTGAGGTCTAGGAGTTACACTGCTCGAGTTGTGAAATCACTTCATCTGATTATTGCAGTGATAAGGAGAATCATTAAATTCAGAAGTAATGAGGTCATGTAATTGTATAATCTAGCTCTAGTTTATGTGAATTTCTACACACAGATTTGGTTATCAAGAGGATATGGATATATTGACTAAAGCAATTTCTGGTCTGAAATGTGATGTATGAGAACAAATTGAGGGAATGCCATTTGAAAATTCTTGTGAATAAGAAAGGGGAGGGGGGGGATTGTGATTGAAAGAGGTTATTACCAGGTTAATGTAGAAGAGATATTTCATATAATGGAGGGAGATGGGATACTGCAATAGGCCATCCCTGATAAGGATGTGTGAGAAAGAGGGCAAGGAGCAGGTTCTTTGCATGTAGAGTGAATGGAAAGCATTGACTGAGAGTGTGGTGAGTGTAAAATGTTGAGTGAGTTTAACCCATGGTTTAATGAACTTTGTGTAACAGTGGTTAGTGCTTTAAATTCATGGTGGTCTGGAGCTAGTACTAATAAAATTATTAGATTTATTTAAATATAAAGAGCTAATAATCTTCATTAGATTTATTACCAAAATGGAATTACCCCAGTGTTACCAACCTGTAGGTTGGTAGCACTGGGGTATATTATGAGTACTACTTGATTTTAGTACTGCATTATTATATTCATCTCAACTTCTAGTAGTGCCTCAGATTCCTTCCAGGGAAGGGTTGCTTTTTTGGAAGTTTTTCTGTGTTATCACAAGGAAAATTGCATAATCTTGGTTGCTTGCAATATAAGTAAGGCTGAATGAGGAATTCTTAGCCTTTGGAAATTTCTTCATTTCAGAATAAAAATTCAGCATATCAATAAATTTGCTAATCTATTTAAAAAAAATAAAAACTCGGCTTTCAAACCTCAGCGACTGCAAGAAAACACCACAGTAAACTTATATTGCCTTGCCCTTCAAGCCAGAAGCAATTAGCGATTTGGTCTGGGCCATAACTGCACACTCACACTTAAAAACAGAGGGAATTTTGATATCAGATTGAATGAGGAGAGACTCCACCTTTCTATTCATTTTGTGAAAACAATAGTCATCCTTCCCATAATGCATAGCAATTACACATCCTAAAGGAAGTGTGTTTTGCATTATGGGATGATACTAAAGTAATTGATGTTGTTGTGTCCCAATTTACGATTATTAGGCTTTCAACTATCCCTACATGTGAAACTCTACTTGTCTTTATCCAAATCTTATCTATATACGGGATATCACTCAAATACAAATATTCAAGCTTCTTCTCCCCCTTAGTGTCCCTAAATATTTATTTTATACTGTGCCTTTCAGGACATTTAGTTTAAGATATAAAATTCAAAAACTCAAAAACATGGGGCAATTACCAAAATATGTCTGAGTGTGAAACTAATATGCAGTCGTGACCTTTATCTCGTAACTTAACAAAATCCACCCCCCCCCCCGCGTGATTAGGTTCGTACGTTGTTACAAGTGGTGCATTGAGCGGCAATCTCAGACACCTGTATTTTCAAGGAACAAAAGTTTATTGAACATTCTTTATCAAATAAAACTCAATTCAATACTAAGAATATATAATACAAATTAACACTAGCTAAACACAAGTATTAGGTTAAGATCCTAAATAAGAATTGTGATCATATTGCCATAACAGATTCTATACATACAAACATGTATAATTCTAGAACTAGTTGACCTTTTTTGTCTAACCCCCTTACTGATCTGATCACACTATAATTCTGTATTTTCTAGGACATATATATTCAGTTACTCTAATTTTCTTACTAAGACAACGTGGATTAAATTTATCCTTTCGCTGAGCTAATACACACTCTTAAAACTCTCTTAAATAAAATACGATGTACATGCATAAATCTCTAGGCACATGAATACTTATTAATATATAGTAACAAGCTCATTTTCATTCTAGTCTGACATGTACTAAAGTCCTAGTATAATTCTCATTAATTCCTTCAACTGTTCAGTAATTGAACAATGATTACAGTTACATATGATTTGAATTGACACGAGATTTTACAGTACCTTTTGACTTGGGTCTTCTACACTGGTCTTCCGATTTTTACCCTCCTAGGATGAACTTTCTATAATTTCTCACTCCTAAGTTCTTTTGGTACTAAGATGGGCTTTCACAATCTTTGCCTTACATTCTTCAATCAAGGACATACATAGGATCATCTATTCTATGGTTGTGAAGTTCACGATGTGGGCACTGACTTCTTTATAGAATTTTCTTTCTCTCGTTACAATCACTGGATGATGAAACACAATGACATTATCTTACAATAGGAACACAGAATCAAAATCCCACACACTTTGTTTCCTTATTGTGTTAGACAGAGAAAACTCCTAACCCGTCACTCAGGAAAACCACATGATACCTATACGAAGACTCGTGAAGAAAACTCGAGGAAAAAAGCCTCGTGGGGGGGGGGGGTTCCCTAACCCTTTTATACGATGACCCCTACTGACACCTTCAATTTCTTTTCTTCCACCCCTTACTGGAGTCGATTTCACTGACCAATTAGAGTGGCGTTTTTCTGCCAGAACATCATGAAGTCCGTGTGCATGCGACTGGCACGTGATGAAGTCTCAATTCGTGAATTATGATCTTGAGCCCCCAGTTTTTGTTTATACTAACCTCTATGTCATCTATACTAAATTAATCCCCTTCCCAAAATTTTCTAAGAATTAACTCGAATCTTTAATCTCTTATTTCAAGTGTAAAACCTAGCCTCTCATACAAAAATCCTATGACTAATCTTCTTTGCTTTACTTAACCTTATTTTATCATATCACAACTGTAATAAAATTCCCTTCCTTTTTTTATTTAGTACAACAAACAATTTCAACTATATTTTTCACTTGGATGCAAGCATATTTTTCTTTCTTTTAATTTTTTGTATTCGTTACTTTCAAAGGCTCTTGCTTACCTAGTTATCTATACAGGGTTTTTATTTCTTCTCTTGCTACATCATGATAACTGAAATTTTCACATTCTTGTTATCAGGATGTAACAGTGTGAAGTCAGCAGCCTTTCTATATAATTAGCCTAGTTGTACAGGTACTTTATGTGCAAACTTTTGCTTACACTGGGAGTAAAGGATTAAACAAGAATATTATTTCTTGTCAAGTGTAATTTAGTGTATCTTCATATTATTATAGTCCACTGGGTTAGAGATAGTTGGCTGAGTGGTTAGCTTATCTGTGCTCCAAAGAGCAGGCTGTGGGTTCAAATCCAGCTATGGGCATCAATGTTTGTAATTGTCTTTGGGTGGTTGATGAATTTCATTGCCTTAATGGATTGAATACACAAGGAAATTATACGAACAACAAAGAAATGATATTCCTGAACAGACTGATTTAGAAAGACCATCCATTTTACTCTGTGAAGTTGATAATGCCATCAGAAAACTAAGACTACATAAAGCTGCAAGAATAGATAGCATCTTGGCAGAATGGCTGAGCTCTCGATGAAGGAGGACTGAAATTTCTAACAAAATTATGTAATAAAATATACGAGACTTGATTTCTACCCAAAGATATTAATCACTCAATTTTCATTCCAATTCTTCCCCCCTCCCCCAAAAAAATAAATAACTACAAGATGTGAAGAGTTCAGGACATCAGCCTCCTATACGTTATTCATGAAAGAAATAAAAGAAAAATAAACACAGAAATAAATGATACACAAAGTGGCTTCAAGGAAAATGTAGGTACAAGAGAAGGTATTTTCAATGTCAGAACCATCATAGAAAGATATCAAGAAAAACAAAAAGATGTGTACCTCTGCTTCATAGATTACAAAAAGGCATTTGACAATGTCCAACATGAACAATTAATTGAAATCCTTTCAAAAATAGGTGGATGGAAAAGACATTAGGCTATTAACTAATCTTTACTGGGAACAGACTGCATCTTTGAGAATAAATAGAGAGACCTCAAAAGAATTGCCAGTTCAGAAAGGTATGAGACAAGCCTGTGTTTTGTCTCCAATTCTCATTAACCTGTACACAGAAGAAATATTTAATAAAATTAGTAACCTCAAAGGAATCACTGTAGGAAGCAGAAATATTAATAACCTAAGATATGCAGATGACACGGTTCTTCTAGCTGAAAACAAATATGACCTCAAAAACTCTTATAGATGAAACCCTCAAGTACAGCGAAGTATGGCCTCAGTTTCAACTTTAAAAAGATAAAAATCATGATAATTTTAAGAGAAAAGAAATACCAAAAATATGCATCAATATAAAAGGAAATAACTTAGAACAGGTGCAAAGATACATATTCCTTGGATCACAGAAAAAGGATTGAAATTGCAAGGTCAACTCTCAACAGTATAAAAAAATCGACTAACATCTAGAGAATTAAATCTGAAAACAAGACTAAGAATCTCCAAATGATACATATGGTCTACATTATTATATGAAGTAGAGACACAGACACTCTCCAATCTGATTGTGAAAACACTGGAGGCCTTTGAAATCCACAATTACTCCACATTTATCCCCAGTCAAGGATAAATGTGGAGTAATTGTCTGCATTTACAAGGAAACTGGGATTAGGTCATGGTCTGAATTACCGACATGAGAGGTGATATTTTCTACACTAATAGTCATAGACATCAACTTGGAGACATTTTGTGGAGGGAGGAATTGGAAGGCCGGGATATCATTGGAAAATTGTGAAGGAATATTTGTTAGCAGCAATGGAAAGCAGTATTAAATGAGTGAAGAAGAGGACACAATTTGGAGTAAAGTGGATGACAAACGATATTAAACAGAGGAGAAATGACTGTTGAAGAATGACATTGTGGGATAAAAATGGGAATAGAGTGACTGATGCAGAGGACATAGTGGAATTGTTCAATGAACACTTTATTGGAGTATTTCATCCTGGAGGAGTCAATTTGAACTAGAGAGATATGACAGGTTCGATGTTTAGAGGTGCAGGAGGAGAATGTGTTCCAAATACTGAGTGCTGTGGTACTGGATGGTATTTCACCATGAGTTTTGAGAGAATGTGCTAAGGAACTGACAGTACCTTTGACCTGGCTTTTCAATGAAAGCCTGGCTGTGGGAAAGGTGCCCACACGGAATGGAAGGAAGGTAAGATAGTGCCATTGCATAAGGGCGGTAGCAGACTGGAAGTGTCTAATTATAGACCAGTTTGTGTGTCATCACAAACTTCACAATTTCCTAGACTTAGCGAAGGCATTTGACAGGGTGCCACATGATAAGCTGATATTGAAGTTGCAGCACATGGGTCTGGATGTCAGATTGGTCAATTGGATTCAGGATTGGCTGTCCGATAGGTATCAGAGAGTTGTGTATGGTGGAGCAATATCAAAGAGGCAGAAGGTTACAAGTGGGGTTCCACAGGGCTCAGTACTGGGACCTATACTGTTTAACCTTTATATCAATGACATTATCTGTGGATTGCAAAGGGATATTCAGTTGTTTGCGGATGATGCGAAGCTAGGAGGGGTTATTAGTAATAGTGCAAATGTGGTAGCCCTACAAAAGGATTTGAATAAGCTAGATAGATGGGCAAAATTTTATTAAAGCTCATGCTAAATAGGATTGAGGCCACAGTTGAGGCAGAGATGCCCAAGGAACAAGCAGGTTTTAGGAAAGGTAGGGACACCAGAGATCAGATCCTTTGCCTTAGACAGATCATAGAAAAATATAAAGAATTCAGACTCCCTCTGGTAATGTGTTTCTTAGACTACTCTAAAGCTTTTGACTGTGTTGAGCATGTGAAACTGTGGGAAGTAATGAAAAGAATGGGTTTTCCTCAACACACTATCAGGTTGATAGCCAACTTGAATAAGGAGCAAGAAGCCACAGTAAGAACAGATGTTGGATTGACTGACTGGCTTCAAGTTGGAAAAGGAGTTAGGCAAGGATGTTTACTTTCTCCTCACTTGTTTAGTATATATGCAGAGGACATCATGCGTGAAGCATTGGATGAGCTCAAGACAGGAATTACGATAGGAGGTAGATTGATCAGTAATCTGAGGTACGCTGATGATACAGTACTCCTTTGTAATGACATGGAAGAACTAGGACTAATTCTTGACAAAGTTAACAAGATCAGTAATAACAGACGACTTCAACTCAATTCTAGCAAGACAAAGATCATGGTTCTCAAAGGAAAAACAAACAGAGAAGCTCTTGAGAAACAAACGTATCTTAATGGAGAAAGAATTGAGGAAGTGAGCAAGTTTAAGTACCTGGGATCCATTATTAATGTGAAGAATTGCTGTTCAGAAGATGACAGAAAAAGGTTAGGAATGGCTAAAACAACAGTCAGAGACCTGTCTAAAATCTGGAAGGATGGATCTATCTCCATGGGAACAAAGTTGTGGATTTTGGATGCAGTTGTTTTTCCAACAGCAACTTATGGATGCGAGACCTGGAACTTAAAGAAATCAGATAAGAAATGGATATCTGCTTTTGAGATGTGGTGTTACAGAAGGCTGTTGAGGATATCATACACTGAAAGGTGTACAAATGAATGGGTGTTAGAAAAGATTAGTAGAACTTTAAGGCTCCTTAAGGATATTGACAGAAGAAAATTAAAATATTTTGGAGACACATAGAAAGGATGGAAGGAGGACTTCTCAGAACAGTAATAGAAGGTAAAGTTCCTGGAAAAAGAGGCAGGGGTACACCATCAACGAGATGGATGGATGGCGTGTGTGGAGTGACTGATCTTCAGAGAGTTGATGCTGCCAGAAGGGCAAACAACAGGACTACATGGCGAGGCCTAGTGTGGAACATCATCGAGCATCGGAGTGACCATATGGCATCTATAGATGCCCAGTGAACACAGACAGACAGATAGATGGGCAAATGAATGGGGGGTCTTGAGGTTTGGGACACATCGATGGGACATCGCATACTCAATGGGAGGAGTTAAACTGGACGAAGTAGGGGAGACAAGAGATCTGAGGTCGATGATTGATAGAAACCTAAATTTCAGTGAACATATTGCAAAGGTAGCGAAGGTAATACAGAGGATTGCTGCAATAATGAGAAGGACACTGACCTGCAGAGATAAAAGGGTTATCATTCCGTAGTATAAGACTGATCAGACCACACTTAGACTATTGTTCTCAGATCTGGTCCCCAGGATTTTAAGGATAGATTAACTGTGGAAAGGGTACAGAGGCGGATATCAGAGATGGTTTCAGGACTGTACAATGTTAGGTATGAGGATCGGCTGAGGAAGTGTGGACTGCAGAGTTTGGTGAATAGAAAAAAAAGGAGAGATGATATTATTGAGACTTTTAAACTGTTGAGAGGTGGTTACAGGGTTGACACTGAGGGAGTTCTTTTGCTTGGTCGAACAGTGGGAAGGAGTCATGAAAAGGGGCCATCCCTGGAAGTTACGAAAGGAAACTGTGAGAAAGAGAGTGAGGAGTGGTTTTTTTGCATGGAGGGTGGTTGAACCATGGAATGCATTGCCTGATGGAGTGGTGGGAGCGAGAATCGTCAATGAAAATGAAATTCATTAAGCAAACATGTATAAAATGAGGAGTTACTGTAGTATATAAGAACATCTAGTATAAGCCATCAACCAATATAGCTCAGTGGAAGTGATGTTTGCATTCCTAAGCGCTACACTGTTCGAAGAAAGAGTGTTGGCAGTTCGATTCTAGTCACCGACTAGAATCACATCCTAAGCCTTTTTTTGCCAGCCTGGCTGGCCGAGTGGTTAGCTTGTCTGCTCTCCACCCAAAAGGCTGCGGGTTCGAATCCTGCCATGGGCATGGATGTTCGTGATTGATGTGGAAAAACTAGTGGTGGTCGGCAGTAGATGACATTGGTGTAGTTGGTGGATTGAGTGGTGGAGAGAGAGAGAGAGAGAGAGCTGTACAGCAGGTGCCCTCCCTCGATGAGCCTGTGGACTCTTTGGAGGTGTCAAATAATAATAATAATAATAATGGAGGAAAAAAGTGGGAGGGGGTATGTTTCAAATCATTTTCCCCTTTAAAAATCTGGTAGCCATAAACCTAGAATTTTTGTTGAGAGGTGGTTACAAGGTTGACACTTGGGAGTTCTTTCGCTTGGTTGAACAGCGGGAAGGAGTCATGACAAGAGGCCATTCCTGGAAGTTATGAAAGGAAACTGTGAGAAAGAGGGTGAGGAGTGGTTTCCTTGCATGGAGGGTAATTGAGCCATGGAATGCATTGCAACATGTCTATCAAGATGTGTCTTGATAGACGTGTTGCTTAGAAAGAACCTCCTACAATGAGTCTTTTGACTCCATGTAGGCCTGAATAATAATAATAATATCTACACTATATTTATCAGGAGAAATTGATCATCTTCACCCTCCCAACACTCTTAATATCTTCAAGTGGAGAGAAGTTTTTGGTATCATGACTGACAGATGAACCATTTGTAAAGATATTTGCTGTGACTGCAAGCCAAGATGGAATATATATATCTTCCAGCTTGGTTAAAATTTCCACAGCAGGACTTGAAATGTTGGTTATGGGGGTGTGAGATTGTAATGTAAATTGCAGAATATAGTGGATAGGTAGAAAAGAGGTGATTTAATTAATTTAATTTAATTATTAATTTAATGAAATTAGAGAATTTTATTAGATTATATGTAGCATAATTTGCTTCAAAATTCAAGAAATTAAATTTCCTTCAACCCTGGATGCCATCTGTCATTCTGCTCTGTAATTAAATTATAATAACAATCAATATTTTCTTCATTGCTATACCAATTTCCCTATATGTTTCCTTAGTTTCACTTTCCAGGCATATGGCACTATCCAAATAAATATTTTATTCCACATCTAGATTATACCATACTGCTTTAAAACCACTAACTATTTCCTCCCTTGTGCAGCTGTAACTCCTCAACAATAGCATCCACTTCCCTTCCTGTCCTCACAAAAAACAACATAACCCCCCCCCCCACACACACACACAAACACTCTGTTCTTATCAGGATACCATCTTCATCCAACCACATTTCCACTGTTACAGAAATTCTCAATTCTCAGCAATGCATGTCCTCAACCAGACTTGTTCTCGACAAGTTTATTCCCTTTATTGCTGATACTCCTAGCATTCATAAACATGTAGAAAGTTTTTTTAACCTTGGGTATACTATATGTTAAAGATACCAAGCAATTTTATAAACAGTTAGCCATTTCTGGGTCTGTCCAACTCATACCACCTCTCAGCTGTGACTGCTCCACATCTGCCTTTGGCCCTTTTTTCTCTTTATCACCACCTATGCCATAATTTTTCCCAAACTCACCTGCTCCCCCTCTTTCATTCCAAGCCATCCTATTCCTTTATCAACCAGCCTCATACACATTTCCTACTGCTTCCAGCCTCCTTATGTCTCTCTCTCTCCATTGACTTCTTCTTTTCCCCTGTCTATCTGACATTCTTGCTCTCTCTCTCTCTTTCTCAACTGTCATGATATTCACCTGTCCATTCACGAACACTTCTCCACAATCTCCTGCCCTTCCACATCACCTCTTACTTCCTCAGATATTGCATCTCTATCATTACTCTTCCCTTCAGCAATAGCCTTTCTAGTTGATGTATATCAGATCCACTCAAATGCAGTCCATGTGTGTGGATCTGATATGCACACTGTAGTTTTATTTGGCTCATCAATACATCCCACACAATCACCAACTTCACTCCTTCTCTTCACTTAGCTCTGATAATATGGCTCCAAGCCTAGGCAGCATGCAGGCTACCTTTCCTGCCACACTGTTATCTTTTGCTCTTCTTAATAACCTCTCCTGATATTCATTCTCACATTCTCTTTCTGTCCAACCAGATGATCTGTTCTTACAACTACAACCAGCTCTCCTGCTCATTTACTTCTCATATCCAAAGCCTCAATATTTTGCCTCATAGAAAGCTAAGTTTCTGCATTCTCTCATTCACCCTCCTTTGATAATGTAATCTTCACATAGTGCCATTCTCGAATTATTTGTTATCCCGTTTTTTGTTTTTTCCTGTTTGTGCTTCATTGAATCCTTCTTCCCCCTTCAATTAATACATAGCAATCTTCTAATTTCATTCTACATGTGCCTCATCTTCACCAACTCAGCTATCATATTCTTGCACATCCTTTGTCTTGCATACTGGCATTCATACTCTGTCTCACCATCATTCATGCTCTCTATCATGCCAACAGGCAAGCTCTCTTTTATACTCATTACCTCTGGCTTAGACTTTTGCCCATAACTGCTCAGAAGCTTAGACTTTGCACTGCCCTCCATCCTTGTTCTAATGCTGTTCACTGCATATTTTCTATTCTCTCATTCAAAGAGACCTTGTAATCCATTAACATCTCATATACTTCCTGCATACAAACTCATTTCTTTTGTTCATCCTCTCTCTCTCTCTCTCTGCATTTTTATTTATTTGAAACATCAACAGTGCCATCTGTGGGAAGGTAGTTAAGGAAAAAGAAGTAAATCTATTAATATGTTTCTTAAAAAGTTTGGGATCATACTCATTGGGTAAAACAGTATTAGGAGACTGTTCCAAAGAATGGACATGGATGGAATGAAGGAAGCCAATAAGGAGTTTGTTCAGTATGTTTAGAGTTGAACAGTGTATGGATGTGAAATAGTTGCTACTCTAGTTTTTACGTGATTAAAAGAAAGTGAAGGAATGGTAGTAGCCATTTCAATAAAGCAATGTCCATGAAAGCACCTATAAAAAAAAAGGCACAGTGCAGTACTCTCGTGACTACAAACTATCTCAGAAAAATGTACACTATTAAAATAGTGTACATTTTTCTGAGATATGCCCTGATCGATGCAGTAACCACCTCACTCTAACCACTATTTGTCTCTGATCACTGTGAACACGAACGTATATGTAACCTAACAAACAATTGCAACACTTAACCAAACACTGTATAATATCAGCAAACATTGAACAAAAGTAAAGTTATTTTGTTTGCTCTCTAAAAAAAAAAAGATGATATGCCTTCAGCCCTCACTCATTTCAACTTCCTCCTTGGTAGAACTCAAATCTATGACTTTTTTTAGCAGGTGCTAATAATTCACAGATTTTTTTTTTTTTTTTATGAGCACATGCCACTGTGTCAAAAGGACTGATTGGCTGACTAATTCTTACAGTTGGAAAGGTTCCTAAGGAGTGTAAGAAAGACAAAATAATACCACTCTACAAGTATGGTTCTGCGACAAAAGTTTCTGGTTATAGATCACTCTGTGTCTGCTTTTGTAGTTGAGGTACTAGTGAAGTTAGTTAGGAATAGAATACAGCATTGAGTTGATGGGCATATGATTCTTTTATGATGGTTAGCATGGGTTTGTGAAGTTAGGTTTTGTTTTAGCAATATGAGAAAGTAATGAATGTGTTGAATAAGGAAGATTCATATACAGTGATATTCTTGGATAATCTATCATATGCAACTCATTTGATAGATTAGTTCATGATAGTTTGGTGTACTAGCTGTAAAGGATAATAGATTAGAGATTGACTATCTGAATGATACCAGCAAGTTGTCTATGATGGAGCAGTTTCTCAAAAAAAAAAAAAAAAAAAAAAAAAAAGGGAAGACATCCAGTAGTATATACTCAAGGATATGTTCTTGAATCCTCTGATATTTAACTTATTGGTTTATGATATTTTCTATTGAATTACTGTTTTTTTTTTTTTTTTTTTTTAGTTTGCTGATACAAAATTGAGAAGAATTATAAGGAGCATTGCTGATGTTAATTCTCTGATAGCTTTTTCACTTCAATAAATAGAGTGGGGGGTTGTAGTTTTAATATTGATAAGTGCAAGATGTATTTTGGAGTGCAGAGATATATTGTGCTGTATTGGTGGAATGGAACTGTGCCGTAGGAAGTGAATTTAATTTGAGATCTGGGGATGATGACAGTGAACTGAAGTTTAGAAGGCATATTGCAAGTGTTGTAAAAACTACATTGTATTGCATTACAGTGATGATAAGGAGTATATTGGCAATTAGGGATATAATTCTGCTACTGTATAAAGCATTTGCTAAACCCCACTTGGACTGTTATACTCAGATTTGATCACCCAGTTTCCATTGCAAAAGGTCTAGTGACCAAACAATATCAAGACTCTTAAATGTTGGTTATGGAGAGATTAAAGGAATGTGAATTGCAGAGTTTGGTGGGTAGACATTTATAACAGAGACATTTTAGTTAGTGAAAGAATTTTATTGGATTAATGCAGAGCGGATTAGAAAAAGAGTAGAAGGTGAAGGGTAAAAAAGCCATTCCTTGAAAGTCGGGACATGGTGTGGTGAAGAAGAGTATCAATAGTAGATTTTTACATGGAGAACTATGGATGAGTGTAAAATATTAAGATTTTAAGGTTCAGTATGAAAAATATATTGCTGGTTGAGTTAACCTCCTATGATGAGCCTGCTGACTTCATAGATGTTGATGTGATATAATAATGATAATAATAGGGTTTTAATTTTTTTTTATTTTTTTTTATTTAGTTATTCTCCTAAATTTGATTTCCTCCATCATATTTTACTTTCGATAATAATTGAGTCCCATTCTCAATGCAATTTAATACCTATAAAGGGATATATTAGTTAATTAACTTAGAAAAGCTAGGAAAATACTTTTATTTACAGCATAATTTTCAGCTAATATCATTGGAGATATGCTGATTGTTTAATTTGAATTATTCTCTTCATCTTCGTTGTCTACACGAACTGCTTTGTGTTTTCCAGTTACTTAGCAAAAAACTATGCAGTAGAAATATTTTATAAGTTTATTATTATTATTACCACTTAAAGACCTCATGGAGTCAAAGACTCATCTGGGAGGTCCTTTTATCACACACACAGCTCATCATGCCGTGTTTTAAACACATTGAAACTCTTTGCAGACACCACATTCTCAGGCAAGGCATTCGAATCATTCACATCTCTGCACAAAAAAGCCTACCTCTCACTCCCCTACTCACACCCTCTTTATACACTTTCCATGGATGACCTCTGGTTCTCCCCTGATCTCCCATTATTTTCTGTAGAATTTCTCCAGCATTGATCCTATAACAACTCCTTACCAACTTGTAGGTCTCTATCATATCTCCGCCCTCTTTCTCATGTCCACCAGACTCTGAAAATTGCATCTTCAAAATCATTCCTCATACTCGACATTCCAGAGGTTAGAAACCACCTTAGTCAGTCACCTTTGGTCCCTTTCCAACATCTCTTCATCCTTCTGAAAACTAGGTGACCAAATCTGGGCACAATAATCCATGTGTGGCCTAATCAAAGCCATATACAAAGGAACAAGACTCTCCCTACTTCTACACGTCAGTGTCCTCCACATCATTCCCGGAAGCCTTTGTGTTGTCCTCACAATTTTGGCGATGTGTCCCCTAAATTTCAGATCCTTATCCACTATCACCCCCCCCCCAGATCTCTTATTTCCCCTACCTCCAACAATATATTCTCACCAAGCATAAATACTGCATCCCATCTTTGTTTTCCAAATTTTAAAACCTTACATTTTGCACCATTGAACTCTCATTTCCATGCCCAATCACTCAATTTGTTCAAGTCCTCTTGCAAGGTCATGACATCTTCACTACTTTTTATGGTTCATCCCAACTTTCATCATCTGCAAACAACTGAATATCTCCATCCAAATCTTCACCTACAGGGTGTTTGGGATAAATTTGACAGTTTCGTAAGGGAAAAAGAAAATCTTCTTTGTATCTATTAAATTTAATGAATTGACAAAAAAACATTACAGGCAGAGTTAATTACAATACTATCAACAAGATTTACTCAAAATAACCACCATTAGCATCGATCACAGCTTCAATTCTGCTTCGGAACCTCGAACAAGCTGATGCTACAGTCTCCCTGGGAAGGGCCGCAAAAACTGTTTTAATTTTATCCATTAACTGGGCTTTTGTATTACTGGAAGTGCGATTGGTGTCTTTTTCAACTGCGCCCCATACAAAATAATCCATGGGGTTAATGTCTGGGGAGTTTGGAGGCCAAACATTTGGACTGGTGAAGTCGTAGAAATTTTCAGACAACCATTTTTGACTTTTCCCAGAGGTGTGGCAAGGGGCCGAATCCTGCTGCCATACATACGGCCTACCATTGGCTACCCTTGTTATCCAGGGCTTGACTACAGTTAGCAACTCCACGAACAAAGCCCGAATTCCAATGCCAGGGTTCTTCAACACCTGTTCCTGCAGATTTGCGAGGAATTCTGCTGTACGAACGCAATCAGATCGTCTGCTAGGGATCTTTCTTCTTGCTACATCCTCCTAGTCACCATTGCAAGTCTCTAGTTCATGCCTGATTGTTTTTACTGTATTCAGGGAGCATTGGGCAGCAGTCGTAATATCCTTATTTTGATGGCGGGCACGAATCATCATGATACAAGTTATTCTCTTCCATGATTCAGGTGGGTTCCAGCTATCCATCCTTTCTGACATCTTGTATATGAATGAAGAAGGGTCCAAACTTTTAAATGAAGAGAAGTGTGTGTTAATAAATGTAACTTACGGAAAAATATAATTAATTATAAATATGTCAAATTTATCCCGAACACCCTGTATATCATTAATATAAAGTTAAACAGCAATGTACCTAAAACAGACCCCTGAGGTACTCCACTAGTGACTTTCCTTTTCCTGGATATCGCATGCCCATATACAACTTGTTGATACCTATCAGATAGCCAGTCTCCAATCCGATGCACCAGTCTAATATCCAACCCCATCTGCTCTAGTTTGACTGTCATCCTGTCATGAGGTACTCTATCAAAAGCCTTTGAGAAATCCAAGTATATTACTGTGTATCCTTTTCCTCTGTCCAAGGAAGCAGTCACTTTATTGTAATAAGTAAGTAGATTACTAAAGCATGACCTGCTTTTAGCAAATCCATGCCATCCATCAAAGATAATACCATTGTTATCAACCCAATTCTGGATCCTAGTTCTCACAAGCTTTTCCAACAACTTAACCACAACAGCTGACACACAGATAGGCCTATAGTTTTATGTTTGAGTTCGATCACCTCCTTTATGAAGTGGCACAATCTTGCCCTCCTTCCACTCTTTAGGAACTTGACCAAGTGCAAGACTCGTATTAAAAAAATATGTCAAGGCAAGTGTCAACTCTCTGGTACATTCCTTCAGAATACGTGGTGATATATTATCAAGTCCCACAGCCTTATTAACATCTAGTTTACTCAACTCCTCATACACCTCTTGCTCACCTACAGTCAGTCTCTCCTCCCCATCATCAACTGCTCTCAATCCTTCCATTAAGTCGCATTCACAAGATTGAAAGATCTTTATGAACTGCTCATTAAGTATCTCCACCACACATTCTGCATCAGCTGTCTTTATACCATTTTCTCCAATCAATGTCATTCTTCCATAATTATTCTTTCTTTTATTGGCCACATATAAAAAGAACTCCTTAGTATTCTTTTTGGCTTCATTAGCCAACTGCTGTTCATACCTCTCTTTAGCTACCCTCACCAACCAAGTCACCCTCCTTGCTTGGTCTTTGTAGACCTTCGTGGAATTGGTTATTTCCACTTCTCTTATGTTGCCTCCACAATGCACTTTTTCTCTGTATCGCATGCTTAATCTCTTTATTCATCCATCTCACACCTTATTTAACCTTCTCACCCTTGGAATACATTTAGACATTACATCTACTAAACAGTTTTTGAAAATACCTAATGCTGCATTGATCTCTTTTCCAGCTAACTCCTCATTCCACGCTACACCCGCAAGCTGTCTCCTGAGCTCTTCATAATCCCCCCCCCCCTTGTAGTTCCTCATATATCCTTTTCTCACAGAGGTCCTCGCACTGCTGGCAACCATCCAGGTAATCGCCTCATGATCACTCTCGCCAATTGGTGGATGATTTGACACCTCATTTATAATTACATCTTCTGATGAGATGACCAAATCCAAGACCCTGAATCGTCGTGTGCCTTCTGTTACATACTGTCTGAGGTAGTATCCCTGAAAAACTCAAGGAACTCATTTTCTTTACTTCCAGTTGCTATCTCATCATTCCAGTCTATATTGCTATAGTTAAAATCTCCCATAATGACCACCCTTTTCTTATTTACTTGGCTAATTTGATTGTACATTTCATTATCACCACCATCCACAGTACCTGGTCTATAACAACATCCCACCAAGTATTTGCCTCTAAACCACTTGCATCTCTACTTTATATGGATATAACTCTTTCTCTGTCATCAATAGCACTCCCCCTACCTTTTTGCCCCTTCTGTCCGCACAAAACACATCATACCCTTCCATCTCTATTCCTGTCAGGATATCATCCTCTTCCAACCATGTCTCACTTATTCCGACAATCTTTGTTGAACAGACACAATTAGTGCAACCATTTCATCTGCCTTGTTTCTTATACCTCTAGCATTCGTATACAAACACAACAGCTCATTTCTGGATCTACAGCTATTCCGCTGATACCACTCACTTGATGTGATCACTCCATGTTCGACTGGGGCCATTTCCCTTTCTGCTTCTTCATTTTAAAAACTATTTTTAATTCCAACTGTTTCCTCTTGATCCCTGGTCATTCCATTCCTTTCTTGTCTACACATGCTCGCCTCCTCTTGGAGCATCCACCTTTTTAATTCCAATCTAAATTGACTATTGGGTGTTTTCATTCTTTGATAGATTATAAAATAACATGATACATGGTATATTTTAGTTATGTGTGGTTGTTTACAATAAATTTTGATTTTTAATTCACCTATTACAGAATATGCGGAGTAAATACTCTAACCAGTGCACTTGTTCAAATATGCAGCTAGGTTACCATTAGTTCACAGTTAATTCATATATGTTCTGCAAATCACTTTGGCAACTATTTTCTTCTGTACTATCTATTTTATATGCCTTCTATTGTACAGGGTGTCCCAGGAGAAATTTACCAAACTTCATGGTGTTGATTGTAAGAAAAAGAAAAACTGAATATATGTTAAGCATTTATTTTAAAATTAAAATTAAAAATAACCCAATTTTTAATGTTATATCAAACTTACTTTTGAGTTGGAAAATGAATTATTTTAAGAAATGAATTTTAAGAAAGCTCATATATAGTTTCTCAAAATGTTACCTTCTGTTTGGATACATATTTCTGTGCATTATACTTCAGTTGGTAATGCTTGCATTGCTCTCTCTCTCACACATACACACATGTTCTTCATCATTGGTTATTCTCAGTTATAGGATCTCTGGCTAACATTTTGTTTATACTCTAATGTGACCTCACTGGCCAAGAATAAGTACCGCCTTGTTAATCAAACAGTTGAGATAGTCTGATGGCTCAGATAATCAGAAGCCTAATAATAATTATTGGAAAACATATGATGGAACTCCATCACATATATGAAAATAGATATGCTGTCATGTCAAAAAGGAACATTCTCCTAAGGATCTGGCAGCTGATTTTGGAAAAACATATATGGTATGTTTCCCCACTGAGATAGTTGTAACAAGCACAGCATGATATGATGAATTAGTTGCCAGCAAGTTGATGCCATACATTTATGGAACAGCAATCTAGGAAATTCATTTCACTTGTTGCATGAAGATTTTCACTTATTACAAGCATTAATCACTTCATCTGTGAATAAATTATACCTGCACAACTAGGATTTGTAAGTTCCCAATGATAAAAGTTTTCTTATAGCTCATAATTTGCCTTTTCATAATGCTTCATGATATGTTTTGTAAATGCTCTTTGCTCACCACTCTCCAGTCTATGAATGATCCAGTGTATTGCATACAGATACATGTTATATTTTATCTAGGACTGCATTATACTACTTGAAGCATTAATTCAAAATCGGAAAAACATGATTAACATAATGTTCAAGTAAAATGATCCAGTTTCTGACAGACATCAGTGCACAGTAAAAACTTGAAGAGTGGGGTTGTGAAATTATTATTAGACACCTCCAGGGAGTCCAAGGACTAATCGAGGGAGGGCACTTGCTCTACAGCTCTGTCATCGCCACTCAATTGACCACAACTACACCAATGCTATCTACCTCCGACCACCACCACTAGTATTTCCAAAGACAATCACAAACATCCATGCCTGCGATGGGATTCGAACCTGCAACCATTTCTCTGGAGAGTGGATACACTAACCACTCGACCAGCCAGGCTGGCCGAGTGGTTATCATTAGTATACTGCAACATCAACTCTTGTGTGGTTGTTACAGAAACCCTAAATAAAGAAGCTGTCAATGTAGTTCTCACTTAAAAACTTAATCTGCATTTTTTTTTTCAGTAAAAGTGTACAAGTAGAACATGATCACCCTAATAACATACAACAGGACACAGTTGACAAACTTCAAAAATACTTGCAGAAACTAGTATATAACTAGACTATCGTCAGTTACCATCATTTCAGGCCTATTAATAAAAGAAAGGACAGAATAAACTTTCCACGCCTAGTAAAAATGATTTGCAACACGCTGACAAGCACATCAAAACTAATAACAGCGATCAACAACAAGTTCAAAGACACTTTTCCCCACTCACGCATACGTACTTGACTAGATTTATCATTTGCACAAAGGGAACAAAGACACCAGCTTCGAAGACAACTCAAAGAATAATGTCAAAATGGTGACAACAGTTGGATCATTGACTACAGATGAGTTAAATTGGTGCAAAAACCAAGTGTTGCTGCTAGCAGCCATCATGGAGACCAGTATGTAGGCACTGCATAGGAAATGTGCAAGACCCTTGCTATCAAACATGCCTCACAAAACGCTACATATCCACTTCACCAACATCCGTGGCCTAAACTCAAAATCTTAATAGTGTCCACTATCACCTTCAGTCTACCAAACCTCACCTACTCTTTCTGGCAGAAACTCAAATCTCACGTCCCCCCAGCACTATTTATTTCAACCTTCCAAACTACTCACTCTTTCACAACTATTGTCCCAAGGGTGGTGTGTGCTCATACATCTGCCCTGACATACCTTACCAGAGAACAACCAACCTAGAATCATCCAACTTTGACCTTCTTTGGTTGAAAATATCTCTTCCTCACTCAGTCAAATTCAATTGCTGTCTCTATCACTTCTCCAATCCCACTTTCCCAACAGCGAAATTATCCTCCTAGGAGATTTTAATGTCCACAACACTAGCTAGCTTTCCTCTTCCAGTTGTACAGATCTTGCAGGCAGAGATGCTGAAAAATTTGCCATCACTAACGACCTTACACAACTTGTCCAGATGCCAACCAGAATACCAAATAACCCAAACCACTCCCCAACACCCTAGATCTCTTATTCACCAATGACTTCTCCAAATACTCAGTGAAAGTATTACTATTATTACTATTACTATTATTACGGGCAACTCCAGGGAGTCATTAGACTCATCGAGGGAGGCCCCAAATCATATTCATCACAACTATTTGACATTCATACAGTATCTATCATACCTCGCCTTAAACTCATTCACTGTCACAGCATCCACCACAGACTCAGGGAGCGGATTCCACTCATTCACTACTCTAAAAGTAAAGAACCCAGCTCTAACACCTTTACTAACCACACTTTTTCCCAGTTTCCATGGATGTCCCCTAGTCCTCCCACAACCAGCCCTGTTCTCAAAAATATCTTCTGAATTAATTTTATAGAAACCCTTCAGTAATTTGAATGTCTCAATCATATCTCCCCTTCTCCGCCTATCAACCAATTTTTGCAACCCACAAATCCTCAACCTGTTCTCATACGGTTCATTCCACAGACCTGCTATCATCTTGGTCACTCGCCTCTGGATCCTCTCCACCTCCTCCCCATCAAGAAGAAACCTAGGTGACCAAATCTGAGCACAGTAGTCTAGATGGGGTCTTATCAAGGCTCGATACAGAGGAACAATAACCTGCTTGTCTCTGCTTGTCAACGTATTCTTCAGCAACCAAGTGATTTGATGAGCTGTTTTGGTCACTTTTGCAATGTGTCCCCTAAATTTCAATTCCTTATCTACCAACACTTCTAAATCTCGTGCCTCATCAATTTCCTGGAGCACGGTTCCACCATTGCAGTAAACTGTCGCCAATCTTTTCACCCCAAAATGCATAACCTTACATTTTGCCACATTAAACTGACATCCATTCTCCTTAGCCCAGACCTCCAATCTATCCAAATCATCCTGCAAAATTTTGACGTCATCTGCATTCACTATTGCCCTACCCAACTTCGCATCATCTGCAAACAAATGAACTGTTCCTCTCAGATCATTTCCTATATCATTTATGAACAAATTAAACAGCAGTGGTCCAAGAACAGATCCTTGTGGCACACCACTAGTCACAGGCCGTCTTGTGGACTCTACTCCCGAGTAAACCACTCTCTCCGTCAACCACCCTCCTATCCATCTCACCAACCCTATGTCCATTCCCATATGCTGCAATTTACTGATTAGAATTCCATGTGGAATCCTGTCAAAGGCCTTGGCAAGGTCCAGTAGAATCACCGTAAACCAATTACCCTTATCCAGTTCAGCCGTCACTGTGTTATAATACGTGAGCAAGTTACTGAGGCATGACCTACCCTTAACAAAACCATGCTGTCCCCGATACAGTATCCCATTTTCTTCTATCCAATCTTGTATTTTCCTCTTGACTATTTTCTCTAAGACCTTTACAATGATTCCTGATATGCTAATCGGTTGGTAATTTACAACAGCAGTCTTGGAACCACCTTTATGCAGTGGAACTATTTTCCCCTCTTTCCACTTGCTCGGGACTAACCCAGACCCGAGACTCAAATTAAACAAAATGGTCAAGGGTACTGACAATTCTTTAGCTGCTTCTCGTACAACACAAGCTGGTATACCATCCAATCCCACAGATGTATTGACATTGAGGTTATGCAATAGACTACTCACCTCCACTTCATTAACCACAATTCCCATATAATCTACTGGTTTATTCGTTTCTGCAATGTCACCACCTGGATGATATACTTTTGCAAAGTGCTCACTCAGTAACTCAACTATCTCAACTGATTCAGTTACCTCCCTACCATCGGCATTCTTTAAAATCAATCTGCCATGTGCATTTTTCCTTTTACTTGCTACATATCTAAAAAACTGTTTAGGATTCTCTTTAGCCTGCATGGCCAATGTTCTTTCGTAATCTTTTTTTGCTTTTCTTACCACACTCGTCACCCTTCTGGCCTGCGCTTTATACCGTTCATGTGCCTGCCGGTCACCCTTCTCCTTAAATTCCCTCCATAGTTGTTTCTTTTTTTGCAACTCAAGCTTAATGGTGTTATTCATCCATTTAACCCCTACTTGATTTATTATTCGGACTCTAGGTATACAGTCAGCCATTGCTTCATGCAAGCACTTCTTAACTACCTCCCATGCACTATCAACTTCTAGTCCTTGCAGTTGTACATGCCATGGCACTGAACCAATCAAACTCCTAAGCTTGTCATACTTTCCGAACCGATAATTCCACACGTACCCTGTCTTAATTGAAAATTCTGCACCTTTAGCCACCTCCCAAGTTAAGACCCTATGATCACTCTCACCGATTGGTGGCAATGTGGTCATATTTGTTACAGCCAAATCCTCAGATGTAATTACTAGGTCAAGCACTCGCTGACCCCTAGTATTTTCCATTACATGCTGTCGCAGATAGTTATCCCTTAATAACCGCATAAAATCCAGTTCCTTCCTCCCATGTGTCCTCTCCTCACTCCAATCAATGCGACCATAGTTGAAATCTCCCATAATAATCACCCTCCTTCCACCCATTTCTTCTATTTGCTTGTGCATGCTGTCACCACCATCTTTTCCATCACCTGGTCTATAGCAGCACCCAATTGTATATTTAGTTCTGCTAGCCACAATCTCGCACCAAATGGCCTCAAATGTGCTCTTTTCTCTATCCTGCAATTCAACTTCTATTCTCCTTGGCTGGAGCTCATCAGCTATCATCAACAATACTCCTCCCCCCATTTTATTCTCTCTGTCATTCCTGAACAAACTATACCCATCACATTCAATCCCACTAGTTATATCATCTACAGTCAGCCATGTTTCACTAATACCTATAACCTGTGGTCTGGAAGTGCCAACCATGGCCAAAAACTCTTCCTTCTTGTTCCTAATACTCCTAGTATTAGTGTACATGAATTTAAGACCCCCATTAGCCCCAACCCTACCTTGATGCCTTATATTAACTATCCCACTCAGATTTGTTGTCCTTATTTGCTCTGGCATATTATATTCATTCTTACATTCAACTGCCTCCATAAGGACTGTAACTCCCCCCCTAACAAATCTAGTTTCCCTGAATTTGCACATCCACTACATTCAGCAACACTTTCTCAAGTCTTCTTACACCGTAACCATTCAAATGCAAGCCATCCATCTTATATAGATCCTTTCGCCCATCAAACTCACTCCACACATCCACAAATTCCACACCACTCGTCATACATAACCCATGCATAAAGTCATTCACAATTATAGCCCTCCTTTTAAACATTTCACTGTCATACCGCGGCAAAAGACTAATCATTCTAACTCTCTCACTCTTTTCTTTTGCTACCTCAAACAATTCATTCAGGTCTTCTATCATTTCCATTTTATCTCCTTTCAAATCATTCGTACCTGCCACAACAATCATTTCTTTCACCCTTTCCTTTTGCTCTCTAATAGACGCAGTTACGTCCTTTATGGTCGCACCAGGTTGGTACGATTTTGTCAAATCCTCTACTAACACACCTCATACTAACGAGTCTCCATACAGCACTCTATCCTTCATTTTGTTCATGTTCACATTCATACGTCTATTTTTCCTGTCATACCTTTTATTAATGGTTGGTTCATTCAGTCTACTTTTGTTCATGCACTCTAGCTGCTGTTTTGCTCTTTGTATCGCACTATTCAACAACGCGATCTCACTCACTGCATCTATCTCATCTTTTTTGTTCTCTGAGAAACCATTTATACTATCATTCATACTTTCTACATTCACACTCTCACAATTTTCATGTACAGCCTTGCCGTTTCTTGTCATATCCCTATTTCCTTCATTCTGAAGGTTGACAAAAATATCACACTCACGATCCGAAATACACTTCAATTCCGCATTCTCCCTACATTTTCTACACACGTTCAATCCTTTATTATCATCTAACCACACTCCGACCGCACTCCGCAAAGCGTACATTTCACAGCTAGTACACTGACTCATTTCTTTTATGCTACCGTTCTTTGATAACGATGGCGAACCTTCATTACTGGCCGCCATTTTCCTTCGCACAGGTGCCATAGTTATCTGTAACGTGTTTTGTCAAATTATACGTTATAACACACCAAAAATAGATGCACTAAAATATGCAAGACAAACAAAACAAAACTACACAATATTAAGTAATTTGTATCGATAACTGAAAATGATACTTATCTTATCTGGAGCTTGCACGAACACTACACATTACGAATTCATCTAGCGGCGACTTCCCGACATAGATTATGTTATAAAACACTTTAGTACACTAACCACGCTAATAAAGCTCCAATAATATACCAAAATTAAACACTTTAGTCCATTAAATTGAATCCAAAACACCAATAAATCAACAAAAAACACAAATCTCTCAGGAGCTCTCCGATAACACGTCCGTTCACCAGCTAGCCTCGACACAAGTAATGAGCCCCCCCCCTGGGAAATTCTGACCACAATCTAGTGCTCATCTCCTCCCCCATGCAACAACGATTACACAGACACAACCATACAAGAGTAGATTGGTATTATAAAGTGCCAAGTGAGATAGCCTCCACAACATCTATGCCACATTCCCATGGTTGGACTATTGCTTCCAGCCTTTCAACCCAAACATATGCCCTGAACTTATTACCAAAGTAATCTCACTGGCATGGAAACATACATTTCACACAGTACTCTGAACTGCCATTCCCTAACTACTAATACACAAAGGATGTGCCAAGGCTGTACAGATGAAATATCAGACATACCATAACTGGCTGAAATCCTCCTATCTACTAGACTCATCCTCCATTAGAGCTTATACTGAAGCCCAAAATAGATGCAAAAAAAAAAAAAAAAACAATCAATGCTTCCAAAACAGAGTTTGAAAGAGTGAAAAGCAGGAAACTAGTAACCTGTCCAAAGGGCAACCAAGCCTTTTGGTCTCTTGCCAAAGTAGTTGGCCGTAACTTCCGTCTAACACTATTCCCACCCCTATCATACCCAAATGGCTCTATTGCATCATCACCTACAGAAAAAGCCAATCTTCTAGCTTCACTTGCTTCCAATGCATGCATAACTGATGATGGTAAATGTCCCCCAACCATTCCAGACACCCAACATAATGCCCCCTATATCCTTTTGCCAGAATGAGATCCAAAAAATACTGTCCAAATTAGACACAAAAAAGTGTCCTGGTCCTGATGGCATTCCTCCATTGTCCTGAAAGTTTGTGTACCAGAACTGACTCCTATCCTATGTCACCTATATATATATATATATATATATATACTCTCTTACTCCACTGGAATCTATCCCTCAAACTGGAAATTGCCCTATATTCAGCCCATTCCCAACTCTACCCAAATGGTAAAGAAATGGTAGATCACCAAATTTTGTATGTGGCCTCTTTTTATTATAGCTTCAAGCAGGATAAAAGTTTGGCTCATCTCACATTGTAGGATGTTTTTGTTTTTTTCATTATGATAGTTTGCTCCTAAATAGTAAGAGCTAGGACTACTAAATTTAAGATATAGCTTCCTCTTGTCACAAAAATAACTCAGAGATTCAGAGTTATAATTTAATTTTCAGTTAAATTTAAGACAACAATATGCTTTGAATCCACTCTACTTGTAAGCTAATAAGCTACTCTATCAGTAGCTCTATCAGTAAAATGGAAGAAAAAAAACTTGTAACAACATAAAAAAAATGATATACAGTAGATTCAGTTAATTGAATCACATTAGGAATAGCATAATTTGACTGAATTAAGCAGCTGTCCCAGTTTAATGAAATTGCATGTACATAAGACAAAATACAATTTTTTTGTTGATTGCATAGAAAAATTACTGACTTATAGATCAACTTAAATAATTGGCTTTACTTGAAGTAAAATGTTTGCTGTCAAAATAATTCCATTTATATATGCATTAAACACGCATGCAGTTCTTAGTAGTTAATGATTGTAGAAATTGATCAAGTGTAGCCTGTCTGGTTTTTTTTTTTTCCTTTTTTTTTTGGTTTTTTTTTTTAACTGCAATTAAACAAAATCAGTGCAGGTATTTAGTGCAAATATGAAATAGAGTCGTGATTCAGTAATAAATTTTCTAGTGTTGGGTAGTCACGCATTTTCACGCATTCAAACTTGGGATTGTTATCCTCAGCACTTTTATTTTCTTTTAATATCCTTGGATGTTTTGCTTCAGTTTTCTCTTCACTTCATTTCCATTATAATACTGAAGATGACAATCACTGGATGCAAATGCTTCACAGTTTCTGATGTGGTTCATTCTAGCAGAATGTCATTTTCTGGATATCAACCATATCCAGCATATCCATGATTACTTAAAACCACAGTGAGAAACCCACTTTTGAGTATTCCTTGCTAACTATCTATCATTAATCCTTCATGCTGTCCAGAGGCATGCAACCTCTATCTTGCAGATGCAGTGTTTTAGTACTGTGTCTGTTCTACAAGTACTTCCATGTCACTGCTCCAGTGAATTTGCAACTATCATTCTTTCACTTTCAGTTGAATTTATTAATACAAGAGTAGCTACTGCCCAGCATCCTTTTAATGTGCAACTGCATTTTAAACACCGAACCTGCTTCTCCTCTGTCATCCACCACTGTCCTCTGAAACAACCTTCCTCATTAATATTCCCAAACAATTACAACTTGCAGCTCTTCAGAGAACACATGAATAAACTTCTATCTCAGTCCTGATGTGCTTATAGGTCTCTTGACCTATCATGTATGAGATCAATATATATATATATATATATATATGATTATATGCTTCAACTCGGTTGTTGTGATACATTTTTAAAAATAGATTTAATGACTTAAAATCCGAGATTACTTATAAAGATTTAATAAGATTAATACAACTAGTTTCGGCTTATTATAGCCTTCATCAGGTATTCTTAAAGGAAGAGAATAGTAATAAACATTGAAGTATCTAAAAACTTGAAAATACAGGTAAAAAATTGCCACACATAATTGATACATAAAAAACGTATTTTTTCAAGTTATTCTAACAGGCGTGCCACTGTTTATTGCAAGTATGCGTGCAGACTCATGTGAACGCCAATATTGAATAACTGCAGCATGGCTATCTGGGATGTTATAACTCAAATTGTTGTTAAAGTGGACAGGATTCAGAAGGATTTCCCTTGATTCTATAATTTTTCTCTCAAACTCATCATCAGAGCGAAAAATATTTTCTGATCTATCCCAGCAAACGGAGCAGCTTGTTGATCATCATTAGGATTATTTGAAAAAAAAACATGGCTGGATAACGCAGTTGCATGTGATCTTTTGTAAGAGATGTCTCTTTTATGCTCTTCTATACGTTGCTCAACAGATTTGTTAGTTTGTCCAAAATAAGGGATATTGCAATCGCACCATAATTTATATACACCTGGATATTTTAGGTTGTGATCCAGTTAAACAGCATTGTGTTCCAAATACATAAAAAAAAAAAATAAAAAAAAAAAAAAAAAATATATATATATATATATATATATATATATATATATATAAGATCAACTTTTGCATTAATCTCCTTAGCAGTTGTCATGAACCAGTTAAAAGTTTTCTTAGTTTTTGTTGTAATTTCATGTCCCAACTCATAAGCTAATTCTTAAAAAATTCAGATATCGTCCATGCATTTTTGTTCAAATGGCACTGAATTGGTGAACAGTGTAGCTTATTTATTACATGGGGAACCATCTGATGTGGCATGATAAAATAACTCTGATTTGTCGGTATTGGCAGGTGTCATTAGCGCTAAATTATTGAATTAAGATTACATAATTTTTCTAACAGCCCATGTGGTTAGAGGTTACTAGGTGATCCAGTTAAACATCATTGTGTTCCAAATACATGAAGAAAATTCTTGTCATCTTCTCATTTTGTTTTCGGTCTTAAAGACATTATTATTATTACCCCAACACCCCATGGAGTCAAAGACTCGCATAGGAGGTCCTTTTTTCACAGCTCATCATACTGCACCTTAAACACACTCAAATTCTCTGCAGGCACCACACTCTCAGGCAAGGCATTCCAATCATTTCTCCCCTGTTCACATCCTTTTTATACAGTTTTCAGGGATGACCTGTGGTTTTCTCCTGATCTCCCACTGTTTTCTGTACATCCTCTCTGACATTGATCCTATAACAACCCCCTTACTAACTTATAGGTCTCTATCATATCTCCCCTCTTCCTCCTATCCACTAGACTCTGTAAATTGCATCTTCTCAATCTTTTGTCTCAAATTTGTTCCCTAAATTTCAGATCCTTATCCACCATCACCCCAAGATCTCTTATTTCCTCTGATAATATATTCCCACCAAGCATAAATTCTACATCCCATCTTTGTTTCCCAAACTAAATCCTTACATTTTGCAACATTGAACTCGCATTCCCATTCACTCAATCTATTCAACTCTTGTAAGGCCACAACATCTTCTCTACTCTTCATAGTTTGTCCGAACTTTGCATCATCTACAAACAACTGAATATCTCCATCCAAATCTTTGCCAAATATCATTAACATACAAGTTAAACAGTAATGGCCCAAAAACAGACCTCTGAGGTACACCGCTAGTGACTTTCTTTTTCTCGGATATTGTTCCCCCCATACACAACATGCTGATATCTATCAGATAGCCAGTCTCCAATCCAAAGTACTAATCTAATATCCAATCCCCATCCGCTCTAGTTTGACTATCAACTTATCATGCGGTAATCATTCAAAAGCCTTTGTGAAATCTAAGTATATTACTGTGTATCCCTCTCCTCTGTCCAAGGAGCTGTTACCTTATTGTAATAAGTAATTAGATTACTAAAACATGACCTCCTTTTAGCAAATCCATGCTGTCCATCAAAGATTATACCATTGTTGTCAACCCAACTCTGGATCCTAGTTCTAACAAGTTTCTCCAACAACTTAACCACAACACCTGACACACAGATAGGCCTATAGTTTGATGCTTGAGTTCGATCACCTCCCTTATGAAACAGAACGATTTTGCTCTCCTTCCACTCCTTAGGAACTTGACCAGTACAAGACTCATATTAAAAATATGTAAAGGCAGATGTCAACTCCCTGGCACATTCTTTCAGAATATGTGCAAGTCCCACAGCCTTATTAACATCAAGTTCTCTCAACTCCCAATACACCTCTTGTTCACTTACAGTCAGTCTCTCCTCCTCCTCATCAACTGCACTCAATTTCTCCATTAAGTCACATTCACAAGAATGAAAGACCTTTATGAACTGCTCATTAAGTATCTCCACTATATCTTCTTCAACAGCTGTCCTTAGACAATTTTCTCCAATCAATATCATCCTTCCATAATTATTTTATTTTTGCTGGCTACATATCAAAAGAACTCCCTAAGATTTTTTTTTTTTTTGGCTTCATTGCAAAAGTTTTTTTTTTTTTGGCTTCATTGCAAAAGTCCTGTGGGTGCAACTGCTTCATCAGGGTCATGCTGAGTGGGTAGAAATGCAGAATCTTCCATAGAGTTTTCCAGACAGTTGTGTTTAGCACATCCTGGAGTCTTAGTATAGCACGTGCACTGCAGGAACCAATGTTGTTATTCATGGCCTGCTCCACAACAGCAGTAGCAACTTCGTTGTTCACTTGCTCATACCTCACTTTTGCTACCCTTACCAACCAAGTCACCTGCCTTGCCTGGGCTTTGTGATCCTCATGGAATTGGTTATTACTACTTCTCTTATGCTGCCTCCATAATGCCCTTTTTCTCTGTATCACCTGCTTATCTCTTCATTCATCCATTTCACACCTACCTTATTTAACTTTCTGATCCTTGGATAATCACTTCATGCTCACTCACCAATTGGAGTGTGATTGTATATCTCATTTATAATTACATCCTCTGATGAGGTGATCAAATCCAAGACCTTCAATCCTCGTGTGCCCTCTGTTACATACTGCCTGTGGTAGTTTTTTGAGTTACAACTGTCCCTCAAAAACTCATTTTCTTTACTTGCATTGGCTGCCCCCATACAAAATGGCTCCCCATTAACTGGTGGACTAATTAACTGGAATATACTGTGTGTGTATATATACACAGGGTGATCATAATTGAAGTATCCCTGTTTAAGGCTTTATGGAGTGCCATCCAGTGATCCAAATGCTGCAAAACTTTGCAGGAATACATTGTGTGTTATGTGGAATCAATATCTGATGGGGGGGGAAAAGTAGTTCCAAAATTCATTACAGGGGGTTGTAAACACCAAATGCATGGAATTTGTATATCGTCCAACTCAGCGGGTGCCAGGAGTGTTTAAAAAGATGGACACAGGATTTTTCCCTTCATTCTAGTTGTTAATGCCATCCACAGTCGTGGCACTGACCTTGCCCAGATGTAGTTTTACTTGCAAAGCTGTACCACCTAAACAATTACAATGCTATTGCTGCACTCCATGAATTTTGTTGCCTGAACAAATGTCAATGAGGTCCATTATCTCTATGTGCTCTGCAATGAATGATTAGTCATTTTGAAGAAACGGGATTGTTGGATGTTAGACCTGGTAGTGGTCGCAATCCAATCAATTCACAACAAGTGAATGAAGTTGTTAATGCTGTTGTGGAGCAGGCCGTTAATAACAACATTGGTTCCTGCAGTGCACGTGCTATATCAAGACTCCAGGATGTGCTAAACACAACTGTCTGGAAAACTCTATGGAAGATTCTGCATTTCTATCCCCTCAGCATAACCCTGATGAAGTACACCCTCTGTCTAAAAAGAAACTGAACTTTTGATAGAAAATAAAACACAGGCCAATTATAATTATTCAAATCATTTATTTCAATCAATATACTCTCACTCAGCTTCGATACAACGTTTGACATAGTCAATTAATTCGTTAAATGAGTTTTTTTTATTGGTTTTGGAATACTGTTGAGGGTCATGGTTACTGTCACTTGAACATTTTCAATGGTGTCTTATCACTTTCCTTTCATCAGCAAATGAAGTCGGGGGGAAGAGAAAGAAGTCACAGGGTGCTAAATCAGGTGAATACAGAGAGTGATCCAACACACAAACTTGGTTTTTACTCAAAAACTGTCTCACAATGTTCAAACGATGAGATGGTGCATTATCGTACAAAAGTGACCAGCTGCCTGCATCACAGTATTCATGCCATAAGCGACAAATTCTCACTATCAATCACTTTAAAACTTCGGGTCGGGCAGAATGAATTCTTTGTGGATAATGCCCTTGGAATCGTAGAAACAAATCAGCATTGTCATGACTTCTCCAAGTGACTTTTTTTTCAGATTTCCCTCTTCTGGTGGCCTCCACTCAACACTCTGGCAGTTTGTTTTGGGTTCATACTCAAAACACCATGTTTCGTCACCAGTAACAATCGTTTCAAGGAAGTTTGAGTACGTACGAGTGGTTTTAATGAGTTCCTCGCAATGTTCAATTCGATAAATTTTTTGGTCGTTGGTCAACTTGTGGGGAACAAATCGTGAATTCAATTTACAAAGGCCCAAAATCTCAGTCAAAATGTTGTGCACAGTTGATTTTGGAATCCCCAATTCATCTTCAATCAATATCGCAGACAATTTTGGAATTTCTTTGATGAAATCATGCACTTTTGGATGATAACTTCGTTCAGTCCAGTTTTTGGACGGCCTGGCTTTTCGTCATCCTCAAACGTCTCACGACCACTCTGAAATTGCTTAAGCCACTCGTAAACTTGAGTACAGGATTAGCATTCATCACTGTATGATTTTTGAAGCATTTTATGCGTTTCGGTAAAACTTTTGCCACATGTAACACAAAAATCAATTGCAGCTCTCTGTTTGAAACTCATTTTCCGACCATTTGTCAAAACACACTGTCATTCTTGGTACTATAACTCGCTTCTAATGAAATAAATGTCATATTTCATTAGAATGAAATATGACATTTATTTGAAGGTTGCTGCTTTCGACAACAAAAAGATGTGGCAGCTCTAGTTTCTTCTATTTTCGAAAAGTTTGGTTTCTTTTTGGACAGAGGGTGTAGTTACGCCCACAGGATTTTTGCAAAACAACTGACATTTGCTTTAGCATTCCTTGTTCAAGTAGAATGAGATACTACATGACCATGGATGATTTTGTGAAGAGATGAGGCTCACTTTCACCTGAACAGAGCTGTGAATGCCCACAGTTGTCAGGTGTGGGTGATGCAAAACCCTCAAACAATCTAACAAATTTGCATTTGCATTCAAAGTTACTATCTGGTGTGGGTTTACAGCTTTGTTTATCATTGGAGCTGGACCATATCATTGGACCATTCTTCTTTCAGGACATTCACCAGTTGGGTGCTGTGACCAGTTCAGTTACTGCCAAGAGATATCACAATATGATAAACAACGTCAAGTGGTTAGCGTATCCACTCTCCAGTCAAAAGGTGTGGGTTCGAATCCTGCCATGGGCATGAATGTTTGTGATTGTCTCTGGAAGTACTAGTAGGGGTAGTTGGCAGTAGATGGCGTTGGTGAGGTTGAGTGAGCCAAAGACTCATCGAGAAAGGGGCCATCCAGGTGCCCTTCCTCAATGAGTCTTTGGCTCCTTGGAGGTGTCAAATAATAAAGTTCAAAATTCACACATTACATTAAAATGTTAACCGTACTCATGCATTCAGTAATACTTTATTCAGATCCTCCTGTAAAAGCACAACATTTGATCTTCTGCTTTGCATTATCTGCAGATAACCACTGCAGATAATCCTTGTACAGTGGCAAGCCAACAGATCCCTGTGGCTTGCTACTAATGTATTTCTTATTGCTGGATACTATGCTCCACATACAACTATCAGACAACCAATCTCCTGTATTTCAAGAAGAAAATCAACTGAAAATGAACTTGGAGAAGCCCAAATGGACAAGCTTACAATGAAATAGACTTCATCCTCTCCAACAGAAGATATATAATAAATAATACCGAAGTGCTTAATAGATTTAATACAGGAAGTGACCACAGACTAGTAAGGGCAAAAGTATGGATCAACAAAAAATGGGAACGAAATAAGCTCATAAGAAAGTCCAATTTAGTGAATCTACAAAACCTCTACCACAATAAAAGCAGTTATAGAGAATCACTCAAAAATGAACTAAAAAAGTTAAACACAGCTACTGCCATCGATGATGCTAATGAAATCTTAACAAAATCTATCGTGAATTGTGCACTAGAAATAGGAGGTGCAGAAAGGCACCAAAGAGAGGAAAAACTCAGACAGGAAACCTTAGATCTGATGAAGAAAAGAAGAGATATGAAAAGAGATTTGAATGACACCAATAAAATAGAATATGCAGAAATTTGTAAAACTATACGTAAAAGGATGAAACATGAAATTAGATAATATAATACTAGGAAAATTAAAGAAATAATAGAAAACAATACTAATATGAAGGTCCTAAGACGAACATTATCAGTTGGAACAAAGGAAATAGATGCTGTAAGAGGGAAAAAAATGGTGAACTTATAAAAAATAGAGATGCAATAATCAAAAGAATTCAGAATTTTATACTGAACTCTATGAAGATAAAGACTAAGATATCCAAGAATCATCTATGGATAACTCAGTGAGGAAGCGATGCCCCTGAGATCTTACAAGGTGAAGTAGAAATGGCATTGCAGGAAATGAAGAATAGAAAGGCCCCAGGAGAAGATGGAATTACGGTAGATTTCTAAAAACTGGAGGAAGCCCTGTCATCAAACAGCTAACTGAACTCTTTAATAAATGCCTAAAACATAGAAAAATCACCAAAAAATTGTAACAATTCACTTCTAATATTAATTTTTTTAAAAAGGCAATAAGGAAGAAATTACAAACTACAGACCTGTAAGCGTACTCCTCACCATATATAAAGTCTTCACAAAAATTATAAATAATAATTATAAATTATAACTGAAGCAGGCTAATAGCTGTAATTATAATAAAATAAAATCTAAACTAGAGGGAATGCAATCCTTTGAACAAGCTGGATTTAGAAAGAATTACAATACTTTGAACCATATTCACACATTAAGACAGCTCATTGAAAAATCAATTGAATACAACAAACCCTTATGTCTGCCTATATAGACTACGAAAAAGCATTTGATTCAGTTAAAACATCTGCAACACTAAAAGTACTCAACCCAGGAAACTGAAAAATATATTGAAACACTAAAACAGTAAGAGGAGAAATGACTGTGGAAGAATGATATTGTGGGATAAAAATGGGAATAGAGTGACTGATGCAGAGGACATAGTGGAATTGTTCAGTGAACACTTTATTGGAGTATTTCATCCTAGAGGAGTCAGTTTTAATGCTAGAGGGATAGAGCAGGATCGAGGTTTAGAGGTACAGGAGGAGAGTGTGTTTCAGATACTGAGTACTCTGGATGTCAGTAAAACTTTGGGACTGGATGGTATTTCACCACGAGTTTTGAGAGAATGTGCTAGAGAACTGACAGTGCCTTTAACCTGGCTTTTCAATGAAAGGTCTGGCTGTGGGAAAGGTGGCCAGGGAATGGAAGGAAGGTAAGATAGTGCCATTGCATAAGGGTGGTAACAGACTGGAAGTGTCTAATTATAGGCCAGTTTGTGTGTCATCAGTAGTTAAGATCTTTGAGAAAGTAGTGACGGACCGTATACAGCATTGGGCAGATGAGGATAATGTTATCTGTGAGAGTCAACATGGATTTGTGAAGGGGTGCTCTTGTTTTAGCAATATGCTAGCCTTTTATAATAAAGTTACAAGAACATTAGATGAGGGAAAGGCATATACGGCAATTTTCTTAGACTAGCGAAGGCATTTGACAGGGTGCCACATGATAAGCTGATATTTAAGTTGCAGCACATGGGTCTGAATGTCAGATTGGTCAAGTTGATTCAGGATTGGCTGTCTGATAGGTATCAATGAGTTGTGTATGGTGGAGCAGTTTCAAGGAGGCAGAGGGTTACAAGTGGGGTCCCACAGGGCTCAGTACTAGGACCTATATTGTTTAACCTTTATATCAATGACATTGCCAGTGGATTGCAAGAGGATATTCAGTTGTTTGCAGATGATGCGAAGCTGGGAAGGATTATTAGTAATAGTGCAGATGTGATAGCCCTGCAAGAGGATTTGAATAAGCTAGATAAATGGGCAAATGAATGGGAGTGTCAGTTTAATGCAGCAAAATATAAGGTCTTGAGGTTTGGGAAACATCGATGGGATGCTGCATACTCTATGGGAGGAGTTATACTGGAGGAAGTAGGGGAGACAAGAGATTTGGGGTTGATGATTGATAGAAACCTGAAATTTAGGGGCATGTTGCAAAGGTGGTGGAGGTAACACAGAGGATTGCTGTAATTATGTAAGGACACTGACCTGCAGAGATAAAAGGGTTATCATTCCGTTGTATAAGTCTCTGATCAGACCACACTTAGACTATTGTTCTCAGATTTTGTCCCAGGATTTGAAGGGGATAAATTAACTGTGGAAAGGGTACAAAGACGGATGACAAAGATGGTTTCAGGACTGTACAATTTTGGTTATGAGGATCGGCTGAGGGAATGTGGACTGCAGAGTTTGGTGGATAGAAGAAGGAGAGGTGATATGATTGAGACTTTTTAAACTGTTGAGAGGTGGTTACAGGGTTGACACTAGGGAGTTCTTTCGTTTGGTTGAACAGCAGGAAGGAGTGATGACAACAGGCCATCCTTGGAAGTTATGAAAGGAAACTGTGATCAAGAGGGTGAGGAGTGATTTCTTTGCATGGAGGGGGGTTGAACTGTGGAATGCATTGCCTGATGGAGTGGTATGATAGACTTTGTGTTTCTTAGGGGGGGGCCTCCCCTCGATGAGTCTTGACAGACTTTGTTCTTAGGAAGGACCTCCCATGAGAGGTCTTTTGACTCCATGGAGGCCTGAATAATAATGATAATAATAAAAACATATTTACAATAATGCAACTTCTGTAATTAACATAAACATAAATGGAGAAAGGATGCATCATCTGAAATTTTCAGATGATATTGTCCTAATAGCAGATAATCTTGAAGATCTAGAAGAAAGGCTAAATTAGCTAAATGAAACCTCCAGAGTAATTGGATTAAAAATAAATAGAGAAAAAACAAAAATAATGATGAATAAATACATAAACTGTCAAGAACTGTCAAAGTTGAACCATGAAATAGAACAAGTTACTTTATAGGTATATTTGGGCCAATTGTTATCCTTTGAGGATTACCAAAGAAAAGAGATTGAGCGAAGAATTCACCTTGGATGGATGGCTTATGGGAAAATGAGAGACATATTCAGAAGTGACATCCCTATGAGTCTAAAAAAGAAAGCTTTCAACTGGTGCATACTTCTTGTTCTAACATACAGAAGAGAAACATGGGCGTAAACAAAAGCCCGAAACAAAAGGCTGAAAACAACACATCGCATGGAAATAAGTATGTTAAAAATAACATAAGAGATAGGAAGACAAATACCTGGATAAGATCTCAAACAGGTGTCATGGATATTGTAAAATACATTAAACAGGCTAAGTGGAGATGTGCTGACCAAATTGCTAGATGCAGTGACGGGAGATGGACTAGAAAAACAACAGTGGAGACCAATGAATGGAACAAGACAAAGAGAAAGACGAAGAAGAAGGTGGAGGGATGAACTGGAACAAATTGCAGGCGTGAGATGGATGGGAGAGGCAGAAAAATCGAACAGTCTGGAAAATCGTGGGGGAGACCTTCGTCCAGCAGTGGACAGAACCAAAAGGTTGTTGAAGAAGAAGAATGTACCAATTTCCTATTCATTGATACCATGCCCCCACATGCAACTATCAGACAAGCAATCTCCTGTAGAACTGACTAATCTATTATTAGTTAGTTCTACAGGAACTAATCTTTTATTATTATATATTTTGTAATCTATTATTAGTCAGCTCTCAGTTCTGCAGCCCATTTGTCTCAGTTTAATTACCTTTTAAAAACTAAATATACTACTGTATAACATATTTCTTGGCACAATACATTGACACCCTGATGCTGCATTGGTAAATTGCTATAAACAACGTCTCCTTAATACATCTATGCTTATTATTATGTGACACCTCCAAGGAGTCCAAAGACTCATCGAAGGAGGGTAACTACTCTACAATTCTTCGTTTCCACCACTCAATCCACCAACTACAGCGAACCGCATCATCTCCACCAATGCCATCTACTGTCTACCACCACTAGTATTTTCACAATCAATCACAAATAGCCATGCCCACAGCAGGATTCGAACAAGCAGCCTTTTGGCTGGAGAGTGGATATGCTAACCACTTGGCCAACTAGGCTGGCAGATAATTATTATAGCAGAGAATTCTATTGGTATCTACCCAATTTTAAATCCTAACCTTTGCCAACTTTTCCTTTACCTTAACTACAACTCCAGACACAGAGAGACTAGTCTAAAGTTTCAAGTCTTAGCTTTTACCATTTTTCCACTTCTTTGAGATTTGCTCCATTATAAGACTCTTTTTAAACATGGATGCCATTAAACTCACTACAACATTCTCATAAAATATGTGGTGATGTATCATCAAGTATTATTGCCTTGTTAATATCACATTTAATAATTTCTCATATACCCCCCCCCTCTCCCTGCCTCCCTAACCGCCAGTCTTCCTTTCTTCACTTTTCCCTGCACTCAAGCTCCATATGATATCTCACTTATGAGGATTTAAATAAACATAAAGTATTAAATGTCTTTTTCATTAATTTTTTAAAAAAATAAATAAAATGATTAAGGAACCAACTCAAGCAGTGCTGGATAGTTTTGCTGGCAAACCATGGTTTTTAATTTCAAGAAAACTATTAGGACATATAACTATTAGGATACCACAGAGATGATTTTTGAGAAATCTTTTTCTGTTCAGTTGAGTAACATATAATGTATCTTAACAATTAATATTTCTAGGCTGTTTGTAAAACATATAGAGTGATGTAAAAAAAAAAAAAAAGAGAAAGAGAGAGCAAATGCAACACATAGGTTCTGTGCTTAGCTGCCTTCTGAAGTTATTATGCACTTTCCAATTTTTTCATTATTCTGCATTCGTTTGAAATAATACTGATTTGACACTTTTTGGAAAGGCCACAAGTTGCTCCAGTGTATTTGATTGCATCCTCAGTCCTCATAGTTTTGAATTTCTGACTTGTAATGATTTACTTTTTTGAAAGCAAAAAAAAAAAGTCTCTTGGAACCAAAATCCACAAGCATAAAAGCTTCTGCATTTGTAAAAATTCATGTTATTTATTTATGTATTGTTATTATATATATATGTGTGTGTGTGTTATTTTATTTTATTTTTTTGAGTTAAGATGAAAGCATAGACACCCTGCCATGATTTTGAATGTCCACTTCCTTGAATATTTCTTTTGAATAGTAAATGGTTCAGAAACTTTGATATAACATTCCTTGTTAATTGTTTTTCAACAAGGATTTCATCTTTCACAGTACGTGACATGACAGTTTTGTACATTATGAAACATGGATACTCAAAATTCATGACTTTGACCTTAATAATGAATTAAGGTTGTAATTTATAATCTTATTTTCAATGGTAATCTTATTTTCAAAGTTAAAATGCTTCATTGGCTGTTTTACTAATTTCATAATAAACTTGATCTTAGCATGTTGCTAAATACTTTATATTTAAAAAATCGCTGCAGACTGTTTGTAACCTTATCTAGAAGGTTACAAGGTGACAGTCACATTGTCTATAGGAGGCACATGCATAGTGACAGCAAGGAGTGAGATCTTATTGTTAATAAATACACAGTTTAGATCCTTTTGAATAGTCCTCATTCTCTTTTTCAAATTAACATGATGAAAACAAGTTGTGTTCTTATTTTCATTGTTATACTTAAGCAATACGGTAATATTTTTTGTGGAGGCATATTGATAATAATGCTTTGATATTAATAACTTAATTATGAGTTTTTCAAAGTATTCAATATAGGTAGTGGATCAAAGCATCGTCAACTTCAAGGAATCATCTTGTGTCTTCCATTTCGGTATATTTTTGCGTTTCATCACGTAGATTCAATTCGCTGTGGGATCATTAAGTTTAATTCACTGTAGTGAAAGCATTTTTTTCTCTTGGACATTGCATACAAAAAAAATTTTGAAAAATGGCATGCTCATATGCAATTATATAACCTTCAGTTAACTGAACCAACCCTCAGTTAACTTACCACCCTTGAATGGGTTTGTGTATTAAACAACACCATGTTCTTGTATCTTCAATTAGTGACCATATAAGTACTCACGCAGCTAATTGATCTCAATTTGGTTGGATAATTAATGGAATGATACTCGGCTGTTTTACACTTGAGTATAATATCGATGAAAACATAATACTGTATTGAGTTGAATACTATTGCTATGGCAAGCATCATTTTGCAATAAAACAAACTGCTAAATGCATCTGTATATGTAAATGAATTGCTAATATTTCATTCCAAAAGTTGATAATTTTATTTCCTTCTTTTAGAGCTACATTTGACACCTGAGTTGTATTCTCAGTTACGACATCTTAGAAAGCAAACAAAAGACCTCCGGTTAGAAGTGCGAAACCTTCGCAGGATAGCTCAAGCTCAAGCAGTAACAGCAAGAGAAACAGTTCGAGAAACCTGCTTAAAAATCAAGGTATTTTTTATGATAAATTTCTTTAATGAGCATGTCAGTTCTTCACTGTGATTAATCAACCCTTGCTGTGTCATTTGTTGTTATTATTCAGGCCTCCATGGAGTCAAAATACTCATCGTGGGCGGTCCTTTCTAAGAAACAAATCTATCCAGACTCATCGAGGGAGGTCCCTCCTAGGAAACACAACGTCTATCATACCACTCCTTAAATGCATTGACCGTTCTCGCTCTCACCGCTCCATCAGGCAGTGCATTCCATGGTTCAACTACCCTCCATGCAAAGAAACCACTCCTCACCCTCTTTCTCACAGTTTCCTTTCATAACTTCCAGGGATGGCCCCTTGTCATGACTCCTTCCCATTGTTCAACCAAGCGAAAGAACTCCCCAGTGTCAACCCTGTAACCACCTCTCAACAAAAATTCTAGGTTTATGGCTACCAGATTTTTAAAGGGGAAAATGATTTGAAACATACCCCACCTCACACTTTTTCTCTCCATCAATATTATTATTTGACACCTCCAAAGATTCCATAGGCTCATCGAGGGAGGGCACCTGCTCTACAGCTCTTTCCACCAACTACAATTAACAGCAACTACACCAACGCCATCTACCGCCAACCACCACTAGTTTTTCCACATCAATCACAAACATCCATGCCCACAGCGGGATTCGAACCCGCAGCCCTTTTGGGTGGAGAGCAGATATGCTAACCACTCGGCCAGTTGGCAGTTCGATTCTAGTCGGCGACTAGGATCGAACTGCCAACGCTCTTTCCTTGGACGGTTTAGCGCTTAGGAATGCAAACATCACTTCCACTGAGCTACATTGGTTGATGGCTTATACTAGATGTTCTTGTATACTACAATAACTCCTCGTTTTATACATGTTTGTTAATGAATTTTCATGTTAACACATTTGTAAAATAAATAAATATATATTTTTAGAATTTGCTGTTATGGAAATTCGTTTAAACTTTAGTATTTAACCAAAAATTGTTGACATTAATGAGACTTGGTTAACTGAGAAAAATATGATCATGAGGATATGAGAAGTACAAAATTTTCTAGAGAGAGAGAATGGGAGGAGGGGAGAAATAAGACTTTTCTGGCCAAATCAAAGAAATCTCAGCCTAGTCATAAAGTCGAATGAAATTACTGCTAGCTATATGTGAGCCGTTTGGAAACATTGTGCGAATAATTTTAGAGGCTTTTGAAATGATCTAAGTTAATTAAATCTCATTCTGAGGAAATTGAGTGATTCCGACCTGCTAAATTTAAATGCACAGTGCAAAGATCCTGGAGAATATAAAGAAAATTTAATCATTGACAAGCCCAAAGAGATTTCACAGAAACAATTTGAAAATATTTTTTGTACAATCGAAGTTATCTTAGAGGATGACCCTGATGAAGAGAGAAGCAGCAAAATTGCAGAAGTAGTAGAAGAGGCAATAGGGCCATACCATCATTTGTATGAAAAAAAAGAAATAGAATAACCAGAATCAATTCTTTGTTAAGAAGTAGAATAATGAATTTATATTCTGAATATGTTTTATTGTCTATTATTATATTCGATTAATGCACCTGTTTTAAAGAATGCATTAGGAGCCAAGGTGGATGAAATAGCCAGACCACCGAAGCTTTTTTCATGGATCAGAACTTCAATGGCATTCTACCTTTTATCATGCCATTCTTGAGGTTTGGGACACTGGATACTGTATTAGAGGAGCTATACTGGAGGAGGTATGGGAGACAAGAGATCTAGGGGTTGATGATTGATAGAAACCTGAAATTTAGGGGACATATTGCAAAAGTAGTGAAGGTAACACAGAGGATTGCTGCAATAATGAGAAGGACACTGACCTGCAGAGATAAGAGTTATCATTCCGTTGTATACGCCCCTGATCAGACCACACTTAGACTATTGTTCTCAGATTTGGTTCCCAGGATAAGAAGGGAATAAATTATCTGTGGAAAGGGTATAAAGGCAGATAACAAAGATGGTTTCAGGACTGTACAATTTTGGTTATGAGGATCGGCTGAGGGAATGTGGACTGCAGAGTTTGGTGGATAGAAGGAGAGGTGATATGATTGAGACTTTTAAGCTATTGAGAGGCAGTTACAGGGTGGACACTGGGAGAGTTCTTTCACTTGGTGGAGTAGCAGGAAGGAGCAATGAAAAGCAGCCATCCCTGGAAGTTATGAAAGGAAACTGTGAGCAAGAGGGTAAGGAGTAGTTTCTTTGCATGGAGGGTGGTTGAACCATGGAATGCATTGCCTGATAGTGGTGAGAGCGAGAATGGTCAATGAGTTTAATGAGTGGTATGATAGACTTTGTTTCTTAGGAGGGACCTCCCTTGATGAGTCTTTTGACTCCATGGAGGCCTGAATAATAATAATAATTACCTCCCTCTCTGCCATTAATCACTTTATGGCTATTTTATAGCCATTAGTGGATTAACTGTTGGTTAGCGACCTTTGGAATTGGAATTTCTATTACTGTCCTAAGATATTTGACCCTTTTTTTTGCCTCACAATTGATTTATTGTCTCTTCCCAAAAATTAAAACGAATTTCACATGTGCAAAAGTAATCATTCCTGAAATGACCACCGATCAGCCTTTGCAATGAATCTAATTAGTAATAGTAAATTTGCTGTATTTTATTCTTCAAATCAGTGCAATGGAACAAGACAACTTTATATTTCTTCACTTTACTGACATTACAGAAGCATGCTTTTTGTGCATTTTCAAAAGTTTGTTTGCATTTAAAATATGTCAAATTTTTATATTTTTAAATAACATTTATTGAAATAAATATGATGACCTTTTGCTTTCTCTTGTAGCAAAATACCATTATATGGATTATCACATTTCAGGTTTATAAATGAATTTTTTTTTTTGTTGTTGTTGTTTTTATGAATAACAAATGATGTTAAATTGCATTACTTGGTTTCTGATTTTGAGTCTTTTTAGCATCAAAAATTTATATCCATTGATATTTTAGCAGGGACTCTCGCCTTCCACTTTTTTTTTTTTTTTTTTTTTTGGTAGGATGCACATTACGATAATATCCAGTACGTAACCACCGTAGTAATGTTGAAAACATAATATGAAAGATAATATTATGGAATGATTCAAAATTTATGCTCATTTTGAAGATTTTTTAATGCTCCCCCCCCCCCTCCTATCCTTTCATGGAACACAATTACATAACTACTCTAAATTTCTACAGGTTTGAAAGGTTTTCAAATCTGTAGAACAGTATTCAAAATCTATTACTTCATTTTACCATTTTGACAAAAGAAATAAGGCAATAATATTATTGTACCATGAATCTTCTCATTCTGTGCTATTTCTTTGCAATCTAAAATCAGCTCTTTTACTGTCTGCTGAAATTAATTGAAATTTTAGAAACACTGTTCTATATTTTCACCATGTAAAACTGTTTATATGCATACCACACAAAAGAAAGTTCAGTAGTATTGTTTTTTTTTTTTTCTTAAAAAATCTAAATATTACTATTTGTACTGCTGCTGCTGTTTGCTATTTCTGATAATAATCCTCTTAGCTGGAGGAAAATCTAAAAGCTTAGATTACTCTCACTGGTATTGAGAAAGAAAAGAGGGAACACTTCTCCATTAGTCACACTAAAGTGCCTCAAGCTGTAGTGCAGAATGTCTTGTTGTCTCTGCTAATCAACAAGACATTCTTGTTGATTAGCAGACATTGACGTGTAGAAGTAGGGAGATTCTTGTTCCATTGTATAAGGCTTTGATTAGGCCACACATGGACTATTGTGCCCAGATTTGGTCACTGGGTTTTCAGAAGGATGAAGAGATGTTGGAAAGGGTCCAAAGGCGACTGACTAAGGTGGTTTCTGACCTCTGGAATGTCGAGTATGAGGAAAGATTGAGAAGATGTAATTTGCAGAGTCTGGTGGACAGGAGGAAGAGGAGAGATATGATAGAGACATATAAGTTGGTAAGAGGTTGTTATAGGATCAGTGGTGGAGAAGTTCTATAGAGAATAGTGGGAGAACCAGAGGTCATCCCTGGAAACTGTATAAAGAGGGTGTGAGTAGGGGGAGTGAGAGGCAGGTTTTTTTCGTGCAAAGTTGTGAATGATTGGAATGCCTTGCCTGAGTGTGTGGTGTCTGCAAGGAGTTTGAGTGTGTTTAAGACACGATATGATGAGATGTGTGTGTGTGTGTGTGTGTGTGTGTGTGTGTGTGTGTGTGTGTGTGTGTGTGTGTGTGTGTGTGTGTGTGATAAAAGGACCTCCAGATGAGTCTTTGACTCCATGAGGCCTTGGGATAATAATAATAATACTAACACAGAAATAGTGACATTTCTTTTACATGCTGATACATTATTTATGCCAAAATAATTTCTTAATTTATATGATCAGTTTCACTTTTATTATAGAAAATTATAAATTATTTAATCCAGTTATCTTGAAAAAGAGGATTTGAATTATTTAAAAAGAAAATGAGCATATTCGTTACATAATCTTCCTTTTTTGGGGGGTGGGGAGAGTTATAGACCTATTCATTCAGCAGATATTTCAGAGAATTTATTTTATAAATCGTTCGCACGACAACTGTTAGAAACATAAATCACTCGGGGGAACATGCCCATTCATTTTAGTGTAAAATAGTAGCAAAAGTTTAGCTACTTGAACAATGCCATGTATCTAAACTAGAAGAAAATGTCGTTATATCTGCTGATGTTAGAACTCTTACATAAATAATTTTTTCTGACATGATTTCCTTATTAGTTATAATGTAATCAAGTTACAGATCTTTGCCCTCTTGCATTCTCCCAGGTTATATGCAGTGATTTCTTCTTTGTACTACAAGAAAAAAAAATTAGATAACAGAAGAAAAATATGTATTTTCTTTTTCAATGGGTGAATTTACAGTTCTTTCTTTGTGTTTTGAAAAGAAAGTGCAAATAATTTTTTTCTTACTATTTTTGCCATTATAACATCTGATATAATCTTCAGAGTGCCATTTTACTGCTTTTCTCCTACATAAATAAAAGATATAAGACAATAATATTGTCGATTCTGTTGAACTTCCTTGTAGCAGAAATTTTTATTACAAAACTTTGAGCTATGATGATTTATATATATATATATATATATATATATATCTCCCACACAAGAAATTTGAACATTTCTTGTCAACACACAGCACATCAGTGCTGTGTGTCGGCACACGTTATTATTTATATATTTTATTTATTAATTATATTTTATTATTTATATATTTTTTTAGTGAAATAGTTTGTTTCAATTGTAGCATGTTTTCCCGATTGATAAAAATTGATATTTCATGGAAAACAGAATTTGAGTATTATGAGATAGCATGAGCATATTCTGTTGACGATTACTCTGTAGGTATTTGGAAAACTGTATGTTCTAATAGTAACTGTTTTTCTTTCTTTCTTATTAGAAATAAAAATTTGGTAATAACAGTAATTAATCTCATTTTATTCATTCTTCCTGAGTGAATGAGAATAATATAATATTATATTATTGTTGCGTAATTATTCTTCTTATCATTAATATAGAATTGAGTTTTTCATTTTGATAACACAATACATTTTTTGATATTAATTGATATGTACATTAAAGTCACTTTATATCCTACGTTTTGTAAACTATTACTACTACTACTACTACTAATAATAATAATGCTATTTTCTTTGTTCTATATTCTGAAAGTAAGCCATATTTCTTGTTTTTGAGACTTTCATAGCTCATCCAGAAAAACTTTTGCTCTGTGAAAACTGTCATCATTAGATTTCTGAAACAACAGAAAAATTATTCCAGTTTCATTCTGTTTTATAAATGAATGTTCTTCCCCATGCAAAACAAACAAATCAGCCAGCGAACATGGGTTTCCCAGGTATTAGATGTGTCGTCCATAGTATATACCTCTAAAGCAAATGTCTGAAGATCGAAAAAGTTTTCTTATTTGAATAGTACTACATCAATTTGAATTCTAATTAGAATTCAAATTGATGTAGTACTATGAGAACCTTCATAAGGTCTTTTCAGCTGAAAGTTATACAGTCGCATACTGATATGATGTTTTTTCCCTGCCAGGAAGTTGCATTTTTCAACAAACAGGCAAAGCACTGGAAAATAAACACACAATATACTTGCCTCATATTGCTTCTGCCATAATTCCAATCAAAAACAAACATGGCCTTAGTCTACTCAGTCATTTTCCTGATTGAGACAACTAAGCTTCGGTAGCTAACTGCAAAGGGTCGCTGCTTTTTTTACTAAGTGGCGGTGGATTAGAATGTTCAATATTGACCTGATTTACAGTAGATTATGATGTAAAGAAAAAAATTTAGTGATATGATTAAAGAATTTTATGTTATTCTCTATAAAGCAAAGTCACCCAAGCACATTCTTTAGGAAATCTGTGAAGTATTCTTCGAAATATGATTTTGAACAAAAATAAAAATAACACAATCTGGAAACTTGGCAGCCGGTTTTTTTTTTTAAATAATATTTCAAATAATTATCCTGAATTAATTTCTTCAAGAACAAAGAAAATGTTTTGTCGAGTAAAATTAGCACAAAAAAAAAGTTAAAAATGAAATTGGTCCTCAAAGGTAAGACAATATTTAAGTAAGAAACTATGCAAGGATCTTTATTTTTCTCAAGGCATATTGTACAATAAAAAGAGAAAATAAAAATAATTTCTATATTTTTTGTCTATCCAATATAACTAGGATCCAGTTACCCAGTATAGAACAAGGAACTGCGTTTCTTGTTAAAGGCAACTGAGACGCAGCTATGAACATGAGATAATCTGATTAAGTGTTCTCTTCAGCGTGAGGGATTATCACACCTTCTAAACAACATAACGGCCAAATTGCACTTCTTATCCATGTTCTTTCAATAGGTAGTGTCTGAAACATATCCAGATTTAGCTGGACATCTAGAGACGTCCTAGCCATTTGGGAGGTTAATCGAGGGATTGCTGTATAACCAAGTGAAAAAATTTTCTGCATTTTAATAATAAGTTGATACCTTTTGACTACTTGTATATGGGAATTATATAACTTTTGCATGACTTCAACCTTGGTATCTCTTCTGGGTCTGGCTCCCAATGATGACATTTATTAATGCTTGTTGTCATCAAGTTTGCTTACTTCCTGAGAGAGGTTCTACTCGGTGATAGGCATTTGCCCCCCCCCTCTCCTCCTTGGGTCATTCTGTAATATTCAGAGATACAGAAAGGAGAATTTTTGACATTAAACTGGAAATACTGTGGATGTGTAATATGGTTTATAAATGCTTATATGCCATCCAATTGAAAACAGTTAGATGAAAAATTTTTCCAGGAATTAAAATTTTTTTTTTTAATGTTGACTCCATACACAGGAGATTGGTTGGTCAACCTATAGTACATTAATACCGTGTATGGATAGTGGGTTGGGAAAGGAGGAATTTGTTTACATTTGATTTGAATGACTTTAAATTGTATTCCTTGGAAAACAGCAGGTGGGAGACTGTTCCACAGTGCAGCAGTTGCAGGGATGAAGGAAGAGGAAAACAAACTTGTTCTGTTTGTTTCTAAGTGTAATGTGAAAGGATGTTGTGCAGTAGCTGCACATGTTACAATGGGCTTAGTATTGAGCGGAGGAATTATTGATGTTATTTCAGATGAGCATTTCTACTCATTTGTAGAGTATACATACTGCAGAAACCATACTTCTGTGTGAAAGTGGGGGGGGGGGATCATTGATAAGTCTAATTGCTCTCCTTTGTATTGAGTCGAGCATTTTGAAAGAGCTTTTAGGGTCCCCATTCCATATGTGGGAGCAGTATTCAATAGCTGGGTAGATTTGTGATTTGTATAATGTTAATAGCTGTTCGGGGGTGAAGTAACGTCTTGAGCGAAAGAGAAATCCTAGTTTTTTTGAGGCTGAGGATGCAATGGTTGTGATATGTTTATGCCAGGAGAGGTTTGATGTGAGGGTGATTCCAAGAAGCGAGATCTCAAACTGTCTGGAAATTTGGGTATCATCAAGAAGGATACTGGGAAAAAATGGTTCTTTTTTTATGGGAAATAGTACAGAAATGGGTTTTATTGGCATTGAAATTTATGAGGTTATCCGAACCCCATTGTAGGATGGCTTGGAGGTCGGAGTTGAGGGTGGTGGTGGTTGATGTTCTGTAGGTTGAGGTGAGTTGTGTAAGGTAAGGCTTATCAAATGCAAGCGAGGAGTGTAGTGTGCTGTCATCTGCAAAACTGTGTATTGGGTTGGAGGTCAATTGTAGTAGGTCATTGATATATAGCAGGAAGAGGGTTGGTGAGAGGACAGAACCTTGTGGGACCCCAGCATCAATTGAATGGTGAGTGGATAGGGAGCTGTTCACCATCGCACACAGTGTGCGTCCAGACAGAAAGCTGGCAATCCAACTATAGAAGTCCTGGGTCAGACCAAATGATGGTAGTTTGCCTAGTAGGCCTTTGTGCCAGACCCAGTGCAACCACTTCAGATTTTCCAAACCTCTCCATAGCATTTGTCCAGAGATGGGTGACGTATGCGAGTAAATCTCCTGTTGATCGGCAGTGGCGGAATCCATACTGGCGGTCATTTATTTGGTGAGTGTCTTCAAGATAGTGTAGGAGTTGACAATTAATGATTTTTTCTATTACTTTAGACAGGACTGAGGTAAGCGAGATAGGGTGGTAATTGGATGGCAGTGACTTGTCACCCTTCTTGGGAATGGGCTGAATATACGCCAATTTCCAGTTTGTGGGATAGATTCCAGCGGATTAAGAGAGTGTATATATAGGTGACATAGGATAGTGGTCAGTCCTAGTGCACAAACTTGCAGAACAATTGGTGGAATGCCATCAGGGCAGGAGACTTTTTTTGTGTCTAATTTGGACAGTATTTTTCTGATCTCATCCTGGTAAAAGGATATAGGGAGCATTGTATGTTGGGTGTCTAGAATGGTTGGGGGACATTTACCATTGTCAGTTATGCATGCATTTGAAGCAAAATATGAAGCCAGAAGATTGGCTTTTTCTGTGGATGATGATGCAGGAGAGCCATCTTGGTATGATAGGGGTGGGAATAGTGTTAGACAGAAGTTATGGCCAATTGCTTTGACGAGAGACCAGAAGGCTCGGCTGCCATTTGGACAAGCTGCTAGTTTCCTGCTTTTTGCTCTTCTGAACTCTGTTTTGGAAGCGTTGATTGTTTTTTTAGATCTATTACGGGCTTCAGTGTAGCTTTGAAGGAGGATGAGGTTCTTGATTTCAGCCAGTTGTTGGTAAGTCTGGTGTTTCATCTCTACAGCCTTGGCACATCTTTTGGAGAACTAGGGTTTCGTTAGGGGAATGGCAGTTCAGAGTGCTGTGTGGAATGTATGTATTCATGCTGGTGAGGATTACTTTGGTAATAAGCTCAGTGCATATGTTTGAGTTGGAAAGCCAGAGCAATAGTCCAACCATTGGAATGCAGCATAGAAGTTGCAGAGCCTGTCTCACTTGGCACTGTTGTAGTGCCAAACTACTCTTGTATGGGAGTGTCTGTGTAAACGTTGCATGGGGGAGGAGATGAGAGCACTAAGTTGTTGTCAGAATTGCCCAGGGAGTTCACTACTTTCACTGTGTATTTGGAGGGATCATTGGTGAGGAAGAGATCTAGAGTGTTTGGGGAATGATTTTGGTTATCTGGTATTCTGGTTGGCATCTGGACAAGTTGTGTAAGGTCGTTAATGATGGCAAATGTTTCAGCATCTCTACCTGCAAGATCTGTACAACTGGAGGAGGAAAGCTAGGTAGTGTTGTGGATGGTAAAATCTCCTAGGAGGATGATTTTGCTGTTGGGAAAGTGGGATTGGAGAAAGTCAATTTTTAGGGAGAGGAAATTAAATAGCTATGGCTGAGTCGTTGTGTTGGGGGAGCGATAGAGATAGCAGATGAATTGAACTGAGTGGGAAAGGGATATTTTCAACCAAAGAAGGTCAAAGTTGGATAATTCTAGATTGGGTGCTCACTGGCAAGGTATGTCAGAGCAGATGTATGTGCAGACACCACCCTTAGGACGAAAGTTGTTAAAGAGTGAGTAGTTTGGAAGGTTGAGATAAGTGGTGCTGGGGGGGGGGAGGTGAGATTTGAGTTTCTGCCAGGAAGAGTAGGTGGGGTTTGATAGACTGTAGGTGGTAGTGGACACTATTCAGGTTAGAGTTTAGGCCACGGATGTTGGTGAAATGGATGTGTAGGGTTTTTGTGAGTCATATGTTGGACCACATGGGTTTTGCAGCAATTGCAAGAATTGCAGCAATTGCAAGAATTGCAGCAATATTAATACAGTGCCCACACCATAGTAGCTGGAGACAAAAAATGTATTGAAATCAAAACCCCAAGACAAAATAGGACATACCAGCAGTGGAAAAATGGGATATGCACAGTGAAAAATATGTCTCGGCAATGCTCAGCTAGTAGACATATGGAGAATCATATGTCTACTAGCTGAGCACAATCCTAATCTCTGTGCTTACAAATGTAAGTATATGAATCAAGGTATTAGTACTCATATTGATCGAATTTATATCTCTTCTTCCCGTATAAATAAGATAATTCAGATAAAACATCTTGACATCAACATCAGATTATAATCAGATCATGTAGCAGAATTTAGGTAGACTTAAATTCCACTACATAGAACAAGTAGAGATCAGTTCTGGACCATGGAGACCACCAAATTTTCTGTTAATGTTTCACCCAAATTTTATACTCTCTGTTCAAACTGGAATAATGTGACCTGGAACAAGGATATGTAATGAAAAATTCAAACGGGCAGTAAAACAGAATGTGATTGAATGGGGGAAAAGAACAGGCTCTCCTCAAAAGAAAAAAAAAGTTGAAGGACCTGTATAAAGAGAGAAGCTGGTTTGTAGCAAGCCAATGCAATGATATAGAATGCCACAACATCATTAGAAACATTAACATAGAAATAGAAGTGGAAAGGTAGAAACAAATGGAGGAAAGAAATTTTATAATAAGAATACAGCAGCACTTGGCAGGTTCAATAGGCAGTTCACTAAATTCTGGGAAGAAAGGACTGTCACTCAAATCTACGTTGATTGTGAAGTCATGTCCACCACTCAAGACATCCTTGACTCCTTTCAAAAACACCATAAAAATCTATTTGAAGACAATAATAGTACTGTGGGAAATTATAACTCTCTGAACATTAATGGCTTTCCTGTTCATATTCAAAATGGGCTTGACTGACCCATTATAGCTCTGAAGTTACCACAGCCTATAAAGAATGCCAGACTGGAAAATCCCCAGGACCTGATAATCTAGGAATAGAACTTACTGTGATGCCTGGGATTTTATTCAACTCTTTTCTTTTGAGGAAAGCCTCTTCTTTTCCTTATTCAGTTATATTCTGTTTTACTGCCTGGAATGCAGGTTCCTTTACATGGCAAGTTAAAATCTACAGACTAATGGTACTCTTATGCATCCCCCCCCCTCCAGCTAACTTTTACATGGAACGCTTTGAAAACAAAATACTTACCACAGCTACATAGAAGCGCTTAGTGTGATTACACTTTCTTGATGACGTGTTTGCCATTGGCTCCATGAACAAGACAACTTAGGTTCTTTTGTTACCTACCTAAACAGCCAATACTCCAAAATTCATTTCACAGTGAAAAAGAATCTAATCACTGTTTGCCTTTTCTTGGCACATTAGTCACTTAGTTTTCAGATGGGTGACTATCTTTTTTCCATTTATAGAAATACAACACACACACCACACACACACACACACACACACACACACACACACACACACCTACATAAACAATCACATAATCATCCAGCCCAACAGTATAGTAGTCTGAAAACGCTTACATATAGGGCTGTTTGTTCTAATGATGCAACTCTTTCCACTTAACTTAAATATCTTTGCCATACTTTCTTGACCAATGGATACAGCTCCTACAAAAAAAGAAAACATAGTACATTGCCCTCTTATTTCCCCCCGTCCTCAAACACACAAGAACAAAACACCACTATTACTCGAATATTCCATATATCCGAGGTAGGTCTGAAAAGATAGTGAAATTTCATGCTAATAAAATATAACCTTCACACCACATTCAAACCACATGTTAAATTAGCAACTCTGATCTGCTCTCTTAAGGATAAACTTCATCCCCTGGCATATGATGGCTGATGAGCTGCAGCCAAGGAGAATAGAAGTTGAATTGCAGGATAGAGAAAAGAGCACATTTGAGGCCATTTGGTGTGAGATTGTGGCTAGCAGAACTAAATATACAATTGGGTGCTGCTATAGACCAGGTGATGGAAAAGATGGTGGTGACACTATGCACAAGCAAATAGAAGAAATGGGTGGAAGGAGGGGGTGATTATTATGGGAGATTTCAACTATGGTTACATTGATTGGAGTGAGGAGAGGACACATGGGAGGGAGGAATTGGATTTTATGTAGTTATTAAGGGATAACTATCTGCGACAGCATGTAATGGAAAATACTAGGGGTCAGAGAGTGCTTGACCTAATAATTACATCTGAGGATTTGGCTGTAACAAATATGACCACATTGCCACCAATCAGTGAGAGTGATCATAGGGTCTTGACTTGGGAGGTGGCTAAAGGTGTAGAATTTTCAATTAAGACAGGGTACATGTGGAATTATCGGGCTGGAAAGTATGACAAGCTTAGGAGTTTGATTGGTTCAGTGCCATGGCATGTACAACTGCAAGGACTAAAAGTCGATAGTGCATGGGAGGTAGTTAAGAAGCATTTGCATGAAGCAATGGCTGACTGTATACCTAGAGTCCGAACAATAAATCAACTAGAGGTTAAATGGATGAATAACACTATTAAGCTTGAGCTGCAAAAAAAGAAACAACGATGGAGAGGATTTAAGGAGAAAGGTGACCGGCAGGCACACGAACAGTATAAAGCACAGGCCAGAAGGGTAACGAGTGTGGTAAGAAAAGCAAAAAAGGATTACAAAAGAACATTGCAGGCTAAAGAGAATCCTAAACAGTTTTTTAGATATGTAGCAAGTAAAAGGAAAAATGTACATGGCAGAATGATTTTAAAGAATGCCAATGGTAGGGAGGTAACTAAATCAGTTGATATAGTTGAGTTACTGAGTGAGCACTTTGCAAGAATATATCATCCAGGTGGCGACATTGCAGAAACGAATGTACCAGTAGATTATACGGGAATTGTGGTGAATGAAGTGGAGGTGAGTAGTCTATTGCATAACCTCAATGTCAATACATCTGTGGGATTGGATGGTATACCAGCTCGTGTTGTACGAGAAGCAGCTAAAGAATTGTCAGTACCCTTGACCATTTTGTTTAATTTGAGTCTCGGGTCTGGGTTAGTCCCGAGCGGGTGGAAAGAGGGGAAAATAGTTCCACTGCATAAAGGTGGTTCCAAGACTGCTGTTGTAAATTACCGACCGTTTGGCATATGAGGAATCATTGTCAAGGTCTTAGAGAAATTAGTCAAGAAAAGAATACAGGATTGGATAGATGAAAATGGGATATTATATGGGGGACAACATGGTTTTGTGAAGGGTAGATCATGCCTCACTAACTTGCTCACGTTTTATAACACAGTGACGGCTGAACTGGATATGGGTAATGGGTTTACAGTAATACTACTGGACTTTGCCAAGGCTTTTGATAAGATACCACATAGAACCCTAATCGGTAAACTGGAGCAGATGGGGATAGATATAGGGTTGGTGAGATGGATAGGAGGGTGGTTGAAGTAGAGATACCAGAGAGTGGTTTATTCAGGAGTGGAGTCTAAAAGTCGGCTTGTGACTAGTGGAGTGCCACAGGGCTCTGTTCTTGGACCACTGCTTTTCAATTTGTTCATCAATGATATAGGAAAGGATTTGAGAGGAAGTGTTCATTTGTTTGCTGATGATGCAAAGTTGGGTAGAGCAATTATGAGTGCACAGGATGTCAAAATTTTACAGGATGATTTGGATAGTTTAGAGGACTGGGCTAGGAAAAATGGATGTCAATTTAATGTGCCAAAGTGTGAGGTTACACTTTGGGGTGAAAAGAATAGCAGCAGTATATCACATTGATGGAACCGTACTCCAGGAGATTGATGAAGCCAGGGATTTGGGAGTGTTGGTGGATAGGGAATTGAGGTTTAGGGGGCACATTGCAAAAATGACTAAAACAGCTCACCAAATCACTTGGCTTCTGAAAAATACTTTAACATGCAGAGACAAACAAGTTGTTGTTCCTCTGTATCGAGCCTTGATAAAACTCCATCTGGACTACTGTGCCCAGTTATGGGCACCAGGGTTTCTTTGTGATGGGGAGGAAGTGGAGAGGATCCAGAGACGAGTGACCAAGATGATAGCAGGTCTGTGGAATGAACCTTATGAGAATAGGTTGAAGATTTGTGGGTTGCAGAAATTGGTCAATAGGCGAAGGAGGGGTGATATGATTGAGACATTCAGATTACTGAAGGGTTTCTATAAGATTGATCCAGAAGATATTTTTGAAAATATGACTGGTGGTGGGAGGACTAGGGGCCATGAATGGAAGCTGGGCAAGAGCGTGGTTGACAAGGGTGTTAGAGCTAGGTTTTTTACTTGGAGAGTAGTGAATGAGTGGAATAAGCTTCCATAGTGTGTTGTGGGTGCTACGACCGTGAATGAGTTCAAGGCAAGGTATGATAGATACTGTGTGAATGTCGAATAGTTGTTCTTGACATGATGTTAGGGCCTCCCTCGGTGAGTCTGTCGACTCCTTGGAGTTGCCCGGAACAATAATAATATACTGGAGTGTATAAATTTCCACGTGACTGTGATGGCATACTGTGGACAGACCAGAAGATCTATAGATATCTGATTTGGAGAGCATAAAAAATCCATTAGTTATCATTATTATAGCAAATCTGGAATAGCAGACCATGCTTTGGACACTCCTTCATACAAGATTAGAAGTTATTAATGATTCAGAAAGATTATTTTCTGGTTAGGAGAAAGCATTCTCCTAGCCTGAAGAAGTATGATTGCATTGATTTGCCAAAAGTTTGGGAGACATATCTTAAGATCAACCCCCTACATAGCTGTAATATTTTTTTAAAACATTAGAAGGCACCAAATTAGGACTTTACATCTTTTGTCTGCGATGTTTCACTTGTTGTCACATGTTAATTGTAATATGTAATGTACCCTGAAGATGCTGGTTTGAAATCCAGCAAAATATAAGCCAGTGAATAAATATCTTTTTTATAATTTAATTGATTTTGTGTTGTAATATGATTAAAATAATTTATGAATTACATTATTAATAATTTTCTTTCAAGAGTTTTCTTCCATATTAATCAATTATTTGTCATATCTTTAATATTATCATATCTTATATTTCAGCCTTCCAGGACAATACTAACTACATCATTCCACCTAGATCTTTGTCTCCCTCTGCATCTTTTTTTTTTTATTTCCTAACATGAAGCCCTTGTTTTGCTAATGTTTTTTTCTCCCATTTGGATTAAATGATGACACCACCTTATATTAGTGCTTCTCGCTTAATCCTGATCGATGACTGCATTGAGTTCCTATCTAATATATTCACTATTAATGATTCTTCCACTGATGCTGCCTGTTCGCGCTCCTGATTTTTCTCAAAACTCATATTTGTGATCTCTAGTCTTTGATCAACTGTTTTCCTTCTTTATTCAACTCTCAAATCCACCAGACTGCTTAGTTTAGTGGTGTGGCTTAATTTTGGTCTTATTTCATATAAATGTATTCAATGATTTCTCTCACCATACTAGCTTGCTTATTCTATTATATATGCATATGTTACATATGTATATGAATTTGATGAGTGCTATTCCAGTACATAAGGTGTTTCATCTTTAGACTATGTTAGCAGCAGCTCAAATTGGAGAAGATCAAGTTTGTGCAGAAAGACTCAGGGTATCACGTGAAGAGGATCTCTATCGGCAGGATGTTACTAGACTTGAAAAAGATCTCTCGTAAGTTTGCTTATAGTGCAATTTGCAGAAAAAATTAAATGTTATTTAAGTGTTAAAAGTTTTCACAATAATACTTCATTTTAAATCATGTCTTAATTTATCTAGAGCAGGGTTTCCCAGACTGTATTCCGCAGAACACCAGTGTTCTGTGAAAAATTATCGAAATTAATATGAGCCTTGAATGGTTTTAAATGAAAATTTTAACATGTTTGAAAATCAGTTGCTCCTCATTTTGCATGTGGATTGTGCTATTAAGGCCAGCGTGCGCCGGCCTTGAATCAGCCGGCCATGGTTGTTGACACCCTCTAAGCGCGAGTGAAGTATGGAGTATCTATTCTAGGAAATGTGTGGGCACAAGCAAGGTCAATGCAATGCGCTAAGGCCTGGCCTGGCATGCCTGTAGTGTGTGCTGTCGCATTTTTGCAATGCGATACAACCTGCTTTGGCAATAGTGTGCACTTAGCTTTACATTGAGTACGAGACTGATGATACTCGACTCTAACCAAGGTGTTCCATTAAAATTTCAGAATTTATTAAGTGTTCTATCGTAGGAAAAATTTATGGAATGCTGGTCTAGAGGATTCATAATTTTCCATGAAAAATATATAGGCAAGGTTACAAAGGCATTGACATAGTGGAAATGCAAGCAATGTGTGTGGGGGGGGGGAGAAGGAAGGGAAATTAGAGAGAAAGAGATCCTAAAATTTTGAAAATATGTTTCAAAAAAATCTTATTATATTATTATTATTATTATGATGATATTGATTCAGGCCTCCATGGCGGCCCATCCTAGAAAACAGTATCATACCACTTCTTGAACTCATATCTATACTAATGTCACTACATTTCTTTCTTTTATATATTTGTAAGTTTCAAATTTTCTAGTTTCAAAAGAAAGCAAATTGAGGTTATGATCAAATAATTTCATCATCACACATTTACTCTAAAACATCTTTTCATAATCTAAACATACTCTTGTCTTCAGCAACATGTCATAGACAACTGTTTGAATGATGTACATTGAGAATTAGCATCAGAGTTTTAACTTTTTATAAGTAAATATAATGTAATGAATATACATCTTGTATGTTTGAATGATATATGTTTGCTATGACCATCCAAGGATTAATTGAATTAAGTTTAGATTTCTTAACCTTAAATTAATCTATAACAGCATCCCTTCCTTAACTCAAAGTTAAGAATATTACTAAATGATCCATGTTTTTGAAATAAGATGAACTTAAGAATAAACAGTTTACATTATGTCAGTTTACATAAAATCAATATTTGATTTGTTTAGTATATGCCTGTAATGAATATTATTATTATTATTATGTGGGAGGTTCTCCCCCTTAGAAAACACAGTCTATCATACCACCCCTTGAACTCACTGACCTTTTGTGCTCTCACCACTCTATCAGGCAATGCATTCCACGGTTCAACCCCCCCCCTTTGCTCACAACTTCCTTTTGTAACTTCCAGGGATGGCCTCTTGTCCTCGTTCCTTCCCCCTATTCCACCAAGTGAAAGAATTCACCAGTGTCAACCCTGTAACTATTTCTCAACAGTTTAAAAGTCTCAATCATATCTTTTTGGAGTCATTATTGCCTTGATGTGAACATGTTTAAACTTTTTTTTCATGTGCAAAGTATATGCAAAACTTTTTAATTTATTTTTTTGTAAAGTAAAATCAGGGATGTGAGTTATGTGCGAGGATGAGTTATATTCAAGTAAATACAGTAATCCTGCCCTCTCACAACTACAACATCCCGAAAAGATATGACTTGCACATTATCTCCTTTGAGATAATGTGCAAGTCATATCGTGCCTTTGCACATTATCTCCTTGGATTTCAAGTATTGGGACCAAAAATGGTCCCAATACTTGAAGTCCTCTTATTAAAAAAATAATACAATGTGCACTACAAAGGGGGAAAAAAAAAGTATGCCTCTAGGCCCTTTATTAGATGGTCTAAAAGATAGCATGTACCTCTGCTCCTGCTGAGAAACATAAAACAATTAATATACTGAGTGCCCTACAGAGGGTGTAATTAGGCAACATCTCGGATATTTTTCCAGAAGAAGAAATGATGGATACAAAACACTAAAGTTAAACAAACCTGAGCCCAGTTGGTTCTTTGGAGGGTGACCACCTAGGAACCTTGGGTGATGCTGGCATTAATTTTGAGAGCCTGTGTAGCTCAGTGGAAGTGGCATTTATCCTCCACAGCACTATGTTGCCTGAAGAATGGCCTATGTTCAATTGTAGTCTCCGACTAGAGGAATGTTTTCAAGATAGAATGCCTGAGGAGTGTTTGCCTGGAGGAACAATAGTGTGGCTATGGCTTATAAGTAGAGTGAAAGAGTGAGTGAGATGATTGTGATGATGGACATGAATGACTTGAGAGGCAGTGTGAATCGAGTGACAAGAGATCTTGAGAGACGGAAGATAGTTTATATGTGTTGTCCAGGTATGATAATGAAGAGCTGAGGAGAACAGCATTAATAATGAATAGTATGATAGCCAGAATGTGTCAAATGAGAGGCTTGGAATATATGGATGCTTGGAGGGCATTTGAGACAGAAAGGAACTGTATGTGATAGGCATCTGAAAAGAATGCTGTTCTCTGAATGAATCAGTGTGTCAATGCAGGAAACTAGAATTATCAGGATGGATGGCAGCAATGGTTGCCTCAAGTGAGAATAGGTGCTTGGTAGAAGGGGAAATATACATTCAGTAATGCTGAATCCAGTGGAGTCAGGAGGGATAATCATAAGTATAGAAATAGTGACATTTTTATTCTTTATACTAATGCCAGGAGTATCCAGAATAAAGGAGATGAATTGGTGGCACTGATAGCATCAGCCTATCCAAAGATTATTGGAATCTCTGAGACATGGTTGACGAAAGGTGATATACTAATAGGAATAGAAGTAGCAAGGGTACAGAATTTTTGAAAGGATAGGAAGGGAAAACACAGTGGTGGAGTACTGCTTATGATAAGTGATGACGTATGTCTTGTCTTCTCAGAGTGGAGGGCAATGGCACTAACGGTTTTGAATTTGAAAGTATACAGTATTGAGGTAGAGGCAGGCAAGACAGTGGGTGTTGTTACAAGCCAGGGAGCATAGAGGGTGAGGAGCAGGAGTTTAGGCAGTTGAGCTTGGCAAGTGCAAAAAGAATGATTATTATGGGAGATTTTAACTACAGTGGTATAAAGCGGGAAGAGGAAACTGCATGTAGTAATAAGGGAATAGAATTTCTAGAATTCTTGAGGGATAAATGTCTTGGGCATCAGAAGAGCTGATTATTACTGAGATAGCATCTCTGTCCCCAAGTTAAAGAGAATGACCATGTAGTTTTGACTTGGAAGATGAATAGACAAGCAGGAGTATCAAAGAGAAAGAAATATATGTGGAATTATAAGGCAGTTGATTATGATAGTCTTAGATATCAACTTGGGGCAGTTCTGTTTAGGGAGGAATTGGAAGGGCGAGATATCATTAGTGCTTTGAAAATTGTGAAGGAATATTTATTAGCAGCAAAAGTAAGCTGAATACCATGAGTGAAGAAGAGAACACAATTTGGTGCAAAGTGGATGAAAAACAATATTGGCCAAGAACTGCATGTTAAAACAAGGTTATTATGGAAGAGATATAAGGAGAGGGAGGTGGAGAGTAGATGCATGAATAATATAGGATTCAGGCCAGGAGAGTGACTATTATGGTAAGGAAGGCAAAACTGGAATATAAGAGGAGATTGGTCCTGAGATCCAAAGAAAATTGTAAAGAATGTTTTTTTTAGCTACGTGGCCAGTAGGAGGAGAAATGATTGTGGAAGAAAGAATAACATTGTTGCATAAAAATGGGAATAGACTGACTGATGCAAAGGACATAATGGAGTTTTTCAATGAATACTTTATTGCGGTATTTCATCCTGGGGAAGTAAGTTTTAATACTAGAGGGATAGAGCAGGTTCAAGGTTTAGGAGTGTAAGAGGAGAGTGGGTTTCAAATATTGAGTATTCTGGATTTAATAAAACAGTAGGACTGGATGGAATATCACCACGGGTTTTGGGAGAATGTGCTAAAGAACCAACAGCTCCCTTGACTTGGCTTTTCAGTGAAAGTCTGGCCAAGGGAAAGGTACCCAGGGAGTGGAAGGAGGGTAAGATAATACCATTTCATAAGGGTGGTAGCAGACTGGAAGTGTCAAATTATAGACCAGTTTGCATTTCATCATTAGTTGTTAAGATCTTGGAGAAATTAGTGATGGACCATATACGGTGTTGGGCAGAGGAGTTGAATTTGTTAAAGGGTGGTCTTGCTTTAGAATATGAATGTCTTTTATAATAAAGTGACAAGAGCAGTTGATGAGGGAAAAGCATACTCTGTCATTTTTTATTTTTTATTTTGCAAAAGCAGTTTGTGTGCAAACTGTAAAAGCAGCAAGAGAAATTTTCTCAGAAAGAGCTTTAACAGTGCTACCCAATTGATGGCTGGTAATAATTTCATATTTCTTCTCTAACATAATTGCTTTTCTTTGTTTCTTTTGCTCATTTTCTGGTTTTGCAATGTTGCTTCTTTTTTGACATTGTTGGAAAAGTGAAAGGGTTATAGTTAAAAAGAAAACAAAATAAAAAAAATCAGGTTTAATTGAAGAAAACTACAAATAACACACTCGTGTCGCCAAGGCTCGTGAGTGACTGAGGCTCGTTCTAACTGATCATTACGTCATTACATACTACGTAATTCCCTGTACATGCCCCTAATCACCTTCGCCACACACAATTAAAATAAAAAAAAATTCCAATCCAAAAATTCATAAAGATAAAAATTTGTAAAGCGTGAAGAACTTCCTGTAGTTCTGAGGATTGTGGCACTGGTGATAATGCACTTGACCATTGAAGATTTCAAATTGACAACCGGACATTGCATGAACATTTAGCACAGCCAAAAAAAGAGGAAGAAATCATTGAGGAATATAAAAAAACATTTATAGGTCCATTGCAAGGACTAAAATCAATGGGAAAAATCTTGCAAAAACTATTTTGATGTAAAAGTAAATGAATTAAAGCATACCAAAACTGAAATCAAATCATATCTATTTTAATGCTAAACATGAATACTTTTATTATACAGATGGTTGAGGAAAGAATAATGTAGTATACCATTCTTTCATTACCGAATACAATTTATTTATTTATTTGTATGGAGTTTCCTCCCTTTTTCTCCCCTGTCCCTATTGGGATGAGTTGAGCCCCCTCATGGGAGGTTAAGTATTTATGGCTGTAGATCCATGTGTGTTCATGGGGCCAGTTTGCCTGCTTGCGGGATGAAAAATGCCAGATAAACTGGTGGTAAAAACCTTACTGCCCGTGCCTAAGAACGGCTAACTTGGCTATGGCTGAGGAAGATCCTCAAATTCCTCACGTCTTCGATGGGAATCGAACCTGGGACACTCCTTTCCCAGTCATATGGTTGCGAATCGCACAGCCACTAGGCTAACCGCACGGACTGAATAAATACAATAAAAATGCATGAAAAATGCATTTTTATTTATTCAGATGTTTATATAATAATAATTTCCCAAAATTATCATATAAAATATCCTAATTTTTTTTTAGGTTCCATAATATCTTTGATGTTTACTTCACAGTCTCTTGTATAATGTAAAATAGAAATTTCAGTATAATATATATATATGTTACATTGTGTGTGTGTGTGTGTAAATATAATATATATATATATATATATATATATATATATAAAGATTTCTTTCTTTAACATCTTTGGAATCAGAGAGCTTGAAAGTCAAGTGGAGGAGCTTCGAAGCAATGTTATCAATCGAAGATGTCGAGTTAATATGAGTGATGTTGAAGGCATGGCATTGGTTCTAAGCAGAGCAAGCAAGACAGTAGCAGATCTCAAAGGTATATTCATTTTATGTGGTATAATTGGAGGGATGGCTTTTGTATTTGTTTTTATATATTGCCTGTTTTTGAAGTCAAGGTGCATATTTTCTAGTCAGCACTAATCTTTGTAGACTTTTATGTGTTGTGTTGTGCAAGCATGTCTTAAATGCTTGCAAAAAAAAAAACAAAAAAAAAACCTTCTTTATATTAAAAAAAAAAAAAAATTAAAACTCTCTTTCATTTCCTTAAATCAACAATATACAAGCATATGTTTGTGCTATGCTTTATGGTGTTCATAAGTTTATAATATGTTCCTATCCTAGACAACACAGCTTATCCCATCATCTAACCACCTTCCACATAGAAAGCACTGCCATAGTGCATTTGGAAAAATGATAATGTAATGCAACCTTCAATTAAAAAAGACCAGAGTCTGAATTCAACCCTTGTCTTGATAAAAGAAATCTTTGTGTGTTTTCATTTGAAGGTGAGTTAGCCATTTTCATTCCATTTTTCATCCTGCATAGGCAAATTGGCTAGAGAACACATTCACTTAACAGTCATCAGAAATAGTATCAGTGGAATGTAGATGACATAATGTTTATATTGTTGATTACTTTGTGTATTGTATTAGTGAGCAGTAGATGGCATAGCGTGTAGATGGAAAATTAAATAGTATAGATGAAAAATTCTGTGGTGTAGTGACCTCCTGCAATTAATGGCAACTCATTTACAGATGGAATTGTTTCTTTTTATTTTATATTATTTTTCTTATTTTATATTTTTATTTTACATTTTATTTTTATATTTAATATAGATATAGAAATGAAACACAGGGATTAAAAGAATGAAATTCATCGCTCTAGGAACAGAGAAATATTGGAAGCATGAAACTAATGTTAATTTCATTCCTCTATGTTTGTTTTTCTCCATTAAATCTAGAATACCAGCTTATGTTATGCTTTAGAATGTTATAAGTTCATTGTATGCAACCTGTTATTATTGTTCAAGATCTCCATGGAGTCATAAAGCTCAGCATGGGACATTATCCTCTCAGATAATGCATTCGAAAGTCTCGCTTCCCTCCATGCAGAAATCGATCCTCTTTCTCACCACTTCCTTTCATAACTACCAGAGACAGTCCTTGGTCCTCATTCCTTTCCTTTGTTTTACCACATGAAAAATCTTCCCAATATCAATTTGGGAAGCACTTCTCAACAGCTTAAATGTCTCAATCATTTCACCTCTTTGTTAACTATCTATCAAACTCTGCGATGTGAATGACTTCAATCCTTTCTCATAAACTAACAACGTATAATCCTGTCATCATTTTTGTTATCTGTCTCTATACTTGTCCAAGGTTACCTCATCCTCTTCAAATCCTGTAGATCTGAGCATAATAATCCAGATATTGACTATCACTCCAAGATCCCTTGTCTCCTTCTCCATATTCCACAAATAGTATATGCTTCCTTTAATCAGTGGATCCTAAATTTCAAGACTACATTTCATTTAATGAACCTGTATCCCTAGTCATTCACCCACATTTCCAGCTTATTCAAATTCTCCTGAAGAGCAATAACATAGGCACTAATAGCTCTCCCTCAGCTTCATATTATCTGCAAATGTTTGAATACCACTCTGAAATCTACCGATATTGTCAGTGGATTTCAGAGAGATGCAAGGTTGAGTAGTAGAGGACTCAGTAATGAGCCACACTCAATCCTTCTTGTAACCTCCCTCCTCCTCCTCCCTGATTTAGGATCCTCCTTATATTCTTTGGAGACTTTTTCACAGATAAGATACATTTATAAAAGATAGATGTTAGATGTTTTAATGATACTTGTGACATAAAGACTGAATAATATATGCACGCAAACACAAGAAAGATATTTAATTAACCAAATATTTCGGTCTGGAAATAGCAGACGATCTTCAGTGGCACTACAAGAGCAGTTTTAAAAAAAATACAGGGTGGAATACTAACAATAGATCATTTAAAAATAGAACAAGCTGCGTGATGTTATATCACTAAGTATTAAAGGAAATATTTTTAAGTAGAGACATGATTGAAATAAAGATATTAATTAATTATATTAAATAACATAAAATTAATATGAATTAATGAGTTATCCTGATTAGACTTTCCCAGATTTTTGATATAGATATACAGTCATTCCGATTCAGGTTAGGACGATGGAGTAAGGCCTCTACACTTTCTTTGAATAAACATTCAAATTTATAACGGGATCTATTAAAAGGTGAGTTTTTGACCAAAGCATGTTGTAGTTAGTTTCAATCCCGTGCTGAGCCAATCCAGATTTTTCAGGTTTGTTGTGATGAATGGAGGATTGATGTTCTTGGATTCTTTTTTCAAGAGAACATCCAGTTTGTCCAAAATAGGAGAGATCACAGTTGCAGGGAATTTGATAAACTCCAGGAAGAGATATAGTTGAGCATTTGTCTTTAGGAGAAGGAAAATGTGAAGATAATTTGTTAATAGGTGAATATGTAGCTGCTATTCTAAGCATGTCTCTGCTTAAAAATATTCCCTTTAATACTTAGTGATATAACATCACGCAGCTTGTTCTATTTTTAAATGATCTATTGTTAGTATTCCACCTTGTATTTTTTTAAAACTGTTCTTGTAGTGCCACTGAAGATGGTCTGCTATTTCCAGACCGAAATATTTGCTTAATTAAATATCTTTCTTCTGTTTATGTGCATATATTATTCAAGATAGATGTTAATTAAAGAATAATCAGTGGAAATGTCAGTTCTCTAGCACATTTTTTGATGGTGAAATTCCAAACAGTCCCAGTTCCTTATTGGCTTCCAGAATACTTACTATATGAAATATATTCTCCTCATGCTTTTCTAACTATTCCCATCCCTCTAAGAATAAAACCTGCTTTTTGGGGACAGAATACCTCACTAAAATAGTGGATGAGAATGTGCATCCAGGAGGAAGAAGGAATGGGGTGATCAGTGCTTCGCATATGAGAAGTAAACACAAAAGGGATTTATTGCTGTTTTTAGGAAGGAATGATTTGGTTCAACATCAGGAGAATGTGAGGATGGACATCAGGAGATTGAGTAAAGAGAATGACAACAGTGTTGTAAGAAGGGTAGTTGATGTGTTTGCTCAGATATGACAATGATGAGTCGAGATGGTAAACAAAAATCAAGAATTGCTAGTAGAGCTGTGTGAGCTGAAAGGAATGTAGTTTGCTGATGTTTATGCAATGCATTCGCACATCAATGTCGAATGAAATTGTATAAAATAGATGGATTCCATTTAAATGAATTTAGTGTGAATCATCTGGAGAGACTCTTTCTAGAAGGAAATATAATGGACAGGGCTTGACAAATATACTTGACACTCACATTAGCAAAATAGAATCTTTTTTATTTAACTAAAAAAAAAAAAAATCTTTTTTTTTTGTTTTAGTTTTTTAAATTTAAGAAAATGCAGAAATATGTGTAATATAAAGCACCATTCTGGAAACAGAAATGAATGTAGCATGTTATATTTTCCCAAAACTCAGTGTTGTTTTTTAACTGTTCTTCCTATTCATATTATTTATTGACGTTCTTCATGTTGGAATGGTTCTCACATAAAGGAAATGTTCTCCGAACAACAGTACAGCCCCACTAATCTCTTTGCAGAAATTCTGTTGACTTTATTGGCATATATATATTGGGCACCTGTATAGCTCATTCAAAGTGGTGTGTTCCATTCATGGCACTAGATCAGCCAAAGAAAGAGCATCATAGTTCAATTCTAATCTCTGACTAGAAGAATTTTTGAGACCACTAGCCTCGTCTTCAGATGCTACTATATATAACTATATATATAACTATAACTATATAACTATATATTTGTTATATATATATATAACAAATATATATATATATATATATATATATATTTGGTGGTATTTTGTTTATTTTGACTGTGTAGTTAAGTTATGTTGTTTTAGTCATCTATTATTAAGTGATATTCTTTTCAGAATCGCTTTTCATTATGGCACCAATACACACAAGTAAAATGGCAATCAAGACATCAATGTTGGCCAGTATCAGCATGTGGAATTTAGTTCAGTGTATTATGAGTTTGATGTATTCATTGCCCAAAAGTAAATTGTTTGTGGTATGAGAGCGAGAACAGAGAAAATATTTGTCGGAAATGTTTTGTAAATGAAACCTAAAGAGTAGTGAAGATGTTGTGGCCTTGCAAGAAGACTTGAATAAATTGAGTGATTGGGCAAGCAAATGGGGATGTGAATTCAGTGTTGCAAAATGTAAGGTTTTATAATTTGGAAAACAAAGATGGGATGCAGAATTTATGCTTGTTGGAAGTAGAGGAAATAAGAGATCTGGGGATGATAGTGGATAAGGATCTAAAATTTAGGGGACACATCGCCAAAATTGTGAAGACAACACAAAGACTTCTGGGAATGATGCGGAGGACACTGACGTGTAGAAGTAGGGAGATTCTTGTTCCATTGTATAAGGCTCTGATTAGGCCACACATGGACTATTGTGCCCAGATTTGGTCACCAGGTTTTCAGAAGGATGAAGAGATGTTGGAAAGGGTCCAAAGGCGACTGACTAAGGTAGTTTCTTACCTCTGGAATGTTGAGTATGAGGAAAATATTGAGTATGAGAAGATGTAATTTGCAGAGTCTGGTGGAGAGAAGGAAGAGGGGAGATATGATAGAGACCTACAAGTTGGTAAGGGGTTGTTATAAGATCAATGGTGGAGAAGTTCTACAGAGAATAGTGGGAGATCAGGGGAGAACCAGAGGTCATCCCTGAAAACTGTATAAAGAGGGTGTGAGTAGGGGAGTGAGAGGCAGGTTTTTTTTCGTGCAGAGTTATGAATGATGCCTTGCCTGAGAGTGTGGTGTCTGCAAGGAGTTTGAGTGTGTTTAAGACATGGTATGATGAGATGTGTGTGTGTGATAAAAGGACCTCCCAGATGAGTCTTTGACTCCATGAGGTCTTGTTTAATAATTATAATAATAATATAAGGAATACGAGTCACAAAATAATGAAATGACTGATAATAAGGATATAAGACAGTCAAGGTGTTGTCAAGTCGATTGTCAAGGTGTTGTGGATAATGCAGTAGTGATGAGACCTCTAAATGTAGGCACTTAGTGATTATGGATTGAAGATCAGCATTCGCAAATCAAACCCATTGCCTTTAGGCAATAATTCTAGTTAGTAACCCTTCCTATAATGCATAGCATTATACGTGTCTGTAAGGATATGTGCTTTGCATTATGGCATACTAAGGCAAGTGGTGTGAAGTCATTAGCCTTTATATACGAGTTGCACTGTCCTGAAAATACTTCACGTGCAAACTTTCCTTGCTTACACTTGGATAAAGGATTAAACCAAGAATATAATTTCTTGGCATTGTTAATTTATATTATAACCAAGTGAAAAATCTTCCAACAGAAACACCATTAATTGTAATTTTTTTTTTTTTTTCGAATTTTAAATCTCAGTTGTTGAAAGCTTATTTTTCACTTGGTTAGAGTATAATAAAATTAGTTTAATCCTTTATCCAAGTGTGAGCAAACAAAGTTTGCTCCTGAAAGTATCTTCAAGACTGGGGTAAGGTGGTACAACACCAGGGCAACTCGTTGCAAAGGTGGAGCAAGCTACCAACACTCCTATCTCAGTATCTCCTATAATGCAAAACACATCTCCTTGCAGATATGTCTAATGTCCCTTAATGCATAACATTAGACATATCCGCAAGGAGATGTGTTTTGCATTATAGGAGATACTGAGATAGGAGTGTTGGTAGCTTGCTCCACCTTTGCAATGAGTTTCCCTGGTGTTGTACCACCTTACCCCAGTCCTGAAGATACTTTCAGGCACAAACTTTGTTTGCTCACACTTGGATAAAGGATTAAACTAATTTTATTTTAAATCTCAGTTATTCTAATATTAATTAAAAGAGATTAAAGATTTAATAAATTATTATTATTTTCAAACCTTCATGGAGTCAAAGACTCATCATGGGAGGCTCCTCTGTCACACACACACACAGCTCATCATGCCATTTCTTAAATACATTCACATTCTCTGCAGTCACCACTCTCAGGCAATGCATACCAATTATTTATTACTCTTCATAAAAAAGCATGCTTGGTCTCCTCTCCCCGCCTTCCAACCATTGTATGAAAAACACTCTTCAACAATAATCTGATAAAAACTCCTTACTCTGCAAATTTCATTTTCTCAACCTTTCTTCATAATTAACATTTCAGAGACCAGAAAAAATTACCATAGTCAGTCAAGTCACCTCTGAACGCTTTCCATTATCTCTTCATCCTGTTGAAAACCAGGTGTACAAATCTGTGCTCGGTAATTAATATGTGGCGTAATCAAGTCCTTATAGAATGGAATTATAATGCCCTCACTTTTAAAAATCAGTGTCCTTCACATCATTTGCCAGAATTTGTTGTGCTGTTTTAACTATCTTAGCAACATATCCTCTAAATTTTAAGTCCCTATCCACCATCACCCCCACATATATCTTATTTCCTCCACCTACTCCAGTATATCCTCACCAATTGTTATACTCTTCATTTCATCTTTGTTTTCTGAATTTTAAAACCTAAAAATAATAAACAGTCTCTTATCATCTCTTCTCTACATTTCTTCATGGACCAAGCATTGTTAAGCAGTTAAATTAAGCTGGACATCTTTATATTGACATCACCTTATATTTGCAAAGGGTCGAGAGGCGACTGACTAAGATAGTTTCTGATCTCTGGAATGTCGAATATGAGTAAAGGTTGAGAAGATGCCATTTACAAAGTCTAGTGGATAGGAGAAAGAGGAGTGATATGGTAGAGATCTACATGTTAGTAAGGGGTTATTATAGGATCAGTGTTGGAGAGGTTTTACAGAAAATGGTGGGAGATCAAGGGAGAACCAGATGTCATCCTTGGAAGCTGTATAAAGAGGGTGTAAGCAGGAGAGTGAGAAGCAAGTTTTTTGCATGCAGAGTTGTGAATGAATGAGAGTGTGGTGTCTGCAGAGTATTTGAGCGTGTTTAAGGTGCAGTATGATGAGCTTTGTGTATGACAAAAGGACCTCCTAGATGAGTCTTTGACTCCATGGGGTCTTGAGATGATAATAATTTATTTCAAAAAAAAAAAAAAATGCAACCTGTCATTTAACTTTTTTTTAAAATCCTTGGTCTGCAACTATAATCACAAATAGTTTATTGTAGTTGCCAAAATATATGTTTATAGATGTTTAGTTCAGTTTCTCAAGACTTTCAGACTCTCCTTCAAAAAATAAAATAAATATAAAGCTTTGACAACTTTACAAACTATACACTCTCTGTTATTATTCTCTCTCTCACTAATGCCTTTCTTAGCATCTTTGCTAATGCAATATATAAACTTCATATCTAAAAGATCAGATTGCAACTTCTTGTGAATTCCATAAAAATATGAAAAATATTTTTATTATTATATTATAAAAAATATAAAATTTATCCTGTATGAGATGATATTAAAATTTATAAAACATAGTATTTCATAGTCATAATGTTTTATATAAATCTTTTACATTAGTACTTTTAAGTTTATTTTTTTTTTTTTTTAGATTTATCATATAAGCACTGCACTGGTGCTGGGAAAAGTGAAGAAATCTAAACATTGTTGTAAACAGTTTTAAATCTCTGTGCATCAGCGTCATCTTACTTTTTTTTTATCTCTTCTCTTTAGCACGTTTCCCAAACCTTCAGGAAAGTTTAAAATCAGTGATGGCTGCTGAAATGGAAGTTGTAGTTAGAGAAGAAAAGTAAGTTATAATTTTTAGAAATATATATATAACTTTTATCTACAATTTGCAAAAGTTATGTAATTATCTATAAATTATATTAGTCAAAAAAAAAAAAAAAAAAAAAAAAGATACTCTCATTTTCAAACTTATTTTACCCAGGTGTGAACATCAAAAGTTTGTATATGAAATCTTTACAACCAGACAACTGTCTGGTCTGGCTTTGACACTTTTTTTTTGCAGAAACCTTCCACCAAGATTCCAAAAACTATATATATAAGAGTTCAGTAGAACCCTTAAAAAAAAAAAAAAAAAAAAAAATCTCTCATTCTCCAGATTATGCCAGGATCTCTTTGGTTCTAGTACCAGGCAGTCCTTTATCAGGGTTTGCTCAGCTGCTGAGTAGAGCTGCAGCACACTGTTGTCTGGTAGAACCAAAGCTAATAATTTGAAATGATACAGGTTTAGAGTATTCTTTTACATCATTCATACTTTTGACTCCCATACCTTTTTCAGGTAAGTTATTATTATTCAGGCCTCCATGGAGTCAAAAGACTCATCGTGGGAGGCCCTTCCTAAGAACATAAAGTCTGTCAAGACTCATCGAGGGGGAGGCCCCCCCTAAGAAACACAAAGTCTGTCATACCACTCCCTTAAACTCATTGATCATTCTCGCTCTCACCACTCCATCAGGCAATGCATTCCACAGTTCAACCACCCTCCATGCAAGGAAACCACTCCTCACCCTCTTGCTTACAGTTTCCTTTCGTAACTTCCAGGGATGACTTCTTGTCATCACTCCTTCCTGCTGTTCAACCAAACGAAAGAACTCCCCAGTGTCAATCCTGCAACCACCTCTCAACAGTTTAAAAGTCTCAATCATATCACCTCTCCTTCTTCTATCCACCAAACTCTGCAGTCCACATTCCCTCAGCCAATCCTCATAACCAAAATTGTACAGTTCTGAAACTATCTTTGTCATCTGTCTTTGTACCCTTTTCACAGTTAATTTATCCCCTTTCAAATCCTGGGGACCAAATATGAGAACAATAGTCCAGATGTGGTCTGATCAGAGACATACAATGGAATGATAACCCTTTTATCTCTGCAGGTCAGTGTCCTTCTCATAATTGCAGCAATCCTCTGTGTTTCCTTCACCACCTTTGCAATATGTCCCCTAAATTTCAGGTTTCTATCAATCATCAACTCCAGATCTCTTGTTTCCCCTACTTCCTCCAGTATAACTCCTCCCATAGAGAATGCAGCATCCCATCGATGTTTCCCAAACCTCAAGACCTTATATTTTGCTGCATTAAACTGACACTCCCATTCATTTGCCCATCTATCTAGCTTATTCAAATCCTCTTGCAGGGCTACCACATCTACACTATTACTAATAATCCTTCCCAGCTTTGCATCATCTGCAAACAACTGAATATCCCCTTGCAATCCACTGGCAATGTCATTGATATAAAGGTTAAACAATATAGAATAGTTATCTTAGAATAGATATCTAAGATATCTTAGAATAGTTCCTGCTGGCCACTGTCTAAAGGCAAAATTTACCAAAAGTTTTGTTTTGCTGCTGCATATACTAAGATTATTTTAGTATTGGATTTTGCCTGTCATTGCTAAGTAGAGCTAAGGTTCAAGAGATCTCTCTTGAAGAACTAATGCTAAGCATCCTGAAATGATTCAGATTTACAGTGATCTTTTTTGATCATTCATGGCCCAAGGAAGCTTCTCTATCTTTTTAAAAAAAAAATAAAGTCAAAACCTATATGGTAGTGACTCCTCTTATGATTTATGGTATTACACACAGAGAAATGGAAATGTGTTATGCATTACGGGATAATAGGGCAATTTGAGGTAAAATCAATTGCCATTATATACCAATAGTTCATTATGCTTTGTTATGCATAAACTTTTGCTTACTTACACTTGGTAAAATAAGGATGAAAATGAATGTCTGGTTCAGTGTAACTTATTATTATTATTATATTTTTTTATAGGCCAGGCAGACCAAGACTAATGTTAGGAAGATTCTTCTAAAATTATTCTTCCATTATTCATGCAATATCTATTAACTTCTCCTTTACAATTCGCTCAGAATTGCCTCTCGCAATACATTTCACCAGTTCTTCACTCTCCAAGCAAAATGTACTCCTAACATCCCACACTATTTACACAATTTCCGGAATTGACCCCTTGTTCTCCTCCTTCCTGCAGTGTATTGAAAAAAATTCTTTGTCAGTCCTGTAAAATAACTTTAATAACTTGTATGTTTCTGTCATATCTCTCTTTTCTGCCTATCCCACAGACCTTCAGTCTCTCTCTCACTAGAGCATTCTGTAGACGCATCACAATCTTGAACACTTGTCTCTGAATTATCGCTACAACTTTTTTATCACCAAGGGATCCAGTTGCTAGATCTATGCATAGTAGTCCAGATCTCTTATTAAAGTATTATAAAGGTCAATAATAATAATGCTATCCTGCTTAGTGTCCTCTTCCACATCCTAGTAATGTGATGAGCTCTTTTGCCCTCCTTTGCAAATATGCCCTCTAGACTTTAAAAAAATAAAAGATACTCTCGTTTTCAAATAAGTTGGAAAATGAGATGTCATTACTTATCAAACTTATTTGAAAACGATAAGTCATAAAGATGATGTTGGACATCCTGTCCAACATCATCTTTATGTCCCTAGCCTTATCAGTTTTCTGTAATAGAGTTCCATTAGTGTAGTAAATATTTGTGATCCTTCTTTCTAAAGTTCATGATCTTACTTTGCTGCATTAAACTGATAGCTGTTATCATTTTGATAAGAGATTTCACTAGCCTGACAGCTGCTTTGAACTGTTGGTTCTCCTCAGAAAGGGAAAAAAACCTTAAGAGACCAAAAACTCTCATTCAGTACTAAGGAACTTGAAATGTCGGAGAGGTGTATTTTTCATAAGCAAACTCTTGGTCAGTGCATAAAAGTATTTACTAAAATAAATAGCCAAAAGGCTTCAATTCAGTGATGCAAAATTATATAAGTAAAGTGAATATTAGATCCAGCATTATTTCAAAGCTGAATGTAGAAACTATGAAATTTTCATAAAAATAAGTTGACCAGAGAGCTTATGGGATACTCATCAGCATTCATGAGTTGCCTTAGCGTGGACTAATTAGAAAACATAAATGCTGCCCAAGCATCTATATATTCGCTTTCGATTAGTCCATTTTCTCAGTCGGTGCATGAAGTATTACTAAAATAAAGAACCAAAAGGCTTCAGTTCGGCGATACTGGATTCTGATATTTTTGATATCTGTCCAGCAGCCACCCTTATATCCACATAACTAATGTTGTATCCATTTATTATTTGTTTTAATTTGCATTGCAGAGCTCCATGTGGTTTTTGGTCAAAAAACCTCCTGAGATACTGATTGGGCTATAATTTACTGCTGCAGTCTTAGAGCCTCCCTTATGAGGAATTACTGTATTTTCCGGCGTATAAGATACATCCCCTTTATTGTATTTATTTTTTAGGAAAAAAACTTTATCACTGAATATTATCATGAATTTACAGTATTTCAAATATAAAGTAATAAGTAGGTCTACTTTCAACAAATACCTAATACATAATCACACGTAGCTTGTATGCAATGTGTAGCAATGCTGATGTTTTTCAGTCATAATTTGCCAAGAAATTTAGAGAAAATTTAACAGCAGAAATTTATCGCTGTTCAAAACAACTGCAACAACAATTGGAAAGTTTAAATGAACAGGAACACAGCTGTGATCGTCGATGACAGCACATGCACATCCACTGAACTCAATGTAACTGGAATGCTCTCACACACCATAAGGAAGCAAGAAAGGAATTGCGTAACTCAGAACAGAGAAAATTTCCAGAAATGAAAGTAATAAAAAAAAACTAGGTATCGGCGTATAAGACCACCCTGTTTTTAGACCTATTTTCAAAGGAAAAAAGCACATCTTATACGCTGGCAAATACGATATTTTACCTTCTTTCTACTCTACCAGAGTTGATACTTAAATTAATCAGTCTAGTCAGAAGTATTGAAAGTTCGATTGCACATTCTCACAAAACATGAGCTGATATCTCATCTAATTAAACAGCTGTATTTACTCGTACATTGAGATTCTGCAATATCCTAAGAACCTTTAGTTTATCCACCCTTGTTCCCACATAAGTCCCTGTCACATATGTCACAGCATTAACCTCATTTGTACGATATATCTTAGCAAAGTGGTCACTCAGTAACCCAATCATTTTATCTACTTCTGTCACCTCCTGACCATCAGTACTCATTAAGGTTATTCTTCCATAGTCATTCTTCATCATACTTACCACTTAGCAAAAGAACTCTTTGGGATTTCCTTTGGCCTATTTAGCTAGTTTCTTCTCATAATCTGATTTTGCCTTCCTTACCATGCTGGTCACCATTTTAGCATGATCCTTGTACTGTTCATATGAGTCGCCTTTCTCCTCATATACCGCTCTACAGAATTTTATTTTTCTGAAGCTCATGTTTATTGATATTATTTCTCTATCTAACTACTACCCAGTTATCCCTCCTTGCCTTAGTTATACAATTTGATATAGTTTCCCCTAGATGTCCCTTAACTAACTCCCAAGGACTACTAACATCCTTCCTTTGCAGGGTTTTATGCCATGACACTGCTTCAAGCTTCTTCCTAAGCTTTTCATAATCACCTGTCTTGTAGTTCCACATATACTCCTTCTTGATGGATATTCCTCATTTTTTACAATCTCCCAAGTCAAGACTACATGGTCACTTTCCCCATTCAGAGGCAATGTGGCCACTTTAGTTATGAATAGTTCTTCTGATCCTATGACCAGGTCCCATATTCTTGCATCTTGCAAATTATCTGTCATTAGATGTATAAATTCCATTTCCTTCCTGCCATGTGATCTCTCTCTCGCTTCCTTCCAATTTATATCTCCATAATTGAAGTCATCCATAATAATCACTTGACCTGCACTCATTATACTAATTAATTGATGCATGTCTTTCAACTCATTCCCTGAACCCCCTGGCCTCATCCAACCATATATTTTGTCTTATTGGCCTTAATCACACCAGACTGCTTCAATTGAATGACCACCCTCCTACCTTTTGGCTGCAATTCATCTACTATCATTGGCAATACCTCTTCCCCCATCCTATCTTCTCTGTCTTCCCTGAAAATACTAAACCCTTCATATTCTATCCCTGGAATAACATCATCTGCTGTTAGCTACATCTCACTAATGCCCATAATAACTTTTTGCAAGGTTGCACTAATCAATACCAAAAACTCTTTCCAATACTTCTGGCATTAGTATATAGAGACTGCAGCATCTCTTTAGGTCCCCAACCAGCTTTACTTCCTAAATTGACTACCCTATTCAATATTTTTTTGCTTGAGAGACTACATTCCACATGTGTTGGTCATCCTCATACTTGCTTGCCTCATGGATGCATTCACACACATTCACCTGCATCCAGCTGCTTAAGTTTCCTGAATTTGCACTTCAGCTGCTCAGTGAACAAAGCTCTCTCTCTAGACACCTAACATCAAAACCATTTAGATGCAGTCTATCAACTTTATACAAATCCATAAAACACAGACCATAGGTCTACAAAGTCTACAACTTTATACAAATCCATCAAACACAGCCCATAGGTCTACAAAGTCTACAACTTTATACAAATCCAACTTTATACAAATATCAACTTTATACAAATCCATCAAACACAGACCATAGGTCTACAAAGTCTACATCATTCCTTCTGCACAAAATATCAACTCCAGATCTCTTGTCTCCCCTACTTCCTCCAGTATAACTCCTCCAGTAATGTATGCAGTGTCCCATCGATGTTTCCCAAACCTCAAGACCTTACATTTTGCTGCATTAAACTGATACCCCCTATTCATTTGCCCATCTATCTAGCTTATTCAAATCCTCTTGCAGGGCTGCCGCATCTGCACTATTACTAATAATCCTTCCCAGCTTCGCATCATCTTCAAACAACTGAATATCCCCTTGTAATCCACTGACAATGTCATTGATTGGCAGATACTAGATAGTGGTATAAGGATGAGCAAAATCCAGGAGAAAGCAGGTAACTTGCAGTGCACCACATGGCTCTGTGCTTGGACCACTGCTGTATATTTTGTATATAAATGAGATGGGAAATGATTTGAAATGAATCAGTTGTTTGCTGATGATGCAAAAATTGGGTGGTGTAATAACTAATCAAGGCAATGAACAGAGAGCTAGTAGATGATTTAAAAAAGCTGAGCATATGTGCAAAAGATAATGGATACCAGTTTAATTTGGAATAAAGTAAAGTTATGCATTTTGGGATGAGAAGATAACAAGTTGTGTACTACATTGATGGAACTATAATCTATGAAATTGATGAAGCTTGGGATTTGGAGATGTTGGTAGATAAGGAATGGAAGTTTAGATGGCATAATTACAAGAATGCCCAAGTTACATATTAGGATTACTTGGTTATTGAAGATCATACTAACGAATGAAGATATTTGGGGCTTGAACATTGCATCTCAATGTTCAAGCCCCAACTATTAATTGATAACAATCAATGGGAATTTTGGACCATTCTTCCTGTTGTAAGCATGCAATGAGGTCCTGTCTGTGAGGCAGACATCCCTTGATCCACCCGATGCTCCAGCTCATTCCACAGATGTTCAGTAGTGTTGAGATCAGGACTCTGTGGAGGCCAGTCAAGTATGTTGGAATTCATGTCTGCCAACTACGCAATTACAGCAGCAGCCTTATGACACAGCACATTGTCTTCCTGAAAGAGACAATGGTGAATTCTGTAGAAACGCCACAAAATAGGAAGCATTGTATTGTTCAGAATATTCAGATATTCTCAGAGTTCAATGTTTCTGATACCACAAACATAAGTCCAAGGCCAAATCAGGAAAAACAAGACCATATCATCATACTGCCACCTCTGAATTTCATACTTGGGGTTGCAAACTCCAGCAAGAGATGTTCACTGATCATCTGCCACACCCACACCCATCCATCTGCTCGGTAGTGTATGTAGCATGATTCATCACTCCATAACATAACTTTCGAAGCTTCCATATTCCACTGTACATGCATATTTGCACCACTGAAGATGCTGCTGCTGCATGTTGGTTCGAGTAATGTGGGGCTTGCATATTGCAGTCCTACCATGGAAACCTGTGTTGTGAGCCTCAGTGTGTTTATGTGCAGATTCATGTTCCAGTCGATGCCCAGAACACTGCATTTAACATGTCAGCCGACAAATTGCATATTATCCTTGGTAGCACCCTGTAGTCACATTCAGTGAGTGTGGTAGTTCATCCATTGTGGGTATGCAGTTGACTCCCTGCGCTTCATGTTTGATACATGTTGTGATACACTTTGGCAGAGGTTTTGACCCTTTCGGATACCCCCCCCCAAAAAAAAAAACCATCAATCATTCAGGATGGTGACTTCTCTGAATCCTGGGGGGGGGGGGGGGCTATGACGTGTTGTGCAACCATCTGGAGCACATATCTGATCAATTTGGTGGTTAAATGACACCTTAATGGTGAAAATCTTCTCATCTGCATAAAGGATATCATGGTGTCTGTTGTTCATGTACTGCAGGAGAAGTACCTTTTGATTTTATCACCCTCTGCCACATAAGTCACGGTGACAGGAAGTGTCCAGTAGAAGAATTGGCTCTCATCCCCAGGTTACCAATTAGTACACATGACATTATTCTCTGCAAAATGCTCACCTCTCAAGACATCACTTTCTGCATTCTCACAGGATTATGGTGGAGGCATGCCCTCACAGCCCTTAGAGGCTGTTGTTTCCAATACACAAACATACTACTGATTCTGAATGTTTTTAGCATGTTGAAAATAACAGGTGGCTGAATTCCAACCTTCTGAAGTGCTATTACAGCTACATGCTTCTCATAATCTCCCCTCTGCATGTTAACCTGTATAGCTAGACAACTTCTCTCTCTCTTTCTCTCTCATTCTCTACTGATAATCATGCAAATGTTGGCTGTGCACAGTGTCACTAATGGGACTGGGCTCACACAACTCTGTGGGAGGAGAAGAACCAAAAGCCATCCCTGGATATTGTGTAAGAGTGAAGAGGAGTGTGAAGAGTAGATTTTTTGCATAGAGAAGTGTTGGTGAATGGAATGTGTTACCAGAATATTTGTTACTGCATGGGGTGTTAAGTATTTTAAGATTCAATATGATAAATATGTCCATTGAATGAACCTCCCAGAATCAGTCTGCTGATTCAAGGAGGATGTAATGATGCTAATGATAACATACAACTGAACAAGAAAAAAATTAACAGTGCCTCGCAAAAGTTTAATAAGCTAACATATGGTCAATTCCTCGAGTTAAAACTAAGAAAGATTTTAGAAGTACCATTTCTACTATTTCCTATAAGGAGATAAATGTAGACCATCAGATCTCTTCAAATTAGGAAGATGTAATAATACTTCACAGCTTTCTTTATAAAGCTATTTCATAAGGAATCTACTCTTTGCAATAAATTTGTGTTTTTCCAGAAAACCCTGTGCTTAGTGACTGCTCAGGTTCACAAAACTGGATGTTTTATGTTCCTCGTGATGAACAGAGGCAGATCTTCTTGGTTATCCAAAATATGATAGGCCATAAGAGCAAGAAATCTTTTAGTTGTCTGGAAAGTTTAATGGAATCAACCTGTCTTTAGGTGAAGACAGAAAAGTAGAAATTTTGCAGATGGCACAAAATGCTTTGTGAATGTTAAGTACCTCCATAGCTGGAAAAAGGCATGAGTTTCATTCTTGTTGTGATGAGAGGCTTTCAATGTTTTTTTTTTTTTTTTGAGTTGAAAGCTGATTTCATACAGAGGTAGTAGGAGTTTTTTTCCAGAAATCCCACATACAAGCAAATTTGCCATGAGAACACGTGATTCACAGACATAACATACTGTTGGTGGTAGTAGGCAGTAAAGGCATTGTATGTGTGTGTTGATGGTAGCAGTAATAGGTGGAGGATTAAGTAGGGGGAAATAGTGAGTTGTGTATATATATATATATATATATATATATATATATATATATATACATACATACAGTGGAATAGAGTGCTTTCTATAGTAAGTCCTTGGACGCATCATGTAATTATAATAATGTTCAGAGACTTGAGAATTTTAACAATATGTTCTGATGCTTCCTTGATGTATGGAAGTGGAATGAGAATAAATCTTCAGACATTTTTTATGTCTGAATACATGGGTGGAAATTTTTACTACTAAATAATTACCTAGATTCTGTAAATTTGTTTGTTCACTTAGACTGTTTAAATTATACAGTCTGCTGCTGCTCATTAATAAATATACTGTTAGTGCAAATATTGTGGTGCTTTTGTTAAGATTATTTTGTAGTGTAGATATAAAATATCAAAGTTTACAAATGTGAAAATTGTATGGATTTTTGTCTATATGCTTGGATATGGCATGACTAACTGGAAACAAATGCTTTGTTTCCAGTTAGCATGTCATATCCAAGAGAGCAAAAGAGAGAGAGAGAGAGATGGTACCTTAATATCTGTATAATTTTAGTTTGATTCTCAATAAGTTCTTTTGATCTGTGTTGTAGATTCTTAAAGGAAGAACCTGAGAGGCTCGAGACTGCATTACGGCGCTGCAAAAAACTGACTGGCACTTTGGTCACACTTAAGCGGTAATATTCTGTTTCGTACTTTTTCTTTTATCTTTATTTAAGTACTTTCTTTATAAAAAAATGTCTTTTTAGCTGAGTAAATAAAGTGAAAGGGTGAAGTTGGTAAATTAACTGCCAAATAAAGTACATAAATCACATATTTCTGGTGGTTCTATACTACTTGAGATGTATGTAATAATCAAAAAATAAAGTACAGAAAAATTATCTTCTACCATAAAATTCAGTAGTTCTGTTTCCTCTAGATGAGTGAAAAAAAAAAAAAATAATAATAATATATCGGTATTATTCAGGCCATCTGTAGCTATGGGTCTTCTAATTTTAAGTCATCACCAAGAGAACAGAAGGTTGAGAAATTTGTTTGTGTTCTTTCATGTTGCTATAGCTTGAAAGAAACCCAGTTCAACTTTTACACCACTATATTCCACATTTTCAAAACTGATTCTTGAGATGGATATCATTTTTTTTTTCTCTCTTAATTGGATTTTTCCAACCTGTTTCTTTTTAAAGAGAATACACAAGAGTCCTAGTGTCCTAATTGTATCTCTCTCTCTCTCTCTCTCTCTCTCTCTATTTAGCCTAAGGCATCGTTTTTTTTTTTTTTAATTATTTTATGGCATAGGATGACAACCTTCTATATATTGTTGTTTTAGTTATCACAGATACCTTTAAAGATTGGACTTCTATATCTTCAAGGGTTTTCACTTGATTCAGCCTGAGCATGTTCTGGACTGCATGTGCAATCCAAAACACACTCATTCTAAATTAGTCCCAGAATAGTCTTTTACTTTTAAATCAGCTTTTGAATAGTGATTTTTCTCCATCTCACTAAATGAAATATTTCGAGCATGTCTCTTCTTATCTGCTTTTTTTTTTTTTTTCCATACTACTGGTTCATAAATGTGTTATCTGGTGTTCCTCTCTACTTTTTGGCTGATCTTCCAGCATTGAAGGCACTCGTAAATATCTGTTTCACGTTGAGAGTCAAAACCACAGTTAAGTCAGAGAACAGAAATGTAAGACAGCACTATGCCAGACAGGCTGGCTAAATTAAGATATGAACAACATTCAGGTACCTTGAAAACAAAGTATAATATGCCATTTAGATTCAATTCAAATTAATAACTCAATTTCAAGTTGTAAATGTCTTACTTTGAACAAAAATTAGCTGAAATATATGCTTTAAAATGTCTGAAAAAGTTACAACATTTAAATAAATATTTATTTTCTTAATTTGATTTTGATATGTTCTGATTATGTATAATGACAAAAAGTAATTCTTCTTCTGGAGTGAAAAATGTTTGTAGTTAATTAAATCAAAATTAATGCATTTAGTAAATCCAGATATGTATAAAATTCTTTTGCCTATTTAGAATATGCACATTAATCTAGTTTTGACTGTAATGTACTTTATCCTTTGTAAGTTCTCACAAGAAAAAAAAATTTTGTAAAAGGAGGAGGAAATAATATCTGAAAAATAATTTATAATTAATTACCTTTATGCACTGACCGACAGTTCACTTATGAAAAATCCATTTCTCTAGCATTGGATTTCTTTAGCATTGAATAAGAGTTTTTGCTTTCTTAAGATTTTGGCCTGAAGAAGAACCAACTGGTTAGAAATAGCTGTCAGGAAAGTAAAACCTTTATCAAATGCAAAAGGCAAACGTATGGATGCTTGGGCAGTGGTTGTGTTCTTTTAAGTAGTACCAACTAAGGCAGCTCCAGTGCTGAGGATTGTATTCTCATAAGCTCTCTGGTCAAATTTACAAAACTTTCATAGTTTTTCTATATTATAAAAATAGTGGATGAAACTGTTCAGTTCCATTTGGTAAAACTCAGGAATTTTGTTATTATTAAAAATTTTAGGGATAATACCATATCTATCTTGAAAATGATTTTTAACCTCCTGTCAAATTTTTTTGACAGGAGGTTAAAAAAAAATGTCAGATGAAGAATAGTACCTTACAGGTACACCACAAATCCACTTGGATCACATGTACTGATTTTAGATTTCACAAACTGTGTGTGTGTGTGTGTGTGTGTGTGTGTGTGATTACCATTTGATGGGATTTTGCTCAATCACTAAAAACAGTTTTATTTTAGAAATCATCATTTCAAAAATCACTTCAACACATGATTTTATTTCCCCATGATGTAATGCATAGTTTTCTCATACCTTTCAATTAATTGGTATCACATTGTGAATGTAGCATTCATAGTGGAAACTTAGAAGAATAATAGAAAAGTGCTTTATAGACTAAATAAATTTAATTATTCCTCAACATTTTGATCACACACACACACACACACACACACACACACACACACACACACACACACACAAAAAGTTACAAACCTGTAACACAAAACAGTGCTAGTGTTGGGTATTTATATGGTTGAGGAGAAAGAAGGAATCTGTCACTGTGTTTCTTGAAAAAGAAACATTAGGGTCAATTTTCCAACAACTTCTTGAAGATGTTATTGAGGAAAACACAGGATCTTGAAGGCTGTTGTAAAGAACAGAGGTAGAATGGAATGAAAAAAAGAAGTTGGTTCAGTAAGTTTGGAGGTAAACTGGATATGAATGTTGATCAGAACTGAATATCGTTGTTTATAAGAAAACAGAGGAATGATGGTGACAATTCAGTGGAACAGTGTCCATGAAAGTACCTTTAAAAAAAGATATAATGCAGAAACAGAGCGTCTATGAGAAAGTGTGGTTGAAGAGAGGCTGTGTGTGAGAGGTCATCCATTAAGTGCATTGCTCTCCTCTGGATAGCATCACATGTTCTTAGTAGGTTTTCAGTACGTCTCAAATGTAAGAACATACTGTCTGTTATCTCACACACAGCTTTGCTAGCATACTATTCATGATTTTTTTGCTTGCCATCTCAATGCATCATTGTCATGCTAACTGTCCTTTCTATCATAGTCTTTCACTCTTCTCAGTGACCTCCTGATATCCATCCTCATATTCTATGCCCATGCCTAACCAATTCTTTTGTTCCTTCCACCACTAATTCCTTCACATATTTATTTCTTGTATCTAAAACATCTGTCACCCTGTTTATCCTCTCTCCTGAAAAACAAACCTTAAGCACCCTCTCATCCACTCCACATGTAATAATGGAATTCCATACAGAGGTACTTTAAGTCACTCACTATTCTCTTTTCTCTGCTGTCTTTTATTTTCTTCTTTTGCACTCTTCCATTCATATCCACTAGTTGTATAATCTTATTTTGCATAAATCTCATCTCATTTCTTATCTTAATCATCTCATTCTTCAACTTTTGCATTCCAGAAATTGCATTCTCATCATATTGGCAATTGCTCTCACTTGTGCTCTTTAATTTATGCTCCTTTCATTCTCACAATCACACCTGCTTTTTGCTCTTTCAGTCTCTTCTATATTCACATTCATATTCTCTGCACTTATAGATCTAATTATCAAAATGAAAGTGGTTGACATAATCATAAAATTATTATAGAGTAACAGAATAACACTTATGTTAGGAAATAATATTTATTATTTGTAGAATTTTATTGTTGTTATTGTGTTTATCTCCTTTTAACTGTATTGACTATGATACCTGGCCAAAAATTCTACAAATCATAAATATTTTTTCTTAATGTAAGTGTTATTTCATTATCTCTGCACTCATATTTTCTCATTCACCCTTCAGTCTGATGCCATTCTCAGTTTTGTGTTCTTCGCTGCCTTTCATCTAATATTCACACCACATTCTCAATTTTCATTTAACACTTCATAGTCCATCAAAATATTACATGTTCTGTAGATCCATATCCTCTCACTTGTCTTGTTCAATCTCTCAATAAACACAAATTTGCACATTCCCCAATGAATACATGCTATGCTCCTGACAGTGAACCATCTTCAAAAAAACTTATGCCTCTCACCATTCATGTTCTCACCATTCCATTTTGCTTTTGTTAAGCTGTATAACATATTATTATTATTACGGGCAACTCCAAGGAGTCCTTAGACTCATCGAGGGAGGCCCTAAACATCATGTCAACAACTGTTCAGCATCCACACAGTATCTATCATACCTTGCCTTGAACCCACTCATACTCATGGCACCCACAACAGACTCTGGCAACTTATTCCACTCATTCACCACTCTCCATGCAAAAGACCTAGTTCTAACACCTTTGCTAACCACACTCTTGCCCAGTTTCCATGGATGGCCCCTAGTCTTCCCACCACCAGACCTGTTCTGAAAAATATCCTCTGAATTAATCTTATAGAAACCCTTCAGTAATTTGAATGTCTCCATCATATCACCCCCTCTTCTGCCTATCAACCAATGTCTGCAACCCACAAATCTTCAACTTGTTCTCATAAGGTTCATTCCATAGGCCTGCTATCATCTTGGTCACTCACCTCTGGATCCTCTCTACCTCCTTCCCATCAAGAAGAAACCCTGGTGCCCAGATCTGGGCACAGTAGTCAAGATGGGAGTCTTATCAAAGCTCGATACAATAACTTGCTTGTCTCTGCTCATCAAAGTATTCTTCAGTAACCAAGCAATTTGATGAGCTGATTTAGCCACTTTTGCAATGTGCCCCTAAACTTCAACTCCCTATCCACCAACACCCCCAAATCCCTGGCTTCGTCAATCTCCTGGAGTACAGTTCCACCAATGCAGTATACTGTTGCTAATCTTTTCACCCCAAAATGCATAACCTTATACTTTGCCACATTAAATTGACATCCATTCTCCTTAGCCCAGTTTCCCCAATCTATCCAAATCATCTTACAAAATTTTGACATCATGTGCATTCATTATTGCTCTACCCAACTTTGCATCAAAGCAAACAAATGGATTATTCCTCTCAGATCCTTTCCGATATCATTAATGAACAAATTAAATAGTAGTGGTCCAAGAACAGAACCCTGTGGCACACCACTAGTCACAGGCCGTCTTTTGGACTCTACTTCTGAATAAACTATTCTCTGATATCTCTCTGTCAACCACCCTCCTATCTATCTCACCAACCCTATATCCATCCCCATATTCTGCAGTTTGCTGATTAGAATTCCGTGTGGTATCCTGTCAAAGGCCTTAGCAAGGTCCAGCAATATGACCGTAAACCCATTACCCTTATATAGCTCAGCCGTCACTGTGTTATAAAACATGAGCAAGTTAGTGAGGCATGATCTACCCTTCACAAAACCATGCTGTTCCCCCCATACAGTATCCCATTATCATCTATCCATTATCATCTATTCCTGTATTCTTCTCTTGACTACTTTCTCCAAAACCTTGACAATGACTCCTGATATGCTGATCGGTTGATAATTTGCAACAGCAGTCTTGGAACCTCCCTTATGCAGTGGTACTATTTTCCCCTCTTTCCCCACCTCCTTCGGGACTAACCCAGCCCTGAGACTCAAATTAAACAAAATAGTCAAGGGCACTGACAATTCTTTTGCCTCTTCACGTTAGACCCGAGCTGGTATACCATCCAAACCCACAGATGTATTCACATGAAGGTTTTGTAATATATTATTCACCTCCATTTCATTCACCTCAATTCCCATATAGCCTATTGAATCTTTCATTCCTGCAATATCACCACCTGAATGATATACTCTTGCAAAATACTCATTCAGTAATTCCACTATATCAATTAATTCAGTTACCTCCCTACCTTCGGTATTTATTCCTTGAAATCATTCTGCCGTGTACATTTTTTATTATACTTGCAGCATATCGAAAAAATTGTTTGGGATTCTCTTTAGCTTGTGTAGCTATTTCCTTTGCTTTCCTTACCACACTCGTTACCTTTCTGGCTTGTGCTTTATACTGTTCATGTACCTGCAAGTCACAGTTTTCTTTTTTTGCAGCTCAAGCTTAATGCTGTTATTCATCCATTTAACCCCTACTTGATTTACTATCTGGACTCTAGGTGTACAGTCAGCCATTACTTCCTTCACACTCCTTTACCACTTCCCATGCACTATCAACCTCCAGCCCTTGCAGTTTTACATGCCATGGCACTGAACCAAGCAATCTCCTGAGCTTGTCATACTCACCAGCCCAGTACTTCCACATGTACCCTTTCTTAATTTCTATATTCCGTTACATGCTGTCTCAGGTAGTTATCCCTTAATAACTGCATAAAATCTAATTCCTATGTGTCCTCTCCTCCTTCCAATCAATGTTACCATAGTTGAAATCTCCCATAATAATTACCCTCCTTCCACTCATTGCATCTATTTGTCTATGCATACTATCTCCACTAACTATTCCATCACCTGGTCTATAACAGCACCCAACTGTATATTTTGTTCTGCTTGTCTCAATCTACCCAACATACCCAAAATTAAGACCAAAACTTCTAACAACCGTGGCATTCAATTTTACTATCACTAATAAATAAATTATCAAAATGCGCATGATATTTTACCAGTATAACAGAAGGTAAAATTTTTCTTGACAACACCTATCACCACTGTTACATTCAGTTACCCTTATGTAAGCCTGGTTAGGCCAGTGGATTATGACTCCTAATTTTTCTAGTGGATGCTGATAGAAGTGAATGTATATAGAGATGGTTCCTTAAGTCTCTTGAAAGATTATATCATGAAAGTTTACTGCAAAAACAGAGGAAAGGGAGAGGAATTTAATTGAAGTTCACAAATTAGTTCATAGTATATATATATATATATATATATATAACATAGATTCTCAGTGGTCTTTATTGCAGTTATCTGACTACTGGGTGGTGGAGATGGGGGAGGTGCATATAATGAGACAAAAATGAAGAAGTAGATTAGAGGTAATTCAAGGCTTTTTTTTTTTTTTTTTTGAGTGGAAAATTTATAGAATAGCCTTCCTCAATTTGAAGAATTATACTTCTGTATGATTATTCAAGAGAGAGAGAGATAAAGAGAAGCACACTTTTATAAATAAGAAACAGTGAACTGTCCAGATGAAAATTATTATTGAATATTCTATTCACTGGCAGAGTTGAAGGAAACATTCACTGGTCTAATTGAATTCCTTGCTGCCAATCTGAAGAACACTTTTTAGTTATTGTATTGGTTGACCGAAGATTTTTGAGCAGTATTGGAGGATGAAGTGTGACAATAACAAAACTCATCTTCCAACACCATTATATAAGTATATTCAGGTTGTAGAATTAATGGGAAATGTGTGTATGCATTAGATTATGTAAAACCAACTTGATTATTTATTAATTATTAGACTATTGAGACCGAGAGGAGTTGTTCCAATCAATTTGCCTTCTGATGTAAGCAGTAATGAATTACTTTGAGCTTCTGTATATCACTTAAGTGATCAGTAAATAATAAGCAGGTGCACAGACATGTTATGAGAAGATAACGGATGTTGAATGTGATGATACTGTTGTGTATATTTATATATATATATAAAGGATGAAACAAAGAAAACATTATGAATATATGGGAGCATATTCTACCCTGTTCAAAATTGGGAATTTAAGAAGTTGACTCACAATGTTCATTTGTGACTACATTGGTTGATAGCAATAAATGGCTGAACTATGAAAGATTTGTGTTTTGATTTTTCTCTGGGCATGCAAATTTTTCCTCGCAATCATGAATGTTAGCTTAGAACAATTTTAAGGTAATTATAGTTAATGCCACTGCCATCCTTGATGGACTTAGATCTTCTGGTTGAAGGCTATTATAATAATAATACTCCTTTGTACTCTACAATTTTACCATAGTGAAAGTTGACTGAAGAAAACATGCAGATTGATGGTATTGAAAGCTTTTCATAAATCTATATATAAATAATATACAATATCACTGGCCTGGTTGATCAAGTGGATAATATTTCTCTCTCTCCAACCAACAGATTGTATGTTCAAATCCCACTGTTGGCATGGATGTTTATAAAACCCTGCTCTGTACAAGCTTATCTGTCAACATTCTAATATTATTAGATCTTATATTTCCGTATTGACATAAAAGACAATTTTCCTCCAAATTAACCTATTATCTGTCAGCATTCTAATATTATTAGATCTTATATTTCTGTATTGATATAAAATACATAAAAGATTGCTAGTGTATGCAAAAAAAGAAAAGTGAGAAAGTAAAAGTTATGAGTCTGCTGCCACATAGTGTCATGAGTTTATGTCTTGTCTTAAAAAAATAAAATAAAAATAAAATAATAATAAATAGATAAATAAAATATCATCGTGATCATCAAATTCTTGACATATACCCTCAGCAGGGTGTACAGGATATACATGAAAAAGTTACATTGTTACTTTCTATTGACAATTTTTCTCCAAATTAACCTATTATCTGTCAACATTCTAATATTAAAATATTAGATCTAATATTATATCTGAAATCTGATATCTTATATTTCTGTATTGACATAAAAGATTGCTAGTGTATGCAGAAAAAGAAAAGTGAGAAAGTAAAAGTTCTGAGTCTGCTGCCACAGTATATTGGAGATGAGCTGAGATGGAGAGATGATCTCAAATGAGTCAGTGCACAGATTGTGCAGGACGAATGGTGTGGAGTTTGTGGATGTGTAGAGTGAGTTTGATGAAAGGAAGAATTTATATAAAGTGGACGGTTTGCATTTGAATGGATTTTATATCAGAAATCTTGAGAGAGAAAGCGAGTATGTTGTTTAGTGAGATTTCAGAAGTTCAGTCAGGGAAACTAGAATTTTTTTTTGGGGGGGGGGAATGCAGGTTAGCATGGGTCCATGCAACCTACAGGTTAGTAAGTGGAAGAGTGATCACATGATGCTAAATGTTGCACCTCAAGTTCTAACTTTAGTAGGCTAAGCAACCAAAGATGTAAGGAAGGTTTGGGGAATGAAGGGGATATTGCAGCTTATGTATACTAATGCCAGAAGTATTTGAAAAGAGTAAGGAGTTTTGGGCATTGGTAAGCTTGGTCAAAAGTTATTGGGCATTAATGAGACTAAGTTGAGAGAATATGATATGATTATAGGAATAGAATGCAGGGGATATGGTGTCCTCATAGAGGACAGAAGGAACAGGATGGGGAGGGATTTTGTTAATGATAGCAGAGGAAGTATTATTTATACACCTCATGGTCCCCAAATCTGTGCACAGTAGTCAACATATAGCTGAATAAAGAGGAATAGCCTTGCAAAGAGGAATAATAATCTCCCCATGTCATTGTGTTCTTCAACATCCAAGTAATCCTCTGAGCTATTTTACCAACTTTTGCAATATGTCCTCTGAATTTCAAATCTCTATCTGCAGTCACTCACAGGTCTCTAGCCTCATCAATTTCCTGTAATCTAGTACCATCAATATGATATGAAGTATATAATCCTTTCATCACAAAGTGCATTCCCTTACATTTTACAACATTAAGTTGACAACCTTTTCCTTTGCTCACATTGGCAATTTATTTAGATCATCCTGCAAGATATTACCTTTATGAACTATTGCCTTTCCCAGAGAATTGCAGACATTGTATGGTAAGGAAGGCCAAAACTAATTCTAAGAGAAAGCTAGCTGATGAGTCCAAAAGAAATTGAATACAAAAAGGAATAGAAGTACATCAGACGACAGGGATTCAGAGGGCAGTTCATTTGAGGCTTTCTAGATAGAAGTCAACAGGATGAAATATGTAATTAGTTATTGCTATAATTCAGGGGATATAATGGAGAATGTAGATGATATGCATTGGCAAATTAGCATGGTGAGCACAGCTCGGGTATGAAGGTGTGCTAAAAAGTTGTAATAATCACCATGAAGGAACTGAGGTAGAACCATGTTCTAGGTGTTTATCAGAACTTTTCAGAACCCCTTCCCCCTCCCATGATTATTATGAAAGATTTAAACTATGGGGAGATACTTGTGTAGAGGCTTAAGTGCTGTGAGGACATTATGTTGGAGGTTTAATGGACTTTTTTACAGCACTCACAAAGAATTAAAATAGAATTTAATAATTCCTATATTTCGTCCTAGTCACTAGGACATCTACGGGGATTACAAAGACAATTAATGTAACATGCACACAAAAACTTACAATACTAAGCCCAACCACGTGGGTGACAATAAAGTCCTATCTAGGTGGAGCGCCCTCTAAGGGCAGTTGTAGGTGGCCTGGAATGTAAGGTGGGACCTCTGGCGATGACTGTTTCTCAAATCTTCGGAAGCTTAATGCAACCGTATTTGTTAAGATTTGGTTGGTTTTTGAGAGCTGCTGCTGCTTCTAAGAAAAGTCTCTCTTTCTTGAATTTGCTGTGGTGGAGCATGGTGGTTTTTTTCCATGATACTCTGTGGGTGGTGTCCAAAACATGGTCAGCCAAGCCTGAATGGCCATAGTTGTGTTTAACGATGTACGACTTGTGTTCCTCTAGGCGGATGGATGCTGATCTGCCTGTCTGTCCAAAGTACGCAAGCTTACAGGAACAGGGTCCTTTGTAAACTCCAGGCAGAGAGAGAGGAGGGAGCTGATCTTTCGTAGAACGGATAAGGGTAGCCAGTTTGCGGTAGGGCTTATATGCTGTGTGTAGGTTATACTTTTTTAGTATCTTAGCTATTTTTTCCGAAGTGCCACGGATGTAGGGTATGGTGATGGCATTTTTAAATTCTTGTTGATGAGAGGGGCGGGGAATGGGGGAGGAATTGATTATTTTTTTGATACTGTGTTCGCTGTAGCCATTGGAGAGGAAAGTTCTGTGTATGTGGTTAAGCTCAGTAGTGAGGGCGGTTCCACTGGAACAAAGATTGTGGGCTCTCTTGGTAAGGGTTTTAATGATGCCATATTGTTGTGAGGGGTGGTGGTGGGAGAGTTTGTGAATGTATCTGCCTGTGTGTGTGGGTTTTCTGTATACAGTGAAGGCAAGTGTATCATTAGGCAGGCGCGTGACTAAGGTGTCTAGGAAGGGTAAACAATTGTTCTTTTCCTTTTCCATAGTAAACTGGATTCTTGGATGTAGGCTATTGAGATGACCAAGGAAGGAATCTAACGTGTCTGGGCCATGAGGCCAAATAGAGAACACATCATCTACATATCTTAGCCAGATAGAAGGTTTGAGTGGGGCTGAGTCTATGGCTCGTTTTTCGAAATCTTCCATATAGAAATTGGCAAGGGGGGGTGAGAGGGGGGAGCCCATGGCGGTTCCCTCTATCTGCTTGTAGATTTTGTTATTCCAAGCGAAATACCCAGAGTTGATGGCAAAGGAAAAGAGATCTAAGATGTCAAGGGGAAAAACGTTTTCTAAGAGAGATAAAGTGTCAGTTAAGGGAATATTAGTAAACAAGGAGGAGATATCAAAGCTTACTAATATGTCTGTATTATTCAAGGTTAAATTTTCTGTGAGGGCTTTAAAGTGGGTAGAGTTTTTTATATAGGAAGTTGAATTTCCGGTGAGGGGGGACAGAGAGTTGGCCAGCTGTTTAGACAGTCTGTAACAAGGTGCATTGGTGGCATCTACTATAGGCCTGAGTGGGGAATTAGGTTTGTGGATTTTTGGTAGACCGTATATTCGGGGGGGACGGGAGCGGAAAGGTTTAAGTTTTTTCGTGACGTCGGGGGGCCAGGAGGTTACTTTTTTAAGTAAGATTTTTAATTTCTTAACTTGCGGTTTTGTGGGGTCGTGTTCTAGCGGGATGTAGGTAGCGCGATCGCGGAGGATAATGTTCATTTTACGATTGTATTCGCTGGTATTAAGGACAACTGTGGCATTACCTTTATCCGCTCTGGTGATGACGATACTTTTTTCTTTGCGTAGTTTCTGGAGAGCCATGCGTTGGGAATAAGATAAGTTACTTTTTGGAGGCGACGAGTGAACGAGGATGTTGGCTACGTCGAGTCTGATGTTGTTGGCTACTTCCGACGGTAAGCGACCGATCCCCCGTTCGACGTTAACCATAACATCGAGCACCGGCACTTCTCTCGGGGCGACGGCAAAATTACGGCCGAGGCAAAGGGCGCTGACGGCATCATCGTTGAGCCTTTTGGACGAGAGGTTTATTACTGTCTGGAGTGGTTGAATTTGTGGTTGTGGTTTGTCTTTAACCAGACTGTTGTATTTCTTGACGTGTTTGTTTTTTATTTTCTGAAATTCTCTCTGTGCGGAAGTTTCCGAAATGTCAGAGAGAATCGACCAGAGTTCAGGGTTAAGAACGGTGGAGAGCTCCGCTTGTAAGGAGCCAATGGCGGCGTTCGTCACTGCGAGGGCGGCACGGGAAGAGGCGATTTGCTCGCGTAGTAATGCTAAGCTGGCACGTTTGTATATCCGGAGTGCTTTTTTGGAATGGAAATTTATCTTCATTTTAACACATTTCGGTATCACTCTTGTGTCCCGACATCTTTTTAAAAAGGCCAGCCTATTTAGTTGTCTAGATAGTCGTAGTTTTGACTTACCGTATTGCTTGGATTTGCGTGCTAACTCTCCTCCATGGATGATTAGAATTCTTGTGTAGAGGCTTAAAGCTAAGATACTAAAAAAGTATAACCTACACACAGCATATAAGCCCTACCGCAAACTGGCTACCCTTATCCGTTCTACGAAAGATCAGCTCCCTCCTCTCTCTCTGCCTGGAGTTTACAAAGTACCCTGTTCCTGTAAGCTTGCGTACTTTGGACAGACAGGCAGATCAGCATCCATCCGCCTAGAGGAACACAAGTCGTACATCGTTAAACACAACTATGGCCATTCAGGCTTGGCTGACCATGTTTTGGACACCACCCACAGAGTATCATGGAAAAAAACCACCATGCTCCACCACAGCAAATTCAAGAAAGAGAGACTTTTCTTAGAAGCAGCAGCAGCTCTCAAAAACCAACCAAATCTTAACAAATACGGTTGCATTAAGCTTCCGAAGATTTGGGAAACAGTCATCGCCAGAGGTCCCACCTTACATTCCAGGCCACCTACAACTGCCCTTAGAGGGCGCTCCACCTAGATAGGACTTTATTGTCACCCACGTGGTTGGGCTTAGTATTGTAAGTTTTTGTGTGCATGTTACATTAATTGTCTTTGTAATCCCCGTAGATGTCCTAGTGACTAGGACGAAATATAGGAATTATTAAATTCTATTTTAATTCTTTGTGAGTGCTGTAAAAAAGTCCATTAAACCTCCAACATAATATGGGGAGATAGATTGGGAGGAGGAATGGTCACAGGCAGAGAATGAAATGGAATTTATATAACTGCTCAAAGATATCACCAAATCACCTGAAGCAGCATGTAATGGAGGGGACAATGAGATTCAAGAGTACTGGATCTGATCTGATATTGCCATTGTAAAAAAAAAAAAAAAAAAAAAAAAAAAAACATGAACTAATAATAGTAAATATATCATTAGTTAATCATGTTTCATTAAGAGAAGTAATTTTTTCTGTATTTATTTATTTTTTTCCTTAATCAGACCCACACACAACAAGAGATTTCAAGACCTATGACACAGCAGTGCTGTGTGTATGTGTGTGTGTGGACAAATGGTTAGAAAGAAAAAGGGAATTTGTTAGTGTTTTTTGGAGACCTGTGAGTTATAATCATTGGGAAAACAGCATGATGAAGACTGTTCTAGAGAGAGCAGACGTGTAGGGAACAAAGGCAGAGGATAAGTTGGTTTGATGAGTTTGGAGTTGAACTATATATGGATGTTGACTAGAAGGTACTTGTGGGCATACATGTACACGATGAGAGAAAAGTGGAGGCATGGCAGCAACAGAGTGTGTCTGTGAGAAAGCAACTGGAGGGAGTCAGTAATGGAGGGATCAGCAGTTAATCAAACAGTTTATTGCTCACCTCTGAATAAAATCAAGCATTCTAATGGAGGTCTCAGGAGCACCACCCCAAATGTGAGAACAGCTTTCTAATGTCAGACAGATTTCAGCTTTATAAAGTGGCAAGAGTTGAGCAGGAGAGAAGTACTGTTTGAAACAAAAAAGGATGCTAGATTTTTTGGAGGCTGCAGTGGGTATGAACCTGATATGCTTATGCCAGGATAGGTTAGATGTAAAATTTAACCAAGAAGCCAAAACTGTTCCTAGTTGGTAAGCAGAATATTGTCAAATGTGAGGGAGAGTGAGACATGTCTTTCTTCCTGGAGATGTGACAGGATTGTATTTTGGTGGCATTAAAATTCACCAGATTATCGTCATCCCGTTTGAAAATGGCAAGGGGATCAGTGTTAATAAAATTGGTTCGAGAAGATTTTGAAGTGTTAATTACCTGAACCTTATAAGATTTGGAAAAAGAAAAAGAGGGAGGAGAGTACTGCCAAAAAGTTTAAATATCAGTTAATAGATAAATTCAAAATAATAATAAATAGAAAATCAGAAATCTATGAAATACATAGCTGGAGCAGAGCTTGAAATATGTTTACTAATATGCATAGATGCTTTAAGGGGTGCTATGTATGAATTTTGTAAAATGCATATAAAAATAATGTATATGACAAACAGAAGAATGCAAACGAATAAAATGAAAGATGGTGTAGAAAAAGAAATAGAAAATCAGTCAACAGGCACTATATGGAGATTATGTTATAAAAGGTATGTGTGTGATGAGAGGGTACACAAGGTCTGTTTTCCAGTAGGGAGGATGATCAGGCTGATTTAGGTGTTGGATATGAAAAGTAAACATGCAAGGGAGTAAGTAGTTGTGGTTGGAATGAATGATTTGGTTGGGCATAAGGAGAATATGAGGATGAATATCAGGAGATGATTGGGAAGAGTGAAAGAAAACAGTGTGATAGGAAGAGTAGTTTATGTGTTGCCTAGGTGTATGACAATGATTAGTTGTGGCAGAGTTGTAGCAGAAATGTGTAAAGAGAAAGGAGTATAGTTTATGAAATCATAGGATGAGTTTGAGTGAGTCACCTGGAAAGGCTGCTGCTGGAAGGAAGTGTTATTTGTGATGCAAACACGGTATGAGTGGAAGTCATAGATGTAAATGAGCTGGAGAGTGGACTATGTGAGACTATTGTGAATAGAAGAGAATGTTCTCACATTCTCTTCCATGGACATTGACAGGGAAATGGTTCGAGAAGATTTTGAAGTGTTAATTACCTGAGCCCTATAAGATAGAGAATGTTGTCACATTCTCTTCCATTCACATTGACAGGGAAATGGGGTGGGTCAGAAAGAGTATAAGGAGACTGAATTCTGAAACAATGATGAATGCATGTAATGGGCATGTAAGAAGGCTGTCTCATCCCTATTCTGACACAGCCTTTCTTACATAGGGGATAATTGAGTCTGGTGGTGGCTATGAGACAAAAGAGGAGCATACAGTAGCAAATATGGAGTTACAGGTGAGAGGCAGCATGGGTAGGACTGGCTGTAGACAAAGAAATGAAATTGTGCTTATTTATGAATGCCAGGATTATCAGAAATAAGAGAGATGAAATTGTTGTATTGAGTTTATTTGCCCAAAAATAGTTGGATATAAGTGAAGCATAGTTGAATGTTATCTTGATGGGAATAGAAATGGAAGGATGTGATGTTTTTCATGAGGATAGGAAGGACAAGAAGGTGGGGGGAAGTGCTGCTGATGATGGCAGCGGAATTATGTCTACACAAAGTTGAGATACAAGAAGGGAAAAAAAAAGTAGCAGTGGTTTTGAAGCAGTATGGTGTGAAATTGAGACTGATAGAATGAGATATTTGGTTAGATGTTTCTACAGACCAAGGAATGTGGAAGGTGGAAACAAAGGCATGTATAGGCAACTTAACTTAGGGAGCAAGCATATAGTGATGTTTATGGGTGATTTCAATCACGGCAATGTTGATGTGAATGTATCAACCATCTTGGTATAAGGAGAATAAATTTCTTGAGTTCTTAAGGGACAACAATCTTAGGCAATATGTAATGGAGGGCACATGATGGTTAAGAGTCTTAAATCTGGTTGGTGTGATTGTGAATGGACTGTCTTATCTTCCCCTGGTTGGTGGGAGTGACCATGAAGTAATCACTTCAGTTGCCTTTCTTCATCCTCATTTGCTTAGTGTTGAGTGCCTGCGCATGCACACACACACACACACACACACGTAATCACCTTAATCAACGTGTCTTGCTTTGTCAGAGTTTGAATTTATGTAGTTTTCCTTATTCCATGGTTGAGTTTGTTTCTCCATTCATACTATATTATTTTTTTTTTCACTTTCTGACAGAGATGAATGGTAATGATTTTTTAACCATATAATTAGGAAAATGTTAGTACATTTAGAAATGATCATGAAAAAAATGTATTCTTGGGATTCCTTTTTTTAAAATTTTCATAGGCATAGCTGTTTACAACTCTGTTGCTTGGTTAGAATTGTGGAAGAAGCAAACACGCAAGGCCAATGTATAACCTCTATTAACTGCATGGGTTGTCCGGTTGTTTTGTGAAGTGGGAAAGAAATAGTTTCTGAAAGAAAAAAAAATCCTCCACCTCCTCTTGAGATCCACTAACTCGCCCTTTCTGGTTGCCTGGTGCAAAGGATCTGGATCTATAACCATGACTTTAGTCACGTAAGATTTGCATATATGTATCAAATACTATGACCGCCTACATAAAATATAATTTTAATTTGGAATATGGTCATTACCACTAGAAATAGCTCTGTCTGCAGCTTCAGTCTTCAGGATATATGCTCTGAAACCCCTGAACTGAACCATCTGAACCCTCTAACCCCCCCCCCCCAAACACACTCACTCACACACACAAAATAAAATAATTAAAAAAAAAAACTAATTGGTTGAGAATAAGTTTATTAATTAAAAAGTTTTTATAATTAATAATTTAGTTTACGTTGTCATTTTCTAAAAAATTAGAAGTATGTCTAATCAACATATAAGCTTATCTACGAGAATTACAATCATCCATGGAGATTCCATTGCATGCAAGGCCTGTTAATACGGCAAGTTAAAGCTGAAGATTTCCAGACAACTAAATCGATTAGCCATTTTAAAATGCTGCCAGGATAATAGCGTGATCCTGAATTGTAAAACTAAAACACCAATTTACATCACCGAAGGCATATACAGACACACTAGCATCTATGGGAGCAGATTGCTGCCACATGCATTCTCTCTCTTGGCCGACACCAACGAAGCTATTCATGTGCTAGAAATAGAGTTTGCCACTACACTGAATGTTGACCTTTGGATGATTCTTTCTGATGTCTCGAATGTTTCAGCAGAAAAAGAATTTCAAAGAATATGATGTCAGCACATTAAAAAATTTGAAAGTTTACAAAAGAACTCGGCTTCCAAACCTCAACTACCTCTCAACACAATAATAAATCTATCATCCCTTACCCTGAAGTCTGAAGCAATCAGTGCACTCACACAACTTTGACCAGTGTGACCACAGCTTTGATATAGCACCTAAAAAGATTCCTGCAGAAGAAATAATGATACAGATAGAAGAGGTATCCACAGCCTTCTGAACCATATTGCTAACAATATCAGACTGGATGTAGCCAGTGTTCTTATCCAAGCCAAACCACCAAAAAGCAACTTACGCAGGTAAGCTTGTCTCTTACGGGTTTCTTAAACTTTTCCTACAATGGAACACTTCACAAATCCTGAAATTTTAATGGAACACCCTTGATTAAAGTCAAGTATCATCAGTCTCGTATTCAATGTAAAGCTAAGTGCACACTATTGCTGCAGCAGGCTGTATGACATTGCAAAAATGAGATGGCGCACACTACACACATGCCGGGCCACAGTGCATCACATTGACTTTGCTTGTGACTGCATGTTTCCTAGAAAAGATACCTCCGTACTTCACTCGCACTTGGAGGTGTCGACGGCCATGGGCGGCTGTTGGCCAGTGGCTGAGTCAAGGCCAGTGCATGCTGGCCTTAATAGCACAATCCACATGCAAAGTGAGGAGCACCTGATTTTCAAACATGTTTGAATTTATCACAGCATTTAAAACCATTCCAGGCTCATATTAATTTTGATAATTTATAGGCTCCTTAAGAAGGTTACTTCCTTGCCTGTGGAAGTGACTAACAGACCAAAACCTTTTAACTCTAGACCCCCCCCCCCCCGATATATGGACTACCAAAAATCCATAAGCAAAATGTACCATTACATCCCATTGTGGATAGCACTGAATCCCCCCACATACAAATTAGCCAAACATTTAGCCAAAGTGCTCACACAATATACTGGCAACACACCTTCACACATAAAAAAACTTGGCCTACTTTAAAGCCAGTATAGAAAACCTCTCGCTCTAACACACTGACATAATGGTCAGTTTGATCTCTTCTCCTTATTCACCAATGTCCCACCCAAAGATACCTTAGACCTCTTCCGAGCCAAATTTCCTCCCGATATCTCAGCCATATTTCAGTTCACCATGAACTCAGGCTATTCTTCACTCCTGGCCAACTTCATTATGGAGACCTTTGAAGAAAAAGCTTTAAACTTTGCTCCACATAAACCTACTGTTTGGCTACACTATGTGGATGATGTGTTTGCCATTTGGTCTCATGGCCTGGATACACTTCACAATTTCTCAACACTTATACAATCAACACTCCAGGATCCAGTTTACCTTGGAAAAGTAAAACAACAGTGGTCTCCCTTTCCTAGACACTCTGATTACACACCAGCCTGATGGCCAGACTTTTTCTGTTTACAGAAAACCTGAACATGCAGGTAGATACTTTCACCAGCAGTCTCTCCCCCCCTCCAAACAATATACCTTCTTAGCCAATGGCTACAACCCCCAAAAATCCAAATAATATTAAAAACAGTTAACCACCCCTCCCCTTTCATAGCAGAGATTACTCTAAATCTATCTCCCTTTCATATATCCAGGGTACATCTGAAAAACTAACAAAAATCCTAAGAAAAGATGACCTCACAACAAGTTACAAATCACATAAGAAATTGGCATCTCTTATCTGCTCCACCAAAGACCAGCTACTTCCCCCTAGGCCTATCTGGAGTATACCAGGTCCCTTGCAGTTGCAAACTGTTCTACTACGGCCAAACAGGCAAGACAGCAATATCAGGATATCCAAACACAAGGACTAATCCAGTTCCAAAAATACAGCCACTTAGGACTTGCTAACCATGCATTGGACACCTACCACAGAATATGCTGAAGAAGGCCATTGAGTGCATGAGATTGCCCCAAATTTCAGAAGCATACATTCTAAGATCATCAGCCTAATGGCCAAGATAATCCAATTTAAACTGCTACAGAGAACCTTTTAGGACTCTAGGACTGACTTCAATTGCCTTTCTTCAACCTCATTTGCTTATTGTGAGTGCCTGCATGCACATATCATTGTTTTGTGATCCCTGAAGATGGCAATGTAACCTTGCCAAAATATTGGTAGTTATTAATTAAAGTTTTTATAATTAATAATTTAGTTTACATTGTCATTTCCTAAAAAATTAGAAGTCATATGAGAACGTTTGTCAAGAAGGAATGTATGTGGAACTACAAGACTTGTGATTATGAAAAGCTTAGGAGATCACGGGGAGCTATAGCATGGAAAGAGGAGTTAGTTGAGTGGTAAGGAGACTGGTGCTATTTGGGCATTGATCAAAAGTTATTTAACAGCAGCAAAGACTGAGTGTCCAAAGGTGAAAAGGCTAAATAAGGTAGGATTAGAATGGGTGGATGAATGAAGAAATTAAGCTGTGAAATCTGGAAGAAGACACTATAGAGACAACAGGAGATCAATGTCAATAATAATCTGAGAGCAGGCCAAGAAGGTGATACATTTGATAAAGACAGCAAAAGTGCAGTATTAGTAGAAATTAGCCAATCAAGTGAAGAAAAATTCTATTCAGTTCTTTTGATATGTGACAAGTACAAGAAAAAATGATTATGGAAGAATGATGCTAGTTGATGACACTGGCAGAATGGTAATTGATACAGAGGATATAGTTGAAGTTTTCAATGAACAGTTTATCAGTGCTTTTCATCCTTGTGAAGGCAACATCATGAGAAGCTGGAATGTAGAGGGTATGGTGGAGGAGGGACTGGTAGTAAATGAGCAAGAGGTATATGAGGAATTAACTTCATGCTAATAAGGCACAAGGGCTTCTATATCACTGTATGTCTTGAAGGAATACTCTGGGGAATTAACAGCAATTTTGGCATACCTGTTTAACACGAGTCTTGCAACAGCGCAAGTCCCAAAGGAATGGAAGGTGGGAAAAATATTTCATTTCACAAAAGGGCAGAATATCTCTGAGGCCAATCTGGATGTCTGGAGTTGTTGCGGTGTTAGAAAAGTTGGTAAAAACTATGATTCAGAAATGTGTTGATAATAGTAGTATTCTTTATGATGGTCAGCTTTGGTTTGTTATGGAGAGTTCATGCTTTTTGCCACAAGTTAACAAATAGTTAACAAAAGTATTACCACAAGTTAACAAATTTATTGGATAAATGAGATGGATATACCGTGATATTCTTGGATTTTTCAAAGACATTTGATAGATTGCCACACGACAAGCTGGGAATTAAACTGAAACAGGTAAGATTAGATAACAGACTAGTGAGTTGGATAGCTGATTGGCTTTCAGATAAATATTAGCAGTGGAGGAGTGGTATCCCAAAAGAAGGTCACTAGTGGAGTGTCACAGGGAGCTGTTTTGGGACCATTGTTGTTTAACTTGTATGTTAATGACATTACAACTGACTTATCTGGAGATGTGCAGTTGCTTGCCAATGATGCTGAACTGGAAAGAAATATGAGAAGTAGAGCAGATGGTGTAGCATTGCAGGAATATCTCAGTAGACTGTGTGAGCTGGCAAGTGAGTGGAGCCATCAGTTAAATTTTGCAAAGTGCAAGCTCTTTAAATTTGGTTGGCAAGGTTGAGATGTAGAGTGTGCAGTTGATGGGGAAATTTTGAAGAAGGTGGAAGAATGAGAGATCTATAAGTGATGGGGTGGAAAGAGGCTTGAAGTTGAAGGGTCACATTGCTAAAATTTTCAAAACATCCCAACTGATTATGGCAATGAGGAGGATATTGACATGCAGAAGCAAAGAGATTATGATTCCCTTGTATAAGTCCTTGATTGGGCCACATATGGACCACTATGCGCAGATTTGGCTTTCTGGTTTCAAGGGGGATGAGGATGTATTGTAGAGGATTCGGAGATTCTTTACTAAATCACTATCAGGTCTATGGAATGTCAGATATGAGAAGAGATTGAGGGAATGTAAGTTGCAGAGCCTTGTGAATAGAAGAAGAGAGGGATATGATTGAGACATGTAAGTTGGTGAGGGGGGGGGGGTTGTTACAGATTAATGTGGAGAGGCCATCCCTGGTAGCTGTATAAGGAGGGTGTGAGCAGGGGAGTCAGAAGCAGGTTCTTTGATGGAGAGTGTTTGATGAGTGCAATGCATTGCCTGAGAGTATGGTGAATGCAGAAACTGCAGATGGGTTTAAGGCACAATCTGATTTTTTTGGCATGAGAGAGTATGGACCTCATGCAATGGGTCCTTTGATCCCACAGAGGTCAGATATTAATAATAATAATATTCACGTATATAATGCCATTTGATTCATAAGAAAAATTGTAACATTTTATACTTACATTTATGAAAAGTTGTTGACTGACTAAAACTCTGCTCACCAATCTTCTTATTCTCTCTCTCTCTCTCTCGGATCTCCTCATGTCTGAGGACTCATGACCTTCCTGATGATGCTTCTCTTATTGCTTGTTCTAATTTAAGTCCAGTGATTCTTGATATTTGGTCAATCCACCTGTTGAGGGGAGTTCCTCTTTTTGTTTTCCCACACAGTTTACCCAGGATGGTTATTTTTTCCAGGCAGTTGTCTTTCCTTCTATATATATATATATATATATATATATATATATATGACAGAATGATCATTGACTCGGTTAACATACATAGTTTTATGAAAAAAATTGAATGACTAGAACCGAGATTTAATTAAAAAGGTTTTAATATAAACACACTACTAGTTTCGGCCTGTAACAGCCTTCTTCAGGTGACATTATAAAAGAAAAAACACTAAACATTGAGGGTTAAAAGACTATGAACATCATAGACAGTCTTTATACATAATTAGCATTAAAACGTTGTAGTTGTATTTGAAGCTGTTCTTTCATTTGTTGCATTGTTGGGAGAGTGCGTGCTTGCTGCATCACGTGAACGCCAGTACATGATTACAGCTGAATGACTATCCGGGAGGTTGTAGCTTAAGTTGTTATTTAGATGAACAGGATTGAAGATGATTTCTCTCGATTCCACAATTTTTCTCTCTATTTCGTCACTGCAACGGAAGATGTTTGTAGATTTTTCCCAGCAGATTTTGTGACTTTGGTTATCATCATTAGAATTAGCCGAGAAGAGGATATGACTTGATAATGCACTTGCTCGCTGTCTCTTGTAAGTAATGTCTCTCATGTGTTCTTCCATACGCATTTCAACAGATTTGTCTGTCTGCCCGAAATAAGGAATATCGCAGTCACATAATATTTTATATACGCCAGGGTATTTGAGTTGATGATGACAAGGTTTTGGGTGGCTAATTAAGGAACGGATCTTTGGAAGTGGAGTGAACAAGGTTCTGATATTGTATTTTTTTAGAACTTTTGCTAATTTATGTGAAACAGTACTTATGTAAGGAATAGATATATTGCTTTTGAATCTATTTGTTTCTTCTGAGTGATGTCTGGGAGGATTAAGAAGGAATTTGTTAATGATTTTCTTGGAATATCCATTAACTTCGAAAGAAGTTTTCAGATGGTTTATTTCTGTAAGCAGTTCATTTGGATCATCAAGAAGAGAACGGGCTCTATGTCCCAAAGTGGAAATTATTCCAAGCTTATGAGGAGGGAAATGATGGGATTGACTGTGCAGATATCTGTTGGTATGAGTGGGTTTTCTATATATCGATATTTTTAGTTTACCAGCAGAAGAGCGAGTCAGTTTGACATCAAGAAAAGGCAAGGAATTATCCGTTTCAAGCTCAGCAGTAAACTTAATACTTTGATGTCGGCTATTGAGATGTTCGAGGAAAACCGTAAGGGATTCATGTCCATGGCTCCAAACAATGAAGACATCATCCACATAACGTTTCCAAACTTTAGGTGTTAAAAAAATATAATGCAATAACGCAAAACCACCTGCAGACAACATTACTTCAACTGAACGCAAAGCTATTAAAAGTTTAAAAAACAACAGAGATATAATCATCCTCCCTGCAGATAAAGGAAATGCAACAGTCATCATGAACTCCGAAGATTACAAGAATAAAATGATTGATTTACTACATAATGATACCTACTCAATACTTGAGAGAGATCCAACTCGTGAACTTCAAAATCGTACAAACAACTTATTAAAAACAACAACTGAATTATCCCGAAATGTTCGTTTATCTCTTCACTCTCTCCATCCGTTAATTCCTCGCATATATGGTGTTCCTAAAATCCATAAAGAGAACACCCCATTACGCCCAATTGTAGAAGGTATCGATTCTCCTACATACAATCTTTCAAAATACCTTGATAAATACCTCAAAAGTTTTTCAGGGAATTCACCTTCTTTTATCAAGAACACTACAGAATTTGTTACATACATCAAGGATATTACAGTTGATGAAAATGACAGCATGGCTAGCTTGGACATAACTTCTTTGTTCACTAATGTCCCAACAGATGAAGTCCTAACATTACTCAAGGACAAGTTATCCAAAAAAATGTTAGCCTTGCTTACACATTGCATCAGGTCTGGTTACTTCAAATTTCAAGATAATATTTACAAACAAAATCATGGACTGGCTATGGGTAATCCTTTATCTCCTGTTCTTGCAAATATTTACTTAGAAGATTTTGAAACCAAGGCTATCTCTTCCTTTATTTTAACACCTAAAGTTTGGAAACGTTATGTGGATGATGTCTTCATTGTTTGGAGCCATGGACATGAATCCCTTATGGTTTTCCTCGAACATCTCAATAGCCGACCTCAAAGTATTAAGTTTACTGCTGAGCTTGAAACGGATAATTCCTTGCCTTTTCTTGATGTCAAACTGACTCGCTCTTCTGCTGGTAAACTAAAAATATCGATATATAGAAAACCCACTCATACCAACAGATATCTGCACAGTCAATCCCATCATTTCCCTCCTCATAAGCTTGGAATAATTTCCACTTTGGGACATAGAGCCCGTTCTCTTCTTGATGATCCAAATGAACTGCTTACAGAAATAAACCATCTGAAAACTTCTTTCGAAGTTAATGGATATTCCAAGAAAATCATTAACAAATTCCTTCTTAATCCTCCCAGACATCACTCAGAAGAAACAAATAGATTCAAAAGCAATATATCTATTCCTTACATAAGTACTGTTTCACATAAATTAGCAAAAGTTCTAAAAAAATACAATATCAGAACCTTGTTCACTCCACTTCCAAAGATCCGTTCCTTAATTAGCCACCCAAAACCTTGTCATCATCAACTCAAATACCCTGGCGTATATAAAATATTATGTGACTGCGATATTCCTTATTTCGGGCAGACAGACAAATCTGTTGAAATGCGTATGGAAGAACACATGAGAGACATTACTTACAAGAGACAGCGAGCAAGTGCATTATCAAGTCATATCCTCTTCTCGGCTAATCCTAATGATGATAACCAAAGTCACAAAATCTGCTGGGAAAAATCTACAAACATCTTCCGTTGCAGTGACGAAATAGAGAGAAAAATTGTGGAATCGAGAGAAATCATCTTCAATCCTGTTCATCTAAATAACAACTTAAGCTACAACCTCCCGGATAGTCATTCAGCTGTAATCATGTACTGGCGTTCACGTGATGCAGCAAGCATGCACTCTCCCAACAATGCAACAAATGAAAGAACAGCTTCAAATACAACTACAACGTTTTAATGCTAATTATGTATAAAGACTGTCTATGATGTTCATAGTCTTTTAACCCTCAATGTTTAGTGTTTTTTCTTTTATAATGTCACCTGAAGAAGGCTGTTACAGGCCGAAACTAGTAGTGTGTTTATATTAAAACATTTTTAATTAAATCTCGGTTCTAGTCATTCAATTTTTTTCATAAATATATATATATATATATATATATATGTCCAAATAATGCACTATTCTCTTTTCAGTTATGTTTATCAGTCTTGTGTGGATATTCAGTTCTTCTAGGATACTTTTGTTTGTTCACTTTTCTGGCCAAGACACTCTTAACAATCTTCACCACCACTAGAGCTCAAACACCTCAATTCTTCTTCTGTCATCTTTCATCATTGTACAAGACTGAGAAGCATAGAGAAAGATAAAAAAAAAACTAAGGTTTCTACAAGCTTAATTTTCATCTTTTTTGGAGATGTGCCTGTCTTTCCAGATCTTAGTTAAATCAGTCATCACTTTCTTAGCTAGTACTATTCATCTTATCTCTTTTTTACATCCATCTTTTTTTGTTATTATCACTGCCAGGTAGTTGAAATGGTTGAAAATTTCAATTCCCTCTATATCTATCTCTCCTCTGTTTAAAATCATTAGTTTGGTTTTATCTTGATTTATTCATAAACTGTGGCTTAAGCTTTGCTATTCTAATTGATTTAGGATGGATTTCAGTTCCTGTTCACTTGTTGCTATTATCGCTGTGTCATCTGCATATCGTAGATTAGTGATTGTTCGGCCACCTAATTTAATGCCTCCATTCCACTTTTCGAGAGATCTTTTCATTATGGTTTCACTGTAAAGGTTGAATAATAATGGTGAGAGTGTGCAACCTCAACCTTGTCTTGATCCTTTTTCAAGTTGGAATGCAGGGGACAATGAGTTTTCAATTCTTACTCTTGCTTGATTTCCTTGATATAAGTTCTTTATGAGGGTTATTAGATGGTTTGGTATTCCTGATTCTTGCATGATATCCCATAAGATATCCCATCTCATGCAGTCAAAAAAGGCCTTGGAGTAATCTATAAAGCATAGATAAAGGCTTAAGTTGAATTCCCTTGCTTTCTTGATTATTTGTCTGATGTTAGATATATGATCTCTAGTCTCTTGACCTTTTCTGAATCCTGCTTGTTCTTCTGAGATCTGATGGTCTATAAAACTTTGTAATCTCTCCTTAATAATATGTAGTAAAATCTTGCTGGTATGTAAGATAAAGGCAATGGTGTGGTAGTTTTCACAGTTGTTGTGATTGCCTTTTTTGTAAATTGTTGGATAATGGTGGAACTAGTCCAGTCATTCGGCCATCTTCCAGATTTTGTTGCATAAATCATGTATCCAGTTGACTGCATTTTCTCTCCAAGGTTTTTCAGAATTTCAGCTGGTATTGAATCAGGACCTTGGGTTTTTCCTAATTTTTTCTACTTCACTTTTGAGGATCTCTGTTTCCATGTTTTCCATAGCTCCTTTGTATTCTTGTTGAATAGCTAGGTCCTTGTAAAGCTCAGTGCAATACTCTTTCCATCTTCTGCTTATGTCATTAGTGTCATTTAAAATCTTGCCGTTTTCCTCTGCAATTATATTAAGTTTTGGTTTGAAATTTTTGGTTATATCCTTAACCGTCTTGAATAAATCTGTTTCATTAGAGTTGGCGTGTCTTTCTATTTCTTTTCAGATGTTTTGGATATAGCTATTTTTATCTTTTTGACAAGATTTCTTAATACCTTTTTTTTTTAAATTAGTTCTAGGGTTTCTTTTGTAATCCATGGACTACATTATTTTTTATTGGGATGGTTTGTTTAAGTGTGTCCAGTGTGATTCACTGCTTTGTTCCTGAGGTTTGCTTTTTTGTTTCTTGAGCTCTGATTCAATGTCCATTGTAAATTTGTTGACCATTTGTGAAAAGTCATATCTTTTGTTGCTGTTATTCTTGTTTGCTTTCAGATTGGTCTTTAAATTTGAGATTAATAATTGATGGTTTGATCCACAGTCTGCGCCTGGCTGTGTTTTGGTGTTATTGATTAGTGTCCTCCATCTTCTGTCAATTAAAATATAGTCAGTTTGATTCTTACATCGATTCCCAGGTGCTACCCATGTGTATAATCTCCTCTTGTGCTGTTTGTACATAGTGTTAGTGATTGCTAATTCCCTTTCAATGCAGAACTCTAATAGTTTTTCTCCTCATTCTATTCTAATTCCCAGTCTGTATTTTCCAATGATTCTATTTAAGTGATCATCATGTGCATTGAAGTCTCCTAGAACTATTCAAATATCCTTTCTTGGTATTGTATCCATAGTTTCATTAAGTCTTTGTAGAATTCCTCACTTATTTCTCATCTTCTGCATTTGATGTGGGTGCATAAACTTATATCAGCATTGTTGGAATTGGGTTGGTGTTTAATCTTACTGTTATGATTCTGTCGCTGACTGGGTTGTATCCTTTTACTGCTTTACTTATGTTTTTATTAACAATGATGGCATTTCACTTTTCACTGTTATGGTCTGGACCAGAAAAAAAAAAAAACTTGTTTCCCTTATGTGTTGTAAAATGACCACATTCCTTCCAGTGAGTTTCAACCAACCCTAAGATTAGTATCTTATTGTCTTCCATTTCATTCTGTATTATGTCTAGTTTCCCAGGTTGCAGGAGTCCTCTGATGTTCCATGTTCCTATCATGAAGGTCTTTCTGAGAGTTATTTTATGATGATCTAATTGGTGATTTTGTGGGCTGGGATTGTCATCAGTCTTGATGACGTCACTGTTCCTCAGCCTAGTCAAATTTGGTCTTTGTTGCACATTCCTTTCCCCTCTGTGCTTAGAGGTACAGCCTCGGTGTGCTGAGCTGGTAGCTGCCCCTCTGTTATAAGTCTGCTCATCATGAAGGTTATCATGGGATAATAGTAGAGTGGTTTCCTGTTGCCTTCTCTACCGCAGTATCCTGGCCAGAGAGATGAACAGTTCATCATAGCCAAAGGTTATCATGTTGGAGCCAAGTCAGTCCTCTGGATCTCTGCCTCTTATAGCATGTATACTACAAGAGGTTACTACTAGTAGTGCTGCTGCCCACTACTAGGTATGTTAGTGGTTAGTTGGAAGAGGAGGAAACACCCCTAGTCATCTAATATTCTAATAGCTCCGGGAGTTAGTAAGAGAGAAAAGAGACAGATAGAAAGCTTAAAGTAAAGAACCCTCATTAGGAGGAATGTTAGTATGAGGGTAGAAGCAATAAGTGAAGAATAAGAGAAAGGTATGACCAAAAGCTTGAAATAGATCATACTTAGCTCTGGGAATCTTCTTATATATGTTGCTAATTATAACTGAATTCTGATGAAGTAAAAAGATTTGGCATGAGATGTCTGCATCTAATCTTACAATATGATTAAGAACTCTTCAAGGATGACCCCTTATTCCTGAATTTTCTTGTATCCTTTGGAAGATCATCCTGGCAACATCCATCCAGCAATTTATAAGTCTCAATCACTGCTTTTCTTACTGGTCATTAAGCTGTACAAATTATATTCTCTCAGCCTGCACTAATAGTTTCCATTTCACTGCAGTGATATTACTATATTTGCCTTGAACTCCCTCCACTGTTTTTCCTATTTTTCCACAATCTAGGTGACAGATTTATGCAGAATAGTCCAGATATGATATGGTCAAAGCATTATACAAGATTCATCTTAACCACCTTACAGGCCATTATGGATAAAATACACATCCTCATACGCTTCATATCCATCATATATTTCAATGTAATATCAATGTATTACAATTTTAATATGCACTTCGCATCTGATAACCTTGATGTCTATTGATGTCTTGGCCGGTAGTGTGGCTAAATGTTTAATCATATAACCATAATACCATGAGGACAATAAAACATTATTAGAAAGCTACCTAATATTTCAATGGATTTTAAACCATCTTCTTATTACCAAAACAACCCCCCCCCACACACACACACAATAGTTTGTCACACTTATGACTTCACTATACTTTTCATTCATTCATATCTTAGTCTTGTCTAACTCTTCCATCACTTTTAGTTACCACTGCAGAAATGCATGCTGCTCTGTAATTTAATATAAGTTGATACCTCTTTCTAAACAGTTGAAAGTTTATTTTTCACTTGGTTAGAATATAATAAAATTAGTTTAATCCTTTATCCAACACTTGGATAAAGGATCTTTCTAAACAGTGTTTATGCATTTTCACTCCTGGGACCTTTTCCAAGTGGAAGATATTCTTTAAACAACAAAGGCAAGATCACAGTAAACTTGCCATCACATTCCCATAAAATATGTGGTTGATAATAACATCATCTTGATCTGCATTAAATTTCCTGACAAAATATCTAAATGGTTTGCCATTCATCTTCCTTATTGGTCACTTTCTGAGCTTGTGCTTGCTCAATTCTGCAATCTCTGCTTAAATTCAGCACTCATGCATTTCACACCTAAACCTTTTTTATCTCTTCACTCTAGACATATACAGTATGCCCTTGTCCTCTTCCCAAGTTGGAAATGTGTTAGCCTCATGTATCCATGAAGGTGTATTGTGTGTGTATATGTTGCTCAGGCTGGTTTCCATTCTTTGTAAGAAAATCCTGAGGGGGAAAAAAAAAACTGCTACTTAAAAGTTAGACAATTTCTGTTAACAGAATTTGAACTCATATCTTTTTTTTTTTTCACTTAATGATGCATAACAAAGTGATTACACCATGGAAGTATTGGAAAACTATTACAGTTCAATTATATGACTTTAAAATTAGTATAAAGTTAATATGTATTGTTCTACTTCAGATGCCTTAGATTGAACAGATGGACTTAAAAAAATAATTCCTTATTCTTAGAGATGATTAGATCCATAAATTTTATTCGAAACTCACTATACAGTCAGTTTCTTCACTAACTTTCATCAAGTGAACATTATCATTTTATCTTGTTTTCTTTGGTTTTAATCAATTTTCAGTTCCTAAAGAAAATCAGGAACTGAATAGAATAATCACCAGTTTATGAATTGTTAGGTTTCTATTGTACTACTTAATAAGTTTAAAATATTTTATTTTTAAAGTACAAGCATATTCTCTCTCTCTGTATTCATCTTTGTGTGAAGAGAAAGCGTCAATGGCAGCATTACTTGAAGTTATTTTTAAGATAGAAATCGTAAATAAATAATGCTTATGTTTGCTTTTATATATATGAATTTTTAAATGAAATGCAGATATTTAATATATTTAAATAACAAAAAGGAAAAGAAAAGAAAGAGAAAGAAAATTTGGACTTAAACTTGTAAGAATTATTTATTTTCATTTCATTTATGACAATAAACAAATTGTAAAATAATATACATTTTGTTAACACTGTTAAATTTTGTTAATAAAATATGACTGCAGATACAACATTAAAAAGTTGTTGCTAAATTTTAAAATAATTTATTTGAAATTACTCAGAATTCATCTCTAATGTCCATAAAAGGTTTTATTAGCTACATGCTACTGTAAACACAGTTATAAAATTAGTTTCTTTTTTTACAGTGTTAGTTTTATTTTTCATCTGTAATATTCATCAAAACACTACAGCCATTACTAACTTTGATTATAAGAAGATAACATATTTAAAAAAGTGCTTGTGTAGCAGACAAGATTGATTATGGAAGACATGCCGTAAGATGTTATCACTTTGGCAGAAAGCCTTGCATATTTTATTCATGTCCTTTTTTTTTTTTGTCTCTTTTATGCACACTAAAATGTTGCTAAGAATGGAAATGTTTCTTATGCATGTTATTTATTTTTTAAAGGTTACATGTTTGCTTATTAAATTTACATGCTAATTTTCATTTTTGCTGCTGTTCTGTACTTGTCAGTATGACTATAAACATTCCTTTTTGTCTGTAGTTTTTGCTCTGAATGGTTAATATGCACCTCTGAACACACAATTTTCATGCATTCTTAAAATACGTTTTCAAATATAAAGCCTGACCAGAAGATTAGAAATTTTATTCCTTTTTGGTAACTAAGTTTGGCCATATGTCATTTAGGTCTGAAATACTCAAATACAATTAATTATTATTATTATTATTACTGAAGACCCCCATGTAGTCAAAAACTCATTTAGAAGGTCCTTTTATCATACACACAGCTCATCATACTGTGTTTTAAACACACTCAAATTCTCTGCATCACACTCTTAGCCAAGGCATTCCAATCAATCACAACTCTGCATGAAAAAAATTTGCTTCTCACTCCCCTACTCACACCCTCTTTATACAGTTTTCAGGGATGACCTCTGGTTCTGCCCTGATCTCCCACTATTTTCTGTAGAACTTCTTCAACATTGATCCTATAACAAGCCCTTACTAACTTGTAGGTCTCTATCATATCTCTCCCTATCCACCAGACTGTAAATTACATCTTCTCAATCTTTCCACATATACAACACTCCAGAGATTAGAAAACTATCTTAGTCAGTCATCTCTGGACCCTTTCCAACATCTCTTCGTCCTTCTGAAAACCTGGTGACTAAATCTGGGCACAGTAGTCCATGTATGGCCTAATCAAAGCCTTATACAATGGAACAAGAATCTCCCTACTTCTACAAGTCAGTGTCCTCTACATCATTCCCAGAAGTCTTTATGCTGTCTTCACAATTTTGGCAATGTGTCCCCTAAATTTCAGATCCTTATCCACTATCACCCCAAGATCTCTTATTTCCTCCACCTCCAACAGTATATCCTCACCAAGCATAAATTCTACATCCCATCTTTGTTTCACAAATTTTAAAACCTTACATTTTGCAACATTGAACTCATATCCCCATTCCCATGCCCAGTCACTCTATTTATCCAAGTCTTTTTGTAAGGAAAAACCAACATCAAGGAAAAGAAGGAGTAGCCATAGTATTCAACACAAAATATGAGGCTAATCTTCTTGAATGGCAGGCAGTCTCAAGTAGAGTAATGTGGGCAAATATGAGAATGGGGAACTGGACAATGAGACTTATTTGTGCCTATTGTCCCACAGAAGGTTCTACTAAGGTAGAAGTGGAGGGATTTTTTGACGCTTTAGAAAAAGCAACTGACACAAAGAAAAAGGAAAAGTTGGTCCTTGTTGGGGATCTAAATAACAGAGTAGGAAATGATTGTGAGACATATAAAAATATTTTGGGAAAATTTGGAGAAAAGAGCAAAGCTAATAATAATGGCAAATATCTGTTGGATTTCTGCTCAGGACATGGACTGGTTATTACTAACACCATGTTCCAACATAAAAATGTGCACAAATTCACATGGAGAGAAGAGGCTAGGAATAAGAAAAGTCTCATTGACTATGTTATTGTTGATAGTGGTGTTTTCTCCCTGGTGCAGGACACCAGATTGTACAGAGGATTTGAAATTGGAAGTGATCACTATTTAGTCTTGAGCAGGATAAAATTGAATTTCATATTGAAAAGAATAACATGTAAGAAAGTTTTAAAGCGAATAAAAGTTGAGCAGCTCTCAGATGTGAACTGTAGACTAAAATACAGAAAGATTATTGAAAAGAAAATGAAAGAGTTTGAGAACAGGAATCAAACCTTGGAGATTCAGTGGCAAACTCTGAAGAAAACATTGATTCTGCCAGAGAGGCATGTGGTGAGGTTGTGTGCAAGATAAAAAAATCAGAACTCCCTGGTGGACACAGGAAGTTAAAGAGGCAGTGAAGGAAAAGAAGAAAGCATATCAAAAGTTCCTGGCAAATAAGTCAGCTTTTACTCTTACAGAATACAGAGACAAATGTAAGAAAGCTAAACAGTGTGTAAAACTAGCTAAACAAAAGTCATGGGAGGACTTTGGCAAGAATATAGAAAATAAATATCAAGAAAGTGGCAAAATATTCTGGAGGTTGTTGAAGAAGCTTAGGAATGGAGGAAAGAGTGCTGTAAAAGAAGTTAGAGATGATAAAGGTGACATGAAAACAGGAGAAAAAGATATCCTTGAAGTATGGAGTAATTACTTTGAAAAACTGCTAAATGAAACAAGCAGTGATGATAGAACAGTGATAAAAAACACTAACCAGGCATGCAGTCAGGAATACATATCCATACTTGAAGTAGAAAAAGCCATCAAAGGCTTGAAATGTGGAAAGGCAGCAGGAGTAGATGATATTCTACCAGAAATGCTGAAGTATGGTGGTATAAAAGTCTTACAATGGCTGCACTGCATAGTTCAGAAAGCCTGGACTGAGGGACGAATTCCCGATGATTGGAGTAGAGCTCTCATAGTACCCATATATAAAAAGGGAAATAAAACTGAATGTGAGAATTACAGAGGTATTTCCTTACTGAGTGTTCCTGGCAAGATCTATGCAAGTATACTTGAGAAACGGTTGAGAAGAATTGTGGAAGAAAAGCTTGGTGAAGAACAAGCTGGATTCAGGCCAAATAGAGGCTGTCAGGATTAGATCTTCACTTTACGACAAATAGTCGAGAAAGCATGGGAATATAACAAAAATCTGTATTTAAGTTTTGTCGATTTGGAAAAGGCATATGACAAGGTGCCAAGAGAGAAGCTATTCAATACACTGCAGTTATATGGTGTCAATGGGGCATTATATCAAGCAATACTTAGTCTTTATTTGAGTTGTAAGTCAGCAGTTAGAATTGAAGGAAGTACAGGAAGATGGTTTAATGTTAAATCTGGTGTGAGACAAGGATGTACATTATCCCCTCTGTTATTCATTATCTATATGGATCACATTATGAAGGAAAGTGGTATTAAACCTGATATCAAAATTGGATATGTTAATGTCAGCTCTTTGCTTTATGCAGATGATGTTATACTTCTAAATAAATCTGCTACAAGTCTGCAAGATTCTCTGACTAAATTGAATAGCTGTTGTAATAGATATGGTATGAAGGTCAGCAATAAAAAGACAATGAAAATAGGCAGAATCATTGAAAATGTCAACTGTGTTGTGAATGGAGAACCTGTGGAACAAGTAAAACATTTCAGTTACTTAGGCATGATTTTTACTGAAGATGGTAAATTAAATATAGAAATAGACAACAGAATCAGCAAAGCTGGTATGGTGGGAAGTCAATTGAATAAATTCATATGGAATAAGAGAGAAATTAGTCGGAACACTAAATTAGCTGTATACAAGACAGTGTTCAAACCAGTTTTAACTTATGGATCTGAGAGCTGGGTCAGAAGTAAAACACTTGACCAGAGACTAGAGACTGCAGATATGAGAGTCCTGAGAAAGATTAGAGGCATGAACAGATGACATCAATGGCAATATCATATTAAAAATGAGGATATTAGGAAAGAACTTGACATTGTCAGCATCCAGGAATGCGTTAGCAGAGCTAATCTCAGGTGGTATGGTCACTTAAATAGAATGGGAGAGGAAAGATTAGCAAAACAAGTGTTCTCTGCCAGGTTGGCAGGAAAACGACCCAGAGGGAGACCAAGATATAGGTGGATTGATACGGTACAAAGTGCCTTAGACGATAGAAATATAAGATCTGATAATGTTGGAGTCTTGACAAGTAACAGACTGATTTGGAGGAAAATTGTAGATAAGACGTTAGTAATGATGTAAATTTTTCATGTAGTACTGTCATATCCTGTACACCCCTTGAGGGTACATGGCAGGAATTTGATGATGATGATGAAAAACCAACATAAGTGAAAACCAAAATGCCATTTCAAGATAAGTGAAATGTGACACAGCAAGGGTACCATTTATAGAATCATATAAAAAAGCTGTTAAAAGCTGGTACTTTCAACTCTAGTCATGATCAACTAAAAGGGCAAGAAAATTTCTTTTGTCACCAACATGATTTTGAACCTAAATTTCTTTTCAAGTGAGTAACATATGGCAAGCCACTTGTTTCAGATAGAAAACCAAAAATGAATCCTTCAGTGGTGCTAGAATGATATAGCTAATAAAGTTTGGAGAGGTCAAATGAGATGGTGAATTTTCATTTCTTATCCACAGTACAAATTTCTGGATTTCAAATATGGTGTGTGCAATGTTTACATGGACTGAATTGAGTACACTGATATCTCTGAAGAAACACAATATTTTATATCACATAATGTTACATTTCTATTTTGAAGATGATTTTTTCTCTCAAGATTATAAACAGATGCATTGTGCATGTTTACTTGCATGAACTGAGTCCATGATGATATCTCTGAAGAGCCAACAAAGTAGTATTTCAACATTTTATATCACATGATATCTATTCCTATAATGTTACGTTTTTCTCTTTCAAAGATGATGGTTACTGTCAAGGTTATAACTAGATGCATTGCATCAGATCTATCTGTTGGTAGTCTGAAGCACATGATGATGAAAGGAGTCCTTTCTCTCATCACCTCTGTCTCCGATTTCAGCTTAACTTAGAATTTAGGATGTTGCATATGAACTCAGTATCTACTACACTCATCATTTGAAGACTGCAGTAGAGTCACTATTGTTACAGGGAGTGTTTTCAAATTATTTCAGACATCTTTCAAACATTAACAAGATGCCAGGGTTCAGTGCTGTTATTACCTGTTTCACCTGTTATTAAAACCTATAGCTCTTACATGATACCGAGCAGGTCTCTTATTTTGTGGTCAGGCAGTAATTGTTTTCCCTTCTTTATCAGTTTGCAGTCAGCTTTTCATATAAAATAATTTTAGATAATTCTACCATTGGAATGGATTGTAGTATTTGATAATTCTACCATTAGTTTATGGATTGTAGTATTTGACCTGAAAGTAGGTTAATCTATAAAATTACGTATTTACATCTGCAGTGCAATAGCACATTTAACTACATGGATTATTATTTTAGTTGTGTAGCTACATCTCTTACTAAAATTAACTTTATTTGAGTATATCATTAAATTCTAGCTCTCAGAATTGTATTCATTAAGCCTTATTAAATATTCAGAAAAGTTTATACCTTTATACATCCCAATAACAAAATCAGAATACAGTATTATTTTTACAGTGCTGTTATGTTTTATAAATATGAACAATATCTAAATAGAAATAGGAAATTTCAAATTAATATCAGAAATATTGTTACTGCATATAATTTTTGAATTTATGTTAATACAGTAAATCCGTTTTCAGTTAATAATTTTAGAATAAAAATTGAGCCTATAGCATTGAGCCATTAATTTTTACAGAAAAAGCATAACACAAAAATAATCAAGCATAAATGCATCATCTTAACAACAATTATGTAACATAACAATCATTTAAATATTCCAGTTTTGGAATATTTTTCACTGTCTACAAAATATTAGAGTGATTACAAAGAACAAGATAAGTATCCTATTTGCAAATTCCATGATTATGGAGCCTGCAGGAAATAAACATATTTATCACCAGAAATAAAAATTCCAGAACAAGATATAAACATTTTTAGATAAAGCAAGTGTATTTACTTGGCTTTGCCATTGCTGCTTCTTCCTATCATGGATTTTAGGTCAAGTGGCCTGTTCTGGTCTCATGCCATTGCTTTCTTGGTCTTCCAATTCTACTTTTCCCATTTATTTTATATCTGTATAAAATAAATTTGGTAGTCTTGGCAATCTGCTATTGTCTATTTGATTTAGATATTCTATCCATTTTTGTTTGTATTTACTTAAACAGTAGATAATTGGTTTTATAAATTCAAGTACTGTAAAATTTCTTCATTTGTTTTCTGGTCCCATTTATTATATACAGTTGTCTTTCTGAGAAATTGCATTTCTGCTGTTTGAATCTGTTTTTTTTTTTTCACAGAAAATGTATGGGATGTAGAATTGTGGTTGAAGAACTTAGGTAAGATTTAATGAAAAGTGAAGTGAATCATCTAGCAGATGAGATTAAACAACTAAAGAAGAGATTGGCTGATGTGAATGAGAACGAGGAAGTTAGTATTATGAAGAAAGAGTTAAAGGATAATCATACAACATTGTAAGGGGACTTGATCATTAGGGATGTCATGACCAATGACATTCCTAATGATCAAGACATGTTTGATACACAAAACATGCTTTCCTGGTGAAACAGTGAAACAAATAACTGATACTTTGCAGAGAAGAAAAGAGCAAGCATCAGAATTAGTGGTAATTGTGAGCACAAATGACTTAGTTGATGAAAAAACAAAAAATGTTGAACGAGACTTAAGGAATTTGCTGCAGCAGATAATGGATAATAGCATTGTTAAAAAAAATGGTTAATATGTTGCTCAGATAAGACAATAGTGAATTGAGAAGGAGAGCAAAGGTAATGAACAGCAAGATGGCCAAGTTGTATAAAGAAAGGGGATTCAGTTTGTGAATCTGTGTAGTGAATTTGAAGAAAAGTTGGAATGGTTTAAAGTTGAGGGATTGCATTTGAATGAGTTTGGTGTTGGGCATTTAGAAAGCATATTATTTCCTGTGAAGGCACAAAATCGAGAGGTTAATGTAGCAAATGATCTAAAGGTACTAGTAAAGCAGGATAGCAGCTAAACTGGTTTTACAGCATGAAGAAGATGGATACAAGGTTGAACATGTGGTTGTAGCAGCACAAGGTGATGCAATGTGTAAAGGTAAGGATGAGACAGATATAAATGGTAATCAGTGTTAGGATCAGGGAAGCAGGAGTAGTCAAAACAAAGAGAGAGAGAGAGAGAGAGAGAGAGTGTGAGTGTGAGTGTGTGTGTGTGTGTGTGTGTGTGTGTGTGTGTGTGTGTGTGTGTGTGTGTGTGTGTGTGTGTGTGTGTTTTGCAGCTAGAACAGAGAACAAAACTGAAGTTTTACTATAACACGGTAATTGCTTCCATAATTTTTAAGAAGGAAAGCATAGAATAGAGAATGTGGTGCTGGTAGAATGGCCTCAAACACACGGGAACTGTTAGGTTTGTATAGCAAGGTAAGGAGTATTTGAAAAAATATAACTGAGTTTGTTGCATTGACTGAGTCAGTATGTCCAGAGATAATTAGTATAAGTGAAACTTGGTTGTCCGAGAATGATGTGATGTCAGGAATAGAAATGGAATGATATACAGTTTTCTGAAAGGATGGCAAGGTGAAAAAGGAGGGTGGGGTGGGGGGGTGCTATTAATGATTGCAGAGAAATTGGTTGGAAATTGATAGTATATGTGCAGATTTTGAATCTGTGGCGTAGAGTTGAAATTAACAGGCTGGTATATCTGATAGGATGCTGTTATAGGCCAGAGATTGTAGAGAATACTGATTATGAAATATTTAGGCAAATTATTTAGGTGATCCTGATTGGAGAATTTAATTACCAGCATATAGAATGGAAAGAGGAAATAGTATATGAGAACATGGAGAGTGAGTTTGTCCAAGTGTAAGCATACTTACACTTGGACAAAGGATTAAACCAATATAATTTCTTGGCATCTTTAATGTATGGTATAACCAAGTGGAAAAATTGCCAACAACTGTCTCTAATCCAGAGTATTTTAATAATAAGGTGTGACACCTTTTGGCTACTCATATACGTAAGCAAACAAAGTTTTCACCTGAAGTATTTTCAGGAAAGGGTAACTCATATATAAAAGCATTACTTCAACTTTGTATCACCTCTGGGTCTGGCTCCCACTGATGAAACCTCAATAAAGGTCAAAACCAGTCTGGGTAGTAACCCCTTCCCATATTTAATAGCATTAAACATGTCCATGAGGATATGTGCTTTGCATTATGGGATACTACGGCAAGTGATGTGAAGTCACTTGCTTCTATATATGAGTTGCCCTGTCCTGAAAACACTTCAGGTGCAAACATTGTTTGCTTACTGTTGGATAAAGGATTAAACCAAGAATAGAATTTCTTGGCATCTTTAATGTATAATATAATCAAGTAGAAAAACTTCCAGCATTGCTGCAGCTGCTTTTTTGTCAGGATTTATTTCATATTTTCCCATTCCTATTCTGTGTTCATTTGATTCATGTGTGGTTTTTGTTTTTAAATCTGTATATTTTTGATATTATTGTAGAGGGATCTCATAATATTTTGCCATTACAGTGGTGTTAAATGTTTTTGTTCAGATCATCCTTATCCAGTCAGTCTCAGCATTTCTGTACCTCTGTTCCTTATCCAAGCAATTGACCTCATCTAATAACTGAAATTATTCTTGTTGGGATGAAAAACTTTATTCCCTATTCCACTCTCTGATCCTTACTAAGCCTTAGTTTCCAATAAATGTGATAATGCAGTCCAAGATGAAAATGAAGTATACACTCAGCTTTCACTATATCCCTAACAACTGTAGAAAAACAAACAAATCTAAAGCAGACTTTATAAGGGCCAAATGCACTCAGTTTGCCATCTGCTCAAATGATAGTTGAGCCTTCTAGTCCTTCATGAAGGCTATTGACTAAAACATCTGCCCTACCACACTTTCAACTCTCATCCTGACAGAATAATTGCAACATCTCCTAAAGATAAGGTACCAAGACCGCCCTTCTCCCATGTGAGTTTTCCATTCTTGTAATTTATTCTTGATAAGGCACCTCTTGGCATCTGTCTTCTTCTCTAACACTTGTTTAGATGACGAAGACAAATCTCTTCCTACTAGTCCATAAACCACCCTATGTATACCTCATCTGATCTTTCATCAGAAGGACATCAGAAAAATACTAAATAGCCATCATACTAATAAGCTTCTGGCCTAGATGATATCCCTCCATTTATACCAAGAGCTTATACTTCCAAACTAATACTCATAAACTAAAAAACTAATAATCCTGTATCACCTTTACAAGCTGTACTACTCATCTAGTCTCTATGTAACTGCAAGGAAGCAAGCTTTTATCTAGCCCGTTCCTAAAAATGGAGATAAAAGTCAGCCATCAAGCTATCTTCCCATGTCTCTCACCTTAGTACTCTCAAAAGTGAGAGAATGTTATCAACAACCAGTTTCTTCACTACCAAGAGACCTACTGGAATTATTCTTATTATTCTACGGGTTAATTAGTGGTCATTGGTATGATTCCGCCATTCTCATTCTACAGTAAACCTCCTTGCTAATCTTACCCATCTTTGGATACATGCAATTGAAAGATTTGTAGAATCTCATTTTGTCTCTTGATTTCCAAGAAATGATTGGATCTGTTATTGTGGCCTTCTTTTTAGCTACCATTTTATAGTCCTACCCTTTGAGTGAGTTGTCAACTTCCTCTCTGGTTGTTTACTATGTATCATGGTGGTTGGTTCCCTTTATCTGCTTTTTTCCAGCCATGCCAGAGTACCTAAGGCTCTTTGCTTTCACTTACATTTTCTCCAATACATCAATGGGTATATATAGCCTTCCCTTACTAACATGCAATTCTGTAAGAGAGTGCAGAGTAATGCTATAGGACAGTGATTATTAAAGTCATCAGTTGACTTGTTGGGTTTTGGTAGAGCTATTATCTTTGATTCATGCAAAAGTTTTGGGAGCTGTTCATCATTTATTATTATGGAGAAGAAATTAGCTAGCCAGGATTTTGCACTTGGGACAAGGTGAGTAAGAAAATCTCGAGGGATGCCATGAATGCCAGGAGTTTTACCTGTTAGTTTTTGAGTTCTGCATCAATTTCATATATAATTATTGGTTTGGAGTTTGCTGTAGATGTAGGAGATGATAAGAAACCTCTTTTATAAAGATGATGGATCTCTTTTTTTGGTGTCTGTGGGAATATTGGTTTTAGCTTTTTGTGCTAAGATTTTTTTTCAATACTGTTAGGGTTTACTTTTCCTTTAGTCCTGTTTGGAAAACTGGTGACAACTATTCGATGGAGCAGTGACCAAGCTTTGTGACTTGATCTGGCAAAGTTGAGGTTGTTTATTTCTTTATGCCAGTGAGCTCTTTTACCATCATCCAAGGACCTTAAGAAGTCCTTGGATGATAGTAAAGAGGGCAGAAGCAGTGTCTAGATGGCTGTGATATTCATACTCTACTAAAATAATACTGCTTTCAGTTGACCAGTATGGTACATAGATTTTTCTGAATCCTCTCAGAATATGTTTCTTGCCAGATGCAGTGAAACATTAAGGATCATCCTTCCTAGAATTTCTCCAAAAATAGAAGCCATCTTACCCAGTGAACAGGTTGGGTTTAGACCCGGCAGAAGCTGCTGCGACCAGGTCCTAGCTCTCACAACCCATATAGAAGCTGGATACCAAAAGGGTTTAAAAACATACTGCCTTCATAGATCTAACATCAGCTTTTGATACGGTATGGAAAAAAGGTTTACTGTATAAAGCAGCTAAAATAATCAACTGCCAAAAAACTAAAATTACTAAAACAAATGCTCTCCAACAGGAAAATAAAGCTTTATCTGAATTCACAAAAAAAAGCAGAACATTTATCCTGCAGGATGGATTGCCACAAGGATCTGTCCTCGCCCCAGTTTTATTCAACCTGTACACAAGCGATATTTCCCCAATAGCTAGTAGAAAGTTTATCTATGCTGATGATATAGCTATCTCCACCCAAGACAGTACCTTCCAAGGCCTTAAGGAAATGCTGAACAAAGATCTGAGCTCACTACAAAATTACTTTGAAAACTGAGGACTATCTTCAATTCCAGCAAAACTATTGTTTCTGCTTTCTCACCTAAATAACCACAAGGCTCCTAGAAAACTAAAAATAAACATCTGCAACAGGACTCTAATCCATGAAAGTAACCATTGTTACCTTGATGTCATGCTTGATCACAGTTTAACTTACCAAAAACATATGGAAAAAACTAAGTTAAAGATATCTGCCATGAATGATATCATAAACAAGCTAACAGGCACAATTTGGGCTATAATGCCTCCACTCTTAGAACAGCAGTCCAGCTCTGGTCTTCCATGTTGCAGAGTATTGTTTGCCAGTTTGGAGCTGAAGTCACCACACAACTCTTGTGGTGATAGAGCTTTACATAACAATGAAAACCATGTCTAGTACCTTATGATCTCCACCTCTCCCATGGTTACTTGTTCTTTTCCACATCACTCCACCATTTTAGACAAATTATGGAGACTACAACTGTGTCAGAAATAATTACTTTAATTTCCCAACATTTCGACCTTCATATGAAGGTCATCATCTGGAGTATACACACATACATATATGTATACAGAGACAAACTGTATTACATTTCAAACAGTATGCCAAAAAAACAATGATTTCATCAACTATTATTCTACCAGCCTGTAGAATAACAGTTCTATGTTATCAGTTCTATCACGACTATGCTACTTATATATATATATAGAGGCTAATGACTTCACATCAGTTGCTTTAGTATCTCATAATGCAAGCCACATATCCTTATGGACATGTATAATATCGAGACACTACCCAGACCAGTTTCAACCTTTATTGATATCTCATTAGTGGAATTCTTATGGGATTCTTATTCTTAGTGCTTATTCAATTCCACTATATCCTTTGCAATGGTCATTCTGCTGCCATGACTATCCACCACTGTCAACCTGTCATAATCAATTCTCCCTCTTACTTCATATAATGGAGGAATTCCCTTGAATTAACCTTTGCCTGACAAGCCAATCTCCTGCATCAATCATACTGCATCTTTTCATTCTTTACAATGCTCATCAACTTCTTAGCCTGCACTCATGGATCTGATCACCATCAACGGCTTGCACTTCCTCCATAATATTTTCTTTTTCAACAGCACTTGCTTGTTGAAAGTTTTTCACTTGGTTTATACTATAAATTAAAGATGCCAAGAAATTGTATTCTTGGTTTCATCCTTTCTCCAAGTGTAAGCAAACAAAGTTTGCATGTGAAGTGTCTTCACGACTGGGCTACTTACTTATATATAGAGGCTAATGACTTCAATAAATTGCCTTAGTATCTCATAATGCAAGGTACATATCCTTATTCCTTCATCCTTCCTTTATTATTCCTATATCCTTCAGCCCAACGGCCGAGAATACATACATAGCCTACTAGGGAGCACCATCAGGACTTTTAGGAGAAACAACAGCTTCCTTCTTCATCCTCAGTTACTGTGTGTAGTGCCTGCATGCACGTGTCTTTATTTAAGTTCCTGTGAAAATGGCAACATGACATTGCCAAAATATTGGAATATAGATTAAAGTTTCATTTTAATTTATATCATTTATATGTTGTAAATTCCTTAAGTAATCTAATAAGCATGTATAACCAATGTCTAAGCCTTTCTACAAGAATTACATATCCTTATGGACATATATAATGCTATAAATTATGGGAAGAGCCACTACCAAGACCAGTTTCGACTTTTATTAATGTCTCATTAGTGGGAGCCAGAAGAGATACCAAGGTTGAAGTAATGCAGAATATGGTATTCAGATTTGAGGAATCGCCTTCCTAGCCTGCACTCTATGATGAGCATAAAGTGGGCGATGAGCAAGGTAAAGAAAGAAATGATGCAGTATGAGAGGAAATTGGCTGATCATTAATAAAATTCACAATTTTAATAATGTGACCCTAAACTTCTAGTCTTCATTCACCACCACTCCCAGATCTCTCATCTCTTCCTCCTCCTTCAAAATTTCCCTATTAATTGTATACTCTACATCCCAACCATGCCTACCAAATATAAAGACCTTGCACTTTGCAACATTAAAATGACAGCTCTACTCACATGGTGTATTGAGATCCTCCTGCAAGGCCTTAACATCTGCTTTATTTCTCAGTCCTTCAATACTTTACATAATCAACAAACAGCTTCATATCTCCAGTTATTCTAGTTCTGATATTATTTACTTAAAAGTTTATCAATAATGACCCAACCAATAGTAGTAGTAGTACCACATGCACTCCACTAGTGACCCTCTTTTTGGGTTACCACTTCTCATACATAACCTGCTGATACCTACCAGACAGACAGTCAGCTGTGCAACTCGCAAGTCTGTGATCCAATCACATCTATTTCATCTTAGCTACCAACTTGTCACGTAGCAGTTCATCAACCGCCTTTGAAAAATCCAAATATAACAAACTTCATATATATAAATTTAGGGACACAAAAACACACGTATTGAAAAGATTATTTTATTAATTACTAACAAAATAAAACTTGACGTTTCGACCCCTATATCGAGGTCATCCTCAGAAGGATATATGTGTATAAGGAACCAAGCTACATGCTCTAGCTCTGTATACCAGTAAACTAAATCTATGTATCCTTCTGATGATGATGACCTCGATATAGGGATCGAAACGTCAAGTTTTATTTTATTAGTGATTAATAAAATAATATTTTCAACACGTGTGTTTTTGTGTCCCTAAATTTATAAATATGAATGCTGATCACAGTGTAACCTTAAAAGAAACAAATATAACAAAGTATATCTGTTTCCCATATCCTGTGAATTTGTCACTTTGTAATACATAGGAGATTGCTAATTTTTCATTATGTAATACATAAGCAGATAATAGTAGTAGTGGTACCAGCTGGGTTGATAATACAATTATAAATTAAAGATGCCAAGATTATATTCTTGGTTTTAATCCTCATATAAGTGCAAGCAAACAGAATTTGCACATGCAATAACTTCATGACTGGGCTACTTGTATATAGCAGCTAATGACTTCACATCACATGCCTTAGTATCCCATAATACAATGCACATATCTTTATGGATATGTATAATATAATGCTATGCATCATGAGAATGGATACTATCCAGATTGGTTTCAACCTTGAAACCAGACCCAGAAGTGATACCAAGGTTGAAGTAATGCAGAAGTCATATTTCTGCAGTGAAATTTCTTGGCATCTTTAATTTATAGTATAGCCAAGTTAAAGTTAAAAAATATTTCAACATCTATCTCTATCCTGAGTATTTTTATTTTGGTAATAAGGTGTAACACCATTTGACTACTTGTATATGGAAATATGATTCCTGCATTACTTCAACCTTGGTATCACTTCTGGGTCTGGCTCCCACCGATGAGACATAATCAAGGTCAAAACCAGTCGGAGTAGTGGCCCTTCCCATAATGCATAACATTATACGTGTCTCTAAGGATATGTTATGTTGCATTATGGGATACTAAGCCAATTGATGTGAAGTTATTAGCCTCTGTATACAAGTAGTCCAGTCATGAAGTTATTTCATGTACAAATTTTGTTTACTTATGCTTGGATAAAGGATTAAAACCAAGAATATAATATCTTTGCATCTTTAATTTATAGTATAACCAAGTTATAAAGCTTTCAACTTGTATTATCAACAGATTTCTGAATCATAGTCCTCGCCAACCGTTCTAAAACCTTAACAACTCCAGACACACATATTGCCCATAATTTGTTGCTTCAGTCTTATCTCACGGCCCTTCCAATTTCTGAAGTTGGACAATTATTATTATTATTACCCCAAGACCTCAAGGAGTCAAAGACTCATCTGGGAGGTCCTTTTATCACACACACACACACACACACCTCTCATCATGCCGTGTCTTAAACACATTCAAACTCCTTGCAGACACCACACTCTCAGGCAAGGCATTCCAATCACTCACAACTCTGCACGAAAAAAACCTACCTCTCACTCCCCTACTCACACCCTCTTTATACAGTTTCCAGGGATGACCTCTGGTTCTCCCCTGATCTCCCACTATTATCTGTAGAACTTCTCCACCATTGATCCTATAACAACCCCTTACTAACTTGTAGGTCTCTATCATATCTCCCCTCTTCCTTCTCTCCACTAGACTCTGCAATTTACATCTTTTCAATCTTTCCTCATACTCCACATTCCAGAGGTCAGAAACTACCTTAGTCAGTCGCCTTTGGACCCTTTCCAACATCTCTTCATCCTTCTGAAAACCCGGTGACCAAATCTGGGCACAATAGTCCATGTGTGGCCTAATCAGAGCCTTATACAATGGAACAAGAAGCTCCCTACTTCTACACATCAGTGTCCTCCGCATCATTCCCAGAAGTCTTTGTGTTGTCTTCACAATTTTGGCGATGTGTCCCCTAAATTTTAGATCCTTATCCACTATCACCCCCAGATCTCTTATTTCCTCTACCTCTAGCAGTATATTCTCACCAAGCATAAATTCTGCATCCCATCTTTGTTTTCCAAATTTTAAAACCTTACATTTTGCAACATTGAACTCGCATCTCCATTTCTGTGCCCAATCACTCAATTTATTCAAGTCTTCTTGCAAGGCCACAACATCTCACTACTCTTTATGGTTCGTCCCAACTTTGCATCATCTGCAAACAACTGAATATCTCCATCCAAATCTTCACCTATATCATTAATATATAAGTTAAATAGTAATGGCCCTAAAACAGACCCCCCGAGGCACTCCACTAGTGACTTTCCTTTTCCTGGATATTGCACTCCCATACACAACTTGTTGATACCTATCAGATAGCCAGTCTCCAATCCAATTCACTAATCTAATATCCAACCCCATCTGCTCTAGTTTGACTGTCAACTTATCATGAGGTACTCTATCAAAAGCTTTTGCGAAATCCAAGTATATTACTGTGTATCCTTCTCCTCTGTCCAAGGAAGCAGTCACTTTATTGTAATAAGTAAGTAGATTACTAAAACATGACCTCCCTTTAGCAAATCCATGCTGTCCATCAAAGATTATACCATTGTTGTCAACCCAACTCTGAATCCTAGTTCTCACAAGCTTCTCCAACAACTTAACCACAACACCTGACACACAGATAGGCCTGTAGTTTGATGCTTGAGTTCGATCACCTCCTTTTTGAAGTGGCACAATCTTTCCCTCCTTCCACTCTTTAGGAACTTGACCAAGTGCAAGACTTGTATTAAAAAAATATGTCAAGGCAGGTGTCAACTCTCTGGCACATTCCTTCAGAATACGTGGTGATATATTATCAAGTCCCACAGCCTTATTTACAATTTTCCCACATTTCATTTCTTTGGTACTTATGTTAAACAGGAGTGCCAATTGTGACATTAATTTTCTAGAGCATTCCTTCAAGACACACAGTGATATGTCTTCAAGTACTGTTGCCTCATTAACATCGATTTGACTTCATTTCCCCCATATCTCCTGCTCATTCACCATTACTCTCCCTTCCAGCAGCAGTCTCTCCAAATCAATCACACTAAAACCATTCAAATGCAGTTCATCACTTTTATACTGTGCAATTCTTCCTGCAAACTAATTCTACACATTAACATGCTTCACTCCTTTCTCTTCACGCATTCCTACTAACATATCGTAATTCTTGCTCTTTACCTCATCTCATCACTGTCATATGTCTCATCACTGTGCTGCCCAAGTGGTTAGTGTATCTGCTCTTCAGCTGAAAGGCTGCGGGTTCAAATCCCGCCGTGGGCATGGACGTTTGTGATTTTCTGTGAAAGTACTACTACTACTAGTAGTGGTGGTGGTTGGCAGTAGATGGCATTGGTGTACTTCTGGTTTGTTGTAGTTGGTGGATTGCGTGGTGGAAATAGAGAGTTATAGAGTAAGCCTTCCCTCAATGAGTCTTTGGACTCCCTGGAGAGAGAGGGCTTCAATCCAAGCCCTGCCTGATATTCAATCTTACATTCTCCTTGTTCCCAGTCAAATCCTTTGTCCCTGCTACCACTACCAACTGCTTTGGTCACTTAGTTCTCATATCCAAAGCCTCAATCACACTATACAATCCTTGTTCATCTTCTCATTTACCGCACCTCTAATAACAATCAAATTGCCATACACACCACTCACAGGTCTTTTGTTACCATTTTCATACTAACATCATTTGTTTTTGCTTTCTTCATTCTTCCACACATATCTCCAATTCTCTTCATTTCACTCTGCATCTGCCTCATCTTCACCAACCTAGCTCTCAAATCTTGCATCCTCTTTTCATTCTCATTGACTCTTATTGTTTTATTGCCCGTAACATTCACCTGTTTTACATCAATCCTGCTTGCCACCTTTCCGTTTAACTGCACTCTGTTTTTCAATGTCATCATTGCCCACTTTATCATTAATTTCACTCCGTTTTTTAATATCATATAAATTATCCCTGCTTTATCATCAATCGAACTTTTTTCTGCGTTATCATTTCCCCACTCTCTGAACATTCGCACAATTCTTCAACTGCCATGTCAATTACAACAGCATGTTCCCTACTCGTATTTAAACTATTTAAACTCATATTTAAGAAAGCCTCGTGGTCCATCAGAATATCACATTTCTTACATACCCACACTCATTCTTTTCTCTTTTTCAGCCTCTCTACCTAAATATCTGTGACGTCTTTCCACGCATACATATTACATTCACGGCATCATACTATTTTTTGAGCAATCCACATTATCTATTTTTATTTGTCTTTCATGCAGACCTATGCAATGATTTATCTTTTCCCACCATGTTGTATCAGTATGCTAGCATAAACAATGAATTTATGATAATATTACCTAAGAAATTAATCCAAACACCACATTTCACACTCTAATATCAACCATTAATAATTAATCTACAATTTAGACAATATTGGCACATGTTTAGACATAAAATTTACTTATCTTTCTGCAGACCACACGATAACCGATGTTTAACTCACAATGATTATGTCCACATAAAGAAATTTATAAGGGAAGTTCATTGGGGGGATGTTTATAAACTGATAGATTATAATGGTGGAGCAAGAGTACTTAATCGCAAAGCAGGTGATGGAAGTCCTCTTCATATGTTCACCCTTTTCTTAAAAATATTCTTTGGAAGATTCCAAAAAAAAAAATACATGTCCTTACTGGTTTATATATATATATATATATATATATATATATATATAAACCAGTAAGTGACCCATTAGTATTCCATACCCTGACATCTGATCTAGTTATAAGATTCGGGTTTCCATAATTTCCATGAAACTCGAGAACAGTTCCAGAATAAATTATCAGAATGAAGATTTATATAGTTGTAATTTTAAATATTTTAATCAGTTTACACAAAATAATCAATATTTTGCTAAAGTTAAGTTGTAAAGTACTTTTTTATGAATTAATGTTAATTATCTTTAGAAATATACTGTTTAATGATTGTAAATTTAACATATATTCCTGTTATGTGGAGATAGCAGATAACATCAAAAATTACTTCACATTTTCATTAAAAGTCATTTCATATTTCTAAACAGAATAACTAAATGCTTGATTACACCATGTCCTTAGTTAAAAATCCTTTATAAATTATATTAAACCTTCATATTTTTACATAAATATATATACATACAAATTGTCATTTTTTTTTTCATATATTAGCATGACTCGAGCAATTTTTAGTTGCTTAACGCATGTCATGACTGATATGTGCTTAAATAGATGAAATTATTGTAATTTGTTTCACAATTTGACATGCTTGAAATGTAATGCTTGATGTTATTAGAAGTGCATAAAAAAAGGCACTGAAAAGTAACTGTTTTGGTCTTTGGCTTTCAAAAGCCTGAAACAATAATGTAAATTTCTTGACTTTTAAACCAAACCCTGTCATAAGCATGCATGAAAACATTTGCTTCTGCTTAAATTTGATATTGTATTGTGTAAGTATGAATTACTGCATTATATTTACTTTTGTGAACACTGTATAATTTAGTTATTCAAAAGTTGGCATTCTGAATGGCTGTTAAATAGAATGGCTCTCTTAAATGCTTACTACTTTGTAGCAAAAAAAAAATATATATATATATACATACATACATATATAAGATATTTATTAAATTAGCTGTTTTTGCTATTTATGAGTTTTGCTAAAAGTCCAGTGTTAATTCAGTTATGCAGAAAATCAGTATCTTGGCCCATGTTGGTGCTTGTGCTGTAGAAATAAATTACACTTCCTCTAACTATTACAATGCCAGGAGCCTCTCCCATTTGCCAATGGGTTGTTTCTTTCCCTCTTGGCAGCTTGGCTTCTGCACGCCGCCTTCACACAGACGTTTGAGCACCTCTAGCTGCAGGCCACGGGCACCCACCAGGCATTTTGTTTTGACAGCCTCACTCTCTCACAAACTGTACAAAGTACTCTCTTAGTTACTACTGAGTTTTGCAGCTGGTTATTTTTTGTTTCCTGCTCGCCAGCTTGGCTTCTGTACAGGAGCAGCGCCACACAGGGGCACACCATCCACCTGAGAAGTCTTCATCCACAGAGGGGACTCACTCTGATGGAGAAGTCCACACTGTCAAGGTGAGAAAACCTAGCTGACACCTGCTTCATCTTGTATTTTCGTGCCTTTTAATATGTAAGTTATATCCTTTAAAATGTAATTTACATGTGCTACCTTGTTAATATTTCAAATCTCTTTTTTAATATAATTATTTCCATTTCATAATTAGAAATAATTTATTTAATAAATTTATAAGTAATTAAAATATTGTCTCTAAAGTGATATATGGGATGCTCATACTTCAATTCAGAGACTTCTAGTAATTGAATAATGAATAGAGCACACGAAAATTCAGGAAATTGGTAAAGAAAGATACATGGAAGAGAATGGCATGGAAAAAATTTTTGGTTCATATTTTCAGGGAAAAATTAAGGCATTACTTTTTTCCAGAGAAAAAGCCTTAATTTGAACCTATAGTATAACAAAGTTTAAGAAATTACCAGCAGAAGCATCTTTTCATTCCATATTTAGGAAACTGGCATCATAAATGCCACCTACCTAATCATGGAGGGATAAATTAAAGATGCCAAGAAATTATATTCTTGGTTTCATCCTTTATCCAACTGTAAGCAAACGTTTGCTTTCACTTTGGATAAAGTTTGCATGTGAAGTCACTTCGCGACTGGCTACTTGTAAATTGAGGCTGACTTCACATCACTTGAATTAGTATCCCATAATGCAACACACATATACATATGTATAATTCTATGCATTATGGGAAGGGACAGAACCAAGACCAGTTTCAATCTTTATTGAGGTTTCATCAGTGAGAGCCAGACCTAGAAGTGATACAAGTAATCAAACTGTGTCACTCATTATTACTAAAATACTTTAGATTAGAGATAGGTGTTGAAAGTTTTTTTCACTCTGTTATACTATAAATTATATTTTTGGTTTCATCCTTTATCCATGTATATCCTTTATCTTTGTTTGCTTACACTTGGATAAAGGATGAAACCAAGATCATAATTTCTTGGCATCTTTAATTTATTGTATAATAAATAACCAAGTGTAAAAACTTTCAACATTGAGTGATAAGTTTTATTATCAGAAGGATAGCAATGTATCAGCAGGACCTCAAGAATACCAAATATCATAAGAACCTGTGACACAGACCTTTTGCATCACATGTAGATCAAACCTGTGAAGCCGAAATGGCAGGAAACATGTTACATTAAAGCCTGGAAGAGAATGAAAACTTATACAGTACTCTCACATTGAGAGTATTGGAGTGCAAAAAATTAGTGGTTGTTAATGTATTGTACTATTAATTGACATAAGTAACTGTTAGAAGAAAAGTAGACATTTGACAGTGCATGAATTGATAAGACAAGTACTGGAGTATTATCCCTACAAAATTAATTGATATAGGGATGATGCACATTTTCTCCGTCCTTTCTAGTACAAATAGCCAGAGAATCACTGATGTTGGCACAATCCTTTTGAGAAATAAAGCCCGTTTTCATACATATGACATTGTGAATTTGTCATACTTAGACAAAAGGGTGATACATGAGATTTTTCTAATGCTAAAGGTAATGATATGGTGTGGTCTGGCAGCAGTTTTCATTATCAAACTTTCTTGAAGAATTCATCTCGGTGCCCTTAGTTTCTTTCATTATTGGTGATAGATATCAAGACATGTTTTCAGTTGTTGCTGTTTCTGAAGTGCAACAACAGAGATGCATTAAGACTACAGTATTCATGGTGGACAGTGCACTTCTGTATTTTAGCCACCCAGTTTCACCATCTACTGTAAGAGTGATCAGTCATTCCTTTCTGACATCATAGCAGTCGAACTCTTTCACCAAGTTTCCTCTCTTGATTACTGATATCGAACAACCTTGAATGAGTGGCTGTGCATCTTAAAAACACTGGCAACTTGCTAGAACTAAAGCATAGATAGCATCTATGCTTTAGCATAGATGCTATCTATGCTTTATCTATAATGTTTATCTATAATGTTAACTAGACATAGCATCTTATGTCATATTACATCTGATATTGTAGATGATATGCTCCATTCTGTTATGGAAAAAACAGTTATTCAGTTTCAGCAAATTTTGGCTATTACTGGAAGCGTGGTACTTAGTGTTTATGTTTGTAAAGCATTTGCTCCATTAACTATGTTAAATTACAATATCACTTTTCCTTCCCTCAGTAAAAAAAATTTTCCTCCAATGCCATTCCCTTTTGTGTCTTCCTTTACTCATTTTCCAGTTTTAGTATGCCTCCTCCACCTATCTGCAGAGTTCTCCAGAGTAAATTATAATAGACAAGAAATTATATTGTTTTAATCCTATAATCAACGCAAGCAAACAAACTTTGTGCATAAGGTATCTGCATGAACATTCTGCTTGTATATAGTGCATATACCAGGAAAGATACCAGGGTTTCCATGGTATTTTCATAGGTCTAGCTCCCATTGAATTGACCTCAATAAACCAGGCCGGGATAAGCACCTCTATAGTGCAATTGGAAGAATCATGGTACATTTCGCCCTTCAACTGGAAAAGACCAAGGTTTGATTCTTGTCGTGATGGGAGGAATCTTTATATGGATTTTTTCAAATGCTATTTCAATAGCTAATCTTGTACATAGGTAACATGGTTTTTTCCTCCCAGAAACTTGGTTTTTTTATCCCACATGCAGACAAATCAGCCCTTCAGAACACACAAGCAATTTAAAGACAAAAAAATACTACTTGTGGTGGTGGTGAGCAGTTGATGCCATTGCTGTAGATGATGATGGTAGTAGAGGTTTGATATAGGATATAGTGGTGGAGATGGAAAGTTGTAGAGTAGGTGTCCTCCTTCGATGAGTCCTCGGACTCCTTGGAGGTGTCACTAAATAATAACACTGATAATAATAATAATAATAATAAACACTGAAACTGGTCTGGGTAGTAACTTTTCCCATAACATATAGCAATATACACATCTGAAAGGAAGTATACCTTGCATTATGATATACTAAGGCAATTGATGTGAAGTCAACAGCCTCTATATACAAGCAGCCTGATTGTGAAAACAGACAAACTTTGTTCGGTTATGCTTGTGGTAGAAGATTAAAACAGGAATATAATTTCTTGACTATTATAATTTATTTGATAATGAAGCAAAAAAATAATAATTAATTCTCTAGAGTTCTTTCTGTATAGGGAATGTTTTATTGTGATCACTTTGAATGGTTGACTGGTTCCATTTAATTTCTGGTTATTTCTTTTCATCTCAAATCATATAGTTAATTTGTTTTCCTGTGAAGAGTAATTATGTTAAAATTTTTATTTGAAAATTAACTTAGTTAATTATTATTATCATCATCACTTGACCTCTAAGTCATAGACTTCTCAGAGGATATCCATATTAGCTTTTGTATTAAACATACCTTAAATTCATCAAGTGCACTCAGCATTCTTTCCAACATTACATTCCACTAGGTAGGAAGTCTATAATATCTATTGCTTATATACCACATTAGGATGCAACAAGTATGCTCGCCTACTGGCCTGTGACAAATAGATCTTGATAGCTGGCAAGTAACTGAAGAATAAACAAAATATATTTTTTATTTCATAATAAATAAATAAATAAATAAATACTTTCTTCAATCATTTAATCATTTTGTGAAACTCCTATTGACTTATTGGGACGTCATTAAAATACAGTAACCCCCCGACTTACGTAATAAATCTCGAAAATGTACTAGTGCATATGAACATGTTTGTGGCTTTTGCGTCTTTGACATCCATTGCAGTATGCAATGACATAATGTTAACTAGACTCGACATTCACAGCAAATGTAACGAATAGTAACAGGCAATGACAGGTTACCGGTAAACGCTGAGAGCAGCAGAGGGCAATTGCGCAAAAGCTGTAAAATTCAAACTGAATCCTACCAATTAGAAATACGGAATCCGTAAACAATTCCTCCTTTCCCTGACCCGTCAGTAGTCCATGCCTCGCACGGTTAAGTCACTTGTTTATCAGCGTTAGTGTTCATTGTTTATTTACCTTTAAAATGGATTTGAAACGCAAAACCGAATTCACCGGTAATAAATCTAAAAACGAAAGGTCTGCAATTACTTTAGAAGAAAAGTTGAAAATAATTTGTATGTATGAAGACAGGAAAATTATATCAACAATAGCTTGTGATATAAATCGACTTATTTTGACAGTGAATACGATAGTGAAGGATAAAGTTCGCATTTTTCATACTTTATAGTTTATATCCGAGTAAATACTGCTGCATGATGTTTCATTTATAAAATAATACTGTGTAAATAATATACATATCTGTATATATACATACATATAATAATAATAATAAATATTGCAGTTTCTTACGAAGTTACACTTAAGCAATTTACAAATTCAACTTACGTAAAGGTTTACGGAACGCATTACTTATGTAACTCGGGGGGGTTTACTGTACTGGGTAATTTTGGGCAAGTATATTTTTTGTGTAGAGAGTATGATATTGTAATTTGTCGACCTCTGTAGCACATTCTTACTCATCTTCTACAGATAGCCTTGTTTTGCCACCAACACTCCTCATCTTAATGTACAGATTGAAAATCTGCAATTCTCAGAACTGAGCAATGTACAGAATTTGAATTTTTGCAGATTTTAGTTATAGAAATCATGAAGTGTAGTTTGAACATCATGCAGTCTTAAAGCATTTTGTACACATACAGTGTAAATGCTTATCATTATATACTGTACAAAACGGATTTCATTTTTGCAGAATTTCTGCTTTCTGTTTAATGGAAAGCATAATGTGCCTCCTCTTCTTAACATCACACTTGGCTTCTTTTTTTTTAATCACTCCGACACATGATAGGCTACAAAGTCTATAGCAAATCAATGCCAAATGCCATGTGGTCAAGAAGCAAGAAAAAAGTATTCTGTTGATATTCTTTTTAAAGAGCTGGAGGATTTTTTTTTTTCAATATTATGTCTTCCACCCACAATAGGTTGTAAATCATATTCACTGATATGGTAAGCCATCACTGAGCAGTATTATTTTTTTTTTATTGCTAGACCTCCATAGTATCAAAAGACTCATTGCAGGAGGTTCATACTGTCACACACACAAACCTCATTAAATTGCACTTTAAACTCATTCAGTGTGTCTGCATTCATCACACTTGTGGATAATGCATTCCACTCACTAACCATTCTCCATGCATAGAACTTGCTCCTCCTTCCTGTACATCTTCTTTATACAGTTTCCAGGGATGATCTCTTGTTCCACCGCTCTGTTTCATTCTATGAAAAATTTCTTCAATGTTATCCCAAATAAGCCATCATCTCCCATTTCCTATGCACTTGAACTTCTCGCGATTACACTAATGACGATGAAACACCTGGATGAATTGTTTACTGAATACTCCAAAAGTTATTTTTACTAGATCCTTAACATAGTTAGACCATGACACTCTACATCATATACATACAGTTCATGCATGTCATTGTTGAATCTATCAGTTTCTGATCTTGTTGTTTAATTTGAAAATCATAACAAAAATGCCCTTGATAATGGGACAAAAATTTTATGCCATATTATATTCAACTAATTATCATGTCTTAAGTTCTGATTCATTAAATTATTTCAGAGCTTTATGGAGAGCTAGCTTTAAATCAAGGTAACCCACTATGGAAAACTTTTGATTAACAAGCTAGATGTGTAAACTGGTTCAGATTCCTAAAATGATGTAGAGTGGTCCAGATAATACCTACTTGTTGTAAGTTAGGAGAAACCTTTAGGTCATAAAATTTATGCAGCCTGCCAGTAGATTGGTACTTATTCTGCAGCTGTCTGAGGCCAAAAAATGCTTAGCATTGTTAAATAATGAAATATGTTCACGATGGACTAGTGGCAACTCTATCCACAGGTTTATTTGAAATAGTTCAGAAAAAATATTTGCTGCTACTTGGGACAAGCTTATACAAAAATTCAATTATCTTATTTGTCATCCTCCTGCTCATTGTACATGGAAACTTCAAGTAACCAGCTGTAGATTCAGCAAGTCTAAAGCCCAAAGATTGGCTCAGATATGTTGACAATATATTCGCCATTTGATGACATGGGTTGCTAAACATTAAATATATTCTTAAGGCACTGATATGGTAATAAGCCATCCATGCTATACCAAGCCATGTGAACAAACGCAAACATGTTAAAGATACCAAGCTGTTTTTAAACCTGGTTTTTACTCCATTTTCCAAGTAAGTAAACTTGACTTATTTGTCTGTTTGCTTACTTGGGAAATGGAGTAAAAACTAGGTTTAAAATAGCTTGGTATCTTTAACATATATTATACCCAAGGTAAAAAAAACTTTCTACATCTATAAAACGCAAACATATCAAATTTACCATCGAGATTGAGAATAATAATAACTCTCTTCCTTTTCTAGAAACACTCCACACATCTTTGCTCAGGCTGTCTTTCTTCATGGTCTACAGTAAATCTACAGGCCAATATATACACAAAGATTCATTCCACTGTACAGTACAAAAACTAGTAGTCATCAGCACTCTCAAACAGAGTCCAAACAATTTGGTCAACAAATTCCTCCTGAAGAAGGAATATGAATTTATTATCCAAACCTTAATAAAGAATGGCTATCACAAAAAAAAAAAAAAAAAGTTCACAAGATAATCTCCACAATAATGCCATAAAAAAAAAAAAATTACAAAAAATGTCTTAGCCATACGTACATTAGGAGAATATCAGAAAAAATAAATAGAACACTACATAAATACAATATTAAGGGAACTTTCAAACTTCCTGCAAAGTTATGTGCAATTAAGAAAATAATACTCAATGTTTCAACTTCCATATCAAAGTCATCATCAGGAATTGCCAGCCTGGTTGGCCGAGTGGTTAGCATATCTGCTCTCCAACCAAAAGGCTGCGGGTTCGGATCCTGCCATGGGCATGGATGTTTGTGATTATCTGTGAAAATACCAGTGGTGGTCATGGTGAGCTGTAGATGGCGTTGGCAGAGATGATGATGGTAGTTGCAGTTTGTTGTAGTTGATGGACTGAGGGTGGAGACAGAGAGCTGTAGAGTTGGTACCCTTCCTTGATGAGTCCCTGGACTCCCGAGGTGTGATGTAACAATAATAATAATAATAATTAAGTATACTTAGCTCATCCAAAGTATACCCTTCTTTACCTTGCTGAATTAACTGGAAAGGTACTAAGTCCCTACACTGCACCAAATCCTGGTTTGAAAGAAATTTAGGGTAGTTTGTAGATGTGGATTCAGCATCCTAATCTCAACAAGAATGATGGATTCCAGGAACCTGAAAGACCTGTTTGCACCTTATATATATCATCCAGAAATGATAGCAGAATCCCAACACAAGAAAAGCTTAAGATAACAGGAATGTAGAGAGACATTTGATGCAGTTCACTGTAATTTATAATGCATAGCATTATGCATGTCCAAAAGGAGATTTGCTTTGCATTATGAAATATTAAAGCAAGTGATGTGAAGTCATTAGCTTCTTTATATGAGTTGCCCCAGTCCTGAAAATAGTTCAGGTGCAAACTGGTTTGTTTACACTTGGATTGACTGTGGAAAGGAGGGCGGATAACAAAGATGGTTTCAGAACTGTACAATATGAGTTATGAGGATCGACTGAGGGAATGTGGACTGCAGAGTTTGGTAGATAGAAGAAGGAGAGGTAATATAATCAAGACTTTTAAACTGTTGAGAGGGCAGTTATAGGGTAGACATTGGAGAGTTCTTTCACTTGGTGGAACAATGGGAAGGAGCAATGACAAGGGGACCATCCCTGGAAGTTACGAAAGGAGGCTGTGCGCAAGAGGGTGAGGAGTGGTTTCTTTGCCTGGAGGGTGATTGAACCTTGGAATGCATTGCTTGAGAGAGTTGTTGAAGTGGGAATGGTCAATGGATTCAAGGAATGGTATGATAAACTTTGTGTTTCCTAAACACGACCTCTCACAGTGAGTCTTTTGACAAGGAGGCCTGGATAATAATAATAAAGGATTAAACTAAGTATATAATTTCTTGGGATCTTTAATTTATAGTATAACCAAGTGGAAAAACTTTCAACAACTTTCTTTAATCCAGAGCATTTTAATAATAAGGTGTGACACCTTTTGGCTACTCATATATGAAAATATGACTTCTGCATTACTTTAAGCTTACTCTCACCTTCGTATCACATTAGAGTCAAAAATGAAAACTGTGCAGTTGTGAGATAGATAAATAAAGAAGTAAATAAATTTGGATTTAATGGATTGAAGAATTCGTTTCGATGCAATTTGATTGATATATAGAGGTAAGACTTTGATTTAGTTGCAATTTAGAATTGTACTGATTCCTGAAAAAGAAAATACATCATTGGATTTTAATGGTAGCTATCACACCGGTAGAAGTAAGGTTTCGCTATTAATTCTCAGTTTTAGTAATTGACCAACCTCGAATCAAAACCTACTAGACGTAATTATGACTGATATAGACTCCGATGCCCTGATAGAAACACTAGATAAAGATCTGGCGCTAAGCCTACTCAAAAAATTACTAAAAAAGTTTGAAGTGGAATGGGCAGACTATTTGAACCTGTACTCCACAAAGAGAGATGATGAGGAAAGCGAGGATACTGCTAATACAGAGGAAAAATTAGATTTGGTGGTCTCCAATCTCACCCGCAGGAAAAAACGCAAAACACAGTCGACAGACCCACCCACAGATGAAGGTATGGAGGAAGACAGACATAACTCTGACCCTCCTGCCTCCACTAAAGAGAAATTGCCTCCAATTATCTTAAGAGAAAAGAATAGGTGGACAGAACTAAGGACCACTGTGACTAGTCTACAGATAGCATACACTATAGCAAAGAATTTAGACGATGGCATCAAAATCCAACCTGCCACTATAATGGACTATCGCAGACTCACAAAGGAGCTAGACAATAAAGGTGTACAATACCACACTTTCACCCTCGACTCCGAGAGGAGCCTGAAGGTGGTTCTCCATGGAGTATCAGAGCACATACATACAGATGACATAGTTGCCAATCTCTGCTGCCAAGACCTACCACCCATCAAAGTCAGCAGAATGACCAGAGCAGACAAAAGTCCAATGCCACTTGTCTTAGTAGAGATCCACCAGGCATATAAAAACATATATGACCTAACTTCAATTTGTGGGCTAAAGATCAGCCCAGAACCACTAAGAAAAAGAACCTCATCAGGACAGTACCACAGGTGGCAAAAGTATGGTTATGCCCAGAGATTATGTAAAGCAGAATACAAGTGCTTAAAATGCGGGGAGAGCCACCCCACATATACCTGCACCAAGCCAAAATCCACCCCGGCTGAATGTGCAAACTGCGGGGGCCTGCATCCAGCAAATTACAAAGGATGTATTCAACACCCAAAAAAGAGACTATCTGCTCCCTCTGCTAATCTACAAAAACCAGCAGTAGTAGCTCCAACTCCTCAACCCTCCAGAGGTTGACAATACATGATACAAAACCAACTGCCGCAACCAGAAGTCCCTATCGAAGCAAACCTGAAATGGCAGACAAAGTCTTACGCAGATGTAGTCCGCTCAACAAAGGCCACTCAGGACCAATACAACCCAAATTTAGCAGCCGTCATCACAAACTCCCTTGCAAATATGCTGCAAGACTTCAGCAGATCTAACCCCACATCAGACTCCAGAAAAAGATTTCTACAAGAAACCCAATCCATCCTAGCAGTTCTCATAAATGCATAAAAATAAAAGCACTCCAGCTTCCCTACAGATTGTCGCTTGGAACGCGAACGGACTTGGAAACAAGATTCTGGAACTCCAAGAATTCACAGTGAGATACAACTCAGACATCATCCTAATAAACGAATCCCACTTAAGACCAGCAGACAACCCCCAAAGTTAGAGGATACCTCCTCCACAGAAATGACAGAATAAACTACAGAGGAGGTGGCACCGCCATTTTCATAAAAAACCACATCGATCACCATTCTGTAACCAACCCCTCAACCAAAAATCTAGAGCTCACAGGAATAGTAGAACCCACTACCTCAGCTGGGAAACTAACACTTTATGCAGCTTACAACCCACCATCAAAGAATCTACTACATTCAGATCTAGATGCCGTCCTGAGCAATAAAGATCAAGTCATCATTGCCGGTGACCTAAACACGAAACACCCAGCATGGAACAGTAAAACCACTAACAGAAACGGCTACACACTCTTCACCTACTCCAGTTCAAATTATGCAGTGGTGGCAGGCCCTGCAGAACCAACACATCATAGTACGTATGGCACAGCCGACATACTTGACATTGCTATATTACAAAATATTAAGCTACAGTATAGCCTAGATTCTTTAAATGAGCTGACATCTGATCACAATCCAATCCTGCTCCAGCTGGGAAAGCAAGAACAACTGCTGCCTCCTCCCCACTCCGTCATCTCATGGAAAAAACTAACAGAAGTACTATCAGAACACATTGGACCTGTCCCTCACATCAGATCCATAGGGGAGATTGAGAATGCTGTTAGAAGCCTGACTCAGCGGATCAACACAGCCATAAAGGCTGTCACCTCTACCAAAGCCACTCTTAAGCCAAACCAACTACCCGAAGACATTATGGATTTAATTAGGAATAAAAACAAAGCAAGGAAAAGGTACCACAAAACCTGTGCACCTCATGGCAAAAACATCCTCAACAAACTGAACAGTGAAGTTAGAGAAGCACTTAAAGCTCACAGGCACGGGAAGCCAAACTTCCCGGGTGAAAGTATCACCCGGCGAACACTCCATCTGGAACATATTAAGAAGTCTCAGAAACAAAAACAGATCTCTTCCCCCACTCAGGTCAGACATGGGACAAGTACACACTGATGCAGAAAAAGCTGAAAAAATAGCAAAGAACCTAGAAAAACAGTGTAACCCCACATGACAACTTGGACATCAAGCATGTCTATAAAATCCACCTCCATGTCAGACATGCACTGAAAGTCACCGATACCTGCAACAACATACCTCCAAGCACCTCACCAGTGGAAATCTATGAAGTTCTAAAGAAACTAAAGAATAAAAAAGCCCCTGGCCCAGATGGCATATCAAATAGAATAATTAAACTGCTGCCCCGAAGAGCTGTCGTACATCTCACCACCATAATCAATGCCATGTTCCGATTTAACTATTTCCTTTTAGCTATTGGAAAATCACAGATGTGGTCCCAGTGCATAAACCAGGTAAAGATCCACACCTGCCTGAAAGCTATCGACCCATCAGCAATCTCAAACTTAAGCAAAATTGCCAAAAAAAATCATCCTCTCTAAACTCCAAGCCTCAGTAAATGAGTTAAATATCCTTCCCAAGGAACAATTTGGCTTTAGACAACATCACAGTACTACTCAACAAATTCATAGGATAATTGAGTACATCACCACCAGCTACAATTGGCACCAGCACACTGGAGCAGTCTTCCTTGACATTACGAAAGCTTTTGACAAGATATGGCTTGGGATTACCACACAAACTCATTTCAGCAGGCATACCATCAAGAATCGTCCACCTAATTAAATCTTACCTCTAGGACAGACGCATACAAGTCAAAATAAACGGTACAGTTTCCAGTCAGCGACGGATCTCAGCGGGAGTTCCCCACGGTTCCCTACTGGCACCGATCTTATTCTCGATACATATGGCAGACATCCCACACAACCCAATGTCATCCATCTTAGCACTTTATGCGGATGACACAGCAGTACTTGCCAGATCCTCTACGACCACATCTTGTCACTAAAAAACTGAAGAAAACTTACTACAACTAGAACAATGGTTCTCCAAATGGAGATTACAAATGAATCCCCAAAAGAGTACAGCGTTACTTTTCACCAGAAGATTGGCAACTCCTAAGGGGGACCTTTATTTATTCAACATCAAAATCGCCTGGCAAACAGAAACAAAATATCTTGGGGTAATTCTAGACAAAAGATTAACGTTCAACCCACACATCAAAGCCTTATGCACGAAAGCATTCAAAACCATCGCACAACTTTACCCTCTAATAAATAGAAGAAGAAGCAAGCTAAATACCAGAATCAAAGTACTCCTCTACCTGCTGACGATCTGCCCCATAGTGACATATGCATCTCCAGCCTGGAGCCACACATCCAACACCAACATCCTCAGGCTGCAGAGAGTGCAAAATAGGTGTTTGTGCATGATCTTGGATGCACCGTGGTTCGTGAGGAACGTCCAACTGCATAGAGATACAAACATCCCTTACATCTTCTCCTTCCTACAAACTACAGCGGAAAAATTCTTCTCAAAGATCTCTACACACCCCAGTGATCTAGTTAAACAGGCAGCAAACTATGATGAAACTGACCTCTTCAAATACAAGAGGCCAAAAGTCATCCTGAACACTTGCAACAATGACTAATCTCCATGCCCCTCCCCCAGGGTGAGCTCACAGCTCATAAATCTTTCCTTCAATTCATCTTCCCTGTCAGACAACGGGGAATAAAAGCATCTTGTTTCACCCTTCTGGCCAATGATGTTATGTTTATGTTTAGTATCACCTCTGGATCTGGCTCCCACTGATGATCTAATTTTCCCTTTCAGTCATTTCTGACCGTAAGTGACTTTGTGGGCATTGCCCACAAAGTATTCCTGGTGAGATTTTACAGGGTAGTTCACCATTGCTTTCCCCAAACCCCCAGTTTTATCCGGGCTCGGGACCGGCATATGGCTGGGACGTATTCATGACTGTAATCCATGTGTGTTCATGGGACCGGTTTGTCTGATCTGGGATGAAAAACCCAAGTTTCTGTGTGAAAAACCCCCCTACCTCCTTATGAGACTGGCAAACTCACCTTTAGTCGAAAGAAACCAGATAAAGGTTCCTCACGTCACTGACTGAAATCGAACCCAAGTCTTTCTGACCAAAGGGCTTCGTCTTTACCGACTGAGCTACAAAGGCTCTCCCACTGATCAGACTTCAATGAAGGTTGAAATCAGTCAGGTAGTGACCCTTTCCATAATGCTATCCGTTATGGGAACTGCGGCCTGGTTGGCTAAGTAGTTAGCGTATCTGCTCTCCAGCCAAAATGGCTGTGGGTTCGAATTCTGCTGTGGGCATGGTTGTTTGTTTGTGAAAATACTAGTGATGGTGGGCGGTGGTAGGTGGGGTTGGTGTAGATGATGAAGGTAGTTGCAGCTGGTAGATTTGCAGTGGTGGAGATGGAGAGTTGTACAGTAGATACTCCTCTCTCGATGAGTCTTTGGACTCCCTGGAGGTGTTATTTAATAATAATAATAATTATACATATCCAAAAGGAGATGTGCTTTGCATTATGGGATACTAAGGCAAGTGATGTGAAGTCAATTACCTTCTTTATATGAGTTGCCCAGTCCTGAAAATAGGTCAGGTACAAACTGATTTGCTTACACTTGGACAAAGGATTAAACCAAGTATATAATTTCTTGGTATCTTTAATCATTTGTTCCATTTGTTTTCCACTCTCCAAGCCAAATATTTAATCCTGACAACTCTACCAACCACATTCCTACTTATTTCAAAATTTCAATCAACTAAAGCTATTTTCCTATAGCTTTACTTTTAAACGAATAGTATAATTTCTTGGTATCTTTAATCATTTGTTCCATTTGTTTTCCACTCTCCAAGCCAAATATTTAATCCTGACAACTCTACCAACCACATTCCTACTTATTTCAAAATTTCAATCAACTAAAGCTATTTTCCTATAGCTTTACTTTTAAACGAATAGTATATATATTCTTTCCCTCAGTTCAAAAGGTTTTACTAATAATCTCTGGAATTAGAGAATACAGGCCTGTGTATTTCAAAAATGTGAAAAGAACTGTCGATGACTTTGGCTAGGTCCTAGAGAGAAAATTGAAAGAAAGAGAAATAGTTCTCTTCCAAAACAGAATTAACAAACTATAAATAACTCAGTATCTCTGGAGCAGTTATTAAGGTATTGGAAAGTTGCAGAGGCAGTTCAGGAATTTGATGGGTGGAGAGGAATACGATACTCAATGGCATGAATCTTTGAGGAGTATGTCATGCTTCAGTAACACTCTTTCACTGATACAGTAACAGCTGAGTTGAATAAAAAATATTACTTGTAAAATTGTTTGACAGGATATTACAAAGAACTCTGAAATTATATAAACTGGGACATGGGAATGGATATGGAGCTTGTAATATGGATAAGAAGGTGGCTGATGGACACATCAAAGAGTAGTATATGTGTGAATATAATCTAGGAGGAGATAAATCACAACAGTATGCTGCAGGACTGTATTTATACTGCTGCCATAAATTTCTACATAATAGGAAATGATTTTAAGAGAAATATCTAGTTGTTACAAGTTTTGCAAATCAAAACTAGGTAGCTCAATAATTAATAAAAGTGATGCAGAGAACACTTAGGTTACTTTAGATACTTAGATTCAACAATGGAAGAGGATGGTGAGGCTGAGAAGGAAGTGGGATGCAGGATACAAGAAGGATGGAAGAACTGGAGAGAGAGAGAGATGGCTGGAGTGCTATGCGATATGAGGGTGCCGATCAATCTAAAAGGCAAGATCTACAGGACAGTAGTGAGACCAGCCATGACGTATGCTATGGATACTGGCTTTGAGGAAAAATAATATCAGCAGGATGGAGGTAGCGGAGATGAGAATGCTTAGGTGGATGTGCAGTGTAACCAGAAAGGATCATCTGAGAAATGACTATGTAAGGGGAACGGTAAAAGTTATGAACTTAGGAGCAAAGATACAGGAGGCAAGATTGAGATGGTTTGGTCATGTGATCAGGAGGGAGGAAGAGTATGTGGGAAGAAAGGTCATGGAGATGGATGTGCAGGGGAGAAGGAAACGCAGAGGATGAAGAACTTGGATGTGGCTACAGCCCAAGACAGGAGGTTGTGGAGGAGACTAACCACAAACAGCGACCCTACTTAAGTGGGAAAAGCTGCAGAAGAAGATGCAGAGATCCTACAACATGATTTAAATAGACTAGTAATGTGGGCATGAGATAATGGTTACCGGTGAAAAGTAGCAAAGTGAAGTTATATGTGCTTTGAGATGAAAAGATAACATGCTGTATATTACATTAATGACACTAGACTGGAAAAATTGATAAGGATAGGGATTTAAAGCAATGGTGGACAGGGGTTTGAAGTTCAGATGCCATGTTGCAAAAAGTAGGGAAAATAAGTCATAGGAACACTTGTATATTGAAGAACATGTTGAGATTAAGAGATATGGAGGTTATTATTCCTCTTTATAAGATATGAGTTTCTTGATGAAGAAATGTGGAGTGGATGCAAGTGACTAAGATGGTGACAGCTCTGTAGAATGCTTCCTGTGCAGATAGATGGAAGATTAGTGAGTTACAAATATAGGTTTATAGGCAGAAAAAAAAGAATATATCATAAAAATGTATAAGTTACTAAAGATGTTTTATAGGACTGTTGCAGAAGAAATTTTCAATAAGAGAGGAAACAAGAGATCACCTGTGAAATTGTGTAACAATGTGGTTAGTAGGAGTATGAATGACTAAATTTTTTTGCTTGAAGATGATAAATGTATGGATTGGGTTACTAAAAGTAGTCATTAATGCGATCAGTGAATGGGTTCCAGAAGACATATGAGAAGTATTGTGTGCATAATGGTTAGCATGGAATCCATTCACCCCTGTGTTGTGTCTTCAGACTTCATGGAGATGCCTGTATAATAATAAAATTCTATAGTATGTGATACATAACTATATAGGATATCAAGCATTAATGCTAGATCTTTTAAAAATTCCAAATTGAGAAGTCGATTTAAATAGCCTCTATATTTATCATTCGATGCAAAATGCTTGCATAAAGCTGGGTAATTTCTCCACACAGCAAGAGCCGTTTCGTAACTGCAAGCTGCCCATCGTGGTCCAAACACACTCCCGATCTTTAAAATTTCGATACCAAGATCTTTTGCAAACATTTAATTCTCATTGATTTTTTGGTGATTGATGATAAAAAGCATATAATTTATCCACAAATATTTCAAAACGATTTATTTCTTTAATGTTTTTTTATCGAATCATCTAATGCTAATTGTAAATGATGAGCTATGCAATGCCAAATCACAATGTTGGGAAATTTTTGTAGAAGTTTGATTGCGACGCTTGATTTGTTTTCTAATATTACACTAGCTCCATCAGAACAAAATACAATGAGATGATTTTTTAAATAATTATCAGAAAATCCATATGAATTTAAAGTAGCAATTATAGTAACATGTATACATTCCGTGGTGGTGAAAGTTTATTTTTCACTTGGTTAGAGTATAATAAAATTAGTTTAATCCTTTATCCAAGCGTGAGCAAACAAAGTTTCTTCAGGACTGGGGCAAGGTGGTACAACACCAGGGCAACTTGTTGCAAAGGTGAAGCAAGCTACCAAAACTCCTGTCTCAGTATCTCCAATAATGCAAAACACATCTCCTTGCGGATATGTCTAATGTTATGCATTAAGGGAAGGGCCACTACCCAGATTAGTTTCGACCTTTATTGAGGTCTCTTCAGTGGGAGCCAGGCCCAAGCTGAGATACCAGGCAGAAGCATTCGCAGGTCACTTCTACCTATAGGTGTTGCAAATGGTGTGCCACCCTTTTTTAATAAATTACTCTGGATTTAGAGAAAGATGTTGAAAGTTTATTTTTCACTTGGTTAGAGTATAAGGGTGGGAAGGAAGTGGGTGGCACACCATTTGGCAACTCCTATAGGTAGAGGTGACCTGCGAATGCTTCTGCCTGGTATCTCAGCTTGGGCCTGGCTCCCACTGAAGAGACCTCAATAAAGGTCAAAACTAGTCTAGGTAGTGGCCCTTCCCTTAATGCATAACGTTAGACATATCCGCAAGGAGATGTGTTTTGCATTATTGGAGATACTGAGACAGGAGCGTTGGCAGCTTGCTTCACCTTTGCAACGAGTTGCCCTGGTGTTGTACCACCTTGCCCCAGTCCTGAAGATACTTTCAGGCGCAAACTTTGTTTGCTCACACTTGGATAAAGGATTAAACTAATTTTATTATTCCGTGGTGGTATTTTCTAGTTCTACAAGATTATTAAACAGGAAGAACAAGGGGCTTGCAAATTTGAGAAAAATTTAACAAAGGGCTCATGTGAGCCCCTGCAAACCCCTTATAGCTCACCACTGATTGCAAGGATGTGCATAAACCCATTTTTAAATTAAAGTTGCCAAGAAATTATATTCTTGTTCAATCCTTTATCCAAATGTAAGAAAACAAAGTTTAAAAACTTTAAGAACTTCAAAATTGAAGGATTAAACTCGAATATCATTTTTTGGAAAGTATAAAGCTGGCCTGGTTGGCTGAGTGGTTAGCATATCCGCTCTCCTGCCAAAAGGCTGCAGATTCGAATCCTGCTGTGGGCATGGATGTTTGTGATTGTCTGTGAAATACTAGTGGTGGTGGGTGGTAGGTGGTGTTGGTGTAGTTGCGGTTCATTGTAATTGGCGGAGACATAGAGTTGTAGAGTATGTGCCCTTCCTTGATCAGGCGTTGAACTCCCTGGAGGTATGATGTAATAATAATAATAATTTAATCTGTAACTAAATGAAAAAACTTTCTAAAACCATTTTTTGTTCTTAAGTCACAAAAATTGCCATTCTCATTGCTAAATGTATAGTGCTTCTGCTCTGCAGCCCATAGATCTTGAGTTCAAATCCTACTTTGGCATGGATTTGGAAAGTCTTTAGGTGGCAGATGAATTTCTTGCTCAGCTTGAGATGATCAGTCTGCTTGGTGAAGACCTAAAGTGGCTTTAAAACAAGTGCCATGTTAAGTCTCTAGAGCAGAAAACTGGCTACCCTTTTGAAGCCCACTAAAATTCATAAGTGCAAAGAAATATTTGATTACCACAATGTAGCATACTGCTTTCCTTGCCAACCAGATTGTAATATCTTCTATATGGGCTCAACCATTAGATCTTTATAGTCATGCCTGCAAGAGCACTTTCAGGATTGTAATATCCCTATTCCCAAGCACCTAAGCAACAGTAACAGAAATAAACAGAATAAAAACCAAAGTAATAAAAAAATCTGTTATTGGCAAAACAGGAATTGCAATCCTGTGTTCAGAAAAAAAACAAAACAATTCATACATCCCAAATTGAGAAAGCTACCATTCTAGACTTTCAAAATAACAAAATTAAGTTATGAATTTCAGGAACTATAGCTAAAAGAGTTGACAGCAACTCCATAAACATCAATTACCCCTGTGTAATTTCAGGGAATTGAAAGTTTGACAATATTAAAATTATCCCCAAGTTTCAGCTAATAAAATATGACTAATGATTCAGTTTAAGTAAATTTCAGGTTCTGCACTTTTCTCTCATTTCCTTCCCTCAGGAGAGTGCTCTTTGTAATTTTTGAAGACGGCACTATGTTGAAACAGCTTACACACTGTAACTATGAGATATTATTTTATTTATTCATTCTTTTCTGGGGTTATAAATTATTTCCCCATATAGTTCATCCTTTTATGGTGTTTTTAATTATTTTGTCATGTATTTTCAACCTTTATACTTTTATCTTTTACAATTTATTATTTATAATTCATTTATAATTTATTCTTTTATGGTCATTTGGTTCCCTTCTTAAGTCTTTCAAATAATTTGTCCATATACTGTCTCAGTTAAATTATCAAGTTTATGAAGATAGAAGTACAAAGTATTGCAGTTCCACTCTAAATATAATTTTGAGGTATGTTTTTCACAATGCATTATCTATTGTTAATTTATTGTAACCTAATATGAATTTCTTATTAGTTTTAGTCAATAAATCACAGGTCTAAAAACCAGTGAGTTCAAAACTTACAGTGCTCCTAAACAAAATAAGTTTGCTACGTTATACTGATTTGAAATTAGAGGAGCTTCATAAAAAACTTCAGTAATAATACATTGTCTAGAGCAGCAGCATTTCCAGGTTATCTAAGTCTTAACCTGCCCGTGGTACTAATGTATGATAGGTTTGTAATCATTAACAAGGATTCACATACAAAAATTGCAGTAATTATCTGCATTTATTCTTGGCACTTATAACTGAGAAACATGCATTTTGTAACTTCAGTGTTTTGTTCAGTCTTCATCCTCTCTTAGGAAAGTCACCATATACTTATCTAGCACAACCATCAGCCATCTGAGATAGCCTCTCACTGCAGCAGTATTCTAATTTTTTTTTCTTCTTATTCTTCTTTCACTATTAAGTCTAGGTGCTTATAATGCTGCTTGTGTTTAAGACCATCCTGCCATCTTTGCTTTGGTCTTTATTTGCTCCTCTTCTCATTTGGTACCCAGTTCTTGACTTTCTTGTCCTATTGGTTATCCTGCAGTCTTTTCATATGATTCTTACATTCTTGTTCTTGGATTCAATCATTTATTGGCTTTATTTTAAGTTTTGTTTAATATTTTTAAACCTTTAATTTTTCTTAATGGTTTTGTTTATTTGTCTAATTTTTGTAGTTCCTGCATATATCTTAGTACTGGTCTAACAATCCCCTTTGTAGATTCTTATTTTTGCATCTTTGTGTATGTTCTTATTCTCAACAACTCATCTAAGAGGTTGTTGAGACACCAGATATGCTGCTAGATTTCACTGGTTGCTCTTTTTTACTTTGTGTGATGTCATAGTTATTTAGTTCTATTCCTAAATATTTCATCTTACCAACTTGTTCAATTATTTTCCCATTGATTTCTAATTTACATCTTATGCATTCTCTGACAGCTATCATGCTTTTTAATTTTTTTTTTTTTTTTGTTGTTGATATATTCATATTTTTCTTTTCTGCATTATGAGTAATCTTTGAAAATCATCTTTAATTTTCTACTAGTAAGAGTAATTAAGAGTATTCTAAATATTAAAGAAATGTATTTTTAGTTACTATTGTCCTGCCAAACTTATAGAATACACCTCCAATTGCAGGAAAATAGATGTATCTGTACAATATTCAAATTTTGGAAATTTGAATTCAAATACTCAAATCTGTAAAGGAGATCAGCAGTTTAATGATTAACAAGATGTCAGTGTTATTTGTGGAAAAGAAAATGTTGTATTTGCTAGTGTGCAGCTAAGCATTATTGAATAGTGAGCCCAGCAACCAGACAGACCTCAAACACCAACTAACAAACTAACTCGCTTTAAAAAGGCTGATTACCTTATTTTATTTATTTATTTATTTTTGTCAGATCCTAGATTACAGTATTTGGAATTGAAATCTTATAAGTGTTATGCAAAGAGCTGCATGCCATAATTTTTTCATGAAAGAGCCAAAGCTCACAACAACAACAATGCATAATTAATTTCATAAGCCAAGGTATGTTCTTTGATCATGGTGCATTGAGAATCAATGTCCTATGGAGCAACAAGTCACATTATGCTCTTCCAGTTTGGACATGTTTAGATACTGAACCAGATACCTTAAGGATGCTTTTCACCTGAGAGTGTTATTCGAATGAAAAAGTTTGGAGGTTTGGATTAGGTCAACTGATATAGTACATAGAATCATAAGTGCTAGATCCTGTAATGATGTTCTGGACAACTGTGTATGAATTACGTTGTGGCCTTTTTATGGTATTTGCTTACACACATTCCAGCCACTAACATTCCATGTCGTAAAAGCAACAATTGTAAACACTTTCAGATTTTCAGAATACCATAAGAAACAGTAGAAGATTAAAAAAAAAAGTTTTAAAGTTAAAATAGTTGTTGTTTTCATGGAATGCTGCAAAGGGCTTGCACTCAGAAAGAGTAAAATAAAGAAACACATTTAAAAATTATAACCTCAGTGGCCAGCTACAAAGTCCTGATCTGAGACCTTATGAATGTATATGTGGGAAGAAATGGAATGGAGAATTCGAGCACAGCCAAGATGATCCTCCTCATTAGTGTAACTTGCTAATATATACTCTAAAGGAAGAATAAAGCATATTGCTGCCAACATTCTACAAAAATTAATAGAAAGTCTCTTCAATGCATTGAGGTAATTATTATTATGCCAAAGATGAAACATATTAAATTCTATCATTAAACATTTTGTTTGCATTGCATGAACTTGATAGATTAGTACATTGTCTCTTTCTTCATCATATATTACATTTATAACTTACTGCATGACTTTAAAAGGTTAAAGTCAATGAAAAGACATGTATGAAAAATGAAATACTGGTATTGATAATATTGGCATATATTTTAATCTATTCTTTGTTTGACAGAAGGAAAAAAAAATAATATGCTTAGATGTTCCAGTGCAGATGGTAGCAGGGGTGGCCTCTTGTGGGAATGGATACTTGGTAGAAGGGGGGACGACATCAGATAACGATGAGCCCAGTGGAGTCTAGAGGGGATAATGCTGGGTATAGAAATAATGGCATTTTTATGCTTTATACCAATGCCAGGAGTATTCGGAATAAGGGAGAGGAATTGGTGGCACTGATAGCATCAGCCTAACCAAAGATTATTGGGATCACAGAGACGTGGTTGACAGAAGAGGATATAATAACAGGAATAGAAGTTGCTGGTGGTGGAGTACTGCTTATGATAAGTGACGACCTATGTCCTCTAAGAGTGGAGGCTTTGGAAGGCTGTGACACTAATGATTTTGAAAGCATCTGGTGTAAGGTGGAGGTGGGAAAGACAGGATATTTAGTGGGGTGTTGCTACAGACCAAGGAGCACAGAGGGTGAGGACCAGGAGATGTTGAGACAGTTGAGCGTGGCAAGTGCAAGAAGAACGATTGTTATGGGAGATTTTAACTACAGCAGTATAGATTGGGGAAAGGAAGATACATGTAGCAATAAGGGGAATGGAATTTCTAGAATTCTTGAGGGACAAATGTCTTAGGCAACATGTAACAGAGGGAACAAGGGGTTCGAGAGTTTTGGATTTGGTTATAGCATCACAAGAGCTGATAATAATTGAGATGACATCTCTCCCACCAGTTGAAGAGAGTGACCATATGGTTTTGACTTGGAAAATGAATATACATGGAGGAGTATCAAAGAGACGGGAACATACGTGGAATTATAAAGCAGGTGATTATAATAGTCTTAGTTGTCAATTTGGGGAAGTTTCGTGGAGGGAGGAATTGGAAGGCCTGGATATCATTAGTGCTTGGGAAATTGTGAAGGAATATTTGTTAGCAGCAATGGTAAGCTGTATTCCACGAGTGAAGAAGAGGACAGAATTTGGAGTAAAGTGGATGACAAACAATATTAAACAGGAGCTACATGCAAAAAAGAGGCTATGGAACAGATATATGGAGATGCATGAAGAATATAAGACACAGGCCAGAAGAGTGACTAGTATGGTGAGGAAGGCGAAACTGGAATATGAGAAAAGATTGGCCCTTAGATCCAAGGAAAATCCTAGGGAATTTTTTAGACATGTGGCTTTAGATCAGTAGGAGGAGAAATGACTGTGGAAGAATGACATTGTGAGATAAAAATGGGAATAGAGTGACTGATGCAGAGGACATAGTGGAATTGTTCAACGAACACTTTATTGGAGTATTTCATCCTGGAGGAGTCAATTTTAATACTAGAGGGATAGGGCAGGTTCAAGGTTTTTAGAGGTGCAGGAGGAGGGTGGGTTCCAAATACTGAGTACTCTGAATGTCAGTAAAGCTGTGGGACTGGATGGTATTTCACCACAAGTTTTGGGAGAATGTGCTAAGGAACTGACAGTGCCTTGGCCTGGCTTTTCAATGAAAGTCTTGCTGAGGGAAAGGTGCCCATGGAATCGAAGGAAGGTAAGATAGTGGCATTGCATAAGGGCGGTAGCAGACTGGAAGTGTCTAATTATAGGACAGTTTGTGTGTCATCAGGAGTTTGTAAGTTCTTGGAGAAAGTAGTGAGGAACCATATACAGCATTGGGCAGATGAGGATAATGTTATCAGTGAGAGTCAATATGGATTTGTGAAGCGGCGCTCTTGTTTTAGCAATATTCTAGCCTTTTATGATAAAGTTACAAGAGCATTAGATGAGGGAAAGGTATATACTGCCATTTTCCTAGATTTAGCAAAGGCATTTGACCGGGTGCCACATGATAAGCTGATATTCAAGTTGCAGCACATGGGTCTGGATGTCAGATTGGGCAACTGGATTCAGGATTGGCTGTCCGATAGGTATCAGAGAGTTGTGTATGGTGGGGCAGTTTCATGGAAGAAGAGGGTTACAAGTGGGGTCCCACAGGGCTCAGTGCTGGGACCTATATTTGTTTAACCTATATATCAGTGACATTTTCCATGGATTGCAAGGGGATATTCAGTTGTTTAGGGATGATGCGAAGCTGGGAAGGGTTATTAGTAATAGTGCAGATGTGGTAGCCCTGCAAAAGGATTTGAATAAGCTAGATAGATGGGCAAACGAATGGGAGTATCAGTTTAATGCTGCAAAACGTAAGGTCTTGTGGTTTTTGGAAACATCGATGGGACGCTGCGTACTCTATGGGAGGAGTTAAACTGGAGGAAGTAGAAGAGACAGGAGATCTGGGTTTGATGATTGATAGAAACCTGAAATTTAGGGGACATATTGCAAAGGTAGTGAAGGTAACGCAGAGGATTGCTGCAATAATGAGAAGGACACTGACCTGCACAGATAAAATGGTTATCATTCTATTGTATAAGACTCTGATCTGACCACATTTAGACTATTGTTCTCAGATCTGCTCCCCAGAATTTGAAGGGGATAAATTAACTGTGGAAAGGGTACAAAGGCGGATAACAAAGATGGTGTCGAGACTGTACAATGTTAGTTATGAGGATTGGCTGAGGGAGTGTGGACTGCAGAGTTTGGTGGATAGAAGAAGGAGAGGTGATATTATTGAGACGGTTAAACTGTTGAGAGATAGTTACAGGGTTGACACTGGGGAGTTCTTTCGCTTGGTTGAACAGCGGGAAGGAGTGATGACAAGGGGCCATCCCCTGGAAGTTACGAAAGGAAACTGTGAAAAAGAGGGTGAGGAATGGTTTCTTTGCATGGAAGGTAGTTGAACCATGGAATGCATTGCCTAATGGAGTGGTGAGAGCGAGAATGGTCAATGAGTTCAAGGAGTGGTATGATAGACTTAGTGTTTCTTTTGGGGGGGGGGCCTCCACTTGATGAGTCTTGATAGACTTGTGTTTCTTAGAAAGAACCTCACATGATGAGTCTTTTAACTCCATGGAAGCCTGAATAATAATAATAATGATGGTAGATAAATAACTTTAATATATATCAGAGGTTTTTTATGTGCTTTATAGAAAATCACTCTTTATAATGTAATACTCTTCACTACAATCAAAATTTTATTAGTAAGATATATATTTTTTTTTTATTACAAAATTTTGAAGTTTAAACTGTTGGTGTTTTTCTGGTATGCTGAGAATGGATTATTTAAAGAACATATTTAAAAAAATTATCATTAAAAAGGAAAAAAAAATGGAAAATTACCAGGCAAAAACAAAATCCCAATAGTTTTACCAGAAGAATTATAGTTCTATCCTAATTGGGATGGAACTGTATAAAGCTAGTTGTTTGAATAAGTGATGTAGTTGGATGAGGATCACTGATATGAATAGAGAATGAAAAGTATGATGTATTTCGTGAGGATAGGAATTGCAAACAAGGAATTTGCTTTCTTCCCAATAACATCTGTGAAGAAAGCAAATGAATTTCTCTAGTTTTTCAGAGACATCTACCTTAGTATATAACGAAATCATGAATGATCAAGAGTTTGGTTTGGATTTGATAATTTCATCATAAGACACCATTCTTACTAATCTTCTCCAGTTGGTAAGAATGACTATCTGGTGATTAGCCAGGTCATGGCCATCCATATGAGGACTTCTGCAGAGATATGCTAGATGTGCAACTACAAATTTGGTGATTATGGAATGCACAGGAGATAACTTGGAGCTATAGCATGGAATAAGGAGTTGGATGGAAAGGAGATCAATGGTAATTTGCCAGTAAAGAACTATTTGCAAGAACATGCAGCAATATTTTTTGAAAGTTTATTTTTCACTTGGTAAACTATAATAAATTTAGTTTAATCCTTTATCCAAGTGTGAGCAAACAAAGTTTGCGCCTGAAAGTATCTTCAGGACTGGGGTAAGGTGTTACAACACAGGGCAACTCGTTGCAAAGGTGGAGCAAGCTAACATCACTCCTATCTCAGTATCTCCCATAATGCAGAACACATCTCCTTGCGGATATGTATAATGTTATGCATTAAGGGAAAGGCCACTACCCAGACTAGTTTCGACCTTTATTGAGGTATCTTCAGTGGGAGCCAGGCACAGGTAGAGATACTAGGCAGAAGCATTAGCAAGGTCATCTCTACCTATAGGAGTTGCCAAACGGTGTGCCGCCTTTTTATTAAATTACTCTGGATTTAGAGAAAGATTATTTATTTTTATTTATTATTATTACCCCAAGATCTCATGGAGTCAAATACTCATCTGGGAAGTCCCTTTATCACACACACACATCTCATCATACCGTGCCTTAAACACACTCAAACTCCTTGCAGACACCACACTCTCAGGCAAGGCATTCTAATCATTCACAACTCTGTACGAAAAAAACCTGCCTCTCACTCCCCTACTGACACCCTCTTTATACAGATTCCAGGGATGACCTCTGATCTCCCAATATTCTCTTAGAACTTCTCCACCATTGATCTTATACCAACCCCTTACCAACTTGTAGGTCTCTATCATATCTCCCCTCTTCCTCCTTTCCACCAGACTCTGCAAATTACATCTTCTCAATCTGTCTTAATACTCAACATTCCAGCATCAGAAACTACCTTAGTCAGTCACCTTTGGACCCTTTCCAATATCTCTTCATCCGTCTGAAATCCCGGTGACCAAATCTGGGCACAATAGTCCATGTGTGGCCTAATCAAAGCCTTATACAATGGAACAAGAATCTCCCTACTTCTACAAGTCTGTGTCCTCTACATCATTCCCAGAAGTCTTTGTGTTGTCTTCACAATTTTGGCGATGTGTCCCCTAAATTTTAGATCCTTATCCACTATCACCCCCAGATCTCTTATTTCCTCTACCTCCAGCAATGTATTCTCACCAAGCATAAATTCTGCATCCCATCTTTGTTTTCCAAATTTTAAAACCTTACATTTTGCAACATTGAACTCGCATCTCCATTTCTGTGCCCAATCACTCAATTTATTCAAGTCTTCTTGCAAGGCCACAACATCTTACTACTCTTTATGGTTCGTCCCAACATTGCATCATCTGCAAACAACTGAATATCTCCATCCAAATCTTCGCCAATATTATTAATATACAAGTTAAACAGTAATTGCCCTAAAACAGACCCCTCAGGCACTCCACTAGTGACTTTCCTTTTCCTGGATATCGCACCCCCATACACAACTTGCTGATACCTATCAGATAGCCAGTTTCCAATCCAATGCACTAATCTAATATCCAACCGCATCTGCTCTAGTTTGACTGTCAACTTATCATGAGGTACTCTATCAAAAAAGTCTTTGTAAAATCCAACTATATTACTGTGTATCCTTCTCCTTTGTCCAAGGAAGCAGTCACTTTATTGTAATAAGTAAGTAGATTACAAAAACTTGACCTCCCTTTAGCAAAAACATGCTGTCCATCAAAGATAATAGCATTGTTGCCAACCCAACTCTGGATCCTAGTTCTCACAAGCTTCTCCAACAACTTAACCACAACACCTGACACACAGATGGGGCTATAGTTTGATGCTTGAGTTTGATCACCTCCTTTTTGAAGTGGCACAATCTTGCCCTCCCTCCATTCCTTAGGAACTTGACCAAGTGCAAGACTTGTGTTAAAAAAATATGTCAAGGCAGGTGTCAACTCTCTGGCACATTCCTTCAGTATACGCGGTGATATTTTATCAAGTCCCACAGCCTTATTTACATGTAGTTTACTCAACTTCCCAAACACCTCTTGCTCACTTAGTCAGTCTCTCCTCCCCATCATCAACTGCTCTCAATCTCTTCATGAAGTCACATTCACAAGATTGAAAGATCTTTATGAACTGCTCATTAAGTATCTCCACTACACATTCTGCAACAGCTGTCTTTATACCATTTTCTCCAATCAATGTCATCCTTCCATAATCATTCTTTCTTTTGCTGGCTGCATATCGAAAGAACTCCCTAGGATTCTTTTTGGCTTCATTAGCTAACTGCTGTTCATAGCTCTCTTTAGCTACTCTCACCAACCAAGTGATCCTCCTTGCCTGGTCTTTGTAGACCTCATGAAATTGGTTATTTCCACATTTCTTTAATGCTGCCTCCACAAAGCCCTTTTTCTCTGTATTGCATGCCGAATCTCTTTATTCATTTATCTCACACCTACCTTATTTAACCTTCTCACCCTTGGAATACATTTAGACGTTGCATCTACTAGATTGTTTTTGAAAATCCCCCAAGCTGCATTGATCTCTTTTCCAGCTAACTCCTCATTCCACGCTACACCCGAAAGCTGTCTCCGGAGTACAACATGAGTTCAACTGAGTACAACCAGCAAGCTGTCTCCTAAATGGTACAACACCGGGCAACTCATTGCAAAGATGGAGTAAGCTAACATCACTCCTATCTCAGTATCTCCCATAATCCAAAACACATCTCCTTGCAGATATGTATAATGTTATGCATTCAGGAAAGGGACACTACCCAGACTAGTTTCGGTCTTTTTTGAAGTCTCTTCAGTGGGAGCTAGGCCCAAGTGGAGATACTAGGCAGAAGCATTAGCAAGGTCATCTCTACCTATAGGAGTGTTGTAACACCTTACTCCAGTCCTGAGGATACTTTCAGGTGCAAACTTTGTTTGCTCACACTTGGATAAAGGATTAAATTAAAAAAATTAAACTTATTATAGTCTAACCAAGTGAAAAATAAACTTTCAGCATCTTTCTCTAAATTCAGAGTAATTTAATAAAAAGGTGGCACACCGTTTGGCAACTCCTGTAGTAGAGATGACCTTGCTAATGCTTCTGCCTGGTATCTCCACTTGGGTCTGGCTCCCACTGAAGAGACCTCAATAAAGGTTAAAACTAATGTGGGTAGTGGCCCTTCTCTTAATGCATAACATTATACATATCTGCAAGGAGATGTGTTTTGCATTATGGGAGGTACTGAGATAGGAGTGATGTTAGCTTGCTCCACCTTTGCAGTGAGTTGTCCGGTGTTGTACCATCTTACCCCAGTCCTGAAGATACTTTCAGGTGCAAACTTTGTTTGCTCACACTTGGATAAAGGATTAAACTAAATTTATTATGCAGCAATATCTTCATGTGTTAGGTCAGAAACTGAATAAAGTAGGTGTAAATTGATAAATGAAGAGATTACACAGGCATCTGGAAGATAATGAATGATATAGGAAAGTAACATAAGATGAATGATAATCAATCACAGGAGGAGTACACACCACAGATGGACAAAAGTTGCACTCACTGCTTGTACCCAGTTGTACAAGCAGTGAGTTTTCTACATTTATTCTTGTTGAATCTAGAGTTTGTCCTTTTAACAATGCTTTTGCATGTATTGCAAGCAACTGTCGCATCTGTGTAGGTTGTGAAAGAAGGTAGTGTTTGGTCTTGAGCTACTCAAAATAAGCTTTCTGCTTTTCTTGAATCACCCTGGCAAATTCTGGGGAAATAAAGTTTAGAAAATTGAACAGGGTAAGGAATAAAATCTCCCATTCCAACATGGATTATTTTTGTAACAAGACCACAACAGATGTTTGGATCTGAAGAATGAAAACAGTAGTCTGACCAAGGAAAGGAGGAGTAAAAGTCATGTAATTGTAGTATACAAGGTTGTGAATGGCTGAAGAAGGATGTTCCACCAGAGATAAAACTTGGATGAGATTGTGATCTGAATTACCAAGAGGAGCAGTCACCTGAAGGAGAACTAGTTAAGTAGGGATCAGTGTGTTGGGTGAGCAAAGAGGATCATCTGGCATGGAAATGAATGATCTGTTTTAAGCTATTGCTTACAGCAAAAATCTGTGCCTCTCTTTCAAATTGGTCAATGAAATTTGAAAAAGGGAGCCAGTTAGAATTGAGGAAATTGAAATCATCAAGAAAGATGACTTTCTGTTTGAAATTTTGACTCAATGAAATCAAGCTGCAGAGATAGGAAGTCGAAGAGATCAGAATGATTTTCAGAATTGAGAGAGCAGTAGAGGCAACAAATGAATGAAACAAAATGTGGCAAAGAAATCTTAAGCTACAGGTCAAAAAGGTGAAATTCTAGGTTAGATATCCTTTGGTAAGGAATATCAGAATGCACAAGTATCCCTTATGTCAGAAGGAATAATACAGGGTAATTTGGACAGTTAAGATGGGCTGTGGTTGAAGTAGTTGGAGTTTAGGGTCAGGTCATTTAGAAACAGAACATCAGGTTTGGATAACTGAAAGTGATGATGATGCATTCATTTTACCAGCATCACGGATGTTGGTAAAATGAAAATGTGTGGGGAGAACTAAGATTTTTAGGTTTGAGGGTTTTTTTGGAGGGAGGTTTTTCTTTTGGTTTGGAGAGCATCCAGTCTCCAAACCATAACATTGCCTTGACAGTGCCCCACTGGCATACCATTACACAGCCTCCCTTCAGTCATGACTGGGCAGTGTTGATGGCGGCAAGATTATGTGTTCGGTTGATAAGGAAATCAACTTTCGGTTGATCCTTATGTAAGAAAGGCAAAAGCAGAGTATGAAAGGGAATTAGCAATGCAAGCCAAAGATAAATTCAAAGATAATTCGGTGCTGCACACTAACTGGTGGCACCTGTGGAACTGTTTTACTGTTGTACCCTCAAGGATGGGGGGGATGCACTGAATCTCTGCCATATGTTTGCCATGCCCTTGATGGGTATCACTCATACCACATGTAAAATTTGAGGGGAGCAGAAACCAGAACCCTTGTCCTAGGAACCGAATATGGTGACAACCACTTCAGTTTCTCTAATAAGCAAAAGTTCAGCTAGAAAGTTTTTGTTTGGCAGTGCTTTTTTCAAGAAACCTGCTTAATTTTTGAGCCAGAGAGGTGTAACATATGGTTCATTGCAGTATAGAAGCATTCTGTTATAGATTTTTAGCATGGTAGGAACTGGTGTGATTCCTCTGTAATTTTCTGGATTATATAAGATTGCCTTTTTTTATTTTTATTTTTTTTTTTTTAAGTATTGGTATTATTAGGTCTACTCTCCATTGTGATGAAATGTTGGATGAGGCTAAAGCTGCATTGCAAATATTTAGTAATTGTTTTTAAGCTCCTTTTCTTGCATGTTTAATAGCTTCTGCCAGTATACCATCTACTTCAGGTGTTGTTTAATTTAAATTTATAAATACTGTTACTTCAAACTCCTTTAATTTTCCGAATTTTATACTGAAGTCCGTCCCCTTGATATGTGGCTAAAAATTTTGCAAATAAATTTTCAAACATGTCTTCTCTTGTGATAATATTTTCTTGAAATGCCTACTTTTTGTTTGGCAAAAAAGAAAAGAAAAAAATAAAGAGAAATTTTTAATACATGACAAGGGGAGAGAGAAAGAAAAAAGAACAGATAAGCCATAGAGATTGTATGAGAGTGAAGTTAGCAAGGATTTCTGCTTTTGGAGTGATGAATGAATAGTTGTCAGCGAATGGAGAGGTATGATAGGCATTGCATGAATAATGATTCAGGTTGGTCTCCCACAATGACTTGGATCCATGGATTTATTATGATAACCAGTGCTTTTTTTCTGAAAAAAATAAAGTGCCAGTACTCACCATGAATATATTATTACAGCAACTTCCACGCTTTTAACTTTTCCTCCAACTTTAGTCATCTCTAGATCGCTTCGTGCTTTTGATATCAACTACAAAATGATGACCTCAGAGCAGTCATGAGTCCACATATTTGCTAGGGTTGAACTGAGTGAGAGGAGGTCCTACTCTCCTGATGAACATCAGTGCAGAAGTTGTCCGTACAAGCAGAGATGACCTAGATGAAGTTACTATAAGATTCATCTGAGAGAAACCTCTTTTACATTCACTGTAAGGTATTGCAATTGGCCCAAAGTGTGCTTTAGAAGTAATAATATGTCCAGGACTTTATTTTCTTGAAGATATTCATGGAAACTACGAACTGCTCCTCTTTCATTTAAGCAAAATTTGCATGCTAACTTTTTAATTTCAGCTTCACCAAATGTCAGATGCTTTTCAGGATTTTCTGGCCAATACTTGCAATCTAAAATCTTAGCACATTCAGCAAATCAGCATCATCTCCTTTCAAGCAGATGCTTTCCAACGGCCTCTTTCAGACTTTTATAGAAAGCAGATGAATTTATTGCAGGACTGTGTCTTTCATTTTTGTGGAGCTCAATCCCATTGAACTTCATGTTCTTCTGACTTTTAAGAGAAATACTGTAGTAGTAGTATGGACCAGGATTTTCAATTCTTTCTTCAAAAAGTTGAACTGTATTCTTTATCTTCCTGTTTGCTTTGTACAAGTCAATATTTATTATTACTATTATTATTCAGGCCTCCATGGAGTCAAAAGACTCATCGTGGGCGGTCCTTCCTAAGAAACACAAAGTCTATCATGCCACTCCTGGAACTCATTGACTGTTCTCGCTCTCACTACTCCATCAGGCAATGCATTCCATGGTTCAACCACCCTCCATGCAAAGAAACCACTCCTCACCCTCTTTCTCACAGTTTCCTTTCGTAACTTCCAGGGATGGCCTCTTGTCATCACTCCTTTCTGCTGTTCAACCAAGCGAAAGAAATCCACAGTGTCAACCCTGTAACCACCTCTCGACAGTTTAAAAGTCTCAATCATATCACCTCTCCTTCTTCTATCCACCAAACTCTGCAGTCCACATTCCCTCAGCCGATCCTCATAACTATAATTGTACAGTCCTGAAACCATCTTTGTTATCTCCTTTGTACCCTTTCCACAGTTAATTTATCCCCTTCAAATCCAGTGGACCAAATCTGAGAATAATAGTCCAAGTGTGGTCTGATCAGGATCTTATACAACGGAATGATAACTGTTTTATCTCTGCAGGTCAGTGTCCTTCTCATTATTGCAGCAATCCTCTGTTTTACCTTCACCACCTTTGCGATATGTCCCCTAAATTTCAGGTTTCTATCATCATCAACCCCATATCTCTTGACTCCCCTACTTCCTCCAGTATAATTCCTCCCATAGAGTATGCAGCATCCCATCGATGTTTCCCAAACCACAAGACCTTTCTTTTTGCAGCATTAAACTGATACTCCCATTCATTTGCTCATATATCTAGCTTATTCAAATCCTCTTCCAGGTCTGCCGCATCTACACTATTACTAATAATCCTTCCAAGCTTTGCATCATCTACAAACAGCTGAATATCCCCTTGCAATCCACTGATAATGTCATTGATGTAAAGGGTAAACAATATAGGTCCCAGTATTGAGCCCTGTGGGACCACTCTTGTAACCCTTTGCCTTCTTGAAACTACTCCACCATACACAACTCTCTGATACCTATCAGACAGCCAATCCTGAATCAACTTGACCAATCTGACATCCAGACCCATGTGCTGCAACTTAAATATCAGCTTATCATGTGGCACCCTGTCAAATGCCTTCACTAAGTCTAAGAAAATGGCAGTATATGCCTTTCCCTCATCTAATGCTCTTGTAACTTTATCATAAAAGGCTAGCATATTGCTAAAATAAGAGCGCCCCTTCACAAATCCATGTTGACTCTCACAGATAACATTACTCTCATTTGCCCAATGCTGTATATGGTCCTTCACTGTTTTCTCCAATATCTTACTAACTACTGATGACACACAAACTGGTCTATAATTAGACACTTCCAGTCTGCCACTACCCTTATGCAATGGCACTATCTTACCTTCCTTCCTTCCATTCCATGGGCACCTTTCCAGCAGCCAGACTTTCATTGAAAAGCCAGGCCAAGGGCACTGTCAGTTCCTTAGCACATTCTCTCAAAACTCGTGGTGAAATACCATCCAGTCCCACAGCTTTACTGACATCCAGAGTACTTAGTATTTGAAACACACTCTCCTCCTCTACCTCTAAACCTTGAACCTACCCTATCCCTCTAGCATTAAAACTGACTCTTCCAGGAAGAAATACTCCAATAAAGTGTTCATTGAACAATTCTACTATGTTCTCTGCATTAGTCACTCTATTCCCATTTTTATCTCACAATGTCATTCTTCCACGGTCATTTCTCCTCCTACTGGCCACATATCTAAAAAAATTCCCTAGGATTTTCTTTGGATCTTAGGGCTAATCTCCTCTCATATTCCAGTTTCGTCTTCCTTACCATACTAGTCACTCTTCTGGCCTGTTTCTTATACTCTTCATGCATCTTCTCTTCTCCTGTCTCCTTATGTCTCTTCCACAGCCTCTTTTTCACATGCAATTCCTGTTTAATATTGTGATTAATTTCTCTCTTATAAATCTAGACTTAGTTCACTAAGTTCTTGGAGAGCATTACATATAAGGCCCAAATCAAGAACAAACTCGCATGACGTTATTTTTCTTAAAAAGCCCTCATAAAGAAAGCTATTTGTTTTGCTTCTTCTGTTGTCTTCTTTTCCCTCCAGAAAGTAATGGATGAGGGCTTTAAAGTCTTTCCACACACTGCAGAAAAGTGCGAAAGCTAGATGCAACCCAGCAAGTGCTTAAAATTCTGCCAATTTTTAGAAGTTGAAGTTCAAGAGCCACTGCACATACCTTTAGTTCCTTAGCATTCTTAGGTGAAGCATGATAAGTCACATAAAGTTTGTCCATGAAACCCTTAAAGTGATTCACTCCTGCCACATTGTTCATTCTGTCACTAACAGACAATTCCAGATGTTGGCTAGTACAATGCCAGAAAATAACACTAGGAAACTTCTCTTACATTAGCCTTCTTACACCATTACGTACACCAAACAACACAGTGGAAAATCACAAGTTACAGACAATAAATACTGCTTTAAGTAATCTTCAGATAATCCTAAATACTCCAGATGACTAATTAAAGAGTTTAGAATTCCTGTAGCAGTTACATCTGATAATTTGATCAAATCTAGGAAAAGACTCACAGGAGCCGAAAGTTGAATCAATGTTGTTGTGTTACTCACAATTGTCGATTCATCAATAAATAACGATATTTTGTTCTTGGAGTTCACTATATTGTCTATTAATGTTTTTCTCATTTCATTTGCGATATGGCTCACAATGTTAATGCAAGCATTTGCAGAATGAAGAAAATATCCCATGTCTAGACCATTAAGTTCCTGTAAATTTATTTTGTCTTTAAATGATTGATTTTTCCTCACAAAAGCGGCTTGAAACACTTTTCCTGCTATGTCTTTATTATGAGACAAAGTATTTAGGAAAACTTTCTCTAATGTTTCATTTTTTGCTTCAGATTTTATTTTTGGCACGCTTTGTGCGCTGCACTCTCCTTATGATCGTAAATCATTTTTCTTAATGACATTAACTGTTGTTTGCAAGATTCTCCAAAATCACTGATTTTACCATTTGCCCACTCCGCTGAAAGTTTCGTTCCAATGTGTTTATCGACGGCAAGACTTTCGACATCATGACACACTTCATAGCCCAACATTTTATTCTTGACATACAGCCACCATTTCTCTCTCAGAAGTCATTTTTCTGCAAAAGTGCCCAACGTTCAGGCCAGTCATTATCAAAATCTGCTTCCTTTTAACCACGTGGATCTTCAGTTTTGGTTTCGTGATCCTCTTCACCAAGTGTATTTTTGGTGCTAGTTTTCTGTTTTACAGGATCGCAAGTAGATTCAACAATTTCTGCTTTTTCAGCCTTCCTTATTTTACTCATTGGCATAAAGTAACTACTTATTTTACTCATTTTGAACAATGATTGCACTGATTTAACTTAGATTAATTCAAAACTCACGTGAGCACCTGCCTGTTGCAGAGTTAATATAGAACTGATATCGGAAGCAATCAGAAGTGAACACAACCTCCTGTCCGGTTGCGTACCAACCTATGAAACAGGAAAGCAGGGTACCAACTTATTAGTAATCAAAACTGAAAATTCAATTCATGAACACAGTACCATCTACCGGAATATTTATAATACATTTTTCTGTTAATAAACTGCAAATTTTTAAAAATTTAAGAAAAAAGGTCCTGGGTACTGCATACCATCAGAAAAAAGCACTGATGATAATCCATGTTATTAGTGGAGAGCAAGTAATTATTATGGCGGATTTCAACTATTGGAACATAGATTCGAAGAAGGAGAGGACACATGGGAGGAAGGAAATGGAATTTATGCAGTTGCTAAGGAATAATTACCTGAGACAGCATGTGACGAAATATTAGAGGTTTGGGAATGCTAGATCTGGTAATTGATCTGAGAATTTGTATATTACCAATATGACCGTGTTGCTGCCAATTGGTAAGAGTGATCATTTGGCCTTGACCTGGGAGGTGGCTAAATGTTTAGAATTTTCAGTTGAGAGGGGGGGGGGGGGAGAGGGATCTACTTGTGATCCTGTAAAACAGAAAACTAGCACCAAAAATACACTTGGTGAAGAGGATCACGAAACTAAGACTGAAGATCCACGTGGTTAAAAGGAAACAGATTTTGATAATGATTGGCCTGAATGTGGAATTATAGGCTGGTAATATGACATGCTTAGGATATTGCTTGGATCAGTGCCATGTCATGTGAAACTGCAAGGACTGGATGTTCATAGTGTATAGGAAGTGGTAAAGGAGTGTTTGAGGGAAGTAATGGCAGACAATACTTAGAGTCTGGAGAGTAAATCAGGTGGGAGTTAAATGGATGAATATAATCATTAAGCTGAAGTTACAAAAAAAGAAAAAAAATTGTGGAGGGAATTCAAGGAGAAAGATGGCCACCAGGCACATGAGCTATACAAACCAGAAGGGTAGCCAGTACAATAAGAAAGGCAAAAGCAGAGTATGAAAGGGAATTAGCAGTGCAAGACAAAGATAATCCCAAACAGATCTTTCGGATATGTTGCAAGTAAAAGGAAGAATGTTTATGGCAGAATGATTTTAAAATGCTGATGGTGGGGAGGTAATTGAATCAGCCAAAATAGCAGAATGACTAGGTGAACATTTTGCAAGAGTATATCATCCAAGTGGAGATATTGCAGTAAAAGAGAAGCAAAGGCTTATATGGAAACTGAGGTAAATGAACTGGGGGTTGTTTGATGTTTGATACTCCTTTTGGAGTATCAAAGTGGCATTCAATTTTGGATTATGGTTGGTGGTATTTTGGGATACCCTACATTATAGTGAATTATACTGTTTCCATGCTTTTGCTTTTGTTTCAGTGATGTTTTCCCTCTCTACAGAGCTGATATTGGTGGGGATATTTTGGAGAAGATGAGGATTTGGGGGTTGTGGTGAATAGAGACTTGAAATTTTGTGGCCATTTTGCTAAAATTGTGGGGACGACACAGCGGATTATGGGAATGATGCAGAGAACACTAATGTGTAGAAGCATTAGTGTTCTGATTCCATCATATACGAGGATGTTTTGATTCCATTGTACAAGACTTTGATCAGGCTGCATATGGATTACTGTGCACAGATTTGGTCACCAGGTTTTTCAAAAGGATGATGAAATGTTGGAGAGGGTCCAGAGATTATTGACTAAGTTGAGGTAATGCAAATTACATAGTGGATAGAAGGAAGAGGGGAGACATGATTGAGACATATAAGTTGGTATGGGTAATTAAATTTTTTTAATTACCCCATTTTTTGGTATGGGATAATTACATTAAATTCAATTAAATTTGCAGATTAATTTTTTCATAGAATATCTGGAGAAAGGAAAAGAACAAGAGGCCATATCTGGAAGCTCTATAAGGTGGGTGTGAGCAAGGGGGTGGAGAGTAGATTTTTTTTCATGGAGAGTGGTGGGTGATTGGGATGCATTGCATGAGAGTGTGGAGTGCAGGGACAGTGAATGCATTTAAGTTGAGGTATAATAAGCTGTGCATGTGGGAGTGGGACCTCCCACAAAGAGTCTATTGACTCCATGGAGGTCTGTTGATGATGATAATAATAATAATAATAAGTTAAAATACTTCAAGGGATTATCTAGAAATTTTAAATAATTTTAAATTTTCTAATAACCCTTTGGAAAAGAATCTAAATGAGCTCACTCTGGCTTTATTACAGCACAGCACTGTCCTCCTCTCTATTCTACACATGCACACGTGCACACGCTCACTCACACCTACACGCATGTCCTTCTTTAAAGTAATAATATAATTTTATTACTTTAAAGAAGAAATAAAATTAAATTCACACTCCATGATTTCATTGTACATAACATCATTTTCCTGGTAATTAAATAAATAGGATAATCATGGTAGAAATAATAATAATTTATATGTAATGCATTTTTACATAGATATATTTAATTAAAGGGTAATTCATTATAATTAATGGCCACTGGCATTTTAATAGCTGTTGTGTTATGATGTAATATTTTCTATTTTAATAAAGCTTCAAGTTGATGAATTATTTAATATCTAAAATAATTGTCATATATTCATTTGTTTTTCTATCTTTTGTTAATTATAAGATATAAACTACCTTATCCATTTTTCTTTCATCAAAATTTTCTTTCAATCAAAAGAAAGTGAACTCTTTTTGTGAAAAGAAGCAAATGACCAGATAACAAACAGTAATTATTATTCAAATCTGGCTGCTGTGAAAGCCTCTATATATGTCACACATAATCTACTGATTTTGGAAGAAAGAGATGAAGCCTACTGCATATCAGTTGTTCTTATACTGGCATGAGATTAACTGTTGCATAATGTTATTGATTTTTTTTTATATCATCAACAATGATTTTTAAGCTACACTGAATTGTGTAACTTAATTGCTGTATTATCCATTTGATGAAAGATATTAATTATTCATAACTGATTAAAGCTAAACAAATATCACTGTTATTAAGTATTCCAAGAAACTTAATAAAATTTAACTAAAGTGATGAAACATCAAAAAATCATGAAACTTACTAGAAAATTTATTTAGTACATAAGGTGAACAGAAGTAAGGAATGGGTGCTTATGTTATATGTTAATGTTTTTATTATCTTTTATCTTTCAAAAGTTATATGTTTGGAGATATACCATATGTATGCACACACACACAGACAGGCAGTTCCCTATTTAAATCTGTATATGTTAGTTCATCTTTATTTCATGCAAGTTACAATATATTTATCTTATATAACAGGTCTGATGCTCTCATCAGTGTAGAATGTTACACTGAAGTCACTCCATTAAGTCTTTTTGCTTTCTGCAATATTTAATGCTGGCCAATGAAATAAAAACTATCTCAGTAACATTTCTAATTGCAAAAATACATTATGTTCAAATGCTAACACTGAGCCCAGTGGTCTAGAGAGGATAATACTGGGTATGGAAACAACAGCATTTATATACTTTATACTAATGCCAGGATTATCTGGAATATGGGAGAGGAATTGGTGGTGCAGATAGCATCAGCCTGGCCAAAATTATTGGAATCAACATGGTTGACAGAAGAGGATATAATAACAGGAATAGAAGTCGCTGGGTACAGCATTTTTCACCAGGATAGGAAGGGAAAGTGTGGTGGTTATCACTTATCATAAGCAGTACTGCTTATGATAAGTGATGACCTATGTCCTCTAAGAGTGGAGACTTTGGAAGGCAGTGGCACTAATGATTTTGAAAGCATATGGTGTGAGGTAGAGGTGGGAAAGACAGGATATATAGTGGGATGTTGCTACAGACCCAGGAGCACAGAGGGTGGGGACCAGGAAATATTTTGACAATTGAGTTTGGAAAGTGCGAGAAGAATGATTGTTATGGGAGATTTTAACTACAGCAGTATAAACTGGGGAGAGGAAGATACATGTAACAATAAGGGAATGGAATTTCTAGAATTCTTGAGGAACAAATGTCTTGTGCAACATGTAATAGAGGGAACAAGAGGTTCAAGAGTTTTGGATTTGGTTATAGCTTCAGAAGAGTTGATAATAACTGAGATGACATCTCTCCCACCAGTTGGAGAGAGTGACCATATGGTTTTGACTTGGAAAATGAATAGACATGCAGGATTATCAAAGAGACGGGAATAAGCTAGATAGATGCATGTAACAATAAGGGAATGGAATTTCTAGAATTCTTGAGAAACAAATGTCTTGTGCAACATGTAATAGAGGGAACAAGAGGTTCAAGAGTTTTGGATTTGGTTATAGCTTCAGAAGAGTTGATAATAACTGAGATGACATCTCTCCCACCAGTTGGAGAGAGTGACCATATAGTTTTGACTTGGAAAATGAATAGACATACAGGATTATCAAAGAGACGGGAATAAGCTAGATAGATGGGCAAATGAATGGGGGTATCGGTTTAATGTGGAATTATAATCACTTATAATCACTATTATAATAGTCTAAGTTATCAACTTGGGGAAGTTTCATGGAAGGAGGAATTGGAAGGCCATGATATCGTTAGTGCGTGGGAAATTATGAAAGAATATTTGTTAGAAGCAATGGTAAGTTGTATACCATGAGTGAACAAGAGGACATAATTTGGAGTAAAGTGGATGACAAACAATATTAAAAGGAATTGCATGTGAAAAAGAGGCTATGGAAGAGATATAAGGAGACAGGTGAAGAGAAGATGCATGAAGAGTATAAGACACAGGCCAGAAGAGTGATAGAATGGTAAGGAATATGAAACTGGAATATGAGAGGAGATTGGCCCTAAGATCCAAAGAAAATCCTAGTAAAATCCAGTAGGAGGAAGAAATGACTGTGGAAGAATGATATTGTGGGATAAAAATGGGAATAGAGTGACTGATGCAGAGGACATAGTGGAATTGTTCAATGAACACTTTATTGGAGTATTTCATCCTGGAGGAGTTAGTTTTAATGCTAGAGGGATTAGGCAGGTTCGAGGTTTAGAGGTACAGGAGGAGAGTGTGTTTCAAATACTGAATATTCTGGATGTCAGTAAAGCTGTGGGACTGGATGGTATTTCACCACGAGTTTTGAGAGAATGTGCTAAGGAACTGACAGTGCCCTTGGCCTGGCTTTTCAATGAAAGTCTGGCTGCTGGAAAGGTGCCCATGGAATGGAAGGAAGGAAGGTAAGATAGTGCCATTGCATAAGGGCAGTGGCAGACTGGAAGTGTCTAATTAGTGGCCAGTTTGTGTGTCATCAGTAGTTAGTAAGCTCTTGAAGAAAGTAGTGAAGGGCCGTATACAGCATTGGGCAGATAAGGTTAATGTTATCTGTGAGAGAGTCAACATGGATTTGTGAAGAGTGCTCTTGTTTTAGCAATATGCTAGTCTTTTATGATAAAGTTACAAGAACATTAGATGAGGGAAAGGTATATACTGCCATTTTCTTAGACTTAGCGAAGGCATTTGACAGGGTGCCACATGATAAGCTGATATTTAAGTTGCAACACATGGGGGTCTGGATGTCAGATTGGTCAAGTTGATTCAGGATTGGCTGTCTGATAGGTATCAGAGTGTTGTGTATGGTGGAGCAGTTTCAAGGAGGCAGAGGGTTACAAGTGGGTTTCCACAGGGCCCAGTACCTGGGACCTATATTGTTTAACTTTTATATCAATGACATTGTCAGTGGATTGCAAGGGAATATTCAGCTGTTTGCAGATGATGCGAAGCTGGGAAGGATTATTAGTAATAGTGCAGATGCAGCAGACCTGCAAGAGGATTTGAGTAAGCTAGATAGTTGGGCAAATGAATGGGGGGGTGTCGGTTTAATGCAGCAAAATGTAAGGTCTTGAGGTTTGGGAAACATCGATGGGACACTGCATCTCTATGGGAGGAGTTATACTGGAGGAAGTAGAGGAGACAAGAGATCTGGGGTTGATGATTGATAGAAACCTGAAATTTAGGGGACATATTTAGGGTAACACTGGTTTTGAATCCCTTGTAGTATGCAGAGAACCTTTTTAAGAGTTTTTCAGCTAAAGGTGATTTAGCTGATTTCATATGGAGGTAGTCGGTTTTTTCCTCCTCCTCCTGGAAAAATATGTGTTTCTAGTCAGTTTCCTGCCTTGCAGCAAACTGACTAGAAACTAGAGATTTAACAGACGTAATACAGACTTTAGTTGTATGTGCCATCAGCCATAATAACACTGATTCAGTTCGAGTTCTTTGTGGAATAATCTGATTGTCAATAATAAGATGAAATTTATCGACTGTAGTAAGATGGCCATGGGTTCATTTCCTATGAAATCAGTAATAATAACAAAATATTATTCTTGTGTTCATTCATAATATACTCAAAGGTACACAAAGAGTAGTTAGCATGTGAAGTTACTCTGTCACTGCCTTTGTGTACCACAAACAGTTGAGGTCACTATAATGGAAAAAATAAACAGAAATTATTAAAGGAAATTACTATTCCAATTTTGCAGGGATCATAGTTAGCAAGCAGGACTGTCTTAACAGTATTGTAGTCCCTGGGCAAAGCTATGAACACCCACCCACCTATGGGAATAAAAATGGAAACAGTCAATAAAATTAAGCCTATAGATTTATTGGTACTTTTAACAAAATCAATGTTTAAACATAAAAAAAATTATGTTAAGTGAGGATTAATCAATGCAAACTTTTGCTAAATTTATTTGCAGAGAATTGATTTATAATTGTCTTAAAGTCAATAGTCTTCAGGATGTCATTCTCCATGCACATGAGTGAAAGCCAGTTCAAACGCTGCTGCCCCATTGTGCTGATTCTTTGTATGTTTCAATGTTGAAAATGAACGTTTATACAATCTGCCAAGAGATCTCTCATGAACAATATGGTAGCATGGGGCCCATGGGCAATTGCCCAGTGTGCCCATGCCTTAAGATGGCCCTAGCATCAAGTATGAACATAAACACTAATTGTAAGACTAATTGTAAATTCTTAGACACCTGAATAGCACCTCAAGAGGATACACTGACATTCATGGCTGTTGAGCTGAAGGTCTCTATGACATCAGAGGAATGCAACCAAGTTTAGGATGCCTAAAACTAAAAATTTTAGTTTACTTGTAGCCAAAGTATTACAGCTGTCTTCAGCTGTTTCTGATATTAGTACAGAACATTTCTGAAGAACATGATTAGCTGATATTTAAGTTGCAGCACATGGGTCTGGATGTCAGATTGATCAACTGGATTCAGGATTGGTTGTCCGATAGGTATCAGAGTTGTGTATGGTGAGGCAGTTTCAAGGAAGCAGAGGGGGGTTACAAGTGGGGGGTCCCACAGGGCTCAATACTAGGATCTATATTGTTTAACCTTTATATCAATGACATTGTCAGTGGATTGCAAGGGGATATTCAGTTTTTTGCAGATGATGCAAAGATGCGAAGGATTATTAGTAATAGTGCAGATGCGGCAGCCCTGCAAGAGGATTTGAATTAGCTAGATAGATGGGCAAATGAATGGGGGGGGGGGGTTAATGCAGCAAAATGTAAAGTTTTGAGGTTTGGGAAACATCGATGGGACACTGCATACTCTATGGGAGGAGTTATACTGGAGGAAGTTGAGGAGACAAGAGATCTGGGGTTGATGATTGATAGAAACCTGAAATTTAGGGGACATGCCAGCCTGGTTGGCCGAGTGGTTAGCATATCTGCTCTCCAGCCAAAAGGTTGTGAGTTCAAATCCCGCCGTGAGCATGGATGTTTGTGATTGTCTGTGAAAGTGGTAGTCGGTGGTAGATGGCATTGGTGTTAGATGATGAAGGTTGGTGGAGAGTGAGATGAGGAGTTGTAGAGTAGATGCCCTCGCTCGATGAGTCTTTGGACTCCCTGGAGGTGTAATGTAATAATAATAATAATATTGCAATGGTGGTGAAGGTAACACAGAGGACTGCTGCAATAATGAGAAGGATGCTGACCTGCAGAGAAAAGACAGTTATCATGGCGTTGTATGAGACCCTGATCAGACCACACTTGGACTATTGTTCTCAGATTTGGTCCCCAGGATTTGAAGGGGATAAATTAACTGTGGAAAGGGTACAAAGGCAGATAACAAAGATGGTTTCAGTACTGTATAATGATAGTTATGAGGATCGGCTGAGGGAATGTGGACTGCAGAGTTGACACTGGGGAGTTCTTTTGCTTGGATGAACAGCGGGAAGGAGTGATAACAAGAGGCCATCCCTGGAAGTTACGAAAGGAAACTGTGAGAAAGAGGGTGATTTCTTTGCATGGAGAATGGTTGAACCATGGAATCCATTGCCTGATGGAGTGGTGAGAGCGAGAACGGTCAATGAGTTTAAGGAGTGGTATGATAGACCGTGTTTCTTGGGGGGGGCTCCCCTCGATGAGTCTTTTGACTCCATGGAAGCCTGAATAATAATAATAAAACATTCTGCATTATTGTGAACAAAACAATAAAAGGCTAACATGAACTATAATGTTACTAAAATACAGAACATGTACTAACCATTACAATATAAGTTGAAATAGAAGCATGTAGAGTGTGGGAGCTGGCACAAGTTAGCTATTGATCAGTAATATGTACAAGAAAGTAGTTTTTGTTTTTTTCAGTTCCAAAGGGAATTTTATTTGTTGATGGAAGGAGTTGATAAATGAAAGAAAACAGTGCAACTCAGCAACATTGTATTTCCAGAAGATAAACATATCACTAACATATCTCCATCAGAGTGAAGATTTTTTGTTTGATGTGAAGAAACACTTTTCCAAGTTTTCCATGAATAAGTTGAGATGGAAACACAATGCCAGATAACTGCTTGTACATTTTACCATTCCATCTGAAATTATTAAAGTGGAGATAATGCCTGAAAGGTTGAGAGATATTAAAAAAAAAAGGGGGAGCAAACTCCACACACACATCATAATACTGAATGGGATATTTCACTGCTTGCAGCATAAAAGAATCTTCCATAGTAATTTGTTCACAAGACATACCCAATAGGAATCAAGGAACACATTACTGAACATTTTTTAGTAATGTTATAGTTCATGTTTGCCTTTTATTGTATATTTGTTTGTCCTAACCCAGAAGAAGCCACAAGTATCTGTTGCAAAACTAGTTGGTTTTCATTTTTATATTGTTACAACCAAATAAACCCAATTTATTTCTCTTTACATCATGCTGGAGGTTTAGTGGAGTATGGACAGCACTAAGAAAGGATTAGAAACTAATTTTAAACTATGGTTCCACCATATTTAAATTTAAAAAGAAAAATAATATTTTTGGAATCTGCAGTGGCATTCGGAAATCAACTTCATTTAAACAAACATGGATGCATAAAACTTCCCACAATTTGGGAAACAACAATCATCAGAGGTCCTAGTTTACATCCTATGCCACCTACAAATGCCCAGAGAGGGCACACCACCTAGATAGGACTTTAGAGTAACCCACATGTTTCAGCGAGTGAGTATTGTGTTCTCTTTGTGTGTGTGTGTGTGTGTGTGTGTGTGTGTGTGTGTGTGTGTGTGTGTGTGTGTGTGTGTGTGTGTGAGAGAGAGAGAGAGAGAGAGATACAAGTGTTATTTGTACTACCTGAAGATGTATCAGTGACTGAGATGGAATATTGAAAGTATTAAAATTAGTGTTTAATCCTTTCTTAGTTCTGTCAATACTCTATTAAACTTCCAACATGATATCCTCCCAGTACTTAAGCCTTAACACACATATTTCTCTTTATAATGATTATTATTAGTTGAAATCTACATAATCATCAAGAATTTTAACATAATTTAGCCAAAAATTCAAAAAGTTTATTTTAAATGGAAATGCCAAGTACTGTCAAATTTCTCCACATCATTGTAATTAATAAGTGAGATTTATCAAGGATGACAAACTGAATGAAAACATTGTAAACTTTCCAAGTCTCCAAAAACTAGTTGCTGTTTGAGGCTGTGGAACTGGATGGGATAATACTATGTATATTACAGGAATCTGAAATTGCTGACAGCACCACTGAACAGTCCCAGCAGAGTGCAAAGAAGATAAAATAGTACTACTGATTAAAGGAAAATCCAAGTCATTGGTGTACAACTAACAGGCGAGTTTGTATATTTGGTGTAGTGGTGAAGGTATTAGAGAGGCTAATTAGAGACAAAATACAAACATGGATTAATGAGAATGGAAATTTTTTGAGAGAGCAGCATTTTTCTAAATGGATTTTTCTAAAACATTTTCTATGACATGATAAATTGCTGTTTAAATTGAGCAGGATGGGAATGGATAATCAGTGGGAGCTTGTTTACAGGGATAGTGACTGACAGGAGTCAGTGAGTTGTGTATGAAGGTTCTGTTTCCTGAAAAAAGGTAGGTGAAAAGTGAGGGTTACTTTTTTATTTTGAATTGTTTTTATTTTATTTTACCATATATATATATGGTACAATGAAAAAGAATGGAATAATATGAAAGACATTATTACATCAGCAGCAGCATTTGACTTCAAATGCTGCTGATGTAATAACCTCTTTCACATTATTTCATTCTTTTTCAAGATCTTTATGTTCTTGCATTTTTTCTAAACAGTTATTAATCCTATGTTCATATAAATTTCTTACACTTAAATCATTTGATAGTCTTGCTTTGTAATTAGATTTTGTTTCTCTAGTTTCTTTATTATTTTGTTTTTTTTAAATAATGATCTGGGTCCGTTTCTAGTCCTCTCCTAACTTTAACATATAAGAAGAGGTTTGCTACTTTTTTCATTCACTATAAAGTAGTCTATCATTTGATGTTCATCGGCTTGCACACAATCTATCTTTATTTATATTTTTATGTTTATAGAATGTATTCATTATTTTTAAATTATTATATATTATATAATCAATAGGAGTTTTATCCATTTTTGTTTATTGTTGATTCTCCAAATTTTTCTATATTATTATTAATTTTTTTCATGCCTATTCTGGCAGTAAGATCTCCATTATAATTATATTATCCGTTTTGTTTAATTTTTCATATATTCCTGTAACTGTTTGTAAAATTCATCATTTTCTTTTTTTTTTCTTCTCAGGGCTTATACTCCAATTGTTAAATTTGCTTTATTTAATTTAATTGCAATTCTAATATTCTTTCATGTAATTCTCTGGGACAATAATACTTATTTCTACTTAATTCCTTCCCCCAAAATATCTGTTAACACTTAACTACTTCCTGAGCATATGACATTATTTTTCTTAAAACACATAAGCAGTTCAGAGCTCAGCCTCCTATCCGGCTGGAGCCTAGTATGTTCTCTTCTTCACAGTAGATACAAGTGTCCAAAATTGTAGACTGTTCTCGTGGCACAACACGTAAATAGCGTGTCTTCTTAACTTCTAGTTCTTGCTCCATGGATACTTTAATCCTACTTTAATATAAGAAAATCTTTGCTTATCATTCTTGCTTTGACTGGGTGTTCTGATCTGTTCGCTATACCTCCTCTGATGGCGGGCTTTGTTCCTTTGTTCTACACGAACTGAAAGCACCCATGCACAGATCTGCACGCTGATGTGAATTTCATCAGCGGCTCCTTCTCCTGTAGTTGCAGCTTTTGACCGATGTAACATGCGTAGCAAGGGGAAATCCTTTCTACAGGTGGCGGCAAGCACTACACAGCTCTCCTTCGGGAAACTTGGTATCGACTAACCTCGGAGGCGAGACACAAGCAGCGAGGGGGTAAGAGAAAAGAGCCCGATTCGAACTCCCGCCGAAACTTTTATACTCCTGAACAGCTCCCTCACGCAGCGGTGTCGTCACGCATACGGTGGCAGCCGATTGGACGCCGTGGCTACGAACTGCCTTTACATACCTTAAACTTGTACTTAGCTTATACATATTTATTTGTTAATACTACATGGCTTTCTACTTTAATTCATTCACAATTAATATTTCAATAAACTTATGGGCTATCTTAATAATGTTTAGAATTTACACATCTGGTTATTTACATTTTCCTGGGACATTATTCGGTACACTTCCCATCCGGGGCACAAGCATGTCCTTATCCCTTCCTTCTGAGGTAACGTAACGTTGGGTGGGAAAAAGGGATGACTCATCACTTTTTCCGACACAACAATACGTATCAAGGATTTAGGCCTAGCATGGCCTGTTCCAGCCTTAGAAGTCATCGTTTAAGAGGATGTCCTGGTTTTCTTTTTCCTAATGGCTTGTACTTTAAGGCTTGTTTTGGTAATCTTTCTGTTTTCATTCTTTGAACGTGTTCCATCCATTTATGTTTATATTTTTTAATTTTTTCTATTACTGGTTCTTGGTTTAATTCTTTCATAATATCTTCGTTTCTTTTGTGATCAAATAGGGTATACTTTCCAGTTTTTCTCATAAACTTCATTTCTGCTGTTGTTAATCTTTGTCTTTTTGTTTTATTGTCCAGATTTCGCTTCCATACATCAAGACCAGTAAGGCTAATGTATTGTATACTTTTAGCCTGGTTTGCTTTTGAACTAGGTTTGGTTTAAATATAGAGTTAATTACACCTGTTATTTTTAAATATTTTGCAATTTTTACGTTTATATCTTTTTCATTTTCATATGTGATCATACATCCTAGGTAGTTAAATGAATTCACCTGTTTTAAGATCTTGTTATATATTACTATTTTTGTTCTTGCTGGAGCTTGTCCTTTAATGGCCATAGTTTTTGATTTTTCTGTTGATATTGTCATACCATAATCTTTGGATATCTCATTTAGATTTAAAATAGCTTTCTGTAAGTTATCTTCAGAATTTGTAATTATTATTTGGTCGTCTGCAAAGAGGAGAGTGTTTAAGTTAACTGTAGGTGAAAGTTTAATTCCTTGGTGTAAATTTTTACTCCATTTTATTATTATTCATTTAAGTAGATATTAAAAAGAGTTGCTGAGAGGGGATATCCCTGTCTGACCCCTTGGTTTATCTCTCTTGTATATGATAGCTCGTGATTTAATCTTATTTGTATTTGATTATTTTCATATATACTTGTGATGGCTTTTAGGATATTATTTGGTATTTGTCTTTCTTTTAATATGTTAAATAATATGTTTCTTTTAACTTTGTCAAATGCTTTTTCAAAGTCAATAAATGTAATGTGTTTCCAAATTATATTCTCTTCTTTTCTCTATTATTAATTTTAGGCAAAAGGCTGGGTCTATACATGATCGTCCTTTTCTAAATCCATTCTGTACCTCTAGAATAAAGTTTTCGGAATATTTCATTAGTTTGTTATTTAAGATTCTGCTATATATTTTGTAACAGGAATTTAGTATACTGATACCTCTATAGTTTTTAGGGTCATCTCTATTACCTTTCTTAAAGATAGGAATCACAATTGCTTTTTTCCATTCTATTGGGGGGATACCAGTTGAGTAAATTTTATTTAAAAATAATAAGAGTCTTTTTTTTGAATCTTGTTCCTGCGTATTTATATAGTTCTGAACCTAGCTTATCTTCTCCAGGTGATTTTCCGTTTCTTGTTTCTTTCAGGCTGATTTCTAATTCTTCTTCAGTTATTTCCTTTTCATTTTCGTTAATTGTTTGCCAGTTGTCTTTTTTAAAATATTTGTCTGTCCACAGTTCTGTGTAGTAATTTAGAAATTCTTCTAATTTTAATTCAGTGTTTAATTTTATGTTTTCTCTGGTATCTGCATTTAGGTGTTTCAAAATCTTATATACATTGGGTCTTATTTTATATAAATCATGTTCTAAATTAGAAACAAATTTATTCCATGATTCTCTCTGTCTTTTTTCTGACTTCTCTTTTAGCTATGGCTCTTATTCTTTTATATTCTATTTCATATTTCACCTTCTAATCTTTTACTGCTTAACCATTTGTGATAGGCTTCTTTTTTCTTTTTAATTATTTCTTTGATTGTATCATCCCAGATCTTCGGTTTTTTTCTTTTATTGAATTTTTTGGTCTTTCCATGTTTTTCAGTAAAAAATTAATTATTTAATTAATGCTCATATACAACAAAGACGAGATCAACAACATATTTTGCTCTACATAAGATTCATGTAACTTGTATAGAGATAACCAGTGCACACATGTCTACTATTTGGTCAGTGCAATTTATGTTATTGAAATGAGGTATACAAAAATAGATTTGTGTATATACGACTAGTCACAAATCACAGTGATTACAGAACTGTGATTTTTATCACCCTTTGCATTAAAGCTGTGCTGCAGAAATAGAAGGTAGATGCTTTGTATAACTACACAAAAGATGTTCAAGAATCTGGATGGCTTTAGGTGTACTAGTGAACACTTGTGTAGTATGTAAAGTTAAAAAATTATTTAAATCAATACAATATCATAAATCATGTAATATCACGTATCTATCATGGGACTACCACATGAATAAAAGTTATCAGTGGACAAGCCCAAGTGGAATTAATGATAGATCTGATAAGATGGAGAAAGATATTGTTAAATGGTTAGCCAAAAAAGTTTTTAACTGATCAACATCATAACTACAAAATTAAATGACAGCAGGATACAGTATATTTGTATTCAAATTCCTCTTTAAATTCCCCTCACATTAGCCAAATCTGAATATTGCTTATACTAGTTATTTTGAATAAAAACAGTTCTACACATCTGAATCAGTACACATATTTGACAACTGACTTTTAGATCTAAACTAACTACTACACACAAAACCTATCGTATCTCTCCTTAAACTCATTCACTGTCAGGTAACTCTCGACTAATTCTGGCAATCCATTTCACTCGCTCACCACCCTCCATGCAAAAAATCTGCTCCACACACCTCTACTAACCCCCTCTTACATGACTTCCACAGATGCCACCTAGTTTTCTGATTATTGGTCATATATTAAAAAATTTCCTTTGCATCTATTTTTTAAATTCCCCTGAATATCTTAAAAGTTTTTGTCATAGCTCCTCATTTCTGCTTAACAACTAAACTTTGTAACCCACAAACCTTCAACCTGTCCTCATAGAGAGCATTTCACAGACCTGTCACCAGCTTAATCACTCGTCTCTGAATCTTCTCTACCACCTCCTGATCCCCAAAAAACACAGCTAAAAAAATCTATGCACAGTAGTCAAGATGCAGCCAAATCATAGCCTTATGAAGAGGGATAATAACTTCCCTATATTTACTTGTTACCATGTTTTTCAACTTCCAAGTAATCCTTGGAGTAACTTTTACCAACTTTTGCAATATGCCTCTGAACTTCAACTCTCTGTTCACCATTATTCCCAAGTCCCTAGATTCATCAATTTCCTGCAGTCCAGTACCATCAATGTGATATGCCATATGCAACATTTTTCAACCCGAAGTGCATAACCTTAAATTTTGCAACACTAAATTGATAATTATTATTATTATTATTACCACCCCAAGACCTCATGGAGTCAAAGACTCATCTGAGACGTCCTTTTATCACACACACAGCTCATCATACCATGTTTTAAACACATTCGAACTCTTTGCAGACACCACATTCTCAGGCAAGGCATTCCAATCATTCACAACTCTGCACGAAAAAAACCTGCCTCTCACTCCCGCTACTCACACCCTCTTTATACAGTTTCCAGGGATGACCTCTGGTTCTCCCCCTGATCTCCCACTATTCTCTGTAAAACTTCTCCAGCATTGATTGATCCTATAACAACTCCTTACCAACTTGTGGGTCTCTATCATATCTCCCCACTTCCTCCTGTCCACCAGTCTCTGCAAATAACATCTTCTCAATCTTTCCTCTTACTCGACATTCCAGAGGTCAGAAACTACCTTAGTCAGTCTCCTTTTGATCCATTCCAACATCTTTTCATCCCTCTGAAAACCCAGTGACCAAATCTGGGCATAATAGTCCATGTGTGGCTTAATCAAAGCCTTATACAACGGAACAAGAATCTCCCTACTTCTACACGTCGGTGTCCTCTGCATCATTCCCAGAAGCCTTTGTGTTGGCTTCACAATTTTGGCGATGTGTCCCCTAAATTTTAGATCCTTATCCACTATTACCCCCAGATATTTCCTCTATCTTCAACAATATATTCTCGCCAAGCATAAATTCTGCATCCCATCTTTGTTTTCCAAATTTTAAAACCTTACATTTTGCAACATTGAACTTGCATCCCCATTTCCGTGCCCAATCATTCAATTTATTCAAGTCTTCTTGTAAGGCCACAACATCTTCACTACACTTCATGGTTCATCCCAACTTTGCATCATCTGCAAACAACTGAATATCTCCATCCAATTCTTTACCTATATCATTAATATACAAATTAAAACAGTAATGGACCTAAAACAGACCCTCCACTAGTGACTTTCCTTTTCCTGGATATCGCTCCCCCATGCACAAACTGTTGATACCTATCAGATAGCCAATCCAATGCACCAATCTAATATGCAACCCCATCTATTCTAGTTTGACTGTCAACTTATCATGAGGTACTCTATCAAAAGCCTTTGTGAAATCCAGCTATATTACTGTGTATCCTTCTCCTCTGTCCAAGGAAGCAGTCACTTTATTGTAATAAGTAAGCAGATTACTAAAACATGACCTCCCTTTAGCAAATCCATGCTGTCCATCAAAGATAATACCATTGTTATCAACTCAACTCTGTATCCTAGTTCTCACAAGCTTCTCCAACAACTTAACCACAACACCTGACACACAGATAGGGCTATAGTTTGATGCTTGAGTTCGATCACCTCCTTTATGAAGTGGCACAATCTTGCCCTCCTTCCACTCCTTAGGAACTTGACCGAGTGCAAGACTCATATTAAAAGAATATGTCAAGGCAGGTGTCAACTCTCTGGCACATTCTTTCAGAATACGTGGTGATATATTATCAAGTCCCACAGCCTTATTTACATCTAGTTTACTCAACTCCCCATAAACCTCTTGCTCACTTACAGTTGGTCTCTCCTACCCCACATTAACTGCTCTCAATTCCTCCATGCAGTCACATTCACAAGATTGAAAGATCTTTATGAACTGCTCATTAAGTATCTCCACTACACATTCTGCAACAGCTGTCTTTATACCATTTTCTCCTATCGATGTCATCCTTCCATAATCATTCTTTCTATTGCTGGCTACATATCGAAAGAACTCCCTAGGATTCTTTTTGGCTTCATTAGCTAACTGCTGTTCATACCTCTCTTTAGCTACCCTCACCAACCAAGTCACCCTCCTTGCTTGGTCTTTGTAGACCTCATGAAATTGGTTATTTCCACTTCTCTTATGCTGCCTCCACAATGCCCTTTTTCTCTGTATTGTATGCTTAATCTCTTTATTCATTTATCTCACACCTACCTTATTTAACCTTCTCACCCTTGGAATACATTTAGACATTGCATCTACTAGATAGTTTTTGAAAATCCCCCAAGCTGCATTGATCTCTTTTCCAGCGAACTCCTCATTTCCCACTACACCCGCAAGCAGTCTCCTGAGTTCTTCATAATCCACCCCCCCCTTGTAGTTCCTCATATATCCTTTTCTCTCAGAGGTCCTCGCACTGCTGGCAACCACCCAGGTAATCACCTCATGGTCACTCTTACCAATTGGTGGATAATTTGACACCTTGTTTATAATTACATCCTCTGATGAGATGACCAAATCTAAGACCCTCAATCCTCATGTGCCCTCTGTTACATACTGTCTGAGGTAGTTATCCCTCAAAAACTCAAACTCAATTTTTTTTCTTCCGGTTGCTATCCCATCATTTCAGTCTATGTTGCCATTATTAAAATCACCCATAACGATCACCCTTTTCTTATTCACTTGGCTAATTTGATTGTACATTTCGTTATCATCACCTTTACCACACATTACCTGATCTATAACAACATCCCACCAAGTATTTGATTCCATTCACCTCTATCTCACACCATATTGCCTCAAAACCACTGGTATTATTTCCCTCTTGCATCTCTACTTTATTTATATGGACATAACTCTTTCTCTATCATCAATAGCACTCCCCCTCACTTTTCATCCCTTCTGTCCTCATGAAACACATCATACCCTTCCATCTCTATTCCTCTCAGGATGTCATCCTCTTCCAACCATGTCTCACTTATTCCGACAATTTTTGGGTGAACAGACGCAATTAGTGCAACCATTTCATCTGCCTTGATTCTTATACTTCTAGCATTTGTATACAAGCACAACAGCTCATTTCTGGATCTACAGCTAGTTCCACTGATACCAGTCACTCGATGTGATCTCTCCATGCTCGACTGGGGCCATTTCCCTTTCTGCTTCTTCATTTTTGAACCCTTTTCAATTCCAACTGTTTCCTCTTGATCCCTGGTCATCCCATTCCTCTCCTTCCTACACATGCTCTCACCTCCTCTTGGAGCTCATCCACCTTTCTCACGCTGTGTACCCCTGTCCACCCTGAGCCTCCCCATTTCCCTGCTCCTCATGCACACCCATTCTCTCATTTTCTATACTCATACCACTCACTTCCTCATTCATATCCACCTCTTCAATCTCTCTTGTCTTACTCTCCTGCTCTGCCACATCACTCTCCCCCCCCTCTCGATCTGATTCATTCTCTCTATTCACTTCTCTACCTTCCAGCAGCAGTCTCCCCAAGCGACTCACACCATAACCACTCAAATGCAGTCCATCACTCCCATACAGCTCACTTCGTCCCTCAAATTCATTCCACACATTAACAAACTGTACTCCTGTCTTCTCACTCATTTCAGCGAGAATATCATTTAATCCTTGCTCTCTGCCTCATTTCACCACAGTCATACCTAGGCAATATGCTAACTACCCTTCCTGTCACATTATTCTCTTTTATCCTTCTAAGCATCCTCCTGATATCCATTCTGACACACTCTTTGTCCTCTCTCAAATCATTCGTACCTATTAATACTATTAACTCTTTTGCTTGCTCCTGCCTCATATCCAATGCCTCAATCACTGTACTCATTTTAACATCTGGAAAACATACCTTGTGCATTTTATCTTCCAGCACACCTTTAATAATGGAGTCGCCATACAACGCCACTCGCTCATCTTTCGTTAACTCTTTCATGCCATCATTATTTATTTTAATAGTTTTTACCCGAATTTTCTTAATTTCATTCCGCATCCATTTCATTTCTTGCCTCATCCAATTCATTTCAACTTCCGAATGTCGCGACACATTCTCTCTATCATTCAATCTTTTTAACTTTCTAACTCTCGACCCCCCTCTTCTCACTTTCACTCTCATTCATCCTTCTTTGTTTCCGTACTTTCGATCCAACATGCATCCAACTTTCGCTATCATTCTTCCCATTTTCACACTGATTCATCTTTCTTTGTTTCTGTACTTGCAGTCCAACATGTGTCGAACTTCTGCTATCATCCATTCTTTTCATTTTTTTTTTATTTTCGATTTCTGCATCACGCCATTTCTAGTTTCATTTGTTCTCTCAATTTCATTTCCTTCCTCCACTCTCACCTCACTTTCATCCCATTTAACATCTGTTACGGTTTTCAAATTGCTCTTTTTCTTTTTTACTGATTTTTTAACATTTTTTTGCCTCTCTTTCTCACCATCTTACTCTTTCAAACATACACTTATTTTCCCCACAACAATTTCGCTACTAACACTTTGTCATCAATTTCATATTTGCATTCATCAATTCCTCATTCAGGTCACACTTCGCACACACCCTCCTTCCATCCTCACCAAATATCCACAAATCATTTATGTAATCGAAAGAATACATATAACAGATCTCACACTTAACGAAACGACTGAAATCTAAATTAAAGTCATGGAATGACAGTGCCGCCACCATTTTTTGCAGGTTACTAAGTCTAATAATAATCATTTCGTAATTAAGTTTTAGCAAAAAAAAATCCCCCCCCCCCACTAATAAAACTGGTAGTGCGCAACGTTTAGAGCCTCTCTTACCCAAACAATTACACATATATATTTAATTATTCCTAGAAAACATATCCCAATCAGGAGCTCTTTTTATACATGTCACTGCTCTTGACTCGCGAGCACCCTATATTTTCAATTTATATGGAACTGCAGAGTTCAATAATCATTATCCTTTGTCCACAATGCCAATTTATTTAAATCATCCTGCAGGATATCCACATCACCTTTATCAACTATTGCTACCCTAAGTTTTGCATCATCAGCAAACAACTGAATATCCCCTCTTAAGTCTTTCCTTATATCATTGATATACAAATTAAAAAGTAATGGCCTGAATGGAGTACCCTGAGATACTCTACTATTCACTCTCATTCTCCTAGATTCCACTCCACCATATGCTACTCTTTGTCAGCCACCCCTATCCATGTTACTAGCCTCATATCCATCCCAATTTGTTCCAACTTTTGTAATAGTTTTATATGTAGTATTCTGTCAAATACCTTTGCAAAGTCTAGCAGTATCATGGTTCAGCCATTTACTTTATCCAGTTCTGCTGTCACAGTACCAAGCCATGTTGCCCACTATACAGTATTGCATCATTATCCACCCACTGTTGGATTTTACTTTTAACCAACTTTTCCAATATATTAGGAGTGGTTGTTAAAAAAAACCACTCCTATTATATTAATTGGTCCATAGTTTGCTTCTGAGTTGAGACATGATTGAACAACTTCATCAGAGGCAATGTCCATTCTCTTGCAATATAACTGCTGTCAGTATAGAACTGTTTAAAATATAATGCTATGCTATTTGAAAGTATCAGTGAATGTTGATTTAATATTGCCACTATTATCAGATCGCAAAACAATCTAGGGTATGAAAATATCCATTTTAATGTTGCTATTGGAAATGTATCCAATGCTTCAAAAATATATTTGTTCTCAAATTATGAATTCCCCCCCCCCTTCCACAATTATTACATTTCTTTGGTCCTACAGATCCATCAGAGTGAAATATTCTGAATTGTGCCTTCAAATAAGTTATACAAATGTTTAGATCTGTAAGTATGAAAAAAATGATTTTTGATTCAAAATATAAGTTTTTGCTGATTCATTGTAATAATTCATCTCAATCATAATAATTGCCTCATATATTTACTTGCTAATGAAAAATACATGTCATCCTTTTAGTAGATAGTGTGATTATTTTTCTTGAAAGTCCTAATGGATGAATATCAATACAATTTTCAAATGCTTATTTTTAATTTTCACATTAGTAGGATGTCTAGTATACTTTTGTACAAATGGCAGAGATTATATTTTGAATACATTGTTTTATAAATGGCTAATTATTAAGGTGATTAGATGATTTTTGATTTAAGCACATCCATTCCTTATCTCGAGTCCACCTTATTAAATGTTGTAATGAAATATTTATTGTTTTGTTAATATAGGGATAATTAAGAATTTGTGTATTAAATTTAGTATTAAAGTTTAGAACACTAAACCTGGTTTAGGATATTTTTATTTATGTAATTTGTTATCTTGAACTTTAAAAGAATTATTTTAATATAAGAATAAAATAATCACACATTTCTCAACCCTTTTCTATCAGTCAAGCAGACACAGTTGGAAGCGGAGTTCAAACTTCCGACAGAAAATAGAGTAAATATTCCCAAATATATTATGACTGTCTTCAAATTTTTTGCTGAAGAATCTCATCAGTTTTGAGTACAGCTCTAAAATGAGCTGCATGAATTTTTTTAAATCAAATTTTAACAACATTTTTGATATATATTAAAGCATGAATGTTTTGTATTACATTTTTGCACGCCGTTTTTGTCAGTTTTAAAACTAGAGAAAAAAAGTTTGGTGTGCTTCAAATAATTTATATCAAAGCCAGTGTAAAATAAACCCTCCTTGCATGCTTTTCTTTCTTTTCTCCCTTTACCTATATTTTATAAAGCATGTGCTTGTGTAATTCCGGATTTTTTGATGGAATTTTGCCTGATGAAATTTTTTCAGTATTTTGAATATTTTGAAATTTTACTGGCTACCATTTTGGAAAATTTTTTCAGAATTTTCATCTAAAATAATGATTTTTGAGTATTTAGTTAGAGGGTGATATTTTTTGCTTCCCTACAGCCTATGGAAGGGCTACCCCATTCTAGGATGGGACGAGAAGGTTGGTCTCCTGCTTCCACTTTTCATCCTTTCCCTGTCTCTTTCCCATTCCTGTGTTTGTTTTATAAGTAATGACTGTATTTTAAAACAGTATAATAAGAATATAATATTAAGAATTCTAATTACAAAATAAACAGATTATAGAAAAATTAAGTATAGATAATTTTGAGAATTACTAAACTTATGCTTTATGGTATGTGTGTACAAAAAAAAAAAAAAAAAAAGTTTGATATTTTCATGCAATTTTTTGTTTGTTTTAAATTCAGTTTTCTATAATCATAGATATGTTTATTATTTTAATTGTAATTTTCACTGAATTTATTTGAATTAGTAAATTTAAGAAACCATTTTTAACATATCATCTATTCTATATGTGCTTCTTTATATCATTGAAATGCATAAAACCTAGTAATATTGGATCAAAATGAAAAGAAAGAGGAAAAAAAGAAAATGTATCTAATTTTCCATCCAGTATTAGGTCAAATCGCTTGCCACCATGGCAAAACTATTCAATATATCCAAAATCTATTTTTTTACTAGGATAGGACAACATCTTATATCGACAGTGTCTTCTGTGTCTGCCAGTAGCTCCATTTTCTGATTTGTGAGAGGAGAATGGAATGGGCTGAGTTTTCCTGGATGTAATTAGCTGCCATCTCACCCTGAGACCATCCAACTCACCTTTTCTGGAAAGCTTTTAGAATTGTCTTGCTGAACCTACCACTTCCATATGAGACTTGCAAATTTGAATTTACTTGAAGAAAGAACCCTATGATGTTTCCTGCATCATTATAAGATTCAAATTTCGTGCTTTTTCTAGCTAAATAGGCAAGTGTCATACTATCCTTCTGACTGCACTACAGAAGCACATTCTGATCTACAGAAATTCACAATAAAATTTTTGTAGATTTCTCTTTTATAGTTTCAGTGTTACATTCCAAAATCTGAGATATAGAAGATGCGCTTTTCATTTAGTGTATTATTTAGTTTAATTCAGTTCAGGTTTCAGTTTATCTCAGCGGTTCCAAACCACAAAGCAACACACACACAAAGGACACATTATCACCTTTTGATTTGCTAAAAATTTATTTAGTAATAATATAATTTAAGATTTTTACTTAGCTGACAAGATGAAGCTTCTAGTAACTATTAAGCTGTGTAACAGAAAAAATGACATAAGAATTTCAGTGACTTCCATCATTTTCAGAAAAACTGAGGAGCAGCAACGGTTTGTGATAGACATTCTTCTTCTTCTTCTTCGTCTTTTCTTCTTTAATCTGTAGGCAGTAAAAGAATGTCTAAAATGATAAGACTCCTGCAGTAATCTCACAACTCCATAGAATATCCTGTGATGATGATATACAATAACTTCAATTGTCTATTATGACTGACAGGTACATCTTTCTTTCAAAGAATGTCCCATAAATGCTGTTATATATTCTGCTGTTCTTTTTCCTATTTCTCCATGTGAAAAATGCAACAGTACATATGCATCTTCTGTTCAGTTCTGCATTCGTTCTAGTTATGTCAGTTGAAGTGGTGTTTGCACTCCTCAGCACTAAACCACCCAAAGAATGCGCATTGTCAGTTTGATTGTAGTCTCTGACTAGAGGAACTCTTTCTAAGGTTTTTTTTTTTTTTTGACCAGTTCCCGGTCACCAAGGCACTTGTTAGGCTGTCTCTTCACTGTGGGCTGCTTAAATTAGGAGAGCCTTAGGCCAGCTATCTCTGATTGGCTACCAGTGGGCAGTTCAGTGGAGACTGAACTGCCCACTCAGTCTCCATAAATTTAGATAGGGCTAAAATGGCCTTGCCTACTCTAAGGCAATAAAAGGCATTAGCTGATTTTTTATTTATTTATTTATTATTATTGAATAATGAATAAGCAATGGAACAATCAATCCAAGAAAATATGAAGAATCACAATTTAGGGAATAAAGTATCATCAGCATTATTATACTTCATAGTTTACCTTAAGGAGTGTACTATCTGATATTTAAAATGGTTTAAACAGTGTCTTGTACATTGTTAGCCTATTTTTTGAGTGATTCTCTCTCTTGCTTGCTCTTGCTTTACTTTACTGACAAGGTGAAGCTTTGTCCTTAGCACTGTCCTTACTGATGAGCCTCTAGTTAACTCACTAAGGCCTTTTGCTGGAACAAACTGAATTTGAATAAGGGCTTTTCAGCTGAGCCACTTATGTTAATGTTTAGTGAAGAAATCACATTTAGAGCTAATTATTACTAACTACATTTATTATTATTATGATTATTATTTGACACCTCCAGGGAGTCCAAAAACTCATGGAGGGAGAGCATGCTAACAGCATCGAACGATTGGATCCTTTCCAACTACTAACCACGCTCAAACTTTCTTAACTGAGCCATTAGTAGCAGAGGCTCTACCAATCGACCAACATTTAGCTAATAAATTATTAAGCTAATAATTTTGCTTTAGTCACCAAGTCATCTTCATGGACACAAAGAAATACAACTGAGAACATATTCCCAGGCAAACATAGACTGAATATTGAAAGCCTACAGTAACTGGCCGCACGAAGGAAGACTTGATTTCGAGTCTAGTCGGCGACTAGAGGAAATTTTTCTAAGCCTTTTTTTGACTGGTTCCCGAGTTAGTCGATCTCTGGCACGGGCAAGCAGGGTTTTTTCTCCCGGAAACTCAGGTTTTTCATCCTGTAAACGCAAGAAAATCGACCGTAGAACCCACACTATTTCAGACATTAAAAAAATATATTGTGTTAGAATTAGGACCCACGAGATGGCGGCACTTGTTAGCCGTCTTCTTCACTGTGTACCGATTAATTAGTGATAGCCTTGGGCCAACTATATCTGATCGAGTACCAGTGAAGATTGAAGTGCCCACTCAGTCTCCAAAAGTTAGATAGGGCTAAAAGCGGCCTCGCCTACTCCCTATATATATGGGAATAAAAAGGCGTTAACTTTTTTTTTACAGTCCTAATTGGCTCCTTCTGTGGGTGTGGTGAGGAATCTGATGGTCTCCCAGTTTTTTGTACATTGAGGCAGCTAAATTTGTTCAGATTTGGCAGATGTTGTATTGCTGTTGTGGATTCTAGAAATAATCTCTCCAATTTATATCTCTTCCTGTATAAAAGGTTCTGTTCCATTTGATTCAGTGATTCATATTCATGATATAGTCTGCTACTCCAGAATGACTATAGTGCAAGTAATACTTTTTTGTGTTCCTTCAGATGGATATTAGTGATTCTTCCTGAGCGTCCAAAATATGAACGTTCACAGGAGGAAGAGATGCTGTATACCCCAGTATGATCAAGATGGAGATGATCTTTTTTGTGAGCAGATAAGAGTAGCTGATTTTTGGTATGGCTTGAAGATCTGTATATACCTTTTTAGAATGCATTAGATTTTTTCTAAGGTGCCCCAGAATGTAGGAAATCTCATTGAAATTTTTGTTCTGGATATGGTGGAGTTGGGTTTAGAGAGAGAGAGTTTTGTTGATTTAATGAAGAGGACAGCTATTGAATTAAAAAAAAAAAAAATAGTGTCCCAGATGTGATTAAATTCCATGGTGAGACTAGTGTGGTCCGAGTAAATGGTTCTAGCTTTAATTTGCTAAGGTTTTTGATGATACCGTACTACTGGGACGGGTGGTGATGTGAAAAACACTGGACGAATCTTTCTGTGTTTGGTAGATTTTCTGTAGACCGAAAAGGATAAGCTCTGTGCTGTTGGGTGACAGTTGGGTGAACAGAGCATCAAGGAAGGGCAGACAGTTATCGTTTACCTTTAAAAAGGTAAAATGGATCCATATGGCAAATGAAGATTGCATCCAAATAATGTAGCCATATTGTGGGTTTGAGATGGGGTGGGGGGGAGATAGAGTTTAGAGATAAATTTGTTTTTGAAATGTACCATGAATCTGCTTGAAGTTTTTTTTCTGTCATGTAAAATAGCCAGAATTCATGGTGGAACTGAATAAAGCTGCTAAGTTAGAGGGAAAAGAGACTAAATGAGTTCTGAGGTTTCTTTTAGGGAAGGTATATCGAAACTGACTATAATATCAGTATCTTTAAGGTACATTTGAAGTACGCAAGAGGTTTTTTGCTTGGGAGAAAGTGTGGCCTGTAATGAAAAAGAGAGCTCTTGAGCTAAGTATTTTGCCACTTTGTAAATAGGGGAACTAATATTCTGCCATGAGTCTCAAAGATGTATTCTGTTTGTGTATTTTTGATAATCCATAAATTCTATGTCTAGGTTTATAAAGTCTGAATTTTTGGAGTTTCCACAGGCCAGGATATAACTTTGTCTAATAATTTTAATTTTTGGAGCACCTTTATTGTTTTTGGGTAGGATCGGCATCATTTAATTAGTAAATAGATTGATCTCTGTGTAAGATTGCCATTTTCTGATCATATTCAGAGCATTTGAGTATTACTGCACATTACCCTTAAAGGATAATGCTACAGTCCTTTAGTGAATAGGATATCCTGGTTTTGGTGTAACTTTTTAAATGTGGTGAATTCGCATCAGATATATTCCTTTTCAGAAGCTTGACAGATTTTATAATGCTAGCCATGTCCAGATGGAGATCATCGACAATGTGGAAGGGGAGGCTGTAGATAAGACTGGGTACTTGCTTTCGAGTTATGGCCAAAGTTGAGAGTTTTGATGGCTTCTTTCTTAAATTGAACAGATGACAAATTAATCACAATTTGTTTTGGAGCAGTTCAGGGTTTTGCTGCTTTTTGGCTACATTATTGAATTTTTGGATGCAGCAAGCCTTCCTCCTCCTAAATTGTTTTTGCACTGAAGGTATCAGAAATGTTTTATAAAATTGTCCAAAAACTCAACATTCAGCATGTTGAACAGCTCATTCTGTGGTACTTGAGTACTGCTGTTTGTGTTAACCGACATGGAGTGCTGGCATTGATTTGCTCACGTCTGCTTAATAATCTTGCTAATCTGAGTTTAACTTACCGAAATGGCATGCTATATCACTTCCATATATACGATCACTGATCCTGGTAGGAATGCATAAGTGATTGATTATCACTCATGTTGATGCTTAGTGGAGAAAACACACATCTAGAAATAATATTCAGCTGCTTCACTTTACCAAAAACCATTACCTTGAGACCTTTACCAAGATTCCATTACTTCACCCACAGAAGGTGACAAGACTTGTAGGATCTTTCCTTTCATATTCAGTCTATGTTTGCCTTCCTGCTAGTGCGCTTGCATGAATGTGCTTAGTTGGATTTCTTTGGGCTGTGAAGATGCTGTGATGACCATGAAAAATATTGGCTTAATAATATATTAGCTAAATAAATTTAGTTAATAATTATTATCTCTAGATGTGTTCTCTCTACTAAACATCAACTTGAGTGATAATCAAAATCCAAGCATCCATACTAGATCAGATTTTGCCAGTTTCTTATGCAGGTGGTTTTTCCCCTTCCTGGAAAATTGTTTTTCATCTCGCAAAACAGACAAACTGGATAGAAAAATGGATACAGACATAACACACTGGCCTCAGAGACTAATTTGCTTCGGTCATAATTCCAAATAACCTCAAAACCACTGTTCTTGTACATGCTCTGTTATATGTTTTCTATTTAATTTGCATTTCTCACAAAAAAGTACAACTTTTCTTGATTCACTACTGAGACTGCAGTTGGTGTTTTCTATTTACCTGCCTATTTCCATAGTATTATTGTTATTATTGATGGTTTCATATCAAATTGGCAACAGCAGTTATTTAATATGGCTAAAGACTTTGAGAAGCTAAATAATTTAAGACTAAAGAATTTGAGAAGCTCTAGTTTTATAAGAGGATAATGTCATCTGCATAAAGAACTAAGCTGAAATATAACCTATTTGAATATTCTGTTTAATATCATCTTCCCGTATAATGTGGTGTGTGCAGATTGTAAATAACAGTGGAGACAAGATACACACTTTGCCCTCTACATCAAACTGTCTTTCTACACATCTTCAGTTCTAACTACCAGTTTGTAACTTAGATATATACTATGCAGAACATTCCATTTATTATTATTATTACCCCAAGACCTCATGCAGTCAAAGACTCATCTGGGAGGTCCCTTTATTGCACACACACATCTCATCATACCGTGTCTTAAACACACTCAAACTCCTTACAGACACAACACTCTCAGGCGAGGCATTCCAATCATTCACAACTCTGCAAGAAAAAAACCTGCCTCTCACTCCCCTACTGACATCCTCTTTATACAGTTTCCAGGGATGATCTCTGTTTTTCCCCTGATCTCCCGCTATTCTCTGTAGAACTTCTCCACCATTGATCCTATAACAACCCCTTACCAACTTGTAGGTCTCTATCATATCCCCCCCCCTCTTCCTCCTATCCACCAGACTCTGCAAATTACATCTTCTCAATCTTTCCTCATACTCAACATTCCAGAGGTCAGAAACTACCTTAGTCACTCGCCTTCGGACACTTTCTGACATCTCTTCATCCTTTTGAAAACCCAGTGACCAAAGCTGGGCACAATAGTCCATGTGTGGCCTAATCAAAGCCTTATACAACAGAACAAGAATCTCCCTACTTCTACACATCAGTGTCCTCCGCGTCATTCCCAGAAGCCTTTGTGTTGTCTTCGCAATTTTGGCAATGTGTCCCCTAAATTTTAGATCCTTATCCACTATCACCCCCAGATCTCTTATTTCCTCTACCTCCAACAATATATTCTCACCAAGCATAAATTCTGCATCCCATCTTTGTTTTCCAAATTTTAAAACCTTACATTTTGCAACATTGAACTCGCATCCCCATTTCCGTGCCCAATCACTCAATTTATTCAACTCTTCCTGCAAGACCACAACATCTTCCCTACTCTTTATGGTTCGTCCCAACTTTGCATCATCTGCAAACAACTGAATATCTCCATCCAAATCTTCGCCAATATCATTAATATACAAGTTAAACAGTAATGGACCTAAAACAGACCCCTGAGGCACTCCACTAGTGACTTTCCTTTTCCTGGATATCGCAACCCCCCATACACAACTTCTGATACCTATCAGATAGCCAGTCTCCAATCCAATGCACTAATCTAATATCCAACCGCATCTGCTCTAGTTTGACTGTCAACTTATCATGAGCACTATTTCCGTCTTGCATCTCTACTTTGTATGGACATAACTCTTTCTCTATGATCAATAGCACTCCACACATATTTACACCACACATATTTAATGTTTTGAGCAGTTTTCTCCCATTTCCCTTTATACCTTATCATATGTAATAAATATGTAATATTACATGTAATAAACATAACTATATATTAATAGCAGGAGATTTTAATTCTAGAGTTGGAAATAATTCAATCTCAAATGTCTTAGGAAAATATGGATAACTTTGCATGAATAACAGTGGTCAAGAACTCTTAGACTTCTGTATTTTCAATAATTTTAAAATAACAAATACTTTAAAAAAAAAGAATATAAACAAATATACTTGAATGGCAGAGGAACAAGATCTATAATTGATTATATCATTACTAATCAAAAAGTAGCCTCATGCATAAGAGATGTACATGTTTACAGAGAAAATTAAATTTTTTCAGATCATTACTTACACTAACATCGGACACCTACTCTACAGTAGGTGCCCTATACTAACAAAACAGAGAAAATAAGTAAATAAGAAACTTCGAGAAATGGGACAAGTATATCTAATGCAAGAAGAAAGCATAGAATGTTATATCAATTGTAATTAACAGATTACCTAAAAGAAGCCAAAATCAATGGGGGTCTTGGGATAATAATAATAATGTCATCTATTTCTTCTGCTTTTCACAGTTTTATGAACTATGGAAAGAGAGTAGCTCATCCTGTTCAAATAGTTTGTTAATGAGATTTTATATAGATTCTCTGTTGGTGAAATTTAGTAATGTCGACTACATTTTAGTAAAATGTTGTTTATTTCACATAGCTTAGCATAACTGAGTGATTGTGGAGCTTTGTGGATTTCTTACTGGCATTCATTAAACTAAATTTTTGTAGTACTACCATTTTGCATAGAATTACAAAATGACAGTATGAGTGAAATCTGCATGCTGTGTAGCATGAAAATCAAATGTAATTGATGCAGATTTTTTGAAAATGGCTTGCTAGTTATCATAAATAGTCTCTACTTATGTATATATATGTATGTATGTCAGAATGTAGAGTGATTGAATGGGTGATGAGAGAAGGTATGGGTTGTAAAAAGTGATATTTTGTTGGACTATAAGTTATCAGTGAATGTAAAACAGTCTGATGAAACAAAAGCTAGCATAAGGTGCAAGTCTATGAATCATGGAACAAAAGTGAGTGAGACTGTGTAAGTAAAAGAAAGTAAGAATGAGGAAACAAAAGCAAAGAAGAGTATGGAAGCAAAGTGAAGGAATAACAGAAAGAGGGAGTGAAACTGCAGAAGTGTAATTGCTGGGATGCAACATTTAAAGAACAAGCTGATTAGAAGAAGAAGAGAGAGAGATGAAATGAGGAATATGCACAGTGAGATTAGATGTTTGGTGGATAGAAATGAAAGAATGCAAAAGGATATGATGAAAGAAAGTGGAGAAAAAGATGTGGCAAATGACTTGAGAGTAGCAATGTAAGGAAATTCCATTATTATTCATCACACAAATAAGGTCCACAAGGTCTGTTTTCCATGAAGGAGGATGAGCAAGACAATTGATGCTTTGGATATGAGAAGTAGTAGTGGTTGTGGGAACAAATGATTTGATTGGGCATAAGGAGAATCTGAGGATGGATGTCAGGCAATTATTAAGGAGAGTGGAAGATAATAGTGTCATAGGAAAGGTAATCAGTGTATTGCCAAGTTATAAGAATAATAAGTTCGGAGATCAAGAATCATGAATGGTATATTCACAGAGCTCTGCGAGGAGAAGGGAATACAGTTTGTAAATCTGTAGGATGCATTTGAGGGTAGGATGGATTTGTACAAAAGCAGTGGATTGCATTTAAATGGATTTGGTGGGAGTCAAATGGAGAAGCTGTTGCTAGAAGGAAGGGTAATGGGTGATGTGAGCAAGAGATCAGAAGATGTAAGAGGTGAAGTGAAAGATCAGGAGAGTGGAACAGGTGAAACTGAAGTGTTTGTTAACAGAAATAGTAGTAGTAGAGATGATGAGAGAACAGGAGTACAAGATGGACAGGAAACTGGAAAGGGGGGGGGCATGCATAAAGAGAGAGAGTGAATGTTGGAAACAGTAGTGAATGTGTGTGTATGGGGATGGTCAGCATAGAAACAGGATAGCATGAAATATAAAAGGAGGAAATAGTTGAGTCTGAAGAGATGTATGGGGTAAGTCGTCATAAAGGCAACTGGACAGGTGTAGAGAAATTACAACCAACGGGTAGCATGGGTAGGACTGTTATATACCTACTGATTATAATGGATGAAAATTATAGATTGGTAACTGCTGCAGAGGACATAGTCATCATCATCATCAGGCGTATCAAGGATTTAGGCCTTTTACACTAATAGTACATAAGTAATAGTACTTAGGCCTGTTCCGGCCTTAGAAGTCATTGTTGAATCGTTTAAGAGGACGGCCTGGTTTTCTTTTTCCTAATGGCTTGTACTTTAAGGCTTGTTTTAGTAATCTTTCTGTTTTCATTCTTTGAACGTGTTCCATCCATTTATGTGTATATTTTATAATTTTTCTATTACTGTCGACATATTCATTGAGCAATTCATCAGGATGTTTCATCATGTGTGAAATCACGTGAGGTGTGAGCAAGAGGTATATGAGTAATTAAGTCAGCTTGAAAATATGCAGCTGTTTGTAGATGATGCAAAATTGGAAAGAAAATGAAGAGTCAATCAGATATTATGATCTTACAGGAAGTCTTGAATAGATTATGAGTAGGAAAGTGGGTGGAACTGTCAGTTCACTGTTTCAGAGGTATTAGAGTAAGTTTCACAGCTTATACATGTAGCAAAATTATATAGAATGTATTTTAAAATTCCCATATATTTCATCCAGTGTTACATGGAATCAGCAGAAAGATAGATCATTAACTACATTCAAAAGAAGAATCAAATAATTAGTCATAAATCATGCATATATTAACTCATGTCTCAGTTGCAGCTGAAGTATATGATATTACACTATTAGAGGTCAAAGAAACAATTGTATGTGTAGATTAAAAAACTAAAAAAAAAAAAAAATTATTAATTTAAATAAATAAATTAAAAAAAAAACTTATGAACAATTTATGGTGATCACTTCCCATAAGTTGGATTTTGGTATACAGGCTAATCGGTTCAGGTTCATACAATTTCTTAGCATTTCACATGAAGAGAGAGACGTGATAGACACCTGGTAAGGAAAGAGGTGGTAATGTATCTTTTGTTGAGTACAGTTTCTGAGCTGGTTTGAAGGACGCATACAGATTGAATTTACAAAGAATCCTTGCTATTTGATCTGAGGTTCTTTTCACATCAGATTATAGTCCAGTAGAAGGATGATAATTATCAGTAATTTTTTGAAAGGTAGGTTTGTTGTATCCATTACATATCAAATTGCTTTTATTTTATTCAGTTCATCTACCAAAGGGAATCAGGAGAGCAGATATTATGAGCTCTGGGTACGAGACTCTTGATAATACCCATTTTTTTGTGATGAATGATGGTGGGAGAATGAGTGAATCTATCTGCAAGTAAAGGTTGGCTTCCAATAAACTGAAAATTCAACATCACCTGTGGGATTAAGAATTATTATGGTATCCAAAAAAGGATACTTGATTATTGGATTCACATTCAATAATAAACTTGATACAGGATTACAAGGAGTTTATTTTCTCTAGAACTGAATTAATTCTGATTCAGTGCGGGACCAGATTACAAATATATCATCAATAAAACATAACCATATATGAGGCACAGAGGGAGTATGGTGTCAAAGATTTCTTTTTCTACATGCTCCATGAATTACTTGCTTCTGTTTGTTTGAACAACACAATTTGGATTAAAGTGGATGATATGGAGGCCATGAAATATAGAGGCTATGAAAGAGATATAAGGAGACGGGCGAAGAGAAGATGCATGAAGAATATAAGACACAGGCCAGGAGAGTAACTAGTATGTTAAGGAAGGCGAAACTGGAATATGAGAAAAGATTGGCCCTTAGATCCAAGGAAAATCCCAGGGAATTTTTTAGCTATGTGGTCAGTAGGAGGAGAAATGACTGTGGAAGAATGACATTGTGGGATAAAAATGGGAATAGAGTGACTGATGCAGAGGGCATAGTGTAATTGTTCAATGAACACTTTATTGGAGTATTTCATCCTAGAGGAGTCAGTTTTAATGCTAGAGGGATAGAGCAGGTTCGAGGTTTTAGAGGTGCAGGGGGAGAATGTGTTCCACATACTAAGTATGCTGGATGTTAGTAAAGCTCTGGGACTGTATGGTATTTCACCACGAGTTGTGAGAGAATGTGCTAAGGAACTGACAGTGCCTTTGATCTGGCTTTTCAATGACAGTCTGGCTGTGGGAATGGAATGGAAGGAAGATAAGATAGTGCCATTGCATAAGGGCAGTAGCAGACTGGAAGTGTCTAAGCATAGACCAGTTTGTATGTCATCAGTAGTTAGTAAAATATTGGAGAAAGTAGTGAGGGACCATATACAGCATTGGGCAGATGAGGGTAATGTTATCTATGAGACTCGACATGGATTTGTGAAGGGGCGCTCTTGTTTTAGCAATATGCTAGCCTTTTTTGATAAAGTTACAAGAGCATTAGTTGAGGGAAAGGCATATACTGCCATTTTCCTAGGCTTACCATTTGACAGGGTGCCACATGATAAGCTGATATTTAAGTTGCATCACATGGGTCTGGATGTCAGATTGGTCAACTGGATTCAGGATTGGCTGTCCAATAGGTATCAGAGAGTTGTGTATGGTGGAGGAATATCAAAGAGGCAGAGAGTTACAAGTGGAGTTTCACAGGCCTCAGTACTGAGACCTATATTGTTTAACCTTTATATCAATGACATTGTCTGTGGATTGCAAGGGGATATTCAGTTGTTTGCGGATGATGCGAAGCTGGGAAAGTTATTAGTAATAGTGCAGATCTGGTAGCCCTGCAAGAGGATTTGAATAAGCTAGATAGATAGGCAAATGAATGGGGTGTCAGTTTAATGCAGCAAAATGTAAGGTCTGAGGTTTGGGACACATCTATGGGATGTTGCATTCTCTATGGGAGGAGTTAAACTGGAAAGGGGAAACAACAGATCTGGGGTTGATGATTGATAGAAACCTGAAATTTAGGGGACATATTGCAAAGGTAGTGAAGGTAACACAGAGGATTGCTGCAATAATGAGAAGGACACTGACCTGCAGAGATAAAATGGTTATCATTCCGTTGTATAAGACTCTGATCAGACCACACTTAGACTATTGTTCTCAGATCTGGTCACCAGGATTTGAAGGAGATAAATTAACTGTGGAAAGGGTATAAAGGCGGATAACAAAGATGGTTTCAGGACTGTACAATTATAGTTATCAGGATCGGCTGAGGGAATGTGGACTGCAGAGTTTGGTGAATAGAAGGAGAGGTGATATGATTGAGACTTTTAAACTGTTGAGAGGTGGTTACAGGGTTGACACTGGGGAGTTCTTTCGCTTGGTTGAACAGCAGGAAGGAGTCATGACAAGGGGCCATCCCTGGAAGTTACGAAAGGAAACTGTGAGAAAGAGGGTGAGGAGTGGTTTTTTTTTACATGGAGGGTTGTTGAACCATGGAATGCATTGCCTGATGGAGTGGTAAGAGCGAGAACGGTCAATGCGTTTAAGGAGTGGTATGATAGACTTTGTGTTTCCTAGGAGGGAGACCTCCCTCGATGAGTCTTGAGGGAGTAGTCTAATCAAGGCTTAATACAATGGAATGACAATTCCTGTATCTGTGTGGGCTAGTGTCCTTCTCAGGATTGCATCAATCCATTGGGTTTACTTTCACCACCTTTGCAATATGATCCCTGAATTTAAGGTATCTATCAATCATCACTCCCAGATCCCTTGCACCCCCCCCACTTCCTCCAGTACAGTTCCTCCAACAGAGTATGCAGCTTCTCATTGATGTATCCCAGACTTCAAGCCTTTACATTTAACTGTATTAAACTGACCTCCATTCATTTGCCCATCTATCCAGTTTATTCAAATCCTCTTGCAAGGCTACTCCATCTGCACCATTACTAATAACCCTTCCCAGCTTCAAATCATCTGCAAACAACTGAATATCTCCCCGTACATTCCATTGACAATGTCAATGATATAAAAGTTAAACAATACAAGTCCCAGTACTGGTCCCTGTGGGACCCCACTATAGCATTCTGCTTCCTTGATTCTGCTCCCTTGATATCTGATACCTATCAGATAGCCAATCCTGAATCCAGTTCACTAACCTGACATCTAAACCCATGTGCTGCAACTTAAATATCAGCTTATCATTTGGTACCCTGTCAACTGCCTTTGTAAAATAAAAAATATAAAAAAAAATGGCAGAATATGTCTTTCCCCTCATCAACTGCTCTCTCATAGATAATATTACCCTCATCTGTCAAATGTTTCAAATGATCCCTACTAATTCATCAGTAGTTAAGATCTCTCCAAGATCTTAACTTCTGATGAAATACAAACTGCTCTATAGTTTGACACTTCCAGTGTCAAATTCTGCCACCACCACCTTTATGCAATGGTGCTATCTTACCTTGTTTCCACTGCTTGGGTACCTTTCCCATGGCCAGACTTTCATTGAAAAGTCAAGTCAAGGAAACTGTCAGTTCTTTAGCACATTCTCTCATAATCTGTGACAAAATTCCATCCAGTCCCACTGCTTTATTGACATCTAGAGGACTCGCTATTTGAAACACACTCTCTTCTTGCACTTCTAAACCTCGAACCTGCCCTATCCCTCTAGTATTAAAACCTACTTCTCCAGGATGTACTCTCCAATAAAGTGTTCATTGAACAACTCCACTATCCTTTGTATCGGTCACTCTATTCCCATTTTTATCCAACAATATTATTCTTTCACAATCATTTCTCCTCCTACTGGCCATATAGCTAAAAAAATTCCTTAGGATTTTCTTTGGATCTCAAGGCCAATCTCTTCTCATATTCCAGTTTTGCCTTCCCTACCATACCAGTCACTCTCCTGGCCTGAGTCCTATATTCTTCATGCATCTGCTCTCCACCCCTCTCCTTATATCTCTCTTCCATAACCTCTTTTTCACCTGCAGTTCCTGTTTGATATTGTGTGTCATCCACTTTACACCAAATTGTGTCCGCTTCTTCACTCGTGGAATACAGCTTGCTATTGCTGCTAACAAATATTCCTTCAAAGTTTCCCAAGCACTAATGATATCCTGGCCTTCCAATTCCACCCTCCATGGAACTGTCCCAAGTTGATATCTAAGAGTATTATAATCACCTGCCTTATAAATCTGCATACATTCCTTTCTCTTTAATACTCCTGCATGTATATTCATCTTCCAAGTCAAAACCACATGGTCACCCTCTCTCCAACTGGGGATGGAGATGCCATTTCAGTTATAATCAGCTCTTCTGATGCTATGACCAAATCCAAAACTCTTGAACCTCGTAGTAGTAGAACTACATGTTGTTTAAGACATTTGTCCCTCAGGAATTCTAAAAATTCCATTCCCTTATTACTACATGCAGTTTCCTCTTCTCAATTTATACTGCTGTAGTTAAAATCTACCGTAACAATCATTCTTCTTGCCAAGCTCAACTGCATAGACATCTGCTTCTCCTCACACTCTATATTCCCTGGCTTGTAGCAACACCCCACTAAATATCCTGTCCAGTCCACCTCTACCTCACACCATATGCTTTCAAAACCGTCCTCTCAAATTTTAACACTACATAAGAAATACAAACTGGTCTAATAGTCTGACATCTCAATTCCACCACTACCCTGATGCAATGACACTATCTTACTCTCCTGCCACTCTATGGATGCCTTCCCTTAGCAGAGGTTTTCTGTGAAAAGCCATGTTAATGAAGCTCTCATTTCCTGAACACATTCTCTTAGAACATGAATGAAAATTTCATCTGGTTTCACTGCCTTATTGACATCCAGAGTACTTATTCGAAACACATTCTCTTCATGCACTTCTAAACCTTGAACCCTCCCTATCCCTTAAGTAATAAAAACCTAATTTTCTAGAATGAAATACCACAATGAAATGAACAAATTCATTTCACTTCACTAAACCACTCCACTATGTCATCTGCATTGGTCCCTCAACCCCCCATTTTTATATAACAAGTCATTCTTCCACAGTCATTTCTTCTCTACTGGTCATATGAAGAAAGAAATCCTTAGGATTTTCCTTGAATCGCAGGACTGATCTCTTCTGATATTCCAGTTTTTGTCTTCCTTACTATGCTAGTCATTTGCCTGGCTTGAGTCTATTCTTCATGCAACGGCTCTCCACCCCTCTCTTGATACTTTTTTTTTCATAATCTCTTTTCATTTGCAGTTCCTGTTTGATTTCGTTAGTCATGGGGGAGCTTTTACAATGATATTTAAATTATGCTGAATTTTAAGGATATTATTATTATTATTATTATTATTACATGACACCTCCAGGAAGTCCAAGGACTCATCGCAGGAAGGCACTCTACTCTACTTTCTAAATACATCTCATTCTCTCCACTACTACTTAATTCTCCTACTACAACACTACTACATTAATGCCATCTACCACTCAACATCAACAACAGCATTTTTTGTCTGTAAATTTCATGTGTTCTGATGGCCAATTTGTATGTGGGATGTAAAACCCAAGTTTCTCGGAGAAAAAAACCCTGCTACCCCGTATGAGATCAGCTAACTCACCTTCAATTGAAAAAGTGCATATAAGGATTCCCCTCATCACAACAAGAATCAAACCCAGGTCTTTACCAATCAAAGTGTGCAATGTTCTGCTGTTCTTCCAATTGCACTTATGGAGGCATATATCTGCTGATTATATACAGGGTGTTCGGGATAAATTTGACATATTTATAATTAATTATATTTTTCCGTTAGTTACATGTATTAACACACACTTCTCTTCATTTAAAAGTTTGGACCCTTCTTCATTCATATACAAGATGTCAGAAAGGATGGATAGCTGGAACCCACCTGAATCATGGAAGAGAATAACTTGTATCATGATGATTCGTGCCCGCCATCAAAATAAGGATATTACGACTGCTGCCCAATGCTCCCTGAATACAGTAAAAACAATCAGGCATGAACTAGAGACTTGCAATGGTGACTACGAGGATGTAGCAAGAAGAAAGATCCCTAGCAGACGATCTGATTTCGTTCGTACAGCAGAATTCCTCGCAAATCTGCAGGAACAGGTGTTGAAGAACCCTGGCATTGGAATTCGGGCTTTGTTCGTGGAGTTGCTAACTGTAGTCAAGCCCTGGATAACAAGGGTAGCCAATGGTAGGCCGTATGTATGGCAGCAGGATTCGGCCCCTTGCCACACCTCTGGGAAAAGTCAAAAATGGTTGTCTGAAAATTTCTACGACTTCACCAGTCCAAATGTTTGGCCTTCAAACTCCCCAGACCTTAACCCCATGGATTATTTTGTATGGGGCGCAGTTGAAAAAGACACCAATCGCACTTCCAGTAATACAAAAGCCCAGTTAATGGATAAAATTAAAACAGTTTTTGCGGCCCTTCCCAGGGAGACTGTAGCATCAGCTTGTTCGAGGTTCCGAAGCAGAATTGAAGCTGTGATTGATGCTAATGGTGGTTATTTTGAGTAAATCTTGTTGATAGTATTGTAATTAACTCTGCCTGTAATGTTTTTTTGTCAATTCATTAAATTTAATAGATACAAAGAAGATTTTCTTTTTCCTTACGAAACTGTCAAATTTATCCCGAACACCCTGTATATATATATATATATAAAATACATTTAAACTTGTTACAGTGAAGCGTAGTAGTTTTTTTTTTCCCATCTATTTGGATTGTGTCCAGATTATGGTCCAACAGACCAGTGGTTCTTAAATCGTGGGTTGCAGCAGATATTGATAAATGTCAGTATATTAAGTTATTATAGAACTATTGAAATAAATACATATGTAAAGTTTATAAATTATAAAAAAGTAGCAAAGTTTATTGGAGAAATTACAACCAACAAGTGGCTTGGATGGGACTGGTTGTAGACCTAGAAAAGAATTACCAAATGCCAGAAGTTTCAGAAATAAGGGAGATGAAATGGTTTCACTAATTGAGTTTATTCGCCCCAAAATCATTGGAATAAGTGAAACATGATTGAATGAAGGTGATATTCTAATGGAATAGAAATGGAAGGATACAATATTTTTTGCAAGAATAGAAAGGACAAGAAGGGAGGGGAAGTGCTGCTGATAGCAAGGGAATTATGTCCAAATAAGGTAGACATGGAAGAGGGAAAGGATGGCAATGGTTGTGAGGCAGTGTGATGTAATATGGAGGTTGACAGGAAGGCATATTTAGTTGAATGTTGCTATAGGCCCAGAAATGTGGAGAGTGGTAATTAATAAATGTATAAACAACTTGGATTAGTGAACAAAGGAAGGGTAATTATTATGAGTGATTTTAATTATGGCGTTATAGATTAGAATGAAGAGATAGCATGTGGGAATAAGGAAAATGAATTTCTCGGGTTCTTAGGAGATACCTATCTCAGGCAGCACATAAAGGAGGAAATATGAGGATCAAGAGTTTTAGATCTGTTCATTTCATCAGAGGATGTAATTGTCAGTGGGGTTTCACACTTTCCTCCAGTTGGTGAGAATGATCACCTGGATTGTGGCTAGCCATATGTAGACTTTTGTGAGGAAAGGGTATATGTGGAATTATAAGGTTGGTGATTACGACAAGCTTGGAGCTATAGCATGGAATGAGGAGTTGGGCAGTAAGGAAATAAATGCTGCTGGAGAACTGACAAAGAAATACATAATGGCATCAATGTGTGACTGTATTCTGAAAGCCAAAATGTTGAATAAGCTAGGTGTAAAATGGATGAATGAAGAGCTTAAGCATGAAATCTGGAAGAAGGTACTTTGGAGGTAGTACAAGATGAATAATGTATTAATCAGTTACATGAAGAGTATAAACAACAACCAAGGAGAGTGACTCAGTAAGGAAAACAAAAGTGCAGTATGAATAGAAATTGGCAGATCAGGCATAGAAAAACCCCAGAGAGTTTTTTAGATGTGTGGTAAGTAGAAGGAAGAATGATCATGGTAAGATGATGTTAATGGATGAAAAATGGTAGAATGTATATGTTTTAATCATCTGATAAATGTATCACATCTTTTGATACATTCAAGAATGACTTCACTTGTACAAAAAAAGAACTGCAGCCTATGACATTTTTCTGTTTGGGCAGAAAATGGTATCTCATCCAATGATAGAAATAACATTCAACACCATTGCTCAATATTATTCTCATCTCGATACCATAGTAATCTTTTTTGTTGTAAACATAAAACTTATATGTACCTTGATAATGACCACTTGTATCTCCTCTTTTCATTCTCTTCATCTCTAGTGCTTTCACTTATCTTGCCTTCTCTCTCTCTCACATACACACACTCTAAACATTTATACCATCTTTTATAACAACTATTTTTCCCATGTGTTTGCCGAGGGTTAGTATATCCACTTTCCATTCTATATGTTGTGAGTTTAGATCCCAACATGGGCATGGATGTTTTGTAAATAACTTTAATTGGTAAATGAATTCCAAAGGAGTGGAAAAAAGACGAAATTGCTCCGCTTCATAAGGAAGATAAGACTTCAGGCTTTGAATTACATGCTAATCTGTGTGTCTGGAGTTGTTCAAGTTTTAGGAAAGTTAGACTATGATTCAGAATTGGGTTGATAAAAGCAGCATTTTTTTGATGAATAGCATGGGTTTACTAAGGGAAGATTGTGTTTAAGCAATCAACTTACTACAATAAGATGACAAGTGCATTGAACAAGGGAGATGTATACACATTGCTATATTTAGATTTTACAGAGGTCTTTTGAAAAATTGCTACATGACAAACTGGTAATTAAATTTATTTGGATAGTAGATTACAGCACTGGATTGGAGATTGGTTGTCTGATAGGTATCAAGTTTGAATAGAGAGCAGGGGAGCAATATCCCAAAAAAGGAAAGTCACTAGTAGTGTGCCCCCATGGATCTTTTGGAGTTGTTACTGTTTAACTTATATATTAATGGTATTCAGGAAGGTTTGGATGTTAATATGCAGTTATTTACAGAAGAACTATGAGGAGAAGAGCAGAGCAGATGTAGCTTTGCAAGAAGAAGTGAATAGGCTAGCCAAATAGGCACATGAGTAGAGTTACCAGTTCAGTGTTACAAAGTGTAAGGTTTAAAAATTGGGGAAGCATAGATTGAACAGAGAGTATGCAATTGGTGGAGGGAGGATGATAGCGGACAAGAATCCATTGTGGATATTGTGAGGACAATACAGCAGATTATGGCAATGATGCAGAGGACACTGAATGATGTAGAAGGATTGCCATTCCATTGTATGAGGTTTTGGTCAGTTGATGTACGGACTGTTGTGCACAGGTTTAGTCACCTGATTTTCTAAAGAATGAAAAGATATTGGAAAGTGTCCAGATGACGGACTAAGGTCAGTGCTGGTCTCTGGAAGATTAAAGGAATGCAATTTCCAAAGTCAGGGTGAATTAGGAGAAAAAGGGGGGAGGGGGGGATGAAGTATTATTGAGACATATAAGTTGGTAAGCAGTTATTACCAGACCATGTAGATGAGGTTTTTCATAGAATAGGGAAAAGATATGAGACTCCACCTGGAAGTTGTACACTGGTGTTCAAAAGCTAAGAACAGACTCTACATTTTTACCTGTATATATGAAAATATTTTCATGACTACAGTCAAATGTGGACATAAATTTATTACCAGCATACTAATAAATTATATAACACAAAAAATGTTTTATAAATGTCATACAAATTAAATTGCAATACATTTTGGCAAAAGTTACAAATTTCCTGAGGATGTAGTTAAGGAATTAATGTACAGTACTTATAGAAAACTATGTGGAGAGATATTTCAGTATGGAATATGTCCACCCTGAACTGCCATGCAGCTCTCACAATGTTGTTCCATGCTTGAGTCAAACTGGCCCACTCCTCCTCCTCCTTCAGAGCAAGGATAAAGCCTTGTTTGTTTTCTGGAGAGGAATTTAGAGCAGCAGTGCATCTCTTTATTGCATCCCAAACATGTTCTATGGGATTGAGATCTGGGGAGCATGCTAACCACTCCTTGGTAACCAGAAGTACGCCTATCTCCACTGCTCATGTACGATGTTGAAATAATTTCTTAGCATCTTTAATTTATCGTATACAATGTGGTGTGGCACTGTTATCCATAAAAATGAATTCTTTGACTACAGCATCATGAAACAATCAAACATGACATTGAAGAACTTCATTGTAATATTGTTCACCAGTCATAGTCCCTTTTTCTAGCACTTGTAGCTCGGTGCATCCTTTAAGCATGATGCCTCCCCACTCCATGATTCCAGCACCACTGTATCTATCCCTTTCATGAACATTCTCGTAATCTAAACTTCATGTTAGATTAAGCATCATCTGGAATCAGAGGAAAGTCTAAAATGACTCTCATCTGTAAAGAGTACATTAGTCTATTGGTGTCTTGTCCAATTATTATGTTACACAACACCACTGAAAATGTGCTCTATGATCAGCTATGGATAAAGGGACACAGACTTCGGGCATAAAGATGTCTTGCCACAATTTGTCAAGATATCTGCATAGCTGTGCTTGAATGGAGCCGACTTGCAATCTGACCTGCTGTGATTCATTGATTACATTTTGCTGTTATAACCAAAAATCTGTCTTCATGCTCTGTGGTAAAGTGAGGACAACCTCTTAGCAAACATCTGGAACACATTTCATCGGTTTGAAACACTACCTAGAGCCTGGATACAATGCCATGTAGGTTCCAAACTCTCTCTCTTGCAATATCGGTAATTCTGCAGCCTTCTTCAAGCTTTCCAGTAATTCTTCCCCACATGAAATCATCTAGATCAGGCGTGGCCGACTATATTCTATACGAGGGCCAATATATGATCAGTGGTAGCGTCACGGGCCACACACTTTTAGACAGAACTTAAATACAAATAAACTCTGCATTTTTCAAGGCGATAGTTATATGTATTGAATTGCTATATTTGTTAAATCGTTTTACTACTGGGAGAACAATATAAAATACTTGATTGATTTAAATATAAGTTGTTAAATTAAATTTAATTACATATTTCTGTAACCAGAGCAGAGCAAGTGACTTTCAATGATGCGTTACTCTGGAGCACATAGAAATCTACCACTCCCACTACTACAACTCGCCCAGAGAAGCAGTAGATTTTATAAATTGAGTAATCTTTTAAGTCTATTTTGATTTCGTGTTGAGAATATAAATTTTTTCCATCATCAGAAATAATGAATATAACTAGAATATCAATCAGAAAATCTGCAGTTGAAACCAATAGCTAAATTAATAATACATATAATTTAATATAGTTTTCATCCTGCTGCAGGCCTGTTGTTGGCCACCTATGATCTAGATGATGTCTTGGAGACATAAGACATCCAAGTTTGCAACTTTATTCCTTCACGAAAAGAGCTTCCTTTAAACACAATTCACTTAGTGCAGCCTTTTGTCTTTAATACTGTTGAGTGCTCCCACATGACCCCTTTGCATGCAACTTGAAAATCTGAATGTGTATCCACTTTCTACTTGAAATCATCTGTTATACAAATTGCCACAAGCTGATTCGTCTGAATAGAAAGTGGTGGATTATTGGAATGAATAGCCATTTTCCCACTATCACTATCTCCCCATTCATCACACCTGAAAGTGTGATGAATGGGGAGATAGTGATAGTGGGAAAATGGGACCTCCTCCAATGGGTACCTTGTACACGTGGAGGTCTGACAATGATAATGGTAATATATAATGACATGCATCATGGTGAAAGTACAAATTTTTGTTTCTTTATGCTTGGATAAAATAAGGATGAAAACAGGATTATACATTCTCGTCAAGTATAATATACTTTGTTACAACTTTTCAACATCTTGTCACAACTATTTCAGTATCTCTGAAGAGTCTAGCTCCCACTGATCAGAACACATGGAGGTCCTCCACCTTAAAAGTAGGTTCTTGTTGGCTGGAGCCAAAGTTCAGCAGAGTGGTGGTCTCAATACTGCTAATAGAGTTTAGGTTTGGTACGTGGCAGGTGTTTTCCTGCCACTGAATTAGAGCTGAGATTCAGCACAATATTGTTTAGTAGAACCAGTGCTGAATACCCTGCAATGATCCAGGATTAGAGTGATTGAAAAAAATCACTCTAACCAGTGATATATATCTTTTCAGATCACTTGAGGTTCTTATAATACTAATGATCTCTTGGGCTCTATTTGAAACTGGAGTAGTTTTTAAAACCTGGGATAATATATTTTTGAGAAAATCATTCATCTCAGCAAAAATCAATCTAGGTAATGACACTTACTGAAAGACATTGCACTACACATACCTGAGGAATGAATATGATGTGCAATATGAGATACAAAAAATATTTCATGTGAAGTCAGCTAATCTATATACTGTATATAATGATCATCATCAACTTCCATGGAGTCAAAAGATTCATCATGGGAAGTCCACTGTCACATGCAGAGTTCATCAAACTGTGCTTAAATTCAATCACTGTTTCTGCATGCACCACATTCTCAATTGCATTCCATGCAACAACTCTCCACATAAAAAAAACCTGCTCCTCACACCTTGCAGAAATAGCCTTGTGTGCCACTCTGTTTCTATTCCATGATATTAAAAATTTATTATTGTTATTATAATTACAGCTGTTTTGCCTGCTTCAGTTTAGGAGTGCCCTGTTTAAATGTAATTGGCTATTTACTCATGGATTCTTAGGGCATTGTGAGTGTAAATGTACCAAAAAGTATATGTAGCATAAGGAATAGAAATTTACACATACCTTTTTCTGGGTGTTGCAGCTTTTCCTCTTTCTGCGATGTCGAAAGACTACTGAGAGTGTGGGGGGGGGGGGGGTAGGCAATTTAGTAGAATTAAGTTAGAAAAACTTTTTTTTTCCCCTCTCGTAATATATATAAACATATATATTATATAGGGTGGGGGAAAGGTGAAAGGGTTGATTTTTTTAAAATAGGGAGGGGGAAGGGGAAAGGTGGTTGACGGGGTGCGGTCCGTTTCGACCATTCGTGGTCGTCATCTGAACACATTGGGAAAGTGGATGCTATGTCAGGTCGGGTAGGTGTTTCTGCTTTTGAAGTGTTTGTGTTGTCGCCTATTGGTCGGGGTTGTGACCTCAATTTTATGTTGTGAAGCTTCCAAACCTCGGAGATTATGTAGGGCCTGTGTACATTGATAAAGTTCGCGTCACACTTTATAGCTATTGTTTCCGATATTCTGAGCATTGTTTCATTGTCTTGTCTGTCTACTATGATGGCCTTGTCTAGACAGACAAGACAATGAAACAATGCTCAGAATATCGGAAACAATAGCTATAAAGTGTGACGCGAACTCTATCAACGTACACAGGCCCTACATAATCTCCGAGGTTTGGAAGCTTCACAACATAAAATTCAGGCGACAACACAAGCACTTCAAAAGCAGAAACACCTTTCCCCTTCCCCCTCCCTATTTTAAAAAATCAACCCTTTCACCTTTTCCCCACCCTATATAATATAATATATATATGTTTATATATATTACGAAAAAAAAAAAAAAAACGGGTTTTTCTAACTTAATTCTACCAAATGCCTACCCCCTCCCTCCCACACACACTCAGTAGTCTTTCGACATCGCAGAAAGAGGAAAAGCCACAACACCCAGAAAAAGGTATGTGTAAATTTCTATTCCTTATGCTACATATACTTTTGGTACATTACACTCACAATGCCCTAAGAATCCATGAGTAAATAGCCAATGACATTTAAACAGGGGCACTCCTAAACTGAAGCAGGCTAAACAGCTGTAATTATAATAGTTTATTAAGAGGAGTAACATGGGAGTTTTCCCAGAAATAATATACATATTATTGTTATTATTATTATTATTATTACCCCAAGACCCCATGGAGTCAAAGACTCATCTAGGAGGTCCTTTTATCGTACACACAACTCAAACACACTCAAATTCTCTGCAAACACTACAGTTCTTCTGCATTCTTCCAATTTCTTCCACATTAATCCACTAACAGCATTTATCACTTATGTTTTAGTCATATCCTTCTATTATTCACAAGGCTGTGTGCAAATTGCATTTCCTCATATTTATTTGCACCCAACATTCCAGAGACCATAATAAATTTAGTTTAATCCTTTATCCAAGTGTGTGCAAACAAAGTTTGTGCCTGAAGGTATCTTCAGGACTGGGGTAAAGTGGTACAACACCGGGCGACTCCTTGCAAAGGTGGAGCAAGCTACCAACACTCCTATCTCAGTATCTCCCATAATGCAAAACACATCTCCTTGCAGATATGTATAATGTTATGCATTAAGGGAAGGGCCACTACCCAGACTAGTTTCGACCTTTATTGAGGTCTCTTCAGTGGGAGCCAGGCCCAAGTGGAGATACCAAGGCAAGGTCATTAGCAAGGTCATCTCCTCCTATAGGAGCTGCCAAATGGTGTGCCACCTTTTTATTAAATTACTCTGGATTTAGAGAAAGATGTTGAAAGTTTATTTTTCACTTGGTCAGACTATAATAAATTTAGTTTAATCCTTTATCCAAGTGTGTGCAAACAAAGTTTGCGCCTGAAAGTATCCTCAGGACTGGGGTAAAGTGGTACAACACTGGGCGACTCCTTGCAAAGGTGGAGCAAGCTACCAACACCCCTATCTCAGTATCTCCCATAATGCAAAACACATCTCCTTGTGGATATGTATAATGTTATGCATTAAGGGAAGGGCCACTACCCAGACTAGTTTCAACCTTTATTGAAGTCTCTTCGGTGGGAGCCAGGCCCAAGTGGAGATACCAAGGCAGAAGTATTAGCAAGGTCATCTTGCTAGCTTGCTCCACCTTTGCAAGGAGTTGCCCGGTGTTGTACCACTTTACCCCCTGAAGATACTTTCAGGCGCAAACTTTGTTTGCACACACTTGGATAAAGGATTAAACTAAATTTATTATAGTCTGACCAAGTGAAAAATAAACTTTCAACATTCCAGAGACCAAAAATCACCTTAGTCATTCCTCTCTGAATCCCTTCTAATTTAACATACCTTTAAAAATGAGGTGCTGCGATCTCTACTATAGTATTTGCCTTGTATAAGGGAACCTCTCTCTACATGTTGATGTTCTCATGGTTTGTTAGTGTATTCTCTACATTTTAGATACTTGTCCATCATCCTTCCAGACTGCTTATCTTCTCTATCTCCAGCAAGATTTTTCAACCAGTTCTATACTTTGCATCCCATCATTGTCCTCCAGTTTTAAAACGTTATGCCTTATAACATTAAACTAGTAATTCACTTGCCCACTCTCTCTCATAATATCTATTCAAAATCCTTCTGTAAAGCCAATATCTGCTCTGCCTCATAATTTTTCTCCCAGCTTGGAAATATCAAAACAATGGAATATTATTATTATTACTTCTAGGGCATCTTCATGGAGTCAAAGACTCATTTTGGGACCCTTTCTTTTAAGCTTTCATGGTAATCCAAATGCATTTTTGAAAATTATGGAGACAACTACCGTGTTCGAATAAAAACTTTAGCTTAATCTTGAATGTAGATTTTAGTTATATTAAACTAAAGGTTTTATTCAAACATGGTAGTTGTCTCCATAATTTTCAAAAATGCACTCATTTTGGGAGAGCAATATATCTTGCCATGTAAAATACCTATTTTATGCAAAATAGATATTTTGTGTTACGTATATACCTATATTGTTCACAAAATGCCTATCATACTTTTCCACCTCTCCTGAACTCTTTTCACCAATGAAGCACTCTCACAGCACCTCTGACAAATCATTCCATTCATTTACTACCCTCAAGCAAAAATCTATTCCTAACACCCTTGCATGGTCTGGACTGAGTCACCAGAGTACCCTTTTGTTGGAACAGGCTGTACCACATGAAGGTGGGGATTGACATTTGTCTAGGAAAGGTGTAATACTTTGCAACCAAAGTATAACAATATAGAAAAAACTATTTTGAATACACAACTAAAAGGTTTCATCAAGTGCATACCATGGATGTGATAATAAAAGAGAAATACAAAATATACATTACTAGAGAACATCAGCTATAAATTACGTCACAAATGGAGTGCTACCATTGAAGATATTCTGGATCATCCCACAGAGCATGTTTGCATGGGCATGAACTCATATGCTACAGTTAAATGGCTGAGGAGTAACAATTAGAGAGGTAATAGCTTAGGTTAGTATTAAGGTGGATCAGATCGAGGGCAACTTCTGTTGATTCAACAGTTTTTCTTTCAAGCTCATCATAGCATCTAAAAATGTTTTCTGATTTGTCTTAGATCACCAGGTGAGTGGTAGAATCTTCATTATCAGGGTTAACAGAATTAAGAATGTGATTAGATAGAGAGAGTAGTGGCTCTAGTTCTGCCATAGGTGACGTCTCTCATGTTCCTCTATACGTAATTTAATACATTTTTCTATCTGACCAAAATATGGTATATTACAGTTGTTGTGTTTTGGTTTTTCAGTATGAAGCAAGGACCAAAGTTTGTTAGAGGAATAAAAAAAGTATAGATCTTAAGCTTTTTGATAATTTTGGCTACTGTTGATGAAGCAGAGCTGATATATGGAAGAGAAATAAAATCTTTTACATTATTATTATCTTTAGTACAGTGAGCAGGTGGATTAATAGGAGCTTATTAATAGTCTGCTTACAATAACCATTCTTCTGATAAGTTGTCAGAAAAGAACTTTAGCTCTTTGGTGATCTCTTTTTCATTGAACTCATATGCTACAGTTAAATGGCTGAGGAGTAACAATTAGAGAGGTAATAGCTTAGGTTAGTATTAAGGTGGATCAGATCGAGGGCAACTTCTGTTGATTCAACAGTTTTTCTTTCAAGCTCATCATAGCATCTAAAAATGTTTTCTGATTTGTCTTAGATCACCAGGTGAGTGGTAGAATCTTCATTATCAGGGTTAACAGAATTAAGAATGTGATTAGATAGAGAGAGTAGTGGCTCTAGTTCTGCCATAGGTGACGTCTCTCATGTTCCTCTATACGTAATTTAATACATTTTTCTATCTGACCAAAATATGGTATATTACAGTTGTTGTGTTTTGGTTTTTCAGTATGAAGCAAGGACCAAAGTTTGTTAGAGGAATAAAAAAAGTATAGATCTTAAGCTTTTTGATAATTTTGGCTACTGTTGATGAAGCAGAGCTGATATATGGAAGAGAAATAAAATCTTTTACATTATTATTATCTTTAGTACAGTGAGCAGGTGGATTAATAGGAGCTTATTAATAGTCTGCTTACAATAACCATTCTTCTGATAAGTTGTCAGAAAAGAACTTTAGCTCTTTGGTGATCTCTTTTTCATTGTTGAGGATGTGAGCATGTTTACCTAATGTAGAAATTATGCCAAACATTTGGGGGGGGTGGAAGTAAGATTTCTCTTGAAGGTATATGTGGATTTCCTGTAAATAGAAATCTCCAGTTTTTTTTTAATTTTATTTTTTTTTTTACACATGTAAGTTTGATATCCAAGAATGAGAGAGGACCGTTAACTTCCAACTCCACAGTAAATCACAGTAAATTGTATTCTTGAGTGTTGATTGTTGAAATGATCCAAAAACTCTTGGAAGGAATCTAGACCATGGCTCCAAATTAAGAAATCATCATCTTTTCCATAATCTTGGTTTTCATTGAAGGAGGTGGTCAAACCTGTTAAACCTTTTATAACTTTGGCTGAATGTTTTGAAAGCTTCTGTGTAGGAAAATCAATACCTTCCACAGTGGGTCATAGTGGAGTGTTTTCCTTGTGTATTTTAGAGGTATCACATAATCGAGGAATGAGAGAATGAAATGACCATAGAGATAATCTTCAACTCTAGGAAATTCTGTAGTAGTTATGAGGAGATTGTTAGTACATTTGTGAAATTAACAAGTTGGATCCCTTTCAAGAATCGAATAAGTATCTGTCTGCAATAATTGTAGCATTTTGTTGTATTCTTCAGTATCTAAGATAACAATTGCATTTCTTTTGTCTGCTGAGAGAATTATGATATCATTTCATAATATTATTATTATTATTATTGTTCCGGAAAACTCCAAGGAGTCGACAGACTCATCGAGGGGAGGCCCTAACATCGTGTCAAGAACAACTATTCAACATTCACACAGTATCTATCATACCTTGCCTTGAACTCATTCACGGTCGTAGCACCCACAACAGACTCTGGAAGCTTATTCCACTCATTTACCACTCTCCAAGTAAAGAACCTAGCTCTAACACCCTTGTCAACCACGCTCTTGCCCAGCTTCCATGCATGGCCCCTAGTCCTCCCACCACCAGTCATATTTTCAAAAATATCTTCTGGATCAATCTTATAAAAACCCTTCAGTAATTTGAATGTCTCAATCATATCACCCCTCCTTCGCCTATCGTCCAATTTCTGCAACCCACAAATCTTCAACCTATTCTCATAAGGTTCATTCCACAGACCTGCTATCATCTTGGTCACTCGTCTCTGGACCCTCTCCACTTCCTCCCCATCACGAAGAAACCCTGGTGCCCATAGCTGGGCACAGAAGTCCAGATGGGGTCTTATCAAGGCTCGATACAGAGGAACAACAACTTGTTCGTCTCTGCATGTTAAAGTATTTTTCAGAAGCCAAGTGATTTGGTGAGCTGTTTTAGTTACTTTTGCAATGTGCCCCCTAAACTTCAACTCCCTATCCACCAACACTCCCAAATCCCCGGCCTCATCAATCTCCTGGAGTATGGTTCCATCAATGCAATATACTGCTGCTATTCTTTTCACCCCAAAGTGCATAACCTTACACTTTGCCACATTAAACTGACATTTATTTTTCCTAGCCCAGTCCTCCAAACTATCCAAATCATCCTGTAAAATTTTGACATCCTGTGCACTCACAATTGCTCTACCCAACTTTGCATCATCAGCAAACAAGTGAACACTTCCTCTCAGATCCTTTCCAATATCATTGATGAACAAATTGAAAAGCAGTGGTCCAAGAACAGAGCCCTGTGGCACTCCACTAGTCACAAGACGTATTTTAGACTCCATTCCTGAATAAACCACTCTTTGATATCTCTCCTTCAACCACCCTCTTATCCATCTCACCAACCCTATATCTATACCCATCTGCTCCAGTTTACTGATTAGGGTTCCATGTGGTATCCTATCAAAGGCCTTGGCAAGGTCCAGTAGTATCACTGTAAACTCATTACCCCTATCCAGTTCAGCCGTCACTGTGTTATAAAACGTGAGCAAGTTACTGAGGCATGATCTACCCTTCACAAAACCATGTTGTCCCCCATACAATATCCCATTTTCATCTATCCAATCCTGTATTCTTTTCTTGACTAATTTCTCTAAGACCTTGACAATGATTCCTGATATGCTAATCGGTCGGTAATTTACAACAGCAGTCTTGGAACCACCTTTATGCAGTGGAACTATTTTCCCCTCTTTCCACCCGCCTGGGACTAACCCAGACACGAGACTCAAATTAAACAAAATGGTCAAGGGTACTGACAATTCTTTAGCTGCTTCTCGTACAACACGAGCTGGTATACCATCCAATCCCACAGATGTATTGACATTGAGGTTATGCAATAGACTACTCACCTCCACTTCATTAACCACAATTCCTGTATAATCTACTGGTTTATTCGTTTCTGCAATGTAACCACCTGGATGATATACTTTTGCAAAGTGCTCACTCAGTAACTCAACTATCTCAACTGATTCAGTTACCTCCCTACCATCAGCATTCTTTAAAATCAATCTGCCATGTACATTTTTCCTTTTACTTGCTACATATCTAAAAAACTGTTTAGGATTCTCTTTAGCCTGCATGGCCAATGTTCTTTCGTAATCCTTTTTTGCTTTTCTTACCACACTCGTCACCCTTCTGGCCTGCGCTTTATACTGTTCATGTGCCTGCTGGTCACCCTTCTCCTTAAATTCCCTCCATAGTTGTTTCTTTTTTTGCAGCTTAAGCTTAATGGTGTCATTCATCCATTTAACCCCTACTTGATTTATTATTCGGATTCTAGGTATACAGTCAGCCATTGCTTCATGCAAACACTTCTTAACTGCCTCCCATGCACTATCAACTTCTAGTCCTTGCAGTTGTACATGCCATGGCACTGAACCAATCCTCCTAAGCTTGTCATACTTTCCAGCCCGATAATTCCACATGTACCCTGTCTTAATTGAAAATTCTACACCTTTTGCCACCTCCCAAGTTAAGACCCTATGATCACTCTCACCGATTGGTGGCAATGTGGTCATATTTGTTACAGCCAAATCCTCAGATGTAATTACTAGGTCAAGCACTCTCTGACCCCTAGTATTTTCCATTACATGCTGTCGCAGATAGTTATCCCTTAATAACCGCATAAAATCCAGTTCCTTCCTCCCGTGTGTCCTCTCCTCAATCAATCAATCAATGCGACCATAGTTGAAATCTCCCATAATAATCACCCTCCTTCCACCCATTTCTTCTATTTGCTTGTGCATACTGTCACCACCATCTTTTCCATCACCTGGTCTATAGCAGCACCCAATTGTATATCTAGTTCTGCTAGCCACAATCTCACACCAAATGGCCTCAAATGTGCTCTTTTCTCTATCCTGCAATTCAACTTCTATTCTCCTTTGCTGGAGCTCATCAGCTATCATCAACAATACTCCTCCCCCCATTTTATTCTCTCTGTCATTCCTGAACACACTATACCGATCACATTCAATCCCACTAGTTATATATCATCTACAGTCAGCCATGTTTCACTAATACCTATAACCTGTGGTCTGGAAGTGCCAACCATGGCCAAAAACTCTTCCTTCTTGTTCCTAATACTCCTAGTATTAGTGTACATGAATTTAAGACCCCAATTAGCCCCAACCCTACCTTGATGCGTTATATTAACTATCCCACCCAGATTTGTTGTCCTTATTTGCTCTGGCATATTATATTCATTCATACATTCAACTGCCTCCATAAGGACTGTATCTCTACTCCCCCCTTAACAAATCTAGTTTCCCTGAATTTGCACATCCACTACATTCAGCAACACTTTCTCAAGTCTTCTTACACTGTAACCTTCAAATGCAAGCCATCCATCTTATATAGATCCTTTCGCCCATCAAACTCACTCCACACATCCACAAATTCCACACCACTCGTCATACATAACCCACGCATAAAGTCATTCGCAATTATAGCCCTCCTTTTAAACATTTCACTGTCATACCGTGGCAAAAGACTAATCATTCTAACTCTCTCACTCTTTTCTTTTGCTACCTCAAACAATTCATTCAGGTCTTCTATCATTTCCATTTTATCTCCTTTCAAATCATTCGTACCTGCCACAACAATCATTTCTTTCACCCTTTCCTTTTGCTCTCTAATAGACTCAGTTACGTCCTTTATGGTCGCACCAGGTTGGTACGATTTTGTCGAATCCTCTACTAACACACCTCGTACTAACGAGTCTCCATACAGCACTCTATCCTTCATTTTGTTCATGTTCACATTCATACATCTATTTTTCCTGTCATACCTTTTATTATTGGTTGGTTCATTCAATCTACTTTTGTTCATGCACTCTAGCTGCTGTTTTGCTCTTTCTATCGCACTATTCAACAACGCGATCTCACTCAATGCATCTATCTCATCTTTTTTGTTCTCTGAGAAACCATTTATACTATCATTCACACTTTCTACATTCACACTCTCACAATTTTCATGTACAACCTTGCCGTTTCTTGTCATATCCCTATTTCCTTCATTCTGAAGGTTGACAAAAATATCACACTCACGATCCGAAATACACTTCAATTCCTCATTCTCCCTCTATTTTCTACGCACATTCAATCCTTTATCATCTTACCACACTCCGACCGCACTCCGCAAAGCGTACATTTCACAGCTAGTACACTGACTCATTTCTTTTATGCTACCGTTCTTTGATAACGATGGCGAACCTTCATTACTGGCCGCCATTTTCCTTCGCACAGGTGCCATACTTATTTGCAACGTGTTTTGTCAAATTATACGTTATAACACACCAAAAATAGACGCACTAAAATACGCAAGGCAAACAAAACAAAACTACACAATATTAAGTAATTTGTATCGATAACTAAAAATGATACTTATCTTATCTGGAGCTTGCACGAATACTACACATTACGAATTCATCTAGCGGCGACTTCCCGACATAGATTATGTTATAAAACACTTTAGTACACTAACCGCGCTAATAAAGCTCCAATAATATACCAAAATTACACACTTAAGTCCATTAAATTGAATCCAAAACATCAATAAATCAACAAAAAACACAAATCTCTCAGGAGCTCTCCGATAGCACGTCCGTTCACCAGCTAGCCTCGACACCCACCTCATGATGTTCTGCCATAGTAGTATGATCTATTGGAAGTTTTGCATTGTTAATTGCAAAGATGGATTTCTTTCAAAGTAAATTAACTTCTTGAGATGGAAGGAGTGAAGTTGCTTTTTCTGTTTTTGCAAGTAACAAGTTTTTTGCAAGTTCTTTTGGAATTGACTGCAGAGATAAGCAAAGTTAAATCCTTTACTTAATATTGTTTTCAATGTTAGATAGATGGTAATTATATTTATTATTATGATCTTATTGTGAGGAAGCCAATATTTAGGTTTGGACAATTTTTGTTGTTTTATTTTTAAAACCTCATATTTTCTAATTCATTTAAATTTGCAAAAATAGAAAAAGCAATTTCATTCCTACTTGCTAATATCCTTTAAGACACCCTCAGAGAAGCAGGGGAAATTCTGAGAAGGGCTGGTGTGTAGAATTTTTTTAAAGATTTAAGCTTATTTTCTCTTTGTGTTGTCAGAAAACCTGAAATAGCAAGTTGCATTGCATTTTGCTTAGTGGTTATCACCCATAAAACTGGATGATGTGGCCATATATGTGTGTGTGTGTGTGTGTGTGTGTATATATATATATATATATATGGCCACATTGTTTCATAAATTGTAGTTCTTTGTCTTTTAATGGATCAAATAATTTGGGGACAGAAGATAGATAAGTCACCTTTTCCTCATTTAAAAATTTTAACCCTGCTAATCAAGCAGTCTGTTTCACATTCTTTGTGTTAAACAGTTTTAAGTTTCATTATTCTGTTATCTTTAGTTGTAAAGAAGTGTATTCTAAAAAATGCACTTCTTCTTCTTCTTCCTTTTTCCCTCTTTTACCTCGCAGTGTTGAGGGTTTTCTATTCATTTAACCGCAACTGTACTCAAGGATAAGGTGGTTAGCCCTATGCTTCCCAGTGTCCTATGTCTGAAGAGGCATTGAGTTCTCAAAGCCGGTTTGCCTGCTTGCGTGATGAAAAATCCCATATAAACTGGAGAGAAAAACCCTGCAGTCCACACCCAAGACTGGCTAACTTGGCTATATCTGAAGAGTGGAAAGAATGCCAAATAGTACCACTCCAGAAGCATAGTTCTAGAACAGATGTTTCATATTATACACCAGTCTGTATATTTGCAGTTGTGTTAGGTATTGGAGAAACTGGTTAGGAATAGAATATGTTGGATAAGGCAGATTCATATACAGCAATATTCTTGAACTTTGCAAAGGTATTTGATAGATTATGACATGACAAGTTCGTGTATAAGCTGCAGAAAATGGATTGGATAACAGGCTGGTTAGATGGAGCAGAATCTCGCAAAGAAAGGTGCTAGTGGCATGCCTCCAGGTTCTGTTTTAGGTTCCTGCTGTTAAGCTTATTTGTTAATGATATCTTACATAGATTGACTGGGGATCTTCAAATGTTTGCTCTCAATGCAAAGTCAGGTAGAATTATCAGAAGTATTGCTGATGTTAATTCTGTACAGGAGGATTCGATTAGACTTTTAGCTTGGCCAAATGAGTGGGGGGGGGGGGGGAGATTATAGTTTTAATATTAAAAGAATGCATGGTGCTGCACTTTGGGGGGGGGTGCAAAGATATGACTGCATACTGTATTGAGAGAGCTGTGCTTCAGGAAGTGGATGAGATTTGAGATCTTGGGTTGATAATAGACAGTGGACTAAAGTTCCAAGGGCTCATTGCAGATGTTGCAAAGACTTCACATCAGCACCTGGCTGACCAAATGGTTAACTTATCTGCTCTCCAGCCAAAAGGCTGTGGATTTAAACCCTGCCTGTGATCATGGATGTTTGTGATTGTCTCTGAAAATACTAGTGGTTGTGGTGGGCAGTAGATGGCACTGGTGTAGATGATGATGATGGTAGCTGCTGTGCTGTTCATTGTAGTTGGTGGAGACAGAGTTATAGAGTAGGTGTCCTCCCTCAATGAGTCTTTGAACTCCCTGGAGGTGTCATGTAATAATAATAATAATCACATGTGGACGACTGTGCTCAAATTTGGTCACCTAGTTTTCATTGTAATGTAGAAACACAAAAGAGGATCCTGAGACAAATGATCAAAGTAATAAAAGGCCTTTGGACTGTTGGTTATGCAGAGCAGTAGAAGAATATAAATTGCAGAGTTAGTGGATAGGAAGAAAAGAAGTGATATAACAGAGACCTTCAAGTTAGTGAAGCGATTTTACCAGATTAATACAGAAGGAATTATAAAATAGTGGGAGTGAGGCAGGAAGAACAAGAGACCATCCGGTGAATGCAGAGAGCCTAAATGATTTCAAGGTTTGATATGACAGACATGTTGCTTGTTAAGCAGGCTTCCCATAATGAGTATACTAATCCCATAGAGGTTACTGTAATAATAATAATAATAATAATATAAAAATGAATAGATGAAATTTGATATTAACAATGTGTCCATGAGTCTGATATGCACGATGTATTTATATGCTTCAAGGAAATACTATTTCTGTAATTGATACAGCATTATCAAACTGTGATGTGAAGGGGCAAGGATGTGCTGCCAATAAATTAAAATAAGCTCTCTATACCTAAGTAAAAACATAAATAATAAGTTGGAAGCCAACATAGTATATCTCTTTTAAATGAGTGGACTAAAAGCTCTTAGTATTCAAGATGTTATATTGTACTTTTTATGGGGGAAGAACCCATCCACGAGAAGTTAGTCAACCTATAGTACACTTGTATCATGGATGGTCAAGAAAGAACTTGTTTACATTTACCTTAAAGAGTTGTAGATTGTATTCCTTGAGAAACGCATAAGAGGGCAGCAGTGAAAGGGATAAATGATGAGCAGCAGAAATTCATTCTATGAGTCTTGGGATGCACTGTGAGGGAGTGTATCTACACGAGTTGCTGTATGCATTTTGAATGGATATGGATTTGACAGAAAATGAAGGTATTTTTGATGCTAATTCTGATGAACAGTGGCCATACATGTATTTGTGTGCCTATGAGAAAGTAAGTGAAGTGTATTAATGAAATAGGGAGTCATTAATCAATCTGACTGCCCTTTTATATACAGAGTCCAGTATCTTTATGTGGAGGTCTTGGGGGGGGGGGGGGGGGGGAACTACCTTAGATGCGAGAGCAATATTTAATGTCAGATTTGTGATTCATATAAATTAAAAGTTATTTGGAGTTAAAGTACTGTAGAAATACACTTTTATTAATACAGACCAGTATTTTACAAATAAACATTTATTAAAACCTACCAGTTTCGCCAGCAAACTGTCTGGCTTTTTCAAGGTATTACGGAGATATGAAAGTAAATGCAAATTAAAAGGAACATAAAAAATGTTACAACGTTTTTTATGTTCCTTTTAATTTGCATTTACTTTCATATCTCCGTAATACCTTGAAAAAGCCAGACAGTTTGCTGGCGAAACTGGTAGGTTTTAATAAATGTTTATTTGTAAAATACTGGTCTGTATTAATAAAAGTGTATTTCTATCTATAAAAACGACCAAAAATGTATACCTCGTTAAAGTACTGTCTTGAGTGAAAAAGAAAACCTTATTTTTTGGTAATATGTTTGTGCCAAGACAGATTTGAGGTTAGTGTTTCCCAAGAAGATAGATTTCATCATGCATAAGGATTTGGATGTTGTCAAAAATAAGGCTGGAAGAGAGGAGTTCTTTTTTATGGAAAATAAGGCAGAGCTGTGTTTGATAGCATTGAAATTGACAAGATTATCCAAACCCCACTGATGAATGTTTTGGAGATCTATATTTTATTATTATTATTATTCAGGCCTCCATGGAGTCAAAAGACTCATCGTGGGGGGTCTTTCCTAAGAACGTAAAGTCTGTCAAGACTCATCGAAGGGAGGTCCCCCCCCCTAAGAAACACAAAGTCTATCATACCACTCCTTAAACTCATTGACTGTTCTCGCTCCCACCACTCCATCAGGCAATGCATTCCACGGTTCAACCACCCTCCATGCAAAGAAACCACTCCTCTCCCTCTTGCTCACAGTTTCCTTTCGTAACTTCCAGGGATGGCCTCTTGTCATCACTCCTTCCCGCTGTTCAACCAAGCGAAAGAACTCCCCAGTGTCAACCCTGTAACCACCTCTCAACAGTTTAAAAGTATCAATCATAACACCTCTCCTTCTATCCACCAAACTCTGAAGTCCACAATCCCTCAGCCGATCCTCATAACCAAAATTGTACAGTCCTGAAACCATCTTTGTCATCCGTCTTTGTATCCTTTCCACAGTTAATTTATCCCCTTCAAATCCTGGAGACCAAATCTGAGAACAGTAGTCTAAGTGTAGTCTGATCAGAGACTTATACAACGGAATGATAACCCTTTTATCTCTGCAGGTCAGTGTCCTTCTCATAATTGCAGCAATCCTCTGTGTTACCTTCACCACCTTTGCAATATGTCCCCTAAATTTCAGGTTTCTATCAATCATCAACCCCAGATCTCTTGTATCCCCTACTTCCTCCAGTATAACTCCTCCCATAGAGTATGCAGCATCCCATCGATGTTTCCCAAACCTCAAGACCTTACATTTTGCTGCATTAAACTGACACCCGCCATTCATTTGTCCCTCTATCTAGCTTATTCAAATCCTCTTGCAGGGCTACCAGATCTGCACTATTACTAATAACCTTCCCAGCTTCGCATCATCCGCAAACAACTGAATATCCCCTTGCAATCCACGGACAATGTCATTGATATAAAGGTTAAACAATATAGGTCCCAGTACTGATCCCTGTGAAACCCCACTTGTAACTCTCTGTCTCTTTGATATTCCTCCACCATACACAACTCTCTGATACCTATCAGACAGCCAAACCTGAATCCAGTTGACCAACTGGATTCAGGTTTGGATCCAGACCCATGTGCTGCAACTTAAATATCAGCTTATCATGTGGTACCCTGTCAAATGCCTTCACCAAGTCTAAGAAAATTGCAGTATATGCCTTTCCCTCATCTAATGCCCTTCCAACTTTATCATAAAAGACTAGCATATTGCTAAAACAAGAACTCCCCTTCAAAAATCCAAGTTGACTCTCACTGATAACATTACCCTCATCTGCCCAATGCTGTATATGGTTCCTCACTACTTTCTCCAAGAACTTACTAACTACTGATGACACACAAACTAGCCTATAATTAGACACTTTCAGTCTGCTACCACCCTTATGCAGTGAAATACCATGGTGAAATACCATCCAGTCCCAAAGTTTTACTGACATCCAGAGTACTCAGTATCTGAAACACACTCTCCTCCTGTACCTCTAAACCTCGAACCAGCCCTATCCCTCTACCATTAAAACTGACTTCTCTAGGATGAAATACTCCAATAAATTGTTCATTGAACAATTACACTATGTCCTCTGCATCACTCTATTCCCATTTTTATCCCACAATATCATTCTTCCACAGTCATTTCTCCTCCTACTGGCCACATAGCTAAAAAATTCCCTAGGATTTTCTTTGGATCTTAGGGCCAATCTCCTTTCATATTCCAGTTTCGCTTTCCTTACCACACTAGTTACTCTTCTGGCCTGTGTCTTATATTCTTCATGCATCTTCTCTTCACCTGTCTCCTTATATCTCTTCCATAACCTCTTTTTCGCATGCAATTCCTGTTTAATATTGTTTGTCATCCACTTTACTCCAAATTGTGTTCTCTTCTTCACTCGTGGTATACAACTTACCATTGCTGCTAACAAATATTCTTTCACAATTTCCCATGCACTAATGATATCCCGGCCTTCCAATTCTTCCCTCAATGAAACTTCCCGAAGTTGACGTCTAAGACTAGTATAATCACCTGCTTTATAATTCCACATAAGTTCCCATCTCTTTGATACTCGTGCATGTCTATTCATTTTCCAAGTCAAAACCATATGGTCACTCTCTCCAACTGGTGGGAGAGATGTCATCTCAGTTATTATCAACTCTTCTGATGCTATAACCAAATCCAAAACTCTTGAACCTCTTGTTCCTTCTGTTACATGTTGCCTAAGACATTTGTTCCTCAAGAATTCTAGAAATTCCATTCCCCTATTGCTATATGCATCTTCCTCTCTCCAATTTATACTACTGTAGTTAAAATCTCCCATAACAATCATTTTTCTTGCACTTGCCAAACTTAGCTGTCTAAACATCTCCTGGTTCCCATCCTTTGTGCTCCTGGGTCTGTAGCAACACCCCACTAAATATCCTGTCTTGCCTACCTCTACCTCACACCATATGCTCTCAAAATCATTTGTCTCACTTCCTTCCAAAGCCTCCACCCTTAGAGGACATAAGTCATCACTTATCATAAGCAGTACCCCACCACCACCACACTTTCCCCTCCTATTCTGCCGAAAAATGCTATACCCAGCGACTTCTATTCCTGTTATAATAGCCCCTTCTGTCAACCACGTCTCAGTGATCCCAATAACTTTTGGCTAGGCTGATGCTATCTGTGCCACCAATTCCTCTCCCTTATTCCGGATATGGCAGTAGCGGTAAACGCTCTGGAGATTGTGATGATTTGTGCATTGCCAGGTTTGTCAAATGAAAAGGAGGAAATGAAATGTCCTGTTATCAGCAAAACTATATATTGGGTTGGTAATTGGCTGAAGTACATCAATTATATATAGAATGATTAGAATGGGGGAGAAGGCAGAGCATTGTTGGACCCCTCCATTCACCATGACCTGAAATGAGAATCTAGTCAGAAAAAAAATGATATTCTACTAATATAATTAAAATATAATTAACCAATTGTAAGACCAGAAATACTTTTCTTTAAGTAGACATCTGTATTTATTAAAGAGACATTTATATTGTTGTTATGATGGATGAGGTGAGGGGGAGGACACCATCTGGAATGAATTTCTAGTGTTAATCATGGGATGATGATAAAAATATTTGGTCTTAACAGATTCATTATTGTGGAGATCCTTGAACAAGCTCTCACGATGCATATCATCATGCCTTAAACTCATTAACTGTGTTATGTTGCTCTCGCCACACTCTTCAACAATGCATTTGAATCACCTGCTACTTTCTAAGCAGAAAAATTGCTCCTTACTTCCTTGTGTGCATGCACACGCAAACAAACCTTCCTTACACAGTTTTCAGGAATGGCCTCTGTTCTTCTATTTGAAGAATAATTTATTTAGTATTAAGCTACTATAAATCCCTCCCCAACTAATATATTCTTTCTGCTGTTCATGTTAAAAATTAAATAAAATAATCATATTTTCTTCTGTCTTCCAGCTATACAGATGACAATCTACACGTAACATTTCAAAGATACTGTACTACTCCTAGTCATTCTTTCCTTAGCTCTTTCCAAAATATCATGTAAACCAGTGACCAAATCTTACAGTAATCTAAATGTGACCTGATTAAGGCCATCTACAGTGAAATAATAAACTTCACATATTTCTGTATATGTTACAATCATCCTTTCCTCATTGTTGCCATAATCCACTGTTATTCTCAGAATTCTCACAACTGTTCCCTAAATTTCAGATTCTTAGCCACCATCACTCTCATCCGTAGGTTTTTAATTTCCTTATCCTCATCATTCAAAATACGAAACATTCCATCTTTGGTGACCAAAATGTAACACATTAACATTGTTAAGCTATATTTCCCGCTAATCCAACATTAGCCTATTCTAACTGTATTCTGCAGGCTACACCATTAGTTTCAGTCCTCACCATTGTTTAGCTGTTGATTAAATAATTTATTGTTCTGGTAGAGATTGAAATTATTTTATTATTATTATGTGACACCTGCAAGGAATCCAAGGACTCATCATTGGAGGACACATTACTCCACTACAACACAAAAAAAAAAAAAAAAAAATCTAAATCACAAATTATACTATATTATAAATTATAAATTATAATTATATATATATATATACCACAAAAAAGAAAAAAAAAAGTGAAACAAAGAAATAATTTTACCAGTAAAGAAGTAATTGACTGCTCGAGTTAACATAGGCAAGGAAACATAAATGACAGATGTGTCATATTTGCGATTATGCTACAAACAGAAATAAATTTCTATTTGTAGCATAGATGCTTCTCCTCCCCCCCCCCCTGAAAACAGGCTTGATTTTAACCAAAATGCACAGTTTTAATAAAGATGTAATAAGATTTAAATGAAATTGTTAGATGTGAACATAGTTCACATGAACATTTTTTTTTTTTACTTTGCTGAACTGTGCAAATAACATCCAACACTCACACACTCAACTGAGCTCAGTACAGCATGTCCTTTGAAATGATCACTTCATCTCTGCAGTATACAAAGTAGCCTTATATGTATTTGTTTTATTTTTTTTATTTTATGATTTATTAAGTGGATTGTCAGGATGCCATCTCATTACAAAAGATACACCTGCATCCCATACAATCCTGATTATGTAAATCTTAAAAAACATTGCTTCTCTTTTAAACATTGCGATATTTGATTGGGCTCTCTAGTATTTTGTAACCTTGAATTTTCTTTTATTTTAACCCTTTTTTTTTTCTTAACACCTACTGTAAAAATGTTTTCTAAAAACATGTTCCTCTTGTGATCCATCTTCATTATATCTTTGGTTAGAATATTTATACTGAATGATATTTATATCTAAATTAAAATAAAGTATTAGTTTCATACTGATAATTAAGCATATAAGCATTGGCAGCATACTTAAATTTGTATTATTATTTTAAATGTTTCTTCTATTCACTCAATTATAAGCTGTATAATTTTTTAATGTTTTAAGAAATGAAAGATATCAATTTTTGCATTGAATAGAAGCAGGTGTACAAATATTGTTCATGTTATATATAAACTTATTCTTCCTCCCTCGTTTTCCTCATGTTTTTATACATATATTAATTTGCCTGCATGCTGAAGGTTAATTGTGCTTTTTATGAATCTATGGTTTTGTCCATGAAGATATACATAAAAGTTTTTCATTTAACTACATCCTGTTTTCCCCCTTTCTTAAATCTACATTTTCAGACCATTGATTCAGATCCTCATACAGTTATTCATGTCCCTCCTGATGGTCATCAGCGGGCTTCACGAACAGAAAATGCCCTGGATGCACTGTTGGACGAACTGCAGACCTTCACAAAGCCTAGTGAGCAGAAGCGCGATGTTATTCCAGGACTGTCTGGTCCACAGCGTCGATTACCCTCTTATCCCAGTGCCGATTCACCAGTACGCACACCTACTCATGGGTTTGGACCACCTCTGCCAGGACAAGCCAAAGTATCATCAACAGGAGGTAGTGCCTTTCATGCCCCAGGAACAGTAACCTCTAAGCTTCAGGTCAGTGATGCAGGACTCCGCCACAGTATCAATCTTTCTCCATCACATTCTCCAATACCTGATGGAAAAAGATCACCCCAGCCCCCTGACATGATTATTAGGGTTTCTGTTGGAGGTACAAAACATACAATTCTTGAAGTTCAAGATTCCCCATCTCCAGTTGGCAGAAAAGTTCCTCCTCCACCTCCACCACGTACCACTAGTAGGTCACCTCTGACATCTCCAACCAATCCAGTAGCTCCTGCTACAGAAAAGCAAAAAGAAGGAATAATATCAGCTGTTCGAGAGAATATTGCTTTGAGTCACCTACGAAGTAATTCTGAACCAGCAGGTGGTGGTACAGACACAAATCTCAAACGAATAGCAGCTGGAAGATCGGCATCAAAAGATGAAAGAGGCAGCCATAAAGATGAAGATATGATTATAACAAGCGCCATCTCAGATGACAGTCTTCGTCGAGATCAGCTGTCTAGCAATAGTAGCAGCAGCGAAAGTGTTAATTCTCAAGAAGGTCTCCAAATGGCATTGCAGGCAACTGGTAGTGGCACTCCAGTTAACAAAGGAGAAAGAAAGCAAATAAGTGGACCGAACACAAAAGGAGTTTCTCTTTGTGCATCAGATGGAACTGTTGCAGAAGATGCTTCAAAGAAATCAGCACCACCTACTCCGCCACGTAGCCGTCAAGAACTCTTAGAGCAACGTCATCAGGAGTTGCTGAAAAAACAGAAACAACTTCAGGAGCAGTATGCCCGTCTACAGCAACTCCAACGTGGTCAAATCCTTCAGCGCTTTTCACCACCTCGATCTGCAACATCTACTCCTCTTCTGAGCGACCTAAAAAAAACAGGTAGTGAAAGCAACATTCTATCAAAGACTGCCCTGTCATTTACACCAGCTTCAGGGTCATTAACACATTTAGCTGTAACTACAATAAACTTTAATCCAAAACCTCCAAATTTTCAGAAAACAGTTACTTCAACTAGTGCACCGTCTGTGCCAGCAAAGCCAGCTCCTGTTCAGTCTGCCTCAAGTAATAAAATATTTGAAACTGACATTTTGTGAGTACTTCTGTTGGGTAGTCATAATAGAGCTACACAGAATGAACTGCTATCATTAAAAACTTTTATACAAATTGCAGTGGTCCATTTTGAAGTACCCTTTAATGGGCCAGGTAGGTGTAAACAAAAGAAAAAAACTTGGTTGTAATTCTTAATTCTGTTTATCCATAAAATGTTGCTGTCTTCTAGCCTTTATGAAAACTTGGTCCATTTATAGCCAATCACAAAGCTTTAACAACTGTTCTTTTTTCAAACCAAAATCAATAATTAGTTATTTGTTACTTAAAATATCCTTGTTATTATGGTTGATGATATTATTTTATTTAATTGCATTATGCTGCATTAATATAGTAGTTTCTATTTCAAGTTTTTAGGCAAAATGTTATATACCCATATGTTATAAAATGTTTGTAGAATACATTTTGTTTCCATATTCATTAACTAAGACATATAATCAAGGTATTACTTTCTCACACATAAAATATACATTGAAAACTTACTTGTGTCTAACTAAATATTTGTAAAAATTAAAAGAAAAGTTAAATATAAGGCTACAGAAACATTTTAAAAATTAAAATCTGGCCAAATGCTCAATCTCGACAGTTTTATTGTTGTTGCAGTTCTATACTTTTCATTTTAAGATGTATGATAACCATACTCCCCCCACACATACTGATGCATATGTTAAGTCTCTCCTGTTTTTTGAATAATATTTCAATTGTCCTCGAATAAATGTTTAAGAACTGTTTATTCGTGGACAGCTGAAAAAAAAGGTATTCGATGTTTTTCTTTTGTAAATGATCTCTAAAATTTATTTCGCTTATAAATTTTATAAGCGAAATCTGGTTATCTAATTCCTAGAATGCAAGTGATATCATCATGTGTATACAATATCAGTTTGTGCAAGATAAAGCCTACATATATAATGAGACTTTATAGCTCAACTCCATATTAAAAATGTGCCTTTTGAAACTAACAGTTAATACAGCAAATAAGATACACATGGAAAAATGTTCTGTCCTTCCCCCCCCCACCATATTCACACAATTTGAATTTTTATTTAACCTGGCATTAGTAAGGTGGGGTGTCACAGATCCCAAAAATTTTAAATTGACTATAACTGTGACACCCCACATTACTAACACCGGGTTAAAACACAGTATGCTTTGTATTGAGTTTGTTATTAAATGGCTGCCATCACTAATTTTTATCAATTGAAAAAATACGTTTCCACGCAGTTATGTGGTAGAAAAATTCTGCATTATGAACAAAATGTTTAAGTGGCTTTCATATTTTAATAAGTTAGCATGGGATTCATTCCCAAGAAATTTATCCACAACCTATTTGAGAATTAATTATTCTGTTTTTTTCTTCTTGGTGTTTACTAGCAATGTGATATAATTATAGACTGAAATTTTTCATTATCTTGTTAAACTGGTTATATATTCAAAAGATTTCAGTTGCTCGTTCCCAAAATTAATTCAACTGTAAAACTCTTTTACAAGAAAAAAACCTTCAGCTTTCCTTTTTTTCATTATTTTTTATGCATAAAAGTAAAACTTTCCCAAATAATAAAATACAAAGAACAAAACTGTGGTTAGTGATATTGAAAATAACCACATGTAGAAGTTAGTTAGAATTTGGTTAATCGAAATTCATTTTCATAGAAACTTTCTGAGCATGAGAGGAATGTATAAAAATCAGAAACCCATTGGTCAATGAGTTAGGTTCTGTAGCTTTTTTTTTTGTTGTTGACAAAACTACCCTGAAATACAGATAGAATTGTCCAAAAAATTTATAAGGAGAAAGGCAATAAGCACACCCATGTAGCAGTACAAGGCTCAAGCTAGGAAGGTTACCAGCATAGTAAGAAAAGCTAAATTAGACTATGAGAAGACCTTAGCCAAGGAGATCAAGGATAATCCCAAACAGATCTTCTGCTATGTGCAAGTAAAAGGAAGAATGACTTAAGAAGGATAACTTTAATGGGTGCTGATGGTACTGAGGTGACCAATTCAGATGTAATAGTAGAGTTACTGAGTGATCACTTTTCAAAAGTCATTCACCCAAGTGAGGATATCTCTGTACCCGTAGCAATAACTAATGTGAGAATTGAAGTTACGAAATCAGAGGTACTTAGTATATTGCAAAATTTAAATGCAAACACTGCTGTAGATTTAGATGGAATATCAGCTCGTGCGTTGTGTGAATGTGCAAAGGAATTGTCAACACCTCTTACTTGGTTATTTAACTTAAGTTTGAACTCTGGTATGGTCCCTAGGGAGTGGAAGGAAGGCAAAGTATTTCCTTTGCGTAAAGGTGGCTCTAAAACTGCAGTAGGTAATTACAGACCAATCACCACCATCTTTGGAAGTGGTGGTAAAAGTATTGGAAAAGTTGGTTAAAGACAATTCAAGAATGGGTGGATCAGGATATGTTACTCTATAGGGGCCAACATGGTTTTGTTAAAGTTCGATCCTGCCTTAGCAATTTATTAACTTTTTATAATAAAATGACATCTGAGTTGGACAAAGGAAATGGCTACACAGTGGTACTTCTGGATTTTGCTAAGGCTTTTGACAGGATACCCCATGGAATACTGTTGCACAAATTGGAGCAGATGGGGGGTGGATACTAAACTGGTGATATGGATAAGAGAATGGCTCAGTGAGAGATACCAGAAAGTGGTTTATGGAGGAGCAGAGTCCAGGATGAGGCAGGTGACCAGTGGTGTGCCTCAGGGCTCTGTGCTTGGGCTGTTATTGTTTAATTTTGTACATAAATGATATATGTACAAAATTGGAAATGGCTTAAAAGGAGATTCAGTTGTTTGTGGATGATGCAAAGTTGGGTAGCACAATAAAAAATCAAGCTGATGTTGAGAGTTTGCAGGATGATTTAAATAAGCTGGCAAAATGGGCAAAAGGTAATGGATGTCAGTTCAATGTGGAATAGTGTAAAGTTATGCATTTTGGGATTAAAAGATTACCAGCTGTGTGCTACATTGATGGAAGGGTATGCCAAGAGATTGATGAGGCTAGTGACTTGAGGGTGTTGGTGGATAGGGAGATGAAGTTCAGAGGACACATTGCTAAGGTGTCCAAGGTTGCACATATAATTACTTGGTTGAAAGTTTATTTTTCACTTGGTTAGACTATAATAAGTTTAGTTTAATCCTTTATCCAAGTGAGAGCAAACAAAGTTTGTGCCTGAAAATATCTTCAGGACTGAATATGGTGTTGTACATCTTACCTGGGTAAGTAGTACAACACCAGGCAACTCGTAGCAAAGGTGGAGCAAGATGCCAACACTCCTATCCCAGTATCTCCCATAATGCAAAACACATCTCCTTGCGGATATGTATAATGTTATGCATTAAGGGATTGGCCATTACCCAGACTAGTTTCGACCTTTATTGAGGTCTCTTCAGTGGGAGCCAGGTCCAGAGTTGGAGATACCAGGCAGAAGCAATAGCAAGGTCATCTTTACCTATAGGAGTTGCCAAAAGGTTTGCCACCTTTTTTTTTTTTTTATTTATTAAATTACTCTGGAGGTAAGATAAGACAGGTAAGATGGTACAACACCATATTCAGTCCTGAAGATATTTTCAGGTGCAAACTTTGTTTGCTCTCACTTGGTTAAAGGATTAAACTAAACTTATTATGATTACTTGGTTATTGAAGAATACACTAACATCCAGAGATAAATAGGTTATTATTCCCCTTTATAAGGTGTTGATATTTCTACATTTGGATCACTGTGCTCAAGTCTGGTCACCTGGATTCCTTGGAGATAAGGAGGTTGTGGAGAGGGTTCAGAGGAGAGTGACTAAGTTGGTGAGTGATGTAAAAAAATGCTCCCTACATTGCTAGATTGAGAGCTTGTGGATTGCAGAGGTTGGTTGATAGGCGGAGAAGAGGGGATATGATAGAAACATTTAAATTACTAAAGGGTTTTTATAAGATTGATCCAGGGGAAATATTTCAGCTGTGTTGATAGTGATGAAAGAACAAGAGGTCATCCCTGGAAATTAAGGAAAAGTGTGGTTAGCAATGGTGTGAGAGTGAGTTTTTTTCACCTGGAGGGTTGTGAATGAGTGGAATGCACTGCCTGACTCAGTTGTGAGTTCTTCGTCTGTAAATAGATTCAAGAAGAGATATGATAGATATTGTTTTGATAGTTTGGGTTTCCCGTGATGAGTCTACTGATTCCATGGAGCTACCCGTAATAATAAAAATTAAATCCCAAAGATAATAATTCATGTATCAGAGAAAAAAAAAAAGGGGGGAGGAAGGGAAAAGATTGAAGAAAATGATGTTGTCAGGATACAAAACGATTCTAGAATAAACTATCCAAGTTTATTCTAGTTCTGTTGCTAGTCCTAATCTGCATTGTTTAAATATATTTCCTTTAAAAAAAAAATCCTTTCTTCTCTTCAGTATGCTAAATCAAACAAGAAAAATGGATCAGTGGATCGATTGTGTGAAATAATATTATTCATTTCAACCTTATGCATTTTTTTTTTAAAGTCATGCTTTATTTATTTAGATAGTTTAAGTAAATTCTACTTAGATTTAAACAACCTTCATTATTCATCTTTAAGGAAACAATTTACTAGATATTGTATATTATTAGTTTGATTAAATTTCTCTATTATCAAGCTGTCAGCTATAAAATCATTAACTTCTTTAGAACATGCTTTCTTCCTCCATGCTCCAGCAAAAAAGGGAAAGTGTGCTCCTTATATAAGCAGAACCATATTAGGAACAAACTGAGCTTTATGTAAAGGGGCAATTCTGATTTAGGAAAGCAGTCAAATGCTTCTTCGAACAGTCTTCCATGATTATTTTCAAGCAATAAAAAGTCATGTTAGACATTTCAAATTAAACTCTAATCCATTGACTTTCATTCATATTAAATAAAAAAAGCGCTATAAATATAAACAAAACCGTTTAATATGACTTCATAAACTCCAGAGTCAATATGAAAATTACCAGTTATTGCTAAACGCATCTGCCACAAAATGCATCTTTTATAGTTACAGTCTTCTCATTGCTTGCTAACAGAAATGTGTCAATACAATTATCAGCATCAATGAAGAACTGTTTTTGATACATGGACCATTAAATATAAATATAACTCTGCATAGAATGTTAAATAAAACTGTTTAGACTTCTCTATTGAATTGGTGAAGTTATATTTTATTAAGGATCATTCTTGATCAGTTTCACCAAATTCATCATGCAGTTTATAGATGAAAGTTGCAAAGGACTGACAGTGTATCCATTAGGCATTCTGTTACTATCATCATCTTTACTGATGAACTATTCATTAGCATTTGTTGGCTCATGGACTACTGATTCAGTACTAATAAATTTATTCTGATGGAGATTCAGCCCAACAATTTGACAAATGGTTGCAAAAAAAAAGTTTTATTAACACATACATGCTACCCTTTAAGTATTATAAATTTAGTTTAATCCTTTATCCAAGTGTGAGCAAACAAAGTTTGCGCCTGAAAGTATCTTCAGGACTAGGGTAAGGCAGTACAACACCGGGCAACTCGTTGCAAAGGTGGAGCAAGCTAAAATCACTCCTAACTCAGTATCTGGCCACTCTCCAACTAATGTAATACTCGGCTTATGTAAATAATTCAACTTCATGTAAATTTTTGTTGGCTAGTGCAAAGTTAAAAAAAATTGTAGAAACATATTTTGCATCCAGTAACAAATAAATGGATGGATAACCTGACTAGGATGGCAAAAATATATAGATCATCTAATTCCATAATTCTCCAGTAATTGTCACCTCTTGGTTGGCACTGATAACGAATTATATTAGTTGAATGAACACTTACTGTACATGACTACTATTTAGGATCATGACATCAGTGTTCCTTTTAATCCTGTGTCAGCCATCAACAGCGCTTTTTTTATTCTTATTGTAGTGATGAAGGGAAAGTGACAGAGGAAAGTAAAAATAGTGACAATACTAGGGAATGAAACAAAATTGATTTAGAAATATAGATGAAACGGATACGATGTGGAGGAGTATACAGAGGAAGAGGAGGAGGAGGAATTATTTAAAGAATAGCTTATTGACTTACATGTAAAATTTAAAAAAAAAATTGAATAAATAATTCTGTTTTGCATGTTCATCAAATATTTCTTTTTGGTTTCAATCGAATTCAGTGTGCATAATTGCATGCTGGATTTGATTGAAGTAAAATTTTGTAGAACACAATCTTTAAGTAAGTCAGGGAGTGGCTGTGTATGTGTGTGTGTATATATATATATTTTATATGACTCACCAGCAAAAGGTTGTAAATATACCGTATAGTACATAACTATCATGGGTGGAATAGGGGTTCTTTTTTTTTCTAATTTTATTTTTATTTATTTTTTACATAATCTGAAAACCCTTCTCTAGAGACCAAACAGAATTTTTCAAGCCACTTCAGGCCCTTCAGTAAGTGGAGCAGTGATCTCACACTGGGCATTGAAATGCATCTTCTATCTAAAAGCAATCAGAAACATTCATGTCCATGGCAGAATTTGAACTGGCAGCCTGTTGATTTGAGAGTGGATATGCTAACGAGGCTGGTGTGTGTGTAATATAAAAAAAGCATTCCATTACACTAATATGACTAATTGCCCTTGCAAAGCCACTGTGCACTGATTGTGTTATTTTTAATAAAGCGCATTATAATATATATGTATGTATGTATACAGTAATACCTGCCTTAAGATGTTTTGCTTTATGGCAATCTGCTCATATGACTTTTCAAGTATGAACAGTGCCTATTTATATGATGCTGCAATCACTCATATGATGGTTTAATAACATGACACTCTTGTGAATAAACCGATTCACAGTTTTCATGAACTGTTTGTTTACAATGTCATTGCTCGCTGCATCTCCATATGTTTTGATGTTTCTCTGTGAATTATAAGCTGTTGATAACTATCACTTGATTCTTGTTAACAATGACAAATAAAATTTAAAGTAAGGGTACTGTTGTTTTCAGTGAAAAGAAGAAGGGACTTAAAACCTATTACATTTCATACTAAGATTAAAATCAGTAAATTTAGTGACAATAGTGTATCAAACACTGAGTTAGGCAGCAAACTAAACTTACCTTGCACTACTGTTAGTACAGTTGTTTAAAACATGCATGTGAAGCAAAAAGTGCTACACAAGTTAATACTACAGTTATCTGTAAATGTAATAATCTTATTACCAAAGCAGGGAAAACTTTTATTGTTGAAGATTAATGACCAAACTAGTTGGCATTATTCCCTCAAACCAGGCTATTCAGAATAACTTTTTATTTGCGAAAATTATCCTAAATTTTTTATTATGTATCTGATGTAACTGAATGCTTTATTTAATGTAGTTACATACATATATGACTGCTTAAAAATGTTATTAAATCATTATGTGCATCAAGTGTGTGATGGGAAGAGGAGGGGGGGGAGCAGTGGTTCGCTAAACAATGAAATTTGCTAAACAACAGTGATCTGGAACCTAATGTGTGATATGACCAGTTATTTGATAACTGAGAATTTTAATTATGGGATTTATTATGGAAATATTGATTTGGTCTTATAATTGATATTAAACCATTAGATGATGAACTTTCAATGGGACTTGTGCCATAAAACATTTATTATTATTTATTTATTTATTATACATATTCACAAGAATGTAGTAATTTTATTACTGCAAATATTTTGACCAGAAAGTAACTGATCATCATCAGTGCCTCAGCATAATTACAAGGGGAACCTACAATAAAGAATGTTAATCCTATTTACAGAGCTGAGCCACATGCCTGATGCCACCTAGTGGGTGGTTACAATTCAGGCCCAAATTTAAAATTAAGTGGTTTGAAATAAAATTAAATTCGATTAGATAATGAAATGACACAGCATTATATTAAATTAAATTTAAAAAAAAAATATATATATATACAGGGTGTTCGGGATAAATTTGACATATTTATAATTAATTATATTTTTCCGTAAGTTACATGTATTAACACACACTTCTCTTCATTTAAAAGTTTGGACCCTTCTTCATTCATATACAAGATGTCAGAAAGGATGGATAGCTGGAACCCACCTGAATCATGGAAGAGAATAACTTGTATCATGATGATTCGTGCCCGCCATCAAAATAAGGATATTACGACTGCTGCCCAATGCTCCCTGAATACAGTAAAAACAATCAGGCATGAACTAGAGACTTGCAATGGTGACTACGAGGATGTAGCAAGAAGAAAGATCCCTAGCAGACGATCTGATTGCGTTCGTACAGCAGAATTCCTCGCAAATCTGCAGGAACAGGTGTTGAAGAACCCTGGCATTGGAATTCGGGCTTTGTTCGTGGAGTTGCTAACTGTAGTCAAGCCCTGGATAACAAGGGTAGCCAATGGTAGGCGTATGTATGGCAGCAGGATTCGGCCCCTTGCCACACCTCTGGGAAAAGTCAAAAATGGTTGTCTGAAAATTTCTACGACTTCACCAGTCCAAATGTTTGGCCTCCAAACTCCCCAGACCTTAACCCCATGGATTATTTTGTATGGGGCGCAGTTGAAAAAGACACCAATCGCACTTCCAGTAATACAAAAGCCCAGTTAATGGATAAAATTAAAACAGTTTTTGCGGCCCTTCCCAGGGAGACTGTAGCATCAGCTTGTTCGAGGTTCCGAAGCAGAATTGAAGCTGTGATCGATGCTAATGGTGGTTATTTTGAGTAAATCTTGTTGATAGTATTGTAATTAACTCTGCCTGTAATGTTTTTTTGTCAATTCATTAAATTTAATAGATACAAAGAAGATTTTCTTTTTCCTTACGAAACTGTCAAATTTATCCCGAACACCCTATATATATATATATATAATAATAATGATTAAAATAATTAAAATATATAATAATTGCTTGCCATTTATAAGGATAAGACTTTTCTAAATCTTGGAAATCATTCCAAGACAGTCATTCTGATTTAAATTTGGGTAGTGTAGAAGTGCTTAAGCACTCGTTAAATAACCACTCAAACCTAAACCTACACCGATGTAAAAGGCAAGTATTGCACCATAGGATATCATGGTCAGTGTCCACTCCATACTGAGCAAGGCCAGATTTTTCAGGTTTATTGTTGTTAATATAAGATTGGTGTAGTCATTTTTCAATAGAACATCCTGTTCATCCAAAGTACAAGCAGAGGCACTCACTGAACTTGGTAAAAACCAGAGAGTGGAGGAGGGGAGCTGTTTGTCTTGTATGGATGGTAACCAAGAGGAGATTTTGTTGATATGAGAAAAAGTAGGAACTAAATTATATCTTTTCAGGATCTTAGCAATCATCTCAGAGATGCCTGCAGTATATGGGATAGGGACTCTCCATACAGGTTCAGGGTTTATGGTGATAGGCTTGTTAGAGTTCAAGATGCATTTAAACTTCCTGGAGGTGAAATCATTCTGTGGGAATTGGAACAGATAACACATACTCTGTTGAGCAAAGATTTGAAGATGCCTATTTTTTGAGATGGATGATGTGCTGAATCTTGCTGTATGTGTAGAGCCTGTGAAAGTAGGTTTATGGTGAATAAAAGTAGCAAGCATTCCAGAAAGGATATTGGGAGGAGGACATCCAAGAAGGTTAAATGTTCATTTTTTTCTTTTTCCATTGTGAAATTGATACATGGATGTAGGCTGTTGATTTTGGGTAAAAAGATAAGTGGAGATCCTTCTGAGTCTGGTCAGATGGCATCAGTGACATGGCTCAGCTCTGTAAATAGGATTAACATTCTTTTCTATAGGTTCACCTTGTGATTATGCTGATACACTAATGATGACTTAGTTGCTGGTTGAAATATTTGCAGTAATAAAATTACTCTATTCCTGTGAATACATGTATTTAATAAACAAAATCATTACCTGCATCTATAAATGGGGGGGTCAGTGATTCGCTACTGTGGTTTGGAACTTAACATGTTGCCTGTCCAGTAGTAAGCATCTCTGTCTTAACAGCCTCAACTTATCTGGGCATAGACTCTACAAAGCAATAAAAGTAGTCCACAAGGTTGCTGATTCATGCACACTCAGTTACATCCTATATTGGCTCAGATTTGGTAGCAGCAGATTTATTGTGAGCACTCATTCCTTATCCACAGATGCATAATTGAGTTGAGATCTAATAAACGCAAAGGCCAGTGAAGTATGGTAAAGTCATCTGTCACATTCATATAAAACTTTTCCCAAAAAATCTGGGCCTTTTAACATGGTACATTATTCTGCCAGAAAGTAGCCATTATTAGATGGATAAAAATGTGAGAATGAAAGGATGCCTGATTGGACAGTGTCCAGATAGCTCATCTTGTTACATTACTACTCCATTCGTCTAGCGGACCACACTCCTCCTTAGAAAAACCACTTCACAATGTCATAATGTGAATGCATATCATCTAATGACCTGGATCCACTGATTCATGCTGCTATTACAATATCTCAGCCTACCAAAACTGGAAACTAAATTCATCAGACCAAGCAACTTTTTTCCGTATCTCAATTGTCACCTCTAGTTTTCACCTCATCTGTCACTTGAGTGGACTGGAAATTGACAAAGTCATATGCTGTATCCCATTTGTGACATAGTTAACTATATTGTGCACTCTCTGATATTCTCCTTTACATTGTTGCTTTATCAATTGGTCTGTATTAGATTGCAATAACCCTTCGCTGTCTTGACACATGAACAACCTGTCATCAACTACTGAACTGCTGTTTGTTTGGTGACTTTATTATTATTATTGAAATTAAAAAATATAAACATAAATGGATGGAATACATTCAAAGAATGAAAACAGAAAGATTGCCAAAACAAGCCTTTAGGAAAAAGAAAACCAGGACGTCCTCTTAAACGATTCAGCGATGACTTCTAAGGCCGGAACAGGCCATACATCATCATGATATGCATAATGATGATGATTATTAACATCTGACCTCCATGGAGTCAGCGACTCATCGTGAGAGGTACACACTATTGCACACAATGCTCGTCCAACTGCTTTAAACTGATTCAATGTGTCTACATTTACACACTCAGTCAATGAATTCCACTCACCAACCACTCTCCATGCAAAGAACCTTTTCCTCGCTCCTCTGCTCACACACACCCTCTTTATACAGTTTCCAGTGATGGCCTCTTGTTCACACCCCCCTTCCATTCTATGAAAAATCTCTTCCATGTCAACCTGATAACAATCCCTGACTAGCTTATATGTCTCAATCATATCCCCCCCCCTTCTCTTATTCATGAGGCTTTGCAACTTACATTCTTTCAATCTGTTCTCATACTCCACATTCCAAAGACCACTGACCACCTTTGTGAATCTTCTCTGGACCCTTTCCAACATATCCTCATCACCATGAAAACTATCCTATCTATCCCAATGGTTTTAACAGGCCTTTAAGGCCCACAACCTTCTAAGCATGCTTGGATTTCTTAACCAAAGTACGAGGATAGGATGGTCACCCCTATGCCTGTAAGTATTCTTGGCTGTATCCCTGTATGTTCACGGGGGCTGGTTTGCCCTAACAGGATGAAAAACCCCAGATAAACTGGCAGAAAAAACCCTGCTGTCCACACCCAAGAATGGCTAACTTGACTATGGCTGAGGAAGATCCTTAAGCTCTTCACATCGGCAATGGGAATTGAACCTAGGACACTCCTTCCCCAGGCATATGGTTGTGAAGCACAAAGCCACTAGGCTAACTGCACAGACTAATCACTATGAAAAACCCAGCAACCAAATCTGTGCACAACAATCCATATGAGGCCTGATCAAGGCTTTATACCATGGCATAAAAACCTTTCTATTTCTGCATGTTAGGGTCCTCTGCATCATTGCCATTATTATTATTATGTAACATCTCCAGAGAGTCCAAAGACGTCTTCACAACTTATGCACTGTAGCCCGTGAATTTCAGGTCCTTGTCCACCATCACTCCTAGATCTCTCATCTTCTCTACTTACTTTAAAGTTTCTCCCACCAAATGTATACTTTGCATCCCATCGTTGCTTACCAAATCTCAAAACCTTGTACTTTGCTTCATTGAACTGATAGTTCCACTTACATGCCCATTCATGCAATCAAGTCCTATTGTAAGCCATAACATCTGCTTGACTCTGCATTGCTCTCCCCAGTTTTGCATCATCTGCAAACAGCTGCACATCACTAGTTAAACCCATCTCAACATTCTTAATATACAAATTGAACAACAATAGTCCCAAAACTGACCCCTGCTGTACACCACTGGTGACCTTCCTCTTTTGGACTACTGCACCCCCCATACACAACTTTCAGATACCTATCTGACAGCCAGTCACTGATCCAACTCAGAAGTCTGTTATCCAATCCTGTCTGTTTCAGTTTATTTACCAGGTTGTTGTGTTCAAAAGCTAGGCATGCAAGAACATCTCATTAGGAATAATTTCCTTGCACAGTTCATGCTAACTATCATATGGTCTTTAGAATTACTTAGTTCATACCATGTTTCACCAATCACAAGTTCCTTAGCATCTGTTCAAGTAGCCCTGTTTTTAGATATTCTGGAATGGACATCTGATGCATTGTCTGATTTTGTGGATTCAATGAATTATAAAAGCATATCTAATAAACTGGCTAGTGTATGCAAATACATTGGGGGAGAGAGAGAGAGAGAGGTAAACATTATATACCTCTTTCATATTAATATATGAAATATATTGTTTAGGATGTTTAATATAGAATATATTAAACAGCCTAAACAACTAATAAAAAAAATAAAACATCTTGTTTACAATAATCCTTTATATTGAGTGACAAATCAATTATTAATTTCACTTACAAGCAAGCTCTCAGAAAGATAACCAGCTTAGGTAAGTAAAAATGCAATTTTTAACCTCACTAAGTAAACATTGCACATTATTATTAACACATTTTTCTGTGTTAATCAACATAATCCACTATGTTTAAACCTTGCAACGCACTCTATATATTCACACGAAAAAGAGGGTTGTATTAATAACCTTGGGTTAAATTAAACAACTGTATGTCCCTTTCATGATACAATTTTAAAAACAGAAATAATCTTTCCTCAGTAAACCATGGGCAATTTTCAATCTAAACTGGAATCTTGAAAAACAACAAAAAAAAAGGTATACATCTATAATTAGCTTATGATAAGAACATGATATTTCATAATGAAGATAAGAACAGGACAACAAAAATATAATTTTTTTTGTTTGGTATGGCAATTTGGACTGAGAGGAGTTATATACCTGTTTGTTTATAATGTGCATAAACAAAACATGTCAGTTTAGCAAACTAGATACATGAGTTATACTTGAAATTATATTCATAACGTTACTTCCATACTGGGAGCATACTGACTGTGCTATAAGCTGCCCTATGTATCTACTGTAATTGAAATCATAATAGACACTGAAGAATCTTTCTCTCTTTCTTAAAAATATGCTGATTCCCCAATGTGTGTTTTTTTTTATATTTATTTTATATATATATATACACACACTACATTGTGGCATTTTTAAGAGTTCCAACCACTAGTTTAATCTTAATTTTAATGGAATCTGCAAAATAAATAATCGAGAGTGAAACCTGTTAGATATAGTACTTAAATTTATTGAAAATTAGCAAACAAATATTTTATTATTATCTGATACATATCCAGGGAGTCAAGGACTCATTCAGGGAGGCCATACATCACCTAAACCAGCTGTCATACTTTCTGTTAAATTTTTTCACTCTAGATGCACTTACCCAGGCAAACTGTTCCACTCACTGCTCTGTGAGAGAAAAATTAGCCCTTACCCTGTTCTCAACCAAGCACAAACTTAACTTCCATGGATGCCTGCCCCCCCCCAGCTTCTCTCTCTCTTTCCCCACCTTCCATATAACAAAAAATTTCATCAGGTGATATCTTATGACACCAATTCAGAAGTTTTATAGACCTCTATCACATCACCCCCCCACCTCTTTCTCCTTTTTTATCAAGGTCTTCAGTCCACATACTCTCAGTCTGTCCTCATGATGTACACTCCATAATCTCAAGTTTATAGCCCCAAATATGGGATGAATGCTGCTTTCTGTTGCATTATCCTTGGGTGTAGAATTCTATCAGTTTATTATGCAGTGAATGTGATGAGGGTTATAGACATTTAATTCCATTAATACTTTATTTGTAAGGATGAAGGAAAAGAGCAAATGTTGTGTGTTCTGTTAATTAAGGATTTGAAAACTCTAATTTTCTGATAGGCATGACATGCAGAACCTTGATATATAGCTATCATTTGATTCCACATTTGGATGAAAGAAATTCAACAGCTAATTAAAATCCTACAAAAATGGATGTCTGTCACTATTTCATTAAATGTGTAATCATTCAGTTTACAAACATGTATGTTAACAAGAACATTTATGATCATGAGTTTACCAATTTTCTCTCACTTAACTGCGATAATTTTTTTTCTTTTTTAAAAACCAGGATGAGTTACATGACTTCCTGATCTCCTTTTGGTAAGTTATAAACCTGTAATCTAGAATTGTTTCATTCTTTGGTAGAGTGGAACATCAACAGATTTAAACTAAGGCCAACTAAAAATCAAAAGGCAAAATTAAGCCTTAGGAAGACCAGTTGGTAGATGCATTTTGAAAGGGATATACCTGGTAGCATTTCCAAATAATACTGAAATTTATGTTTTTTACCATTTTTAATTCTCTTGCTGCAGTCATTTGATGTCTTCATTTTTGTATCCTTTTAGTCTTTAACTAGACATTTAGGATATTGAATAGTGCACAAAGTACAATTACCATAATTGTCATATAATAGAGGATTACATTAGGTATACAACTATATGTGTTTATAATTTATAAACACATATAGTTAAACAAATTTATAATTTGTTTAACTCTTGTTAAAACAAAATGAATACAAAACAAAAAAGTAACTGGAACAAAGTCTACATAATGTATTCCCACCATATTTGCATTTTTTAGATATATTTTACATCCTCATATACCTTTTAAATAAAAAAATAATATTATGCCTAATTTTTATTTTAAAAGACTTTTTGAAATAAAATGAAGTTACTAATTATTTTCACATTACTTTTTATGTAGCTACCACCCACAAAAGGTATTTGTAATTACTTGGCCTGGTATTAGATTAATTATTGTTAACAAACATCCTTGATTGCTGAAAATTAATTTATTTTATTTGTATTTTTTACATAATATGCAAATTACTTTCAAATCACTTTCAAAGTACCATCACTTTCAATATGCAAATCACTTTTCAATATACTATGACATTTGTTACTTTGAAAGCACTTAAACATTTACTTAGATTAATATTTAATGCACTTAATTGTTAACAGAATTTATGTTTTTGGGCATGAAATGTTCTAAGATGAAAGATCCCAGATCCTATAAGCAAGATGGACTTTTTTTTTTTTTTTTTTTTAATATCAACTCCATTTGCAAAAGGTTAGAAACCTATAGCACATTTAGTATCATGAATAGGCTTAGGATTAAATAATCCAGTATTTTTACTCTAAGAGTCCAAACATAGATTTTTTGCCAAGCATGATTTGATGTTCTTAATCCAAGAAGAAATATCATCTCATTTATGTGTTTTCAAAAGTAAGGCTGGAAGAATTTTTTTTTTTTTTTTTTTTAATTGTGGGAAATAAAGCAGGATTGTGTTTTGATATTATTATGATGCAGGCCTCCATGGAGTCACAAGACTCACCATGGGAGACCCACTCCTAGAAAACAAAGTCTATCATACCATGCCTTGAGCCCATTGACCGTTGGTGCTCTCACCATTCTATCAGACAATGCATTCCACAGTTCAACCACTCTCCATGCAAAGAAACTACTCCTTATCCTCTTGCTCACAATTTCCTTTCGTAACTTCAAGGGATAGCCCCATTTCCTCACTCCTTCCCTCCTCTTCCACCAAAGAACTCCCCAGTGTCAAGCTGTAACTACCTCCCAACAGTTTAAAATTTTCAATCATATTACCTCTCCTCCTTCATCTATCTACCAAATTCTGCAGTCCATATTCCCTCAGCCTATCCTTATAGCCAACATTCTACAGTCCTGATATGCTCTTTGTTATCTGCCTCTTCACTCTTTCCATAGTTAATGTATCCCCCCTTCAAATCCTGGGAACCAAATTTGAGCACAATAGTCCAGGTGTGGTCTGATCAGGGCTTTATACAATGGAATGACAACTTTTATCTCTGCAAGTCAGTGTCCTTCTCAGTATTGCAGCAATCTACTGGGTTACCTTCACAACCTTTACAATATGTTCCCTGAAATCCAGGTTTCTATCAATCATCACCCAAGATCTCTTGCCTCCTCTGGTACAGTTCCTCCAACAGAGTATGCAGCTTTCTATCAATGTATCACAAACTTCAAGGTTTTACATTTAGCTGAATTAAACTGAAACTCTCCATTCATTTGTCCATCTGTCCAGTTTATTCAAATCCTCTTGCAGGGCTACCACATCTTCACTATTACTAATAACCCTTTCACAGAATATTTTCCACAGAAATGCTCCTTTTCTTCCAGCCTTACTTTTGATGACAATCTCTAAACAAAATGAAATTTGTCTTCTTGGATTAGTAACATCAAATCTCATTTGGCATAAACCTACTAATATTACCTCAGCATCCAAAATCTAGAATTTCTTTCATTCAAGGTACTTCAAATAGCTATTAACTTTGAGCATATCTGACCATAGAATACTGTTCTCACATTTGGGACAGTGCCCTAAAAGCTTCCTAAAAATTCTTCATTCAGAGTAAGAAAAAAAAGCTGTTATATTGATTAGTGACCCATTCATCCCTCAACAATTTCCTTTCGTGTAGGCATTTTGTCACTGTTTATCCAAATTGACATCAACAATACCATACTCTGTACTAAATCCAGTGAAATGTGTGCAACAACCTCTCTTGTGTGATTCCCCACAGTACTAATGTACTATAGGGTTACCATTCAACCTCTTGTGCATGGAATCAACATGAAATAAATAAAAGACCATTCTTGCACAAAAAGTTCTGCTATTTCCCTTGAAGTATCATATCCTCATTATCCATTCCTGTACTCTACCCTTGATCAACTTTTAAATATTTTAACCAGCATTCCCGAGGAGGTACTGATTGGTCTATAACTTGCTACCTCTGTCTTACAGCCGCCTTATGTAATAGAACTACCTTGCCCTTTTTTCTATTCCTCGTGAACCATCTGGTATTATTATTATTATTATTATTATTCAGGCCTCCATGGAGTCAAAAGACTCATCGTGGGAGGTCCTTCCTGAGAACATAAAGTCTGTCAAGACTCATCGAGGGGAGGTCCCCCCACTAAGAAACACAAAGTCTATCATACCACTCTTTAAACTCATTGACCGTTCTTGCTCCCACCACTCCATCAGGCAATGCATTCCATGGTTCAACCACCCTCCACGCAAAGAAACCACTCCTTACCTTCTTGCTCACAGTTTCCTTTCGTAACTTCCAGGGATGGCCTCTTGTCATCACTCCTTCCCACCGAAATTAAACCACCAAAATTTCTCTTGCACTTTCTCATAAAACACGACAAGCCAATATCCCATGACTGTATTTACACTGGGATTGCATAATATCTTAAGCACCTCCATTTTAATCTACCTTTCCTCATACTTTTGCATCAGTCCCTGCATTATCTCCACATCCTTGCAAAGTGATACTCAGTGCATAAAACTATATCTTGTGCTGCTATCTTCTTTTTTACCTTATGCATTCATTAAAGTTATCCTTGCATAGTCATACTTCTGTTTACTTGCCACACGCAACATCTCTGGGATTTCTTGCAGCTGCTTGACTTTTCTCTTACTTGTCATGCAGGTCACTGGTCTTGGCTAAGCTTTGTACTGCTGAGTTTGCTCATTGCATTTCTTTTTTTTTATTCACTTCACAGAATGTTTTGGTTGTTGTGGCTTCTACTTATTGATGCAACTTATGCATTCTACTCTCACCTTATTTATCCTGCTGACAGTGGATGAAAGAATTTGAAAGAGGCAGTGTCCATCTATCTGATAGCCACTGCTTCTCTCCCTCAATCGTCCCCTTGATCATTTTGCCATGTACTGTTAACATTCTTCCTTTGCAGGTTAAGTTGTGGCACTACTCCAAGCTCCTTCCTAAGTTTGTGTGTGTGTGTGTATGTGTGTGTATATATATATATATATATATATATATATATATATATATCCTTCCTGTGTGTGTGTGTGTGTGTGTGTGTGTGTGTGTGTGTGTGTGTGTGTGTGTGTGTGTGTGTGTGTGTGTGTGTGTGTGTGTGTGTGTACACACACACAGGATATGTTTACATATCAATCCTACACACTAGAGGTTTCAAGACCTATAACATTGATAGAAATGGAACAATGATAGAAAATATTCAAGAGAGGATGCAATCATACTTGAGGTATAAAAGCCATCAAAAATCTGAAATGTGGAACCCCAGCTGTAGATGACGTTCAACCAGAAATGCTCAAATATGGAAGTAAAAGTTTTACAGTGGCTGCACTGCATAATTAAAAAGGCCTGTTCTTCCGATCAAATTCCTGATTATTGGAACAGAGCTCTCATAGTACTTATCTATTAAAAGTAAATAAAACTAGATGTGAGATTACAGATGAACTTTCCTACTAAGTGTTCCAGGTAAGATTTATGCAAATACTTGAAAACATGCTAAGAAAAAAATTGTACAAGGAAAACTTAGAAGGAACAAGCTGGATTTAGAACAAATAGAGATTGTCAGGATCAGATCTTCACTTTAAGACAAATAATTGGAAAATCATGGGAGTATAATAAGGCTGTGTATTTACATTTTGTAGATTTGGTGGTGATGTGGTGCCAAGGGGAAAACTGTTAAAATACTACAATGATATGGTGTAAATAACATATTAGATCAAGCAATACACGGAGTATATTTTAGCTGTAAGTCAGCAGTTAGAATTGAAGGAGGTATAAGAAGATGATTTCTGTAAAATCAGATGTAACACAAAGGTGCATACACTATATCTACTATTAATTATCATCTATATGGATCACACTGTGAGAGAAAGTGCCATTAAACCTGATAAACCCTCTTAAATAAATCCAGTAGTACCTGGGAAAGTCAACAGAATCAATTTATATGGAATAAGAGAGAAATTAGTAGAACATAAACTAGATGTATACAAAGTGGTGCTCAAACCAATTTTGACTTGTGGATCTCAGAGCTGGCTTAGAAATAAAACAGTTAATAAGACTTCAGACTATAGATGTGACAGTTCAGAGAAAAATTAGGAAAGCGATTGGATGACATCAAGGGTGGAATTATATTATAAATGTAATAAATTATGTAATAAATGTAATAATATAATAAATTATATTATATTAGGAAGAAATTTGGCACTGTTAGATTTAAGGATTGTGTGAATAGAGTTAATCTCAGAATAGAAGAGATAAGATTAGCAAAGGAGATATTGATGTTGGAATGGCAGAAAACTGGAAAAGGCTTAAGTTCAATTCTCGTCTTGATGAGAGGAATCTTTATATGTTTTTTTTTTAATTGAAGATGAGTTAGCTGATCTCATACAGAGGTAGCAGGATTTTTTCTCCCAGAAACTCAGGTTTTTTCATCCCGCATACAGACAAATCAGCTTTGAGAACACATGCAATTTACAGACAAAAAAATACTAGCGGTGGGCAGTAGATGGCATTGGTGTAGATTATGATGGTAGTTGCAATTTGCTGTAGTTGGTGGATTAAGTGGTGGAGATGGAAAGTTGTAGAATAGGTGCCCTCCCTTGATAAGTCTTTGGACTCCTTGAGGTGTCATGTAATAATAAGACTCAGAGGAAGACCAATATCTAGGTGAATTGGTGCAGTTAGAAATGCCTTAGAAAACTGATATACAAGATCTGTTGTCTGTCAAGACAGGTAATTGCTCATTTGGAAGAAAATTACCAATAGGACATTAGTGCAATGTAAACTTTTCCTAAAGCACTCTCATAATATCCTGTACACCCCTTGAGGATACATATCAGGAGCTTGATGATGATGATATTATGGCATTTTTATAAAATCTAGTTGTTTTTTTTCTGCCTTGAAACAAGTTATGTTATCGATTGTTCTACTTAATGCTGTTTCCTACTTAGAGAGCTAATAAAATGATTCTCATATGCATTTTCTTCACTGGCCATTGAACAACAAGTAATCACATATCATAAGCATCTTTATGCTGCATTACATTCTTGTTAACAACATGCAATAATTTTTTGCCATTGGTTTACTTAGTTCCAAGCTGGTCCCAAATTAACTTTTAAGTTTCGCAAAGCCTGGTGAAAATGTGAGGTTATTTTAATTGGATAAAAATCCATTATGTTGTTAATCAACTTATTAAGTTGATTAATAACTTATTAAGGGCTGAAAATATAATTTTATATATTGTTTCTCATAATTGGAATTCTCATATTCCACATGTTGCTGTGGCATTGTACTATAAAAATTAGTTCTTCTCAAAAGTGTTTTGATATCCATCTTAATAAGATGACCATTGCTTGCTTACTGTTCACTTCAAAAGAGGTTGTTCTTTGCATCCAAAAGTGGGTAGATTGGTTCTTTTTCTAAAGTTTAAAAAAAAACAAAAAAACTTGGATGACAGTTGAATTTTTCCAGTCCCATCCAAAAACAGTTGTAAATCTGTAACACATTGTACAAAGTTTTTCTACTTGGTTACAAATTAAATTAAACTTACCAAGAAATTATTATTATTATTATTATTAAACAAGACCTCATGGAGTCAAAGACTCATCTAGGAGGTCCTTTTATCTCACACACATCTCATCATATCGGGTCTTAAACACATTCAAACTCCTTGCAGACACCACACTCTCAGGCAAGGCATTCCAATCATTCACAACTCTGCACGAAAAAAACCTGCCTCTCACTCCCCTACTCACACCCTCTTTATACAGTTTCCAGGGATGACCTCTGGTTCTCCCCTGATCTCCCACTATTCGCTGTAGAACTTCTCCACCATTGATCCTATAACAACCCCTTACCAACTTGTAGGTCTCTATCATATCTCCCCTCTTCCTTCTCTCCACTAGACTCTGCAAATTACATCTTTTCAATCTTTCCTCATACTCGACATTCCAGAGGTCAGAAATTAATTCTTGTTTATGAATAATGTTCACAAATAGACTACTTATATAGAGACTGATGACTTCACATCAGTTGTCTTGGTATCCCTACAAACATGGGAACAAAGATGGGATGTAGAATTCATTTTAGAAATTATGGACTTCACAACCGTGTTATAAATAACTTAATTTCCCGACATTTTGATCTTCATATTAAGATCATCATCTGGAGCATACACAAATATACAGGGCAAGCTGAGTTACATTACACACAAAGAAACAATGATTTGATGAAAGGTTATTCTACTGGCGTGACCTCTAGTGGGAAAAAAATTACAAATTAATTAATTATTTAGAAACTACATCAAGCTAAATTCTATTTAAGATAACATGAGCAAACATTCTTACTGTGAGAAAGAGGGTGAGGAGTGGTTTCTTTGCATGGAGGGTGGTTGAACCATGGAATGCATTGCCTGATGGAGTGGTGAGATCGAGAACAGTCAATGCGTTTAAGGAGTGGTATGATAGACTTTGTGTTTCCTAGGAGGGACCTCCATCAATGAGTCTTGATAGACTTGTGTTTCTTAGAAAGGACCTCCCACAATGAGTCTTCTGACTCCATGGAGGCCTGAATAATAATAATAATAATAATAATAATAATTATACACAGTTTTCTTTCAGTAACAATGATGTCCTATTTTTAATATTATAATTTAGAATTCTGGATTATCTACAGTCCTGTTTATAGTTAACTCTTAGAGAGGAAGGTTCCGTGGGTCGAATATGTGCCTTCCATATGCTTGGGAGGCATCTGCAGAGAATTTGAGTGTGTTTAAGGCATGGTATGCACAGGGTAATAATATTAATAATAATTCAGATTGGGGTGGTTGATAATAATCTCACAGGCTTCCTTAAATTTGCATTCATATACATAAAGAGTAGTGAAGATATTGTGGCCTTGCAAGAAGACTTGAATAAATTGAGTGATTGGGCAAGCAAATGGGGATGTGAGTTCAATTTTGCAAAATGTAAGGTTTTAAAATTTGGAAAACAAAGATGGGATGCAGAATTTATGCTTGGTGAGAATATATTGTTGGAAGTAGAGGAAATAAGAGATCTGGGAGTGATAGTAGATAAGGATCTAAAATTTAGGGGACACATCGCCAAAATTGTGAAGACAACACAAAGACTTCTGGGAATGATGAGGAGGACACTGACGTGTAGAAGTAGGGAGATTCTTGTTCCATTGTATAAGGCTTTGATTAGGCCACACATGGACTATTGTGCCCAGATTTGGTCACCTGGTTTTCAGAAGGATGAAGAGATGTTGGAAAGGGTCCAAAGGCGACTGACTAAGGTAGTTTCTGGCCTCTGGAATGTCGAGTATGAGGAAAGATTGAAAAGATGTAATTTGCAGAGTCTAGTGGAGAGAAGGAAGAGGGGAGATATGATAGAGACCTACAAGTTGGTAAGGGGTTGTTATAGGATCAATGGTGGAGAAGTTCTACAGAGAATAGAGGGAGATCAGGGGAGAACCAGAGGTCATCCCTGGAAACTGTATAAAGAGGGTGTGAGTAGGGAGTGAGGCAGGTTTTTTTCGTGCAGAGTTGTGAATGATTGGAATGCCTTGCCTGAGAGTGTGGTGTCTGCAAGGAGTTTGAATGTGTTTAAGACCCGGTATAATGAGATGTGTGTGAGATAAAAGGACCTCCTAGATGAGTCTTTGACTCCATGAGGTCTTGTTTAATAATAATAATAATAATAATATCATGTTTTGGTGTGATTTAAACAACTGGTGCATTTCCAGTAAATTCTATGTAAAGTGTGCAGGGCATGATCAGAAAGGCCAGCTTCACCATAGTTATTTAATTTAATGTGTCATTTATGTTCCTTTTGTCTGATAGGAATTGTGCATCCTGTTTCCCCTATACATGGTATATTACAAGTGCAATAAATACGGTATACTCCAGGGTGGGCCAGCAGAGGGAGTGGGTCTTTGGATGAGTTGAGCAAGCTTTTTAATTTTGCAGGAGGTTTAAAGGTGGCTTTGAGGTTGTATTTTTGTAGTATTCTGTTTATTTTATCTGATGTCCCTTTAATATAAGGAATGGTTATAGTTTTATTGTAGTCTGGTTTATCTTTGTTTTTTATTGAGGTCTTGTAGAGAATTTTGTTAATAACGTTTTGGCTGTAATCATTTTTTAGAAAAGTATTGCTGACAACTTTAAATTTGTCTTTCAGTGCATGCTCATTAGAACAAATCTTCAAAGCCCTGTTTTTTAGAGTATTAATGACACCTAGTTTTTGTGTTGGTAGGAGTGGTAGGAGTTTATGTGTATATATTGGCCAGTATGTGTCAATTTCCAGTAAACAGTGAAGGAAAAATTGCACAAACTAAAAAGGAAGGGGATGGGATGTAGATGATGGTGATAGTGGATAAGGATCTAAAATTTAGAGGACATATTAACAAAATTGTTAGGACAACACAATGAATTCTGGGAATGATGTAGAGGACACTGACTTGTAGAAGTAAAGAGATGCTTGTTCTACTCTATAAGGCTCTGATTAGGCCACACAGGGACTACAGTGCACAGATTTGGTCACCTGGTTTTCAAAAGGATGAAGAGATGTTGGAAAGGGTCCAGAGGGGGACTGACTGAGATAGCTTCTGATTCTGGAATGTCGAATATGAGGAAAGGTGGAGAAGATGCAATTTACAAAGTCTAGTGGATTAGGAGAAAGAAGTGTGATATGACAGAGACCTACAAGTTAGTAAGGGTTGTTATAGGATCAATGTTGAAGAGGTTTTACAGAAAACGGTGGGAGATCAGGGGAGGACCAGAGGTCATCCTTGGAAAGCTGTATAAGGAGGGCGTGAGCAGGGGAGTAAGAAGTAGGTTTTTTGCATTGCAGAGTTGTGAATGATTGGAATGCATTGACTGAGACGGTGGCATCTGCAGAGAATTTGAGTGTGTTTAAGGTATGGTATGCTGACCTGTGTGTATGACAAAAGGACCTCCTAGATGAGTCTTGGACTCCATGGGGATATTAGGGTAATAATAATATTAATAATAATATTATATCCTCTAATGCATAGCATGCTTCCCTTTAAAGAATTGTGATTTGATTATGGGATGCAAAGGAAGGGTTTAAAAAAAAAAAAAAAGAAAAAAAAAAAAGCTCCAACTCAATCTTAATGCCATCTTTGAGATTTTAGGAACTTGGATTCATCATTCATTTATGTAATATTAAAATATTACATAAGAAAAGCATAGACAAATATTCATTACAATACATCAGCATGAATATTCCCATGTTTAGAGCCTCTTTGTTCCATAGACTTCTGAAGAATCTATAATGGCTCTTCAAATGAAGGCAAGTTATTCATGTGGATGTGGAAGGTTTTTTTTTTGTCCTTATAAGAGTCAGAGAACTCACAATAAATGGATAGAATACTGCCTCATAACTTAAGACATCCAATCAATTCAATAAAATCTGCAAAAAAGACAATCTTGTGGGAGAGGAAGTGGTATTATAAATTAGTATTATAAATATTTTGAAAAGCCAGTCTTGTAGCGTGGTACTAAGGCAACTCATTTAGTAAGTGATATATAAAACCAGGCAGTGATTAACAAACTACTGCACCATTTTAGAATCTTCGTCAAATGGTTTGGAAAAAGAACAGAATTTGTGTTTTTAGACTATTTTATTATTAAGTAAATATTTAATTGTACTACTTTTGAAGATGCAACTATTTTTGAAATCTCAATACTTCTGAACAGGGTTTGAATTTTCATCTGTTTTAAAAATGAGAAAGTATATATTATTTATTACGCATATTCTTTTAGATCAATTCTGATTCTTATCTAAGCAGAAGTATGTCTCTGTTCAAAAATGAAAACTTGATTCAGTGATTGGCTTTATTAAGTGAGCAAGTTTCTTGAATGTTGATAATCAACTGTTTTCTCTTGAAATGATTCTGAATGTTTTGCTTCTATGATTTAAATATTTGAAGACTGTTAATTTTTTTTCAGGGAGTTGCACTTAGTGATACATTTTAATAATAAATGTTGAAGTAAGTTGGATTTAGAAGAGATATAGCCTGCTTGGAATTGTCATGTTATTCTCTGTATATATATATATAAATATATATAAATAAATAAATATATAAAAGTATACATAAAACATGCGTACATATTGTGTATATTTCTCATAAAGTATAACTGTATGTTTTGTGCATGGATATGAGTATGAATGTGTGTCCGTATTTGCAGTTAAGCATATATGGATGTGTGATAATACAGTTTTATATCATAAAAATTTTTGAATGATTTTTGTTATTGCAGAGTTTGAAACATTGGTAATATTTCTTACTAAACCGTGCAGGCGAATGTCTTGAACTTTTGGCACTGGTACCTTTTTTTCATAAAGAACATGTGGTATCAAAGGTATCATTTTGTTAAAAAAAAAGTTGTGTATAAATTTTATTGTATACAGCATATACTGTAATATTGTATTACAAAATAGTTAGTATCTGTACTTAGGGAAAAAAAATGTTAGCCATTGTGGGCATTGACTTTCAGAGAGTGTGATAACTGAAGAGTAAACCAAAGAAAACTGAAAAGTTTAAAAAAGTTTATATACTTGGTGAGTTCTTTAAATTTTGTATTGATATTCCAAAATACAAAAATTCCATAATTGAATTATCAATATCAAAAGAGCAGTTCTTCATACAAAGATTATACATGTTTCTGGAACTTTTCATTCCATAGTATCAAATATATTCTTTATACTTTAAAATGTGCATGTTTAAATTTAATATTGTACAAACCTATGGACATATGCTTAGTAATTAGATTTTCTTTCTACTTTAATGTTTTATAACATTTTAAAAAAAAAAAATTGCAGTTCCAGAAAATTTGAAAAACAGTTTAGTTTGAATCAAGTGAAGTATAGTACTTCTTTTTATTGTCCATATACATCCAAGTAGTAAGCATTGTTATCTTGTTATGTACATAACAGTTGGTAAGATAATGTACAATGCATTTTGGCAAAGAAGTTGTTTGGTAAAGTGTATATATGTTGTTTGCCTTAACTCTAAATCACAAAGCACTCTGAATGTGTTACTGTTAACTAAAGGAAATGTGGGGTGAGGGGAAGGGAAATGAAAGATGATTATGAGAATTGTTATGAAATTTATCTGGACTACAATCAAAGACATGTTAAAAGCTTGAGACAAGAAGCATGGTGCTCATGGATCTTTATTACCCTCAGTTGTCAGAGGATTTTTTTTTTAATTTTGTGTGCACCTGTGTGCACATGTTTACATCAGTTGCCATCTCCAGAACTAGATGTACAGGGTTGTAACCCTAAATGGTCATAGTGAATGTAGTTGACTGTTGTCATTGAAATTCGTTGGTCTTGTTCCTAATGAGCCTGTGTTTTTTACTGCCTGACTATAGATGCCTGCTTGTGGTGGTAATGATTGGCTTGTAGCCAATAGAATGGCTAATAAACTTATACAGAAAACTTTGCTGTCGTTTAATTAGAATGTCTTTTCTTAAACTGAAATATTTTAAATTACTTTATTTTATTATTAAATAAAGTCTTGATTAGGTTCAGGAATCATACCGTTAATCTTTTTCATATATTCTTAAAAACATTTTATAAATATGTTACTAAATAAGTAATGCATATTTAAAGTATTTTGTTCGCATGCTGGATATCTTAGGTAATGCATTGACACATGAGAGATGGTTCCAGAAAAGTAAATACAAGTCACTCTGTACAGTGTGGGTGAACAGGCTTGAAAATATGTAATAGTTCATAATTTACAAGAGCTTGTAAAAATGACATTCAAGATTGCTTTTCTTTCTACTCAAGTGATAACTGTTTTCTTAACTATCCAGTAATTTACCTGTATATAAATAATAATAATATAAAATGGCTACAAACATGTTTGAACTGAGCCATGAACATTGATTAGATCCCATTTTTACATCAGAAAATAGCGTCTCCATAGCATAGCTGAAATCATTACAGGATGCGCTCTATGATTGGAAAAGATCTCAGTTCAATTGTTGACAAATAATCTTTATATGGACTGTTTCAGGTGAAGGTGAAATAAAGACAGTAAATTTTGTAAGTATAGAGTGCCTTCCACAATAAGAGGATCTTGTGAAAATAATAATAGTAGCTCATCTAGTCCTATAATGCAGATTATTCACCAAAGGTTAGAACAGAATATTATATCCTAACCATATAAAAATTAATGTAAAACAACTGGAATTGTTTTTTTTTTTTTTTATCATTATAAAATGTTATGATATGACACTAGAGGGGCAGAATCAAAGCAAAAAGAGGTGACTAGTCATGTGCCACAAGGTTCAGTACTGGGATCACTACTGTTTAATTTGTACATAAATGATATAGGAAATATTCAGTTGTCTGCTGATGATGCAAAATTAGGCAGAGTAATAGTTAATAAAGGCAATGTGGAGAGCTTGCAGGATATGCTGATGATGCAAAATTAGGTAGAGTAATTTAAAATGATTTAAAATAGGCTGTCAGTATAGGCAAAAGATAATGGGTACCATTTTAATGTCGAGAAATGTCAAGTTATACATTTTGGGATAAATAGATTACAAGATGGGCACCACATTGATGGAAATGTACTCCAGGAAATAGGTGACATTAGAGATTTAGGGGTGGTGGTAGACAGAGAGTTAAAGCTTACAGGACGTATTGCTAAGGTAGCCCATGAGATTACTTGGCTGTTGAAGAACACACTAACAAGTAGAGATAAGTAAGTTGTTATTCTTCTTTATAAAGCCTTGATGTACTCAGCTCTGATCTAGTTGGTTTTTTGTGGATTAGGAAGTGGTGGAGAAAATTCAGAGGTGAGTGATCAAGATAGTGAGCGGTCTGTGGAATGTTCTCTATGAGGATAGATTGAGGGTGTGGAGATTGCAGAAGTTGGTTGATAGGAGAAAAAGAGGGGATATGATAGAAACATTTAAGTTGCTTAAAGGGTTTTTATAGGATTGATGCAGGGGAAATGTTGCAGCACTTAGCTAGAGGGGTGAGAACAAGATTTGATCCTTAGAAGTTGAATAAAGGTTGTTAGTAGGGGTGTGAGGACTAGATGTTTTGGGTCTGGGTAGTGACCATTACCTTAATGCATAGCATCATACATCTCTGCAAGGAAATGTGCTTTGCATTAGAGGAAAATTCTAAGGAAAGTGATCAGATCTTACTCCACCTTTACAACAAGCTGCCTAGTGTTGCTGATTTCATAAAAAGGGTGTTATACTGCAACTGGTTTCATACCTTTGTGACTGAAAATGATGATATCCTGGACATAGCATTTTTCTCAGACAAAGCATGGTTCCACCTTTGGGTACATCGAATTGCAGAATATGTGCTTGTGGGCTGAAGCGAATCTACATGCGATTCGTGAACATCTACATAACTGCACCTCCACGTTGATCAAAATAACAACCGAAGCAAACACTTTTAGAACCACAATGCTACAGTACAATGATTATATCCAGTATGGCTATCATGTGTAAACTGTATTATTGTATGTTATAGCTCCCATGCAAACAATAATGGCGGGCTATTTCAGAGTGGGATTTTGTTCACTGTAGTGTGTACAAAATGAATTCACTTTTGTAGGACGAACCATTTGTTGAAAGAGAGCAAAACTAGTGAATGCTTGTGTCAGAAAGTTTTGAGAAGAATGACATTGGAGAGTTGAATAATAAAATACAAGAAAATGCAAGTGTGAATATCAGCAAGGTTATTGTGTGATTAGTCTTGGAATAGTAGAAAATGAAGAGAATGTCATTTTCTACCAGATAGTAGCTCTTACATGAACAAAATGTAAAATAGAATATTTGGTAAAATGCCTTGCAAGTGGTATAGCAAAGAAGTGAAACAAGAGTGTGATGAAAGTGAAGAGAAAGTAGATTATGCGATAACAAAAAGAATAAGGATTACACTGCTTGGAAAGAAATCGACGGACACCATAGTGTGTGGAGCAAACAGCCATAGCACCCACCATAATAAGATGTAGGACCTCTGTGATGACTGCAGAAATTCTACAGGCCATTGATAGTTCCAATCGTGTATCCACCCAATGCGGATATAAGAGTAGGACTCACATCCTCCAGGAGCCACAACGTCTGCTCCACTCCTCATCGCTTTTTTCTTATATCAGACTGCATAGCTGGAGATAATAGTCTTTGTGGAGCTTCATGGGAAAGCTATTTCACAGAACCAGGGTAGATGGTATGAAAGACAAATGTTATAATAAGTAGGTTAGTAAAACACACCTTCCCCATAACAAATCCATGCTGTCACCTCAGTTTTCTCTATTACTTTTAACTGAAACCCTAAATACACAGATTGACCAACATTTAAAACCCCACTTATCAGGCCTTTATGAAATAGTACAATTTTTTGCCTTCCACTCCTTTGGAATTTTTTCCATTGCAAGGCTCTTGTTATATGCCAAGATTACTGTTAACTCTCTCTTCTCTGGAACATTTCCTGGAAAATGCAGCAATGCCATTGAATGCTACTTTCGTATTAACACTGAATTTATTTAATTCCTCATATGCTTCCTGCTCACTCACCACTAGTCCTTAATCATTTCCTCCTTACTCATCCTGATATGATAATGAGGATAAAATACCTTGGTAAGTTTATCAATCAATATTCCTAGTCTACTATCGTCATCAACTAATATTTCCTAATAATAATCATTCTTTCTTCTACTGACCCCCATATCAAAAGGGCTCCCTGGGATTTGTCTTAGTACGATGGCTATTTCTCTATTAGATTAGAAGTAAATTAGTGTTCTCCATGTCAGGTTACTAGCTTGGCAATGGATAGTCCAGTGATAGGGCTGCTATCTTAAGGCTTCTGAACCGGCCTTCTTTCAAATTTAAACCCATAGGAGGAATAGAGTATATTTGAAGGGGAAAAAGTAGATTTTAGAGGGGGACATAAATATAGGCCAGAAGTGGAAAGTATACTCTACAGCCCTCGAGTACTCTAATAGCATAAGGATCATAAAATAAGAAGAGTTGCTGCACGTGGGAGTGCCACTTCTCTTACAATCAAGATGATTGCCCATTATGACTCTATTGGTCCACAAGTCCTTATTCAATATATTCGGACCACCCCACCATATCTGTTGGGGTGGTCCGAATAGTTACAGGGGACCCTGTAACCACTCTAGAGGTTACAGGGTCCCCTGAAAGAAGGGTCCTTGATTAGGAAAAAGAAAATCAGGACGTCCTCTAAACAGATTCAATGATGACTTCTAAGGCCAGAACAGGCCACTCTAGGCCTAAATCTTTGAAAAGTGTGATGATGATGATGATGGCGATGGTGAATTGCTACTTATACTATACTTTCACTTTCTTTACCAATAGACTCATTTTCTTAGCCTACTGTTTATACCCCTTCAGTTCTGATTGCCTCCTGTTTATTATCATAATTTTATAGCATCTCTATGGAGTCTGGAGATTCAGTGTGGGAGAACCAAATCAACCTCTCCTTGAATCCATTCATTGTCAGGAAACTCACAACCAATTCTGGCAATATATTCCACTCACTCACCACTCTCCATGCAAAAAAATCTGGTCTGCACACCCCCTACTAATCAGACTCTTACACATCTTCCATGGGTGGCCCCTGGTTCTCTATTTGTCATATATATTGAAAAATTTCACTTGCATCAGTTTTATAAAACCCCTTTAATATCTTAAGTTTCTATCATATCCCCTCTTATCTGCCTATCAACCAAACTTTGTAATCCACAAATCTTCAACTTATTCTCGTAGGGAGTATTCCACAGACCTCGCTATCTTGGTCACTTGTCTCTGAATCCTCTAGACTGCCTCCTGTCCCCCCAAGAAACCCAGGTGACCAAATCTGTGTGGAGCAGGCAAGATGTGGCTGAATCATGGCCTTGTTTTTACTTGTTTCCATGTTTTTCAACATCCAAGTAATTTGTTCAGCTATTCTACCAACTTTTGCAATATGCCCTCCGAACTTCAACTCTATCCACCATTATCCCCAAGTCCTAGCTACATCAATTTCACCATTAACCTTTTCAACTGAAGTGCATAACTTTACATTTTGCAACATTAAATTGATAATCATTATCCTTTGCCCACAATGCCAATTTATTTAAATTATCCTGCAGGATATCTACATCACCTTTATCAACTATTGCTCTCCACAGTTTTGCATCATCGGCAGCAAACAACTGAACATCCCCTCTTAAATCTTTCCCTATGTTATCGATATACAAATTAAAGAGTAGTGGCCTTAGTATTGACCCCTAAGGTACACTAGTCATCATCATTATCCCAGATTCCACTCCACTATATACTACTCTCTGGCATCTGTCCATCATTCTCCCCCCCCCCATCTGCTAGCTACTAGTCTCATATCTATTTCAATTTGCTCCAGTTTTTGTAATAGTTTTCTATGTGGTATTTTATCAAATGCCTTGGCAAAGTCTCAGCAGTATCATGGTATAGCCATTATCTTTATTCAATTCTACTATCCCCTTATTGTAAAATGTGAATAAGTTACTAAGACAGGACCTACCCTTTACAAAGCCATGTTGCCCACTATAAAGTATCACCTCCCTATCCATCCACTATTGTATTTTACCTTTCACCAACGTTTCCAATACTTTTACAACCACTCCTGATATATTAATTGGTCAGTAGTTTGCTACCTCTGTCTTGGAGTCACCTTTACGCAATGAGAATATCTTGCCCTCTTTCCACTCCCTTGGAATCCTGCCAGAGCTGAGACTTAGATTGAATGACTTCATCAGAGGCAATGCCAATTCTTTTGCACATTCGTAGTACATGGGCTGATATGCCATCCAGTCCCACTGCTGTGTTAGCATTCATATTTTTTATTATGCTGAACACCTCCTCTTCATCTACCTCAATGTTGATATCTATCTCTGTAACTGTTAAAATCACCACCATCCAGATGATACACCTTTTGCAAGATGATTATTCAGCAACTCATCTATTTAAATAATAAATTACACAATAACCACAGTAATTAACTTTAATGAAATGAAAGTATAGATATTTAGTACTGAAAATAACAGTACATCATCAGTGTGTAGAAACAAGCAAATCAAAGGAACGGGAATACAAAGTACATACAGCAGTCGGTGGTTTACCAATTAAAAACTGTTGCCGCGTGCTAGAAATTAGTATTAATAAATAATATTATTAAAAACTATTTCTGATGGTTACATAAGGTAAGAATCTCCCAAACTTTTGGGAGAGTTAGAGACAATCGTTCTGATTAAGATTTGGCTGATGTAAAAGAGCTTTACAACTTTCTTTGAAAAGGCAACTTTCTTTTTTAATAATATTATTTATTAATATTAATTTCTAGCACACGGCAACAATATTTAATTGGTAAACCACCGACTGCTGTATGTATTTTATATTTCCGTTCCTTTGATTTGCTACACACTGATGTACTGCTATTTTTCAGTACAAAATATCTGTACTTTCATTTCATTAAAGTTAATTACTGTGGTTATCATGTAATTTATAGTCGTGCCACAGGTACCTTTAAAGATTAAACTCATCTATTTCTTTTGGTTCAGTCGCCTTCATTCCATGAGCATGGTTTAAGGTCATTTCTCCTCTTACTTGCTGCATAGCAAAAAAAACTCTTTTGGATTTACTTTGGCCTGTTTGGCTAATTCTCTCTCTCTCTTAGTCTGATTTGGCCTTCCTTACCATACTAGTCACCCTTCTTGCTTGCATTTTGTACTGCTCATGAGTATGCCAATCACTTTTTTTTCTTTATATTTCCTCCACAGTCATTGTGGAGGAAATATAAAGGAAATACACTCATTGTGCTAATCTGCTGATACATGGCAACAACATCTTTCTGTAGATCCCTGTTAAAAGCAGCATCCAACATTTGCCTCTATCTCACACCAGACAGCCTCAAATGATCCATCTCCTTCAGACCTAAAATCCTGTTTAAATTCTAATTTTGTTGGTTGTAGTTCTGTATTCTGTAATTTATGCTGTCTGTATAATGTTGTCATCTTCAAAATTACATGGGTCATTTGCCATTTCATTTTACATCTGCCTTGTTTAACTTCCTAACATTTGGAATATATTCAGACAATTCATCCTCATCATCATCAGTGACAATGGGTCCAGTGTCTGATGCATTTTTCCCCATTCTTTGCCTCTGTCCATTGCCAGGTGAATCAAATCTTGCATGCTCTTTCCACACCACCCCACATCATCTACTTACTCACACTGTGGCTGTCCTTTTCTGTTTATACCATTGATCGTACCAAGCATCAAGGTTTGATCTTTCTACTGTTATCCATTCTGCAGATATGTCCAAAAAAGCTTTAGTTTCCTTTGAGTTATTTTTTGCATTAGATTCTCTTTGCAGTTTACTTTGCTATACAGTTCTTCATTTGCTACCTTTTGCACCCATCCAATTTGTAGTCTTTCTATAACATGTTCTTTTGAAAGTTGGTATTTGTCTCTCTCTGATCATTAGCTATATCTCGCAACCAATGCCGGCACCTAGTATTTTTCTTGTGTGTGTGATTGATGTTCGGCGCTTTTCCAAAAAAGTTTTTTTTGAATAAAGTGTGAATAAAATGAACAGGAAATGAAAACCAAATGAAAACTGCTTTAGAGTATAATGTTACCTACGGATTAGTCCTGCTTATACAAATTTTTTTTACACGGAACTTGACAATTAATCATAAGTTGATTTATGATACATCAAAAAATAAAGAACTATTTTAGGTATATTTTTGTAAATTTTAATCAAAAATTATAGTGATATAATCGAGTCCAGGATACAATTTCAGAATTTATTTGTTCGTTTCCGGGAAGATCTGAAAGGACCCAAACGGAAGATGACGTACATTCATAATTATATGTACCATTCGTTGTTTGTTTAAACTCTCGTACTAATCTCGTACTTTTTGACATCTTTTAGGCACTTTTTCTTCTGCGGTGCCTGTGTATATTGCACACTCCGCCAGCCAGGCCTGCTCACAACCATAGAGTGCACTTGTGAATATGTATATATTCAGCAGCTTCAGCTTTATGGGAAGGCTCACTGATTTACTTTTCTATATCTTGCCCCATAGCCTGTAGGTTTATTTTCAGTTTTTTATCTGAGATTTTATCTCTGTTTTACAGTCTAAATCATGTGTCATATTGCTCCTTAAGTATGTGAAGTTCTTAACCTCTTCCAGCTCGTCTGTTGACCTTTACTTGCTTTTCATCCACTTCTCTCTGAATACTATTGTTTTAGTTTTTTTCAGTATTTGTTACCAATTCATTCTCTTTCCTTCTTCTTCAGTTAACTTTAGCAGTGGTATTTACATATGACATAATGACTACGTCAGCTGCAAATCATAAATTATTGATTTTTGTACTTTGAAAAATTCCTCTTATATTCTCCTTTATGACATCCATTGTTCTTTCCAATAGCATGATAAAGATTCTCAGGGATACTGGATCTTCTTGTCTTATACCTCTTGTTGTACAGAACCATCTTCCTGTTTCTCCACAATTTCTCATAGCAGCCTCTGCATTATCATTGAAATTCAGCAATAAACATATCCTGTTTCTGTCAACACCATAACATTTGAGTACAGCTCATTCCACTTTCTGTTCTGTACTTTCGAATGCTTTCTGAAAGTCAACAAAGTATGCATGAATATTTTTATTTTTACATAAAGCTTTCTCTACAATTAATCTTAACACTAATATTTGATGCACAGTACTTGTGTCTCTTCTGAATCCTGCTTGCTCATATTCTAGACTGTCTTCCATTAGTTTCCTTGTTGATTCAGAATTTCCTTATTCTTTCAGATGCTTTATTGTAATATCATCATAAGTACTTTTTTTTTCCTACATGACTCATCAGACTCAATTGTTCTTGATTTTTTGTGATTGAGTATTAGAACCAGTGGCGGCGGGTGAAAATTTTAAGTGGGGATGCTGCATATATTTCAAAATAAGAAAAACAATTCTTTTTTTCCAAATCAGTAGCCAATTTATTAATAAATAAATTTACATATTAAAAAATTGCTTGATTAAAAATATTTCACCCTCACCACCACTAATAAAAGTTTTGTACACAGAAATAATGCGCGCAAGCATACAATTCATCTGTAGTGACACTGCTCAACGAGCAGTGTTGGATTCACTTGTTACGTGCAGTGACAAGTGCAAACAAATATCGGCGAGTCAAGCTGCAATTGGCCGAACGTGATAATTCCGACACTGCGTTAGATTGCAGTGCATTTGTTTTAATCTAAAGCGTTAATCGAACCGTTCCAATTATTAACTAATCAATCGCTGTCGAAACATAAGCTGTAACCTTTAACATGTTGTGTTGCATTTATATAATGTTGTAAGCATTGTTATTATTTATAAACACAAACAAAATTTAATTTTTTCATTTTTTCCTGGGAGGTGCTGCAGTGTTGCAGTGCTTATGTACTGCTGCCACTGATTAGAACTGATCTTGTCCATTCTTTTGGTGTTTTCCTTTCATGATACATAATGTTACACAATTGGTGTAGTTTGTCTATCATCATCTCACCACCATGCTTCAGTATCTAGCCCAAAGCTTTTATAGTGCTTTAGATGCTTTATTGCCTTTACAACCTCATTCCTCAGTATATATTTGTCTCTTCCTCTGTGCTTGGTGATATTTCCTTCAGTTCATCAATTAACTTCTTTTTGACCTCAGCATTTTCCTCTGTCTTATAAAACTCTGAGTAGTAGCTTGCTCCTGTTTCTTATGTGTTCATCCAGATTTCATTGATTTTAGAAATTATGGACTTTACAACCGTGTTATGAATAACTATTTTAATTTCCCGACATTTTGACCTTCATATTAAGGTCATCATCTGGAGTATATACAAATATACAAGGACAAGTTGAGTTACATTTCACACAGTAAGCTAAAGAAACAATGATCTGAACACCGGTTATTCTACTGGCATGACCTCGAGTGGAAAAAAAAAAAAAAAAAAAAAAGATAAAATTACAAATTAATTAGTTATTTAGAAACTACATCATCATATTCCTGCCCTCAAGGGGTGTGCAGGATATGATAGTACCGCATGAAAAATTTACATCAGTACTAACTTCCTATCTACAATTCTACAATTTTCCTCCAAATCAGTCTGTTACTTGTCAAGATTCCATCATTATCAAATCTTATATTTCTATCATCTAAGGTACTTTCTACTGTATCAATCCACCTATATCTTGGTCTTACTCTGGGTCATTTTCCTGCCAACCTGGCAAAGAACACTTGTTTTGCTAATATTTCCTTGCCCATTCTATTTAAGTGACCTTACCACCAGAGATCAGCTCTGCCAACGCATTCCTGGATGCTGACAACGTCTTTCTTAATATCCCCGTTTTTTAATATGATATTGTCATTGATGCCATCTATTCACGCCTCTATTTTTCAGGATTCTCATATCTGCGGTCTCTAGTCTTTGGTCAAGTGTTTTACTTCTAACCCAGCTCTCAGATCCATAAGTTAAATTAGTTTGAACACTGTCTTGTATACATTGTTTTGACTAATTTTTCTTTTATTCCATATAAATTTATTCAGTTGGCTGCCTACCATACCAGCTCTGTTGATTCTGTTGTCTATTTCCAAATTGAATTTACCATCTTCACTAAAAATTGTGCCTAAATAGCTGAAATGTTTCACTTGTTCCACAGGTTCTCCATTCTAAACGCAGTTGACATTTTCAAAGATTCTGCCTATTTTCATTGTCTTTGTCTTTTTATTGCTGACCTTCATACCATATCTATTACAACAGTTATTCAATTTAGTCAGGGAATCTTGCAGACTTGTAGTGGATTTATTTAAAAGTATAACATCATCTGCATAAAGCCAAAGAGCTGACATTAATATCTCAAATTTTGATATCATGTTTAATACCACTTTCCTTCATAATGTGATCCATATCAATAATGAATAACAGAGGGGATAATGTACATCCTTGTCTCACACTAGATTTAACATTAAACTATCTTCCTGTGCATCCTTCAATTCTAACTGCCGACTTACAACTCAAATACAGACTAAGTATTGCTTGATATAATGCCCCATTGACACCATATAACTGTAACGTATTGAATAGCTTCTCTCTTGGCACCTTGTCATATGCCTTTTCCAGATCGACAAAACTTAAATACAGATCTTTGTTATATTCCCATGCTTTCACAACTATTTGTCGTAAAGTGAAGATCTGATCCTGACAGCCTCTATTTGGCCTCAATCCAGCTTGTTCATAACGAAGCTTCTCTTCCACAATACTTCTCAGCTGTTTCTCAAGTATACTTGTATATATCTTACCGTGAACACTCAGTAATGAAATACCTCTATCATTCTCACATTCAGTTTTATTTCCCTTTTTATATATGGGAACTATGAGAGCTCTACTCCAATCATCAGGAATTCGTCCCTCTGTTCAGGCCTTCTGAACTATGCAGTGCAGCCACTGTAAGACTTTTATACTACCATTAGAAACTACATGAAAGCTAAATTCTATTTAAGATAACAAGAGAGAAACATTCTTTCTTATAGTTAGTTTTCTTACAGTAACAAAGATGTCCTATTTTTAACATTACAATTGTTATGTTATATTAGATTTAGGATCCTGGATTATCTACTGTCTGTTTGTAGTTAACTCTTAGGGAGAAAGGTTCCGTGGGTAGAATATGTGCCTTCCATATGCTTGGGATTTTTAGACCATCATTATTGTTCAGATTGGGGTGGTTGATAAGAATCTCACAGGCTTTATTAAATTTGAGTTCATACCATGTTTTGGTGTGATGTAAACAACTGGTGCTTTTCCAGTCAATTCTATGTAAAGTGTTCTGGGCATGATCAGAAAGGCCAGCTTCACCATAGTTATTATATTTAATGTGTCGTTTATGTTCCTTTTGTCTGATATTAATTGTGCATCCTGTTTCCCCTATATATATATATATATATATATATATATGGTAGATTACAGGCGCAATAAATACGGTGTATACCCAAGGGTGGGCCAATGAAGGGAGTGGGTCTTTGGATGAGTTCAGTGAGCTTTTTAATTTTGCAGGAGGTTTAAAGGTGGTGAGGTTGTATTTCTGTAGTAGCCACCTTTGAAGCCTGTGAGATTCATATCAACCACCCCAGTCTGAACAATAATGATGGTCGGGAAATTAAATTAGTTATTTATAACACGGTTGTAAAGTCCATAATTTCTAAAATGAATGCTGATCACCGTGCAACACTAAAAGAAAGGATCCAAATTTCATTCTTTGCATCTTTTATGGCTCTCAGCTTTGGGCTCCATTTCTTATTGATGTTTCTGAGTATCTTGTATACTTCTGTATTCACCATAATATTTATTGATATCCTTATGGTGTTCTTCTAGCCACTGTGATTTGTCTCTTCTAACTGCTCTCTTCACTTCATTGCATTTTGCTCTACACTATTCTTTCATTTCCACAGAAATATCTCTCCTAATATTTAATGGTCCTTTTTCTTGAATTAGCTTTAATATCTCATAAGAGATATTAAAGCTAATTCAAGATTTAGTTAATTAAAATTAAAGCTAATTCAATCTCTTTCTGGCACTGGTTTCTTCCACTACTGTCTTAGGGCAGGCTTTATTATTCCTATCTTCTAGTTCTTTTTCTGTAATGGATTTCAGTTCTTTCTTAACATTTATCTATATTCATTTTCCCTTTCCCTGTGATTTCCTCACTCAATGTCTTTATATCTCTTTGACTCTGAAACTGTACCGTCACTTGAGTTTCAACTTGATGTTGACAGTTGCATACTAAACTATGATCTGATTCCATGTTTGCACTTCAAACATTCAATGCTGCTGGACTGATGTAGCCCATCACTTGATTATGAGTGTCATGTCTAGCATATTCTTTGTTCTTCTATCAGATGACCACCATCTCTACCTTCTGCAGTTTTTTTGCTGGATTTTTTTGCATATTACATATTATGCTTCAAGACAAACTCCAGCATTCTTTCTCCTCTTTCATTACTTTCTTTATATCTACATTTGCCTATTATTTTTTCCCATCCCAATCCTCTTCAATGATCGGTATACCTTTCTTAGGTACTGATTCCAATATTATTTCCAAGTTACTATAGAATAACCATTTCTTCTTCATTACTTTATGAAGTGGATGAATAGACCTGAAACACTGTGATGTTAAATTCTCTTGCTACAAGTCTTGTCATTATCATTCTTTCATTTACCGGTTTGTATCCTAATAATGTACCTCTTCCTTTTTTTTTTTTTACTGAGAAGAAATCCAACCCTGTTTTATGTTTGGTATTATTTTCAGATCAGATGACTATCACCTTTCATCTCCTCTGACTCTGCCCAGTGCATCTCCACTAATCAAGGAGGATATTACACTGGTATCACTCTGTACTCTATCTCCTCACAAAGCAAGTCTATCTTTCTAGGAGCCCAAAAAAGTACAGACATTCCATATGCCTACTGAAAGCATGTGTCTTGCTAGTTTTACTCATATTACACTCCTTTTGGTAGCTGACTTGTTGATCCAATCCCCATTCTCTCAGTTGGGTACATGGACTTTATCTAGGTGACATCCAAACCAGCATGTTGTACTTTCCCTTTGTACTTTCATATTGCACCAGATTTCCGATATTAATCCTGTTAAATATTTTTTGGCTAGTGCCCAAGAAGCATTGCTCTCTTTCCTAAACTCCTCATTCCATGCTATTGCTCCAGGATTTTCCATGATCACCAACTTTGTGGTAACACATGTAGCCTTTTCTTATAAATCCTCATATGGGTGGCCAACACCCAGGTAAATACCTCATAGTCACTTTCAATGTACAGGGTGGCCATAAAATAACTTTTCCTCTTTGAAGGCATCTGTAGGTAAAACCAATAAATGGAATGAGACCAAATACAATGATAATAAGAATAAGAATAATTAAACTAAAATAACTTGCGAGAGACACAGAAATTAATGTAGTGATTGAACTCACAGGAAATAATGTTTTATTCATCAGAATCAGGGTCCCCTTGACCACATACATACACAATTTTCAATGTGCTGACCTTTCTTGTGCACAACAAATTGCATCCAGTGTGCGACATGCTCTACAGCTGAGCGTAAGGAGTTGAATTGGATATTCATAACAGCCTGTTTTATGTTCTCTTTCAAGACATGCAAGTTGGGAATGCCACCAATATACACAACGGATTTCAAATACCCCCACAGCCAAAAGTCACATGGAGTGATGTCCGGGGATCAAGGCAGCCATGCTGTCAGAAAGAACTGACTGATAACCCTCTCATTACTGAAATGCTGGTGTAAAAGGCACTATACTGAACGTTCAATGTGTGGCCATGCTCCATCCTGCATAAAAACTATGGAGTCCAAACATTGTCTTTGCTGCAATGCAGGAATGACAAAATTTTCCAGCAGGTTATGAAGCCTTCTATCTTGAAGGGCTGTATGGCATTGCACTGTTTAAGGTAAAACAACTTAACAAGTAAAGCACGCTGAAGCAAGGCATGACGCATATTGAGCACAATTCGTCAGTCATTCGAATAACTGCCTGAACGTTCCCAATCCATTTTTAAGTGGAATTTTACTGTGCATACGTGGCGCTGCTGTCACGTATGCACAGTAAAATTTGCATAATCCTTTTTACCTGCGTTTACTGCAAATATTTGAACTGCTTTTGGCTCCACCAGTGCCAAAATTTCCCCTATTGGTGACTTTTGGTACTAAATCTTTTTTTTGCAGAATTCATCTCCCCAATGCCTTCGAAAGTCTCAATATAAAATGTGGTCTCCTTCCGTGTATTAGTTTTAGCTACAGATACCTCTAAAGAGGGAAAGTTAATTTATGGCCACCCTGTATTTCTTGACTAATGTCCTTGACATATCCATTCTTTCTTTTCTATTCCATGTTATAGTTCATTAAATACTTCACCTACATCTTTTGTTATGGTCACTCCATGCTGTAACCAAAGTCATCCTTAATAATTATTCTTCCTCTTGCTTGCCGTATAGCAAGAAAATTCACTTGAATTTTCTTTGGTTGGACTAGAATTTCTCATATTGCACTGTTACCAATTATCTTATATCTCCTCCATAACTTAACTGTGCTGCTTACCTGATTTCACTGTTCATCTGTTTCACCCACCTAACTCTTGGTATATTATATATTGCTTTTGTCAGATGGATCCTAATCAGTTTCCACAACTCATCATTCCATGGTATTGATATTAGTTGACTATGGAGCTTCCCATAATCACCCATCTTACAGTTCCACATGTATTCCCTCTTGAGAGGAATTTGATCGCCTTTTGTGAAGTCAGCTAGTGTGCACATGGATATTGTGAGAAAAATATTAGCATCAGAAATGTGTTTGCACATTGGCAAAATGCTGTTGCTCCTCTACATGAGAACTGAGAATATTGTTGATGATGAATAGCATGTGATAGCCAGAATGTGTGTGGTGTGCTAGAGAGAGAGAGAGATGGGCTGTGCTTCTGAGTGAGCCTTACAGAAATTATTCGAGTCAGAAAAATGGGGGTCTTGATAGTTGAAAGGGAGAGTGTAAGATTTTAATGGTGCTCATAACAGACGTGCAGAGAGAATGTTCTGAAAGAAGATATAGAGATGTTTTAGATAACTGCAGAATTGAAAGTAGGAAACAAAGGAAAGGGATGGGATGGTTCTGCATTTCATTTGTGTGCACTTTTTTATGCATAGCATATGGGAGGGCTAAGGATCCAGAAACTCTGCTCTACAGACCAAACATGGAATATTTTCAAGCCATTTGAAGCCTTCAGCCAGCAGGGTGATGGTCTTCACACCATTCAATGAAATTCATTCACTATCCAAGACATTTACAAAAATCTGCACCCAAAGTGAGATTTAAATTCACAATCTATTGATTGAAGAAAAAAAGATACTATCCACTCTGCTAAACAGACCCTGAGCCAGTGACTGATGATATTAGCGAAATGGTTGATTGAAGATAAAATAGAATATGGAAAGAATAGAACATGAAAGTACAGCATTTTCTTTTCCAGGATGACAGAAATAAGTATAAATGTTGTTAATTCCAGAGTAGTTATATCCTCTTTAAAGTAGGGAATCAAGAATGCAATCAGGGACGTATATTCAGGGTGTGCAAGGTGTGTGGTACACATCCACAGAATTCATGGCTTTGTGTGATTCCTAAAATTAAACACAATACTAATGATTCATGAAGAGGACACTTTTTAATGTGTAAACACTGCATTGCATTCATGTTAATAGCCTGGGTGTGCAGTCACAAATACGGACACCTTTGAGCTCTTGCAGATTATATGATTGTAGTTGAAGGAGGTACGCCTCGTCGTCCTATTCCAAATTCACTATTATATTTACATCTTTGATTAATTCAAATATCCTAACAAAATATAGGATTCTCCTTCATTATTGTTTTCTAATATTTCTTAAAACAAACTCATTATCCACCACTCTACACAGATTTGGTTAAAATTAATTGATAAAGTATTCAAGGTTATCCTACAATTAATTGCATTGGACCAATTAAGAAGAGCGCTGATGCACTATGCGCTCTTAGAACTTTCATTGATAAAAATGCAGTCATATGGTCAAATTGATGTGAATTTGGTAGCACAAGTTTCATAAGCCACACGACAGCACACCCAACCAAAATGGTCATGAGATGCCACTGAATGCAATAGTGATGATATAGCTGTTTAGTGTGAAGCTGAAGTGATCAGGATGAGTTATCTGGTAAGTGTCACTATTTAGTCCAGAATGCTGAGGGGATTATAATGATGAATGTTGATATCAAACTGATATTGAGGAATAAGTGTTTTATTATTATTCTGTGGAGTTATTTCATCTTTCTTGTAAGTTTTTAATTTTAGATATAGGAGTATTGTGCAGTATTTATTTATTTTTTTATTTTTTGCTAATATACTGCTAGTTTTCCCATAATAAAGTGTAACAGTATAACTAACACCAAGAAGAAAAAATATGTTTATTAAACTCACAAATATTTTGCTGATTTTCTACCCAGCATCTCTTGGTATTAGCTATGCTGTTAAGCTTTAGTATGAATAATAAACAACACCTAAGCCCTTCTATATGAATACTGCTGGTTTATTTCTTTATATAGTGTGCAATAAGAATAGCAATATAGCAATAAGAATTTTTCAAAATAACAAATATCATTGTAAACTGGCAGAATGCAAGGTTCACTTAAACAGTGAGTTTCATGTTGGACTTTCCATGTTTGAACTGTGGATCCACCATAAAAACTGCTTTGTGTACACACCAAAATATCCCCCAATAATTTTGGATGGTGACAATGAATGAAGAGAATGAGTATTTGGATGGTGACAATGAATGAGATATGTTTTTTTTTTTTTTAATTTTTTAATGTGAATCCAACCCACAGCAGACTGCAAAACCTAAAGTATATTATGGATCAGCTTTAATCACGATTAGTGCACAGCTGATGATGTCATCACCACCTATACACTAATTTAGAGAAGACTATAGTCAGTCTTGGCCAATTATCAAGAGATGGTTTAGAGGAGATTGGAATTGATTAGCTTCAATCTGTGTGGAAATAAGTGGAGTATGACTTCAAAACAAGATAAAAAATAAATAAATAGAACTAAACTGAAATCAAATAAATTCTCAACCAAGTGTTTTAATCCAATATAATTTTGAGAATAATATCAAAATATGTAATAAGAAATAAAAGAACTTAGTATTCCTACCGAAGTGTTAGTCACAGAGTTTACATTGTTATCTAAGAGATTATTATTACATGTCACCTCCACAGGGTGCAATTAATCATCACTGTGGTTGCACACCACTACATGATCTACATGCAGTATACCATGTAATGACAATTACATAATGATAGCTGTTTAGGTTTAAATGCTTATCCTTATCTTCATGAACAGAAAGGCAAGTATAGATACCACACAATTTTTGACTGAACCTGATTGCAACAAATAATTACAATGTTGTGTTATTCATCTATATACATTGTTTAGATGGCTGAACCAAAATCCATGTAATTAAAAATAAAAAAATACACTAACGCCTTTTTTTATTCCCTATATGGATTAGACAAGGTGATTTAGCCATATCTATTGGAGACAGAAGGGAGTCAGCTGCCCATGATATCACTAATCTTAAATGGCATGCAGTAGAGTGAGGCAGACAAGTACTACAATCCATGTAATTTGTCTTTCTTAATATTCATAATTCACATTAAGAAAGACAGCTGAAAATTAATAGCATCAAAACCTAACTTACAAACAAATACAATCTAAACATGAAAGAATCACTGTTACTGAAAAGCTAAGGCACATAATTTTACAACTGTGCAGAAAATTAAAATGAAATGAGAATCGCTTAATATACAAAATGTTCAATAACTGACTCAAAGTCAGTTCTTCTAATTTCTACATTGAAATTCAGTAAAACACATGCAAATCATTTGCCAGGAAAGGAAAAAGAAAAAAAACAAAGAATTCTGGAATAATCCTGTTGAATATAATAAAAACGATCATGGATTAAGGAAATAAAATCAGAAAAATGTATATATTACAAAGGAAATGGTCATTGCACAAACAGCAAATAGAAACACTGTAGTTAACCTGACAAAGATAATGAAATGTAAAATTACATGGAATAACCAAGCATTAAACGTCTTCATAGTCCAATGGCATATGACTACAGGGTGTTCGGGATAAATTTGACAGTTTCGTAAGGAAAAAGAAAATCTTCTTTGTATCTATTAAATTTAATGAATTGACAAAAAAACATTACAGGCAGAGTTAATTACAATACTATCAACAAGATTTACTCAAAATAACCACCATTAGCATCGATCACAGCTTCAATTCTGCTTCGGAACCTCGAACAAGCTGATGCTACAGTCTCCCTGGGAAGGGCCGCAAAAACTGTTTTAATTTTATCCATTAACTGGGCTTTTGTATTACTGGAAGTGTGATTGGTGTCTTTTTCAACTGCGCCCCATACAAAATAATCCATGGGGTTAAGGTCTGGGGAGTTTGGAGGCCAAACATTTGGACTGGTGAAGTCGTAGAAATTTTCAGACAACCATTTTTGACTTTTCCCAGAGGTGTGGCAAGGGGCCGAATCCTGCTGCCATACATACGGCCTACCATTGGCTACCCTTGTTATCCAGGGCTTGACTACAGTTAGCAACTCCACGAACAAAGCCCGAATTCCAATGCCAGGGTTCTTCAACACCTGTTCCTGCAGATTTGCGAGGAATTCTGCTGTACGAACGCAATCAGATCGTCTGCTAGGGATCTTTCTTCTTGCTACATCCTCGTAGTCACCATTGCAAGTCTCTAGTTCATGCCTGATTGTTTTTACTGTATTCAGGGAGCATTGGGCAGCAGTCGTAATATCCTTATTTTGATGGCGGGCACGAATCATCATGATACAAGTTATTCTCTTCCATGATTCAGGTGGGTTCCAGCTATCCATCCTTTCTGACATCTTGTATATGAATGAAGAAGGGTCCAAACTTTTAAATGAAGAGAAGTGTGTGTTAATACATGTAACTTACGGAAAAATATAATTAATTATAAATATGTCAAATTTATCCCGAACACCCTGTATAATTATTTGTTGCAAGCAGGCTCAATTAAATATTACATGATATCTGCACATACATTTCTCTTTGTGAAAGATAAGGATTGGATAAAAACTCGAGCAACTATCATCCATTCAAGCTGTTTACTTCAATCATTATGAATTTCATAGCTCATTACTTATCACTTAATAAAATTCAACAAACAGTAATTTAAAAAAATAAAAAATAAATAAAAAAACAAAGAAAAGACCTGCTTCTTATACATGACCTTCAAAAAAATTCAAAAAGCCAAAAAAAGGAACCAGAACATAGCCTGCATAGATTATAAAAAAATATATGACACACTTTCTCTCTCTTCCATCATCTTGGATTCTAGGATAATGAGGGTGACTAGTGGAGTACCTCAGGGTTCTATACTAGGACCAAGAGGGGATATTCAGTTGTTTTCTGATGATGCAAAATTGGAGAGAGAGAGAGAGAGCAGTAATTGATATAGATCATTTAGAGTTATGGGAATGATAGAAAAGCCGAAAATAGAAACATTAGAAGAGAAGGAATGAGAAGAATGTGAGGAAGTGCTGGAACCAGGGATAGAGAGAGAGAGAGAGAGAGAGAGAGAGATGCCACGACAGCAGAAAAGCAGGGGAACAAACAGAGAAAGTGTTAGAGGTGACAGAGTGAGGGATACAGGTGAGCAATCAAGGAACAGAGTGATAAGAGGTGTGATATATGGAGACTTGATGATCTGTGGTGTGCAAGATAGGATGCCTGAGGAGTGTTTGTCTGGAGGAACGATAGAAAGTGTAGCTATGGCAATTAAGCGGGGTAAAAGAGTGGATGAGATGATGGTAATGGTGGGTATAAATGACTTGAGAGGCAATGTGAATTGGGTGGAAAGAGATCTGAGATTCATGCTTGAGCTTGTACAGAAGAAAACTAAGAGAGGGAAGATAATGAGCGTGTTGCCCAGGTATGATAATGATGAGCTAAGTAGAAGAGCATTAATAATGAATAGCATGTTAGTCAGATGTGTCAATGGGTGCTTGGAGGGCATTTGAGGATAGAAAGGAACTGTATGCGAGAGACTGCTTGCATTTGAATGACAAAGGACATAAGCATGTGGAGAGAGAGTGCTGTACTCTGAGTTGGCAGGCCAATGCAGAGAAACAAGAACTATCAGGGTGGATGGTAGCAGGAGTGGCCTTTTGTGGGAATGGGTGCTTGGGAGAAGGGGGAATACATCAGGTAATGCAGAGTATAGAGGAGATAATGTTAGGTATACAAACAGTGACATTTTTATTCTTTATACTACGAATGACAGAAGTATTCAGTATAAAGGAGATGAATTGATGGTGCTGATAGCATCAGATTGTCCGAAGATTATTGGGATCTGAGACATGGTTGACAGAAGATGATATGATAACAGGAATAGAAATAGCAGAGTACAGCATTTTTCAACAGGATAGGAAAAGAAAACGCAGTGGTAGAGTAATGCTTATAATAACTGATGACTTATGTCCTCTCAGTGGAGGACAATGACACTAATGGTTTTGAAAGCATATGGTGTGAGGTAGAGATGGGCAAAACAGGATATTTAGTGGGGTGTTGCTACAAGCCAAGGAGTACAGAGGGTGGAGAGCAGGAGATGTTTAGGCAGTTGAGCTTGGCAAGTGTAAGAAGAATGAGTATTATGGGATATTTTAACCATGGCAATATAAACTGGGAAGAGGAATCTGCATGTAGTAAAAAGGGAATGGAAATTCTAGAGGGATAAATGTCTTAGGCAACATGTAGTGGAAGGAACAAGAGGTTCAAGAGTTTTGGATTTAGTCATAACATCAGGAGAGCTCATAACTAAAATGGCATCTCTGCCCCCAGTTGACCATGTGGTTTTGACTTGGAAGATAAATAGACATGCAAGAGTATCAAAGAGGAGGAAATGTATGGAATTCTAAGGTGGATGATTATAATAGTCTTAGACATCAACTTGGGGAAGTTCCATGGAGGGAAGAATTGGAAGGGTGAGATATCATTAGTGCTTGGGAAATTGTGAAGGAATATTTGTTAGCAGCAATTGTAAGCTGTATTCCACGAGTGAAGAAAAGGACACAATTTGGTGTAAAGTGGATGACAAACAATATCAAACAAGAACTGCAGGTAAAAAACAGGTTATGGATGAGATATAAGGTGAGCAATTGCATGAAGAATATAAGACTAAGGCCAGGAGAGTGACTAGTATGGTAAGGAAGATGAAGCTGGAATTATGAGAAGAGATTGGCCTTAAGATCCAAAGAAAATTCTCAGGAATTTTTTACCTATGTGGCCAGTAGGAGGAGAAATGATTGTGGAAGAATAACATTGCAGGATAAAAATGGGAATAGTGACTAATACAGAGGACATAGTGGAGTTGTTCAATGAACACTTCAGTATCTCATCCTGGAGAAGTAGGTTTTAATATGAGAGGGATAGGGCAGAGGTTTCAGGTTTAGAGGTGCAAGAGGAGAGTGTGTTTCAAATACTGAGTATGCTGGATGTCAATAAAGGAGTGGGACTGGATGCAATTTCACCACAGATTTTGTGAGAATGTGCTAAAGTACTGACGTCTCCATTGACCTGGCTTTTCAATAAAAGTCTGGCTGCGGGAAAGATACCCAAGGAATGGAAGGAGGGTACAATAGTGCCATTGCATAAGCAGTATCAGACTGGAAGTGTAAAATTATATGTCAATTTCTTGTAGAAATTAGTGAGTGACCATATTCAGTGTTGGGCAGATGAGGGTAATGTTATCTGTGAGAATCAACATGGATTTGTTGAGGGCGTTCTTGCTTTAATAATATGATTGCCTTTTATAATAAAGTGACAAAAGTGGTTGATGAGGAAAAGCCATATTCTGTTATTTTTTTGGATTTTGCAAAGACATTTGACAGGGTGGCACATGATAAGCAGATATTTAAGTTACAGCACATGGGTTAGAGGTTAGTCAACTGGATTCAGGATTGGCTATTTAAGGTATCAGAGTTGTGTATGGTGGGGTAATATCAAGAAGGTATAAAGTTACAAGTGGAATCCCACTGGGCACAGTATGGGAACTGTATTGTTTAACCTTTATTATCAATGACATTGTCAGTAGATTGCAGGAGGATATTCAGTTGTTTGCAGATGACATGAAGCTAGGAAGGGTTATTAGTAATAGTGCAGATGTGGCAGCACTGCAAGAGGATATGAATAAACTAGACCAATGGGCAAATGAGTGGGAGTTTCTGTTTAATGCAAATGTAAAGTCTTGAAGTTTGGAATACATCCATGGGAGGCTGCATACTCTGTTGGAGAAAGTAATAGTAACATATTGCAAAGGTGGTGAAGGTAACACAGAGGATTGCTGCAATAGTGAGGAGGACACCGACATGTAGAGATAAAAGAGTTGTCATTCCATTGTATAAACTGTGATCAGACCACACTTGGACTACTGTTCTCAAATTTGGTCCCCAGGATTTGAAGGGGATAAATTAACTCTGGAAAGGGTATAGAGGCAGATAACAAAGATGGTATCAGGACTGTACAATGTTAGTTATGAAGATAGGCTGTGGACTGCAGGTTGGTAGATAGAAGGAGAGGTGATATGATTGAGACTTTTAAACTGAGAGTTAGTTAAAGGGTTGACATGGGGAGTTCTTTTGCTTGGTGGAATGAGGAAGGAGTGAGGACAAGGGGCCATCCCAGAAAATTATGAAAGGAAGCTGTGAGCAAGAGGGTGAGGAGTGGTTTCTCAAGAACAGTAGTTGAACCATGGAATGTATTGCCTGATAGTGGTGAGAGCACGACCAGTCAATGAGTTCAAGGAGTGTTATGATAGTGTTTTCTAGGAAGAGCCTTCCACAGTGAGTCTTTTGACTGCATGGAGGCCTGAATCATAATAATCGTAATATTTTGCAGGATTATTTACATAAATAGGCATTGTGGGCAAAGAATAATGACTGTCAAATTAATGTTGCCAAATCTAAGGTTATGCACTTCTGGTTGAAAAGGTTGCATATGGTGTATGATATTGATACTGGATTGCAGGAAATTGATAAGGCTAGGAACTTGGGGATAATAGCAGACAGAAACTTTGACCATATTGCAAAAGTAGGTAAAATGGCTCAATTACTTGGATGATGAAAAACATGCTAAGTAAAGATAGGGAAGTTATTGTTCCTCTTTATAAAGCAGTGATTTGGCTGCATACTATGCACAGATTTGGTCACCTGGATTTCTTGGGGGTTCAGGAGATGGTGGAGAAGATTCAGAGATGACTGATTAAGCTGGTGACGGGTCTGTGGAATGCTCCTTATGAGGATAGATTGAAGGTTAGTGGGTTACAAAGTTTAGTTGATAGGCAGAAAAGAGGCAAATGATAAAAACTTTTAATATATATGCTAACCACTCGGCCCCCTGGTTGGCCGAATGGTTAACATATCTGCTCTCCAGCCAAAAGGGTGCGGGTTCGAATCCCGCCTTGAGCATGGATGTTTGTGACTGTCTGTGAAAATACTAGTAGTGGTGGTCGGCAGTAGATGGAGTTGGTGTGGATGATGAAAGTAGTTGGTGGAATGAGTGGTGGAGATTATTATTATTATTTGACGCCTCCAGGGAGTCCAAAGACTCATCGATGGAGAGTGTGGCAACAGCATCGAACGATTGGTCCCCTTCCAACTACTAACCATGCTCAAACTTACTTAACTGAGCCATTAGTAGCAGAGGCTCTACCAATCGACCAACCTTTGCCGGCTGATAAGATGGAGAGTTGTGGAGTAGGTGCCCTCCCTTGATGAGTCTTTGTACTCCCTGGAGGTGTCATTCATGTAATAATACTAATAATATTAAAGGGGATTTTTCATTATATGACAAAATAGAGAAGTAGGTGTCAACTGTTGTGTACGACAGTGTGGTTAGTAGGGGGGGGGGGTGCAGACCAGATTTTTTTGTATGGAGAGTGGTGAATGAGCAGATTGGATTACCAGAATTCATTGCGAGTTCCCTGACAGCGAATGAGTTTAAATATTGGTATGATAGGTTTTGCATATATAGTCCACAATGAGTCGGCAGACTCCATGGAAATATTGTATAATAATATTAATAATAATGAAATCATTAGCGAATTTGGAATTACTTATTATTAAAAACATATCATGGTTTCTAAACTGCGGCAAGAAATTAAAACATAGAAAACCACTTTAATGGTTAATAATGAACAATTCAGGGATGTTACCATTAGACATTATTTTGAAGAAAATATAAGTTGGATATAAAATTTCTAAAAATGACATTGGTCGATTGGTAGAGTCTCTGCTACGAATGGCTCAGTTAAGTAAGCTTGTGTGTGCGGTTAGTAGTTGGAAGGGATCCAATCATTCGATGCTGTTGGCACACTCTCCCTCAATGAGTCTTTGGACTCCCTGGAGATGTCAAATAATAATAAACTCATATGTTCTGCATATGAGTTAATTGAAGCGATATTTAAAATTTTCACAATAAACTGACTCGTTGATCATTGATAGTATTTTTAGTCAAGTATCAATATATATATATCGTTAAATAAACATGCTATTTTATCTATTAAACGAGAAAAAATATATCGTTAAATAAACGTGCTATTTTATCTATTAAACGAGAAAAAAATTAATGACACTGACATTGTAGTTTTGACCAGTGCTGATGGAATGAAATAAATTCAACAACTGAATACCTAAGAATGTTATAAACCGCCTCATTCTCCAATCGTGTAATAAACAACCAGGAACTGAGTATGTGTAACTTATGCATAGGATAAAGCAAAGGAAGGGAAACGATACATTTATGAAAATGAATTAGGTGCTAATATTAGTGGAAATGGATGATGATGAGGCAGAGTAATCCAGGAATAATAATAGAAAGAAGTAAAGGAAATGATATGTTTATGAAGTGAGTGGATGCTAACATTAGTAGTAAAAGGTAGTAATAACATATTACTTTATTATTAATTTAAAACGATAAAGAGTTTAATTCCAGTGAGAATTATTTCTATTATTCAGAAGTTATTTAATTATGCTATGATACTATTTGGAAAACAGGTCTGGTTTAAATGATTTTAAGTGGCGCTGGCTGCAGATGTAGATAAGTGAATTATGTTTTTTTTTTTTTTCTTCTTTCCCAAGCAACTGACTTTAAACCACTGTTGACCTGTAATTTTCAAATAGAAATATCTGTCTATTAAAGTTGAATGCTTTATTCATTCTTCTTTGTGTGTTGACAGGTTATTCAATCTTATCTCGCTATTTTTGTTGTTGTTGTTTACATTTTGCAAGTACTAGAATTATAATGTTTTTATTCTTTGGAATTTTTTAATGTCTTATGCAGTTCCCCCTGCATAACACGTAGTAGTATGCAACGGAGGGAACGGCCGTATGTTAATATTATCTGGTAAATTAATTATTAGTAGAATTTTTCCTTGGTTGATCGGAAACTTCTTAATTCGTTATTGTCGTACATCGAAAATATTTCCCTAATCTTCCACAGCTGAGCCAAGTCTCTCTCTAGCTTCCATAAAATCTTCAACAATATGAAACACAACCCGCAATATCTTCACCCACTCCAAAGTACAAAACGTTAAACTTGTCGACATTAATAGCACTTATCATCCTTTGCACATATACTAATCTGTTCATGGCATTCTAAAACTATACGTGTTAGAATTATTTCTTACAATGCTAGATTATTAGCAAATTCTGTATAACATCCTTCAAATCAGTAGCACACTCAGGATTTAATCTTGAGGGGGGACGAGATTATTATTATTATTACCCAAGACCTCATGGAGAATGACAAGATCTCTCCGCCCACACCTGGCGATCAGTCGTCTCCGGGATACTATCACAAAGCTAGAGAAATGGTTCTCCGACTGGAGGATACAAGTAAACCCCGTGAAAAGCTCAGCTATACTGTTCACCAGACGCAAAGCCTTCATCCAAGATGATATTGAACTTCTCGGAAAAAAGATACCATGGCAGACAGAAGCCAACCTTGGAGTACAGCTAGACAAAAAAGCTAAATTTCAACAGCCATATCAAGCTCATAGGCACAAAGACATCCAGAACCATAGCCCAACTCTATCCCCTGATCAATCGCAACAGCAAATTGGATAAACGCAACAAACTGTTATTATATAAGATGGTAATTCGACCAGTAATCACATATGCATCCCCGGCATGGAGTCACACATCCAAATCTAACATCCAGAAACTACAGCGGATACAAAACAAATGCCTGCGGATGATCTTAGACGCCCCATGGTTCGTCAAAAACACGCAGATCCACAGAGAAACCGGAACCCCTGACATCCGTTCTCTCCATGACCATGCGGAAAAGTTCTTCAGCAAGGCACATTCTCATCCCAATCCACTAATCAGACAAGCTTCCAGTTACAGTGAACATGACTATCAAAAACACAAAAGACCCAAGGCAATCCTGCTTTCAGCAGAACAGAACTAACTCCATAGTTCACAAAGTGCGAGCATAAGTCTCACAACCTCCCCCCATCAAGCTTCTCCACACAGATAAAGGGGAAAATAAAAAGCATTTTATGCTTCACCCAGCAAGCCAGTAACGTTGTTGTTGTTGGAGTCAAAGACTCATCTGGGAAGTCAATAAGTAGATGAGTAGACTATTTGAGAATATACACTACCCATTCTAAGCCTTTTTTCGACTGGTTCCCGAGTTAGTCGATCTCTGGCACGGGCAAGCAGGTTTTTCCTCCCGGAAACTCGGGTTTTTCGTCCTGTAAACTCAAGAAAATCGACCGTAGAACCCACATTATTTCAGACATAAATATATTGTGTTAGGGTTAGAGACCACGAGATGGCGGCACATTTGAGCCGTCTCTCTTCACTGCGTACCGCTTAATTAGTGATAGCCTTGGGCCATCTGCCTCTGATTGGGTACCAGTGGAGATTGAACTGCCCACTCAGTCTCCAAAAGTTAGATAGGGCTAAATGGCCTCGCCTACTCCCGTATATACGGGAATAAAAAGGCGTTAGCTGATTTTTTTTTTTTTTTTTTTCACTACCCATTCATTGCAGATGACTGAGCATCTGCAACGATCGCTAATTCATAAATAGTATAGAAATAGAAGACACAACATAAATAAAAAAAATTAATTTTAATTAGAAAAAGATTTTTGGAAAATTTTCGTGTTTTTTTTCCCTTTGGGGGGGGGGGGGAGATGCCCTTTGGTCCACCCTCTGGGTGCGCCACTGCTTCAAATAACCCGAAAAATTAAATTCGACGCTAGGATTTTGCTTCCATAGCGCTAGACGTCCAGAAGACCATCATAGTTCGAGCAGTGGCGGCCGGTGAAAATTTTAAGTCTGGGGTGCTGCATATACAAAAAGAAAAAAAAAAAACTTTTTTTTCCTAATCAGTATCGAATTTATTAATAAATAAAGTTACATAAAATATTGTTACATTACATATAAGTTACATATAAAGTTACATTAAAAATATTTCATCCTCACCACGAACAAACACCAATAATAAAAGTTTCGTATCAATAGCAATGACATAGAGCCTTAACAAGCGCAAACGAATATCGGCATTAGATCGAGTGCATTTGTTTCGTGTAACGATAATTGGAAAAAATAATTCTTTTCATATTTTCAACAGTGAAACTCGTCATAATTCAGCCTTGTATCTATAACAAATAAATATGTTATTTTAACAAAATAAAATAAGATTTACAAAAAAAAATAGTTCACCAAGCACCAATAATAAATGCTTCATATCTCACAGAAATAAGGCATGTAAGCATACTAAAAATACACTGCCGTTTGAGCAGGGTGGGATAGACATAACATGCAATGACAAGCGCATACGAATATCGGCGTTAGATTGCAGTGCGTTTGTTTCGTAATCTAAAGCGTTAATTGAACAATTCCAATTATTAACTAAATCAATGTCAAAGTATAAGCTGTAACCTTTAACATGTTGTACTGCATTTATATAATGTAAACATTGTTATTATTTATAAACACAAACAAAATTTAATTTTTTCCGTGGGAGAATCGCAGTGCTTATGTATGGGTCACCACTGGACTCGAGTAAATTTTTTCTAGGTTTTTTTTTTTTTTTTTTTTTTTTTCTTCCCAACCCAGTTCCGAATTAGTCGACCTTTAGCTCATGCAAGTAGGATTTTTGTCATAAAAACTCTAGTTTTTATCCTAGAATTAAAAGAGAGAGAGAAAGACCATGCAACACCTATTTTCAGACAACATGACATACCTATTCGGCTTTAGGCATTAAAATAAAAGGACAGCAGTTATCTTCCATAGTTTCACAACCGAAACCATCAAACTCATAAATAGCCTTGATTTCGGCTATTAGGATGGCATAGGATAAAAACTAGCTTCCTACCAGCGTCAAAAAATACTAGTTATAGGTAGAAGAGTTTTCTCTACTTCTATTCTTTTAAGGCTATTCTCTGAAAAGAGTAGGCGGAACTTTTTAGGCCTAACTAACTGTTTAAGATAGGTGAGCATCCTAAAAGCATTCATTAATAATGAGCCCAAGTCATCATGGGGAGAGAGAGAGAGAGAGAGAGAGAGAGAAAGCAGAAGATAACAGTCACTATCTGCCGTTTCCTACTGCGTATAAAAGATATTCAGGATTTGTTTTTATCTTATACTATTCACGGTTAGGAACTCCTCTGGTGGTAGCAGTTATCTACAATACTTTCTCATCTGTAAATCCACAGCTAGTTAATTGCCATAAACTGAGCCATTAGTGCTAAACATTGTTCACCCTATTCCCTCACTTTGGGCAATAAAAAGGATCACAGATTTTTTTTCAAATTAAATCGTGGCTTTGTCCCCCACTTTTCACCACCATTGTCTTTATTATATCCATACGTTATCATCTTATTGCTTACTCCAAACGACCTTACTGTATATAGCAACCCTACAATCCAGTAAATTTTCAAATATTCTTATAGCGTTCAATAATATCACCGTATAGTCATTGACTTCGTCCAAATTAAAGGTATTTTGTTATAAATATAAGTGGATTACTAATACACGATCAACTCTAAACAATGCCATATTTCCCCCACCTCCAAATAAAATTTTATATCACTATTTACCCAGTTTAGGTTTATTTATGGTCCTGACCAACTTTTCCAGTCTATCAGTATTTCAGGTGGTTTGTACCATCCTAAAGAGAAAAGTATTATTACTGTATTATTTATACAGTACTCAATAGAGTCAAAAGACTCATCGCAGGAGTCCCACTCTCTCCATTAACACAATATCTATCATATATATGTATTATATATATACTAGTCTCCTTAACGTATTTACTGTTGAGGAACTCACGCCACGTTTGGCAATCAATTTCACCCATTCACCACTCTCTACATAAAGAACCTAGTCCACACACCCTTAATAACCACACTCTAAGACACCTTCAATGCATGACCCTTGTTTTCTCCAGACTCCCTATGCATTGAAAAAATTTCTTTTATGTCAATCTTATAGTATCCTTTTCATAACTATAACATTATATCATACCCTATCTCCTCTGCCTGTCAGCTAAACGCTGCAACCCACACTCCTCCAGTCTATCATCCTAAGGAAAAATTCCACAGAACTGTCACCAGTTTGGTCACTCGGCTGAATCCTCTCCACCATCTCCCGATCCCAAAGAAACGCAGTTGACCAATCTATGCCCAGTGGTTAACGTGTGGCCGAATTTGCCAACTCTTGCAATGTATCTTCTGAATTTCAAATCTCTATCCACCATCACCCTTGGATCCCATCTCCGCCAATTTCCGGTAAACTAGTACTAACAATAGGATACGAAATATGTAATCTTTTCATCCCGAAGTGCATTATCTTACATTTTACAACAATTGACAACCATTATCCTTTACCCATACTGCCGATTTATTTAAATCGTCCTGTGAGATATCTTTATCAACTGTTGTCCTTTCCTGTTTTTCATCATTAGCTCACAACTGAATAGCCTCACTCAAATCTTCTGCTATATCAATGCACAAATTAAAGAGTAGTGGCGCACCCAGGATTTAATCTTAGAGTAGGTGGGGGGCCCGAGTTGAGTAGACGATTTGAGAATACACACTACGCATTGCACACGAGCTATGAGTGGGCATCTGCAATGATCGCCAATACATGATACCCGTGATCTCCTCTGGCTTGGCTTGGGCAAACGAAGTAGCGCCCGAGCACTACACAGTTCGCCTTGCGTTCATAGCCGCCAAGATTCCTGATAGCTATGGGTATTCCCACCTTATGTGACCGCTAATTCATAAGTAGCATAGAAATAGAAGACATGACACAACATAAATTTTAAAAAAAATGAATTTTAATTAGGAAAAGATTTTTGGAAATTTTTCTAGTGTATTTTTCCTTTTTCATTTGTTGGTACAGGGGCCCCTCGACCCCCCCCCTCCCTGAGTGCACCAATGGGCCCTAGTATAATATCTTGGGGTACTCTAATAGTCACTTTCTTTCGTCTTGATTCCATCCCACCATACATTACTTTCTGGTGTCTGTCTATCAGCTACTTCCTATCCATGTCACCAGCTTCATATCCATTCGTATAATATCTCGTAATATTAGTATAATAACTCGTAGAATTGTTTTCCATGCGATATTATGTCAAATGCCTCTGCAAAGTCCAGTGGTATCATGGTGTAGCCATTTCCTTCATTCAATTATGCTGTCACTTTATTATAAAATGTAATTGAATTACTGACCTACCTTTTATAAAGTCAGGCCGCCCCGATTCCACCCATTCCTGAATATTATGTTTAACCAATTTTCCCAATACTTTAACCATCACTCCAGAGATACTGATTGGTCTGTAATTTATTACTTCTATCTGGGAGCAACCTTTATGTAGTGGAACTATCTTGTCCTCTTTCGATTCCCTTGGAACTTTGCCAAAGCTGAGGCAGATTAAACAACTTCATCAGAAGCACTTCCGGTTCATTTGCACATTCTCGTATCAAAATGTCCATTGTTTTGAAAAACTTCTCTTTAGTTCTCTAAACTTAAACGAAGCTTATATATAATTAGAATTTGCAGCTGAGAACTATAAAACCTTAGATTAGTGTGAAATCAACCAGCTAAGTTATGTGATGTAGAGAACGCACCTTTAAAAAAAGAAACTAAAAATAAAAATTCGAAAATTATATATTCATATATCTTATAAGATTTTTTATGCCCTGTGCAGTTGGTGACTAACTACTTCCATAGTGTTAGATAGCCAGAATTATCGACCATTCTAACCTCCACTCGAGTTGCCAGGTTAGTTAATGTTTGCCTCAGGGAAATAGGATTTTTCACAGCTCATATAAGAATATGTATTGTAAGCAGTGGTTAAATTCAGCCGGGGTCCTTTGGGGATCGGCCCAGGAACTTTTTTTTATCCACCGGGCCCGGGACATTTTTCTGTTTTGTGACTTTTCTCCCTTTACGGTAATTAAGCCTAACGCGAAACAGACAGAAACGGCAGGTCATTAAGACGTGCATATGATTGGTGCGGTATTAACTAAAGATCGCGCGAAGGAAAGATAAAAGCAAGCCGACAATTAAGTTGCTAACTCTCTTCAACTGAATTCCAATATCATGTGAAACTGCCATAACAACATGCAGTATATATATATATTTCTTAGTTTTAACATGTTTACGAATTTTAACACGTTCGGTTGAATTTTATTGCTGCGGTTGGGTGAGTGAATTTACACGCATCTAATTAATAACAATAGTTTTTAGTTAGATACTGTGTTTGCCGGTGCAGCATATGATTTTGCTTGAGTCTATACAGCATAGTATCTGTATGAGGGGGACATGTGATTCATTCATTAATGTCGTTTTTATCCCAGTTGTCTCTAATTGCACTATTTATTGAGAAATATATTACACTGAGTGCTTGTACTTTATACACTGACATAATAAAGGTACAGTCGGGTCTCTTTTTATACAGTAGATACGTTCCACAGAAAACCGAATATAAAAGATTGCACAAAAAAGGCCTAACTTACGTTGAAAAATCAGAGATACGTTCCATAAGTTTCTAAAACCGCATTAAACCGAAACAATGAATTAAAATAAACCTAAAATCGCATTAAAAAAAGTTTATGAAAATTCAGGAAAATAAGAATGCCTAAGTTTGTTTTAAAGCTTTATTCATTTAATTTTATTGAAAATAACTTTTTGTTTTTAACATTTTGTCATCAGAATTGTCATCGCAATTAGACAATATTCAGCAACCTTTGCGAACTGGTGCAAAATCACTTTCATCACCAGAAGAGATAGTCAGTGCATCAGATCTGTATGGTAAAGGCAATGGTTCTTCACAAACAGAATTAGCTTCACCCTCGTTCGGTGCGGATTTTTTTCTTCTGAAAATGTAATCAGTGATTAAACTTTGCGATGATGATTTCACTAATTTTTTTATACAGCTCGCGATATCCAGACATACAGTTCTTCAGCTCACGTTGGAATTTAAAGACTCTTTCAGGATTTGTGTCATTAACAAGAAAATGATTTTCCAATTTATTGCACAGTTCAAGACCTTCTCGAATTATATTTTCAGTGAGGGGGGGGGACAGGTTTTTCTTTCGCTTCACTATCGTTTTCTGGATCTTCGACAATAAATATCTAAAGTTAATCGATATCCAATAATATCATCATCACTTAAGGCATTATCCACAAGCAATTCGTCTACATCATTCTGGCTAAACGTATCAAAATCTTCTCCAACAATTTCATGTGTCAGTGTAATGATTTCAGCTGATAATGTAGATGTTTGCATGGTTGTACTCTTTGCAATACATCCAGGCCAAGCTGCTTTCCAGCAAGCATTTAAAGTTGAAATTGAATGTTGAAACCCCTAATAAATCGATTTCTAAGACCACGTGCTCAAAAGGCAAAGATTTAAAACAGCTGGCGGTACATTGAATGGCTAATACAAAGGCCTGGTAACAACTGCTGTATTTACTGAATGGTTCAATAATTGCTTTGTACCAGAAGTAGAAACATACATGAAGCAAAAAGCTCTAGATTTTAAAGTTTTATTAATTGTTGACAATGCACTAAATCATCCGCATTTAGAACATCCAAATAATGCAGGTAGTGTTTTTTACACCCAACACAAGCATTCTTCAGCCATTAGATCAAGGCATAACTGCTACTTTTAAAAAATATTACGTAAAGCACACTTTTCAATTTATATTGGAGAAAGTAGAAAATGAGTCATTAACAGTAACTAACGTTTGGAAAAAAAAATTCTATTTTGGACTGCTTAAATCATCTGCATTAAATCTGTGTAAATCAATTTCATCTGCTATCGCTGAAATAAGACCACAAATTGTAGAATCATCAACACTTACAAAACCTAAAAATTTTCATTGATTTCGACTATTTCATTAGTAAAGGAAACAAAGCGTATAATAATAGTCATCTGTTCTTTTACTAGCATCAGGTGTGCAGTCCAAAATTATCGAATAATATTTGGATTCTTGAATTGATAATAAGATTTTATTCCTTATTGCATTACCCAATATTTCTATTATTTCATTTTGACTATCCTTATTCAAATAATGTAGGCTGTTGTCTTTTTGAAGGACTCTTTCAATATGATTTTCCGTAACAGGATCAAATTTAGCAAACAATTCCACTAATTTTAAAAAGTTTCCATTATTTTTGTTATATAATTTATCTGATGATCCTCGAAATGCTAAATTTTGACCACCAAGGAATTTTATTATTTCTATTAACCTTATCGATTGTCAGGAGCAAGTTATACATAACTTGCTCCTGACAGTCGATAGTACTTTTGTTTTTTTAAATTTTATTTAATTCTTTCCATTTTAAGAAGTTTTTCATATGAATTTAACTTGTTTCATGTCTTTGTAAAGTTTTTGATAAATTTCCCCAATCATTGTACCCTTCTACGAGACTACTAGATTCAATAGATGAAAGAAGCATACAACAAAAGCAGAAAACAGAATTTAAAGATTCAGAATAAATTAGCCATGTTCTCGAAAAGGTCTCTCCATTTTCCATTCTTCTGTTATAATAAACATAACTAAATTTACGTCCATTGATATCCTTAGATATTGTATATTTTTCTTTTGAGTAGGTCCCATTTGAGTTAAAACTACTTGTAATTTATCATTAATTTTTGGCCATTTGTCTATATCTCCTAAATTTTCAAAAATTAACAACTTATCTCTCTTGTCCGTTACTTGTTCCACAAATGCACGTCTTGCACCGTCGGTGCAAGACGTGCATTTGCACCGGGCGACAAGTTTATTTGGGGCAGCAAAGTTGGCATAAACTATACGAAAAATAAGGGAGAAGGGATGGCAAAATATATGCTACTGCATGGGACGGCAAAATTCCTAGGGGCGGCCCTGCTGGGGGGGGGATATATTTTTGACTGTAGCAGCATATGTTCACGGGACCGGTTTGCCTCTTGTGGGGTGAAAAACGCCAGATAAACTGGCGGAAAAAACCCTACTGCCCGCGCCCATGACCGGCTAACTTGGCTATGCCTGAGGAAGATCCTCAAGTTCCTCACGTCTTCTACGGGAATCGAACCTGGGACACTCCTTCCTCAGACATATGGTTGCGAAGCGCAAAGTCACTAGGCTAACCGCACGGACTCACCGTAATAAGACTTCCAGCCCCATCCAGTTGCAAAATCAGCGCAGTGAGACTCTAAGGTCCCGTAGAAAATACATTATGGGATAGGGTCGTTGGACACGGCTGCTCTTAGCCGAGCGAAGCAGTGTGCTTGCTGCCTAAGAAGGTGCGTTCATGACAATCTTAGTGGGAGAAAATCTGATATTTTTTTATGCAGAATATGTAAAGTTGCAGCAATTATATTGACTTAACTAATTATTACTTAATTCGTTTACAAAAATTTAAAGAAAGAATAAAACTTCATACTAGCACTTCGAAACGGCGTCCACATTGTAGTGACGCCTGCATGACATGCAGGCCCGCTTCACCGGCCCTGCATAAAAGTCAATATCAACAGTCGCCTGAATTCGAAAACATGATGAAAGGGATGGGAAGGTTTGGAGCTTCTCTGGATAGCATCTAAAGGTAAATACAATTGGTTATTTTGTATAGGGCTCTGGAACTTATTCAATTAGAATTTAACCACTCGTTGTAAGGGATCACAAGAAATGGCGGAAGTCACATGCCATATGCTCCTTTCTTAAGATGTCTGTGAAATCATCGCTAATCCTTAACAAATTATCAGTGATGGTTAAGGGTAGAGTTTGGCTGCCAAGCAATCTTCAAACAAATTAGCTGTTTAACATACCTTGCCTACTCCCTTTGAGGAACAAAAGTCGTTCTAAGATTTTTTTTAAATTTAAATTACTACAGCTGTTTAAGCGATTTACATCGATTATTTGAGTGGGCTGTTTCACAATAAACTTTATTAACAATTAAAGGAAACGTTTTCTATTATTATCGCGTACTTGTTCTTAGAAAAGCTTTAGTCAGTAGAAGTGATCAGAATATTACGTTAAGGTGAAATGAAAATTTTGACCGAGTATGATAGTTATGATCATAGCCATGTTATGGTCAGATGTAGCGGCTGTCTTTAGCACAAGAGTTACTTTCTACTAAAACAATAGTATAAGGCACCCTTGGTTTCAGAGTCTTACCGAATTAACCGTTTTGCTTGAAAACGCATGTCCCATATTAATGATTCAGCAGTACTCCTCGGACCCTGCTAATTATACCTCTTCCTTATCTCTAAAGCACCATGGACTGCTTGAAAATTAGATTAGGTAATCAATGTAATTAATGATTAAATAAAATACATTAATTTAAATGATACATTGCTAGTGGATATGGGCTTGTGCTTACGCTTGACACCACCATAACTATGAAATGACCCTGCTCCCGAATCCTAGCTATTGTGAAATGTAGGCAAAATTAGATTAGAATCACCCCAAACTAACAGATGTTCAAGTGCAGATGTAAGTAATTATGTTAACATCTGCACACGCAGCGCTATCTGTGGCTGATAGTCGTTGGAATTTGAATTGTGCTATCGTAATTTTGTCTGAACTACAAGAGGTGCCGGACCATCCGTTGCCAGAAAATCGACGGTGTTTCTGAATCGGCAGATACTGATTTACAGGGCTGGTGGAAGCGAGCATGCGGGCGTCGCTACGAAAGGGGGCGCTGCCGCCCGGGCACCGTTCATAAGTTCATTTTTAAGAAACAAAATTTTTATCCTAAAAACAAAAAATTCTTAGAATGATCAATATCAAAATGAATAAGGCCAGATATACCGAATAAAAATTTTAAAAAATTGTATATTACTGCCTCTTTGATCAGCCGGCTGTTTACAATTTTGGCAGCGAGAGCAGGCTAAATGCTTGCCTACAGAATGTTGTGTCTACTGCAGTCTATCTAACGTGAAATGGTGAACGGTTTTTATGTGCAGAAACGAATTTTCGTACAAAACATTTGTTGCTAGTTAACCAGTCATATGGTACGCATCTCAGTAGGCTACTGACAGTAGCGCAGTACGGACTGTTATTTCGTCTCTGTGTCGTGTTGTGTAATAATTTCTTGTGGGTATAAAATAGAATTGGAATCAATAATAAAAAAAAAAGTTATCCGGTGCACAAAATCATAAGCGTCATGTTGCGAAAGAAGCAGATGTTAAGAAACAAACTGGGGCTCTTAATAAATTTGTTAAAATATTCTGATGCAGATTGTAACCAACTCGATACATCAGAAATCAGAGTTGAAGAACCGTGCATATCATCCAGTTTTCATGAAAGTACTATTGCAACGATTGAACAAGATAACAAGACGCATGATTTAAGTGAAAAACAGTTAGGAGATTTAGTTGTAGTTGACCACGAAACTAACACATTGCTAGTCTCTATAAATTTAGAAGATCCAGGTGAATGGGGAAATATTCATGAAAAATTACGAGTTGTTTTAATTGGCCTGTTCAAAAGAAAAATATAATATATCCCAGAGATACATATGGTCATAAATTTGGCGACACGCATTATAATAGAAAAATAGAAAACGGGAAGCTCGTGCCAAGAACCTGGCTCATTTATTCCGAAACTTTAAATTGTTTTTTGCTTTTGTTGCAAACTATTCGCACCTACTGAATCAAGTGGTCTTGTAGAAGGTTATAACGATTGGAGAAATGTAAGTACAACTTTGCATAGACACGAGACTAGTTTAACTCACTTGAAAAATTTCTTAAAATGGAAGGAAGTTGGATTTTAAAAAACAAAACTACTATTGATTGCCAGACTCAATGGCAATCAATAGTAGTTTTTTTAGAACGCTTCATTGAAATTATAAAATTCCTTGGTAGCCAAAACTTAGCTTTTCGCGGATCATCTGATAAATTATATGAAAGGAACAATGGCAATTTTTTTTAATTAGTCGAACTGTTTGCGAAGTTGATCCCGTTATGGAAAATCATGTTGAAAGGGCCCTACAACGAAACAGTAGAATACGCTATTTGAGATTTAGATCAAAATTAAATATTGGAAACTTTAAGTAACGCAATCAGGGACACAATTTTATTATCAATTCGAAAATCTAAATTTTAGATTGCACACCTGATGTAAGTAAAATAGAACAAATGACCGTTATTATTCGCTTTGTTTCCTGTGACAATGGAATTATCAAGATCAGGGTAAAACTTTTTAGGTTTTCCAGATATATCAGATTCCACAGGTCGTTGTTTATGTGCAACAATAATGGAACAACTGGAAAAATGGAACATTTCCATTGAAGACATGCGAGGTCAAGGGTATGACAATAGGGAAAATATGAAAGCTAACATTGGCTCCAAAATTTGCTTTTAAACAAAAATCCTCGAGCTTTTTACGTGCCATGTGCTGCTCATACTCTAAATTTAATCATTAAGGATGCAGCCAAAGTGAATGCAGATACAATTAGTTTCTTTGCAATTATTCAAGAAATATACAATTTCTTTTCATTCTCTTGGGCAATCCTTTTAAAGTTCGTAAAAAAATTAACATTGAAATAGCAATCAGAAACGCGATGGGAATTCGCCCTCTACCATATCAGTTACGAGAAATTTACGATGCACTTTTTGAAATTTTAAATGATGCATGATTTACTTAACAGAATAAACCCTTTGAGACAAAAATATGAACATTACACTTGCTTTAGAATCTATCGAAAACTTAAATATTCTTACAAGAGTATCGATCGGATACAAATTTTAAAGAAGTTCTAAACCAGCAAAAGAACTAAGTGAAGAAGTGGACGGAGAACAAGAATTTAAAACTGGTACAGAAGTCCGACGACGAAAGAAGACACGACAATTTGACTACGAGCTTTATGACGAAACGCCACAATCGCCAGAAGATAAATTTAGAGTGAATGTGTTTTATTTATACACCTCTAGACGTTGCAATGTGTTCGTTAATAGAACGTTTTGAACAACTAAAAACATATTATGATAATTTCAATTTCTTGTATAGATTACTACACATTAATAACGAAGATTTACGAAAAAAATTTGACGATTTAGAGATTCTCTTAAGGACGGCGACAATAATGACGTATGCAATAGAACAATATGACGAGTTATGTACTTCCGGGGTATTTTTCGGAAGGATAATTTAAATATTCAAAACCCTTTCGATATTCTTAATTTTATTGTGTCCAATAATTTATTATTATTATTATTATTATTATTATTCCTGATACCTCCAAGGAGTCCGAAGACTCATCGCGGGAGGACATCTTCAACTATCTCTACACCTTACCTCTACTACGAATCAACGCCATCTACCGCCCACCTCCAACACCACCACAACTAGTAATTATCTTTCCCTAACTTTTCAATTGCTTTAAGAATATTATTAACCTTACCTGTTAGTGTAGCGAGCGGTGAATGTTCCTTTTCCAAGTTGAAATTGATTAAAACCTACTTAAGAACAAGTATGTCACAAAAAAGGCTTGTTGGTTTGGCGTTAATAGCTATTGAAAATGATATATGTGCGGAATTAGACGTTAAGACCATTATTTCTAATTTTGTGAATATGAAATCAAAAACCCTAAAATTTTAATTAAAAAAAATTTCAAGTATATTTATGTAATTTAATTTATTTTCTGTTATTCTGTAGTTTTTTTTTTTTTTTTGAATACTTATATTTAATGTTCTAATTATTTCTGAATTCCTTTATTATTTTCTCATCTGTCTTCAGTTTCTTTTATTTTCCTAAAAGATAGTTAAACTTATAAAAATTATTAAAAAAAATTTACAAGTTACTAAGAATTTAGTAACTTGTAAAATATAAGAATTTTTTAAACTTTAGTTCAAATAAATTTTAACTTTAATTAAAATTCATTTTAATTTTGTTAGCGATTCGGGTCGGTGAGAAGGCTATAATTCCTGTATCACTATATATTCAACGATTAAAGTGAAGTGGCTTTATCAAAATTTACTTTAACTTTTGAGAATTTTTTGAATATTCGGGTTTTTAACGATTATCCTGCCTAGTCAATACCCCCGGTTCGTTACATTTAGTGAACCAATGTGTGGCTGTTCTGCCAAAATTTATTTAAGAAATTTCAAATAATTTAAATTTTTATTACCGTAAAAGAACCACACACTCCCGGATCGTTACAGGGGCGCTTAGATAGGCATTGCATGCGGGCGACAAAGACCCTAGCGCCGACTCTGCTGATTTATTTAAGAATTTAAGAAAGTCCGCCCCGGGCGGTACTTTGAACCTTTGCAGTTAATTCTAAAATACAGTCTCGAGAACTCATTCCCAAATATTATAATATTACTGCCAATTTTCCTCACAACTGCTGTAAGTGTTGCTAGTTGTGAGAGGAGTTTTTCTAAATAAAATTGATTAAGAATTACCTACATTACTATGAAAATGACTTCGCCAGTGTCATCGACGATTTTGCTAACAGAAAAGCAAGAAAAATAACATTTTAGAATGTTGATATTAAAGCAGAGCTTCCCAAACTGTCTGTCGCGACACGTTAGTGTGTCGGCTGCAGCGTGAAGGTGTGTCGCGCGAACATAAAGCGTTAAACAGAATCGCTGAAAATTTCCACAGCGGAATCCATTTCGCAAGTACCGGTACGACCTTTAGTTAGCGCCGTCAAAATTATATATATATAAACTATTTTTTAATTATTTTTAACCTTTAAGAATATTTCATATCAATATATTTCGATAAATAATGGAGAATAAATGCAGCCGAATTCATCCCTGTGGTTTTATCACGCAGTAGTCGCTCGGTTCTTATTATCGTATTATTATCGTTCGACCAATAAAAATAAAGCGCACCACTTATTCATGCAAATGTTACTATCGATGTTTATTCTAATTGCAACAGTGGCGTACCCAGAGGGGAGGGGAGGGAAGGGTACCCGGGCATCCCCCCCCCCAAAGAAAAGGAAAAAAACACTAGAAAAATTTCCAAAAATCTTTTCCTAATTCAAATTCATTTTTTTTATTTATGTTGTGTGCTACTTATGAATTAGCGATCACTGCAGATGCTTAGTTATAGGTCATATGCGATGTGTAGTGTGTATTCGCAAAACGTCTACTCAACTCTCCCCCTCCTCCAAAGGTTAAATCCTGAGCGCTCGGCCCCCTCCAAGATTAAATCCTGAGTGCGCCACTGAGGATTTAATTCACGTTGCAGTAACTGCAACGTGAATTAAATCCTCAACGTGAATAAACGAAGAGCTGGTGCTCATATTTTATGTTTAGTTACTGTTAAAGCTTTATACAATAAATTCGCACAGTTTTATTTATCAAATTGGTGTTGAATTACCCATAAAATGGATAAGTTTCTAATTAATAAAAGAAAATCTGAAGGTGACATTTGTGATGAACAAAATGTATCGACTATAGAGGCAACTACGCAAGAATCAACTGTTGAACGGTCTGCATTAATACGGACCACGTGACCCATGAGAGGCACATCAGACTGAATTACTGTGCCGCGAAATTATGTTTGTCTAAAAAGTGTGTCACCAACATGAAAAGTTTGGAAAGCACTGGCTTAGAGGCTCTTGCACAGACACTTTAGTTACGCCGGAGTTTATGAGTCTTTGCATAAACTGTGGTACGTAGAAGGAACATGTGTCTTTTGTGTTATCTCAAAAAAAAAAAAAGAAAAAAAAATAGAAACTTAAAACGAATCTCATATAAACGGAACCGATAATTTGCACTTGAAGAACAAATAAAAAAAATTAAGAAGTGAATTAACTAAATTAGCACCTCCGTAGCGTAACTAAAAGAACAAGGGATTTGCTTTAATTTGAAATGACCTGAGTTCGATCTTCGTCCCTGTGAGAGGAAGCTTTATATGGAATTTTCAGCTTAAGGTAAGATATTCGATTTTTTACGGAAGTATTATAGTTTATCTTGTTGTTTTTCTCCAGGAAACTCGTGTTTTTCATCTCGCATGCATGCAAATTGCCAGGAGAACAACACACAATACCCAGAGAAAATTGCAATTTGGTGATGGTTGTAGGCGGTAGATGGTGTTAGTGTGACTGTGTGGTTGGGGAATAAGTAGGGTAGGTGGTGAGCTGTATGTGTGTGTTGGAAGCATTACGTAATAACGGTGAGTTCACATCTGTAGAGCAATCTGGGACGTTATACCCTCCGATGGAAAAATACCCGAGTTTTTTGAGGAAAAATACTAGTCGGACGCCTACAGTTGCAGAAATTTTTTTTTTTTTTTTTGCACTGAAATGTAGGCATGCGAATTGCCTGAGAATACACTCAACAGACGATAATACTAGCAGTGGGTGGTAGATGCCATAATGTAGTGACGTACTGGATCTGACGTTAGTGGACTGAGTATTACGGGGTTGGTGGGTTGTGTGTAGTGCTCTCCTGTTCAGTTATGAACTGTGGTGGTTTCACGTCTCATAATAAGTTGAATTTATCAATAAAGATTTGAAATACTGATAATACGAACTTGGGTAATGTATAACATTAAAATATTCTTGAATAAAATAAAACATACATGTTATCCAGTTCATATACCTTCGAACGAGATTTAACATGACAATTAAAACGCTTCCCGTTATTGCACTATTCACCAGTTCTGAAATGTATGTACAACTAACGTGCATTAATATTAACCATATGTGATATTTTCATAAGTATTTTCTGGGTTATGAAATATTCTTAAAAAATCGAATATCTTACCCAGAAAATACTTATGAACATATGGAAGGTCCATGCATTCTAAAATCAGAGGTAGAATGTGCATTGAACTCAGCTAAAAATGGTAAAGCCCTAGGACCAGATAGAATACCGGCAGAAATAGTAAAGTTATTAGAAGGTGACAACATTAACATATTAGTAAAGCTATTTAATAAGATCTACGATACAGGCATATCCCTCAAGACTGGTTACAGTCGACCTTCATCATGCTACCTAAAAAAGTAAATGCGAAAACTTGTAATGACTATAGAATGATCAGCCTAATGAGTCATGTTCTCAAAATGTTTCTGAAAATAATTCAAAAAAGAATATACAGAAAATGTGAAGACACCATCAGTGATACCCAATTCGGCTTGGGAACAAGAGAGGCCCTTTTCTGTTCTCAGATCTTATTTCAAAAATGTATTGACCAAAACAAGGTAATATTCATTTGCTTCATCGACTTCGAGAAAGCATTTGACAAAGTCCAACATGCTAAAATAATTGTACTATTAAAAAGAATTGGATTAGATGGTAAAGACATCAGGATCATTGAAAACTTATATTGGAACCAAAAGGCATCTGTTCAAGTTGATGACATTATTACAGACTCCATTAACATCAAACGAGGAGTAAGGCAAGGATGTGTGCTGTCACCTCTTCTTTTTAACATCCACTCAGAAGCCATATTTCAAAAAGTCTTGGAAGAAAGGAAGGGATTAGTGTAAATGGTGAAATCATCAGTAACATCCGATATGCCGATGATACAGCTCTTCTGGCTGACAATATTCAGGATCTTCAAAATCTTTTGGATCTAATAAATGCAGAGAGTGAAAAAATGGGATTAAAAATAAATATCACCAAAACTAAATTCATGGTCATAAGTAAGAAACCAATTCTTAATTTAGCACTTTCTTTAAATAGGAAACAAATAGAAAGAGTGGCAAAGTTTAAATATCTCGGATGCTGGTTAAATGAAGATTGCAATCCAGAAATGGAAATAAAAGTTAGAATTGAAATGGCAAGAAAAAAATTTTCTCTTGATGAAATCAACACTGTGTAACTGCAGTTTAAACTTAGAGCTTAGAGTACGCATGGTTAAATGCTATGTATGGTCTGTACTGCTGTACGGTGTAGAAACTTGGACCTTGAAGACAACATCAATAAAAAGACTTGAAGCCTTTGAGATGTGGTTATATAGACGAATGTTAAAAATCCCATGGACAGCAAAAACGTCCAATCAGGAAGTACTGAAACAAATGGGGAAATCACGTGAACTTTTAGATACCATAAAAAGAAGGAAAACTGCATTACTTGGTCACCTACTTCGTAATGAAAAATATAAGATACTTCATTTGATTATAAAAGGGAAGATAAATGGAAGAAGAGGACAAGGAAGACGAAGAAAATCTTGGCTGGCAGATATCAGACAGTGGACTGGTATGAACTCTGAGAGACTGCTCAGAATAGCCGAGAATCGCTCAAAATTTGCCAAGGTGGTCGCCGACATCCTATCGGAGGTCGGCGACTCAAAGATGATGGCACTCAAAGAAGAAGAAAGAAGAAGAAGATATTTACATGTGAAGCAGTCGCGGGTTCAATTCTTATCACAACAGGGAAGCTTTAAAAGAGGAGCTTTAAAAGCATCTGAACGGCCAAGTTTTAATTAAATAAGTTTGAGATTTCGAATTTTCTAATTAAGTTATACGGTTTTAACGAAAATCTGTTTCAAAACCACAGTGCAAACCCAAAGCAGGCATAAACTTTTTTTTTTTTTTTTTTTTGGGTAAGACTGCCATCTTGCTTGTTGCAGTTTGATTATTGTTCCGAAGCTTTCAGTGACTGTTTAGATTTATTATTATTTTTTAGGCACTTTCATTGGTGGAATAGTTTTTAAGTTAATCCATCTGCAAAAAGCAAGATGGCATTAGGTAATGAATTTCATAAACCACTTGTTGATATTCAGAAATATCCATTTGGATGAAACAGCCTGCAAGTTGAAAAGCTAAGATACCCACAACTTGGTTATATTAAAGAAACAACTTTGGCTGTTGGCGTAAGACCCGAGTTCAATTCCCATCCAAGACATGAGGAACCTTTATCTGGTCTCTTTCGATTAAAGGTGAGTTAGCCAGTCTCATATAGAGGTAGAAGGTTTTTCACCCAGAAACTCAAGTTTTTCATCCCTCAGATCAGGCAAGCCAACCCTGTGAACATACGCAGATCTACAGCTAAGAATTCTTACGACAATATGTGGAAGAGATAGGGTCCTCACCGGATTTTGTTAAACCTTATTTCACCATGAGTCACATCATGGTAGTTAACCTCCTAGACAGGAGATGACACATGAATGGGATATACTCTATAGTTTTGTGGACGGTAGGTCTTGCGTTGGTAATTGGCTTACTTTTTTTTATAATAAAGTGACAGTGGAGTTGCATAAGGAAATTGGCTACTCAGTGATATTGCAGATTAACAGGAAATATTTAGTTGTTTGCTGATGATGTAAAACTGGGAAGAGCAATGATAAGTGAAAGTGATGCAGAGATCCTGCAGGAGGACTTAAATAGACTAGCAGTATGTGCAAAGTTAAATGGCTGCCAGTTTAATGCAGTGAAATGTAAGATGATACATTCTGGGAAGAAGAGATCACAAGCTGTTGATGGAACTGAACTGTAGGAAACTGATGAGGCCAAGTACTTAGGGATGATTGTGGATAGTGACTTGAAGTTTAGAAGGCATATTCAAAGATAGCCCAAACAGCACATCAGATTGTGGTTGTTGAAGAACATCGCAATGTTAAAAGAAACACTAGAGAATTCTGAAGAAGGAATAAAGATTAGAGGTAGACAGATATTTGCAATAAGATATGCAGATGACAAGGCATTACTATCAAACACTGAAACAGGACTACAACATCTGTTGAACAGATTACTGGAATCCTGTATCAATTCTGGAATGAAAATTAACATCAGAAAAACAAAGGTAATGAAAATAGCAAGGAAAGAGGCAAATATGGATATCAAAATAAATGGGGAAAAATTGAATCAAGTAATAACACTTCCTAGATATTTAAATGTCTTTACTTGATTCAATTTTTCCCCATTTATTTTGATATCCATATTTGCCTCTTTCCTTGCTATTTTCATTACCTTTGTTTTTCTGTCATTCTTGCTTTTATGTCACACAAGTGACATAAAAGCAAGAATAGCGATGGGAAGAGATGCCTTTAACAGAAAATGGAATTTATTCAGAAGTAAAATGGATAGAAACCTAAAGAAAAGACTAATAAAATGTTATGTGTGGAGTGTTGCTCTCTGTGCAGCTGAAACTTGAGACATTGAAGAAAGAAGAAATTAAGATTTTGGAAAGCTTTGAGATGTGGATTTGGAGAAGGATGGAAAAAATCAAATGGACAGATAAAATAACTAATGAAGAGCTCTTTAAAAAGAGTAGAAGAAGAAAGGAGTCTGTTAAGGAGGATAAAAAGAAGCAAGGGAAGCTGGATCAGACATATTCTGATGGAATGGAATCATCAGCGATATCTATTTTTCCTTCAATGGTCCAGAAAAAGACCCAGAGGAAGAGTAAGGAAAACAGTGCTAGATGACATGCTCAATGGAGACAGGTACACAACCTTGAAAGAGAAGGCTCAGAACAGAAGAGAGTGGAAGGAAAGTTTCTGCTACTAAAAGAAGAACCTGCTCAATTGCAGAATACTAAAGAAGAAGAAGAACGTACTAACAAGTAGAGATAGAGAAGTTATTGACCCCCTTATAAGGCTTTAATAAAGCCACTTCTGGATTACTGTGCACAGATCTGGTCACCTCAGTGGTGTGTTGATAAATTTTTAACAACTGGCTCTTTTTATGAAAAATTTGATTCTTTACAAAGTTCTATTGTATCTTCAGATGTCTATGTTTCTGCTTCTTCAAATTTTGTCCTTTTAATGTTTAAGAAGTTTTGTTCTCCTTCATTTTTTCAACTAATGGCTATCCGCTTTTTCGACCACAAAACTCTAACTCTGATTAAAATTATTTTAATTATTAAAAAGAAAAAACAAATGAAAACATATATTAAAGAAAATTTTCCTATATTACCTATTATCAAATGAAATAGAACAAAAAAAAAAGTAACACTAATAATACCACTTGTAGTCGATCAAATGACCAGAGACTGTAGCCGTCGCGATGAATTTTTGTATTTATCGATAGTGCAATGTTGCATTTCCAAGAACTTAGAAGAACGTACTAACAATGTTGCAAGTTCTTGAAAATTTGCCGAAAAATAAGGCATTATTGTTTATTCAAATACCCAGTTTGGGAGTTTTGATAATGTGTTTGTGTTTTAATGAATACAGACATTGTATAGTAAATAAAATCGTTTACAAATTCCCGTTCGTAAATTGAGTTTGTGTTTTGTGAATTCTCCTTTATGAATTTATTTTTGATGATAATAATAATAATATATGTAAGTGTTTATTATACAATTTCAAAATATTTACGAGAAAAAGTATATACCACCATTCATCATGTATCCTTTCATAAAGAATTTTAATAACTGGCTCGCCCGACTTAAAAACATTAACAACCGGCTTGCTAAATTTGAAAAATTTTAGTAACACACCACTGGGTCACCTGGATTCAGTGGAGATGAAGTGGTGGTGAAAAGGATCCACAGGCAAGTGACAAAGATTGTAGCTGATCTATGGAATGCTCTCTGTGGGAATAGATTGATGGTCTTTGGTTTAAAAACTAGCTGATAGGCAAAAATGAGGAGACATGATAGAAGCATATGTTATCAAAGGAGTTTTATAGGATAGACACTGTAGACTTTTTTTCTGTTAAGTCTGAATGACAGGAAGGTTTTTGATATTTGATTACTGGATTGGATTGTATATCAGCTTTCTGATAAGCTATTAGAGTGGTGTAGCAATGTGAGTGTGATTAGTATCAGGGGATAAGAAGGTGAATAATTTGAAAAGGTGGATAAATGTATGGGGATGTCAGTTGAATGTAACTTTATGTAAGATTTTGGAATTGCTGAAGGGAGGCTGCATTCTCTATTGGTGGAACTATACTAGTGGAAGTGTAGGAGGTAAGAGATCTTGAAGTGATTGTCTTCTGAACTTCAAATTTCTATCAGCTTACTGATAGAAATTTGAAGTTTCTGAAAAGTTTGTGAAGACAACTCAGAGGTTTGCTCCAGTAGGGAAGAGGATTCACCAGAGATAATGGTACTTCCATTGCAAGTATAGTAATTCCGTTATATAAAGCCCTAATCAGACCATATTTGGATTACTATGCTTAGATCTGTCACAAATTTGAAAGGGATGCAGTAACTGTGGAGAAGGTGCAAAGATAGACCACAAAAATGATCTTGGTACTGCAGAACATTGGTAATTTTAATAGACCAAAAATATCTGCAGTCTGGGGGGGAAATACAAAAGGTTGATGTGATTGTTTTTAAATTTTTAGCTATTGAGAGATATTTTCTGGATTGATAATGGGGAGATTTTTGATATGTTTAGAATGAAAAGAAGGGACAAAGACAAGAGGCTGTCCTTGAAAATTATGAAGAAAAGAAGTGAGTAAGAAGGTAAGAAGTAAGTTTTTTTGCATTGAGAGTGGTGGGGGGGGGGCATGAAATATATTGCATAAGAGGGTGGTGAAAGTGCAGACAATTAAAGAGTGGTGTGATACTTTGTATTATCTGAGACAGACCTCCCACGATTAGCCTTATGACTCCATGGAGGTCTGGAATAATAATGATGAAAACAAATGTTTGATATTACTTACTAATTGATAGTCAGTAGTACTTACTAATTAACAGATACTAATTAAAGCTGGAATGCTGTCAAATAAATTAATTTGGAAGAAAACTGATGAAAGGAAACTAGTAAACATGTGAACCTAAATATGTATCACCACATAGTATCCTGTACATCCCTTGAATGGTACATATTGCTAGTGGTTACCATACTGACTCTCCAACTAGATGTGGGTTCTAACCCACTGTGGTTGTAGATGTGAGATGAATTTCATTGAAATTCATCTCACATCTACAGCCTGAAAGTGGCTGAAAAAGTTCCATGTCTAATCTGTAGAGTACGAATTCTGGATTTAAATAACCCTAAGCCCACCTATAGGGTTGATGTACAACAGGTTCACAACCTTCCATGGGGGGGAGTCACATAAAAAAAAAATCAGAATTTGACAGTGGTTTAAGCAGTAGTATTCTGCAATCATTCTACCATTGTCAACCCACTATTAAATATTCTTTTGTTCTAAAAATCACATATTTATTTAAGATTATGCAGAGATTGCTTTTAAGATTCTGCTGTATTTTTTTTATTTATATATATATATATATATATATACACGTTAAAGATACCAAGCTATTTTAAACCTGGTTTTACTCCATTTCCCAAGTAAGCAAACAGACAAGTAAGTCAAGTTTGCGCCTGCAAGTAGTGCAAGTCTGGGTGACCCCGCACGTAGTGCAACTCGTGGTAAAGGTGGAATAAGCTCTGATCACTATTCTTAATATTTACCCTTAATGCAAAGCACATCTCCTGGAGGAGATGTATGATGCTATGTATTAAAGGCAAGGGGGCCACTACCCAGACCGGTTTCGACCTTTATTGAGGTCTCATCAGTGGGAGCCAGGCTTAGCAATACTAAGATTTAAGTAATACATAGCTTATAAGTATTTTACCAAAACAAGTTACCATAAGGTGCTTTGACCTTATTAAATAAAAATCTCAGGATGAGAGATAGATGTAGAAAGTTTTTTTCTTGGGTATAATATATGTTAAAGATGCCAAGCTATTTTAAACCTGGTTTTACTCCATTTCCCAAGTAAGCAAACAGACAAGTAAGTCAAGTTTGTGCCTGCAAATAGTGCAAGTCTGGGTGACCCTGCCCAGACTTGCACTACTTGCAGGTGCAAACTTGACTTACTTGTCTGTTTGCTTACTTGGGAAATGGAGTAAAACCAGGTTTAAAATAGCTTGGCATCTTTAACATATATTATACCCAAGATAAAAAACTTTCTACATATATATATATATATATATATATATATATATGTGTGTGTGTGTGTGTGTGTGTGTGTGTGTGTTACTTCCAGCAGACATGAGAAGCAGCAGGGCCTATAGCAAATGAATGCTGTGTATGTGGATTGGGGTCAGAGTAGTATCTTGATATTCTTTTTAAACAGTTGGAAGTTGTAGTCCTTTGGAAATGCTTCATGAGGGGGACTATTCCATATAATTGAGGAGGATGGAATGAAAGATGTCTGGAAGTAGGAGATTCAGTATGCATTTCAACTGGAAAGGGATGTTGAGCATCTGTAGCTTGAATTCCTGTAGAGCTTGCAAAAAAAATGGAAGGCATAATATTAGGATGCTAGTTCTGCTGAACAGTTGCCATGGAAATATTTGTAGGAGAGAGGGAATGCAGAAACGGATCTTAAGACATTAACTAACTGAACTGCCCTTGTCTGAACAGAATCAAGAATTTTTAGGAAGGTCTTAGGTGCACCACCCCAAATACGAGAGCAGTTTTCCAAGGTTGACCAGATTTGGGATTTATACAGAGTAAGTAAATAACTTGAGTAAAAAAGGATGCCAAGTTTTTTGGAAAGTGAGGATGTTATAGAAGCGATGTGATTATGGCAGGAAAAGTTTGGACTAAAAGTCTGTCTCATTAAAGAGAACTGGTCTTGACTGTTCAGCCGATGCACAAGTAAGTTAGAAGACCTAAGTTTTTTTTTTTTTTTTTGCTAGAAGACAGCCAAAACCGTGTTTTAGAAATATTGAAAGTAACGAGGTTTGTCTTGCCCCAGTCAAGGAAATTGTGGTGATCAGTGTTCAGGGTACTTATTTCAGATGATCTTGAAGCTTGAAATTTTTGTGCACTGTAAGGACTTGTTGTATGAGTAGGATGAATGGAGAAATTGTGAATAGGGTTTACAGTCGGTGAGACAGTGAGAGCAGGTATATAAATCAGGAAGAAGCTAGATAAAATGACAGAGCCCTGAGGGATACCTGCATTAACAGGAAAGTCTGAAGAGAAAACTCATTCCACCATTACATATAGAGATTGATCGTATGGTTCTATTAGTTTTCAACCAAATAAAGTGCATTTTCGATACAATACTAAATCCATACCCATATGGTATGGATTTTTTTTTTCTTTCAAAAAAAAAAAAAAAAAGCATATTTCAAGCACAAATCATATGTTCAAGGAAGGTGTACAAAGGTTCACATCAATGCCATTGATGGTTCTACTGAAATGATGAGGGCTTGCTACTGCAAACCCTAATCAATTATTGGAATAGGAATTCTGTAATATGAAGGAACTAAGAGCTGCAATTCTAAGAGTATAATGAGGATGGATATCAGGTAAGCAGATGAGCAGAAGGTAATTTGCGACCCTAAAGTCTTCTGAGTAACACAAAGAGGAAGGGAAGTTAATTGATTTGTGTGATGCTTACAAAAACAGATTAAACTTTTTAATTAATCATTTTAAACTTAACTAAACAAGGTAAATAGATTAAAACAATTATTTCTCAATTCCATGGAGGATTTTCTTCTCTGACTTTATCCAGGGTTGTTAAGGGTCAAAGCTGTATAACTAAAAGGAGACCTCCACATAGCCTTTAAACGAATGTGGACCTTTAAAGTAACTGACCAAGGATTCTGACCTAATGTCCAATCCTCACCTTCTTGTGGTTATCTCATGGATACTAAATGAACGAGGATTGATTGGCAATTTGGGATTTAGCTGACCAAATTGTATTCTTATAGGCTTAAAGCACAATGCAAACTGATGGTACAACATGACAGAACTTGATGCTGGCTAAAGCATCACCTTGTTAAACAAGGCCCCCATTGTTTTTGACAGGGAATCAGGGCAACCATCAAAAAATGAGCTACTGGAACAAATCCTAAAACACATTCCAGCTCAACATCACCAGAGTTCAAGATCGGTACTATCAACATAAGAAGCCTGAATGGCAAAGAAATGGAGCTAACAGAAGAACTGGATAAGCACCAAATCGACATCATAGGGGTGACTGAAGTACAAAAAAAGACAAAACTGGTGAAATGTTTCTAAGCAATAAATACAGTGTTATATTCAGGCAATAACAATCAGAGAAAAGAATGAGTAGCTATATTATTCGACACTAAATATGAGGATAATCTTTTGTAGGCAATATCAAGTAGAGTGATGTGGGCAGATATCAGAATGGGGAACTGGACAATGAGACTTATTTGTGTTTATGATCCCACAGAAGGTTCTACTAGGTAAAGTGGAGAAATTTTTTGAGGCTTTAGAGAAAGCAACTAAAACAATGAAAAAGGAAAAGTTGGTCCTTTTTGAAGATCTAAAAAGCAGAGGAGTAGGAAATGATTGCAGACACACAGAAATATTTTGGGAAAACTTGAAGAAAAGAGCAGTGGCAAATGCCTGTTGAATTTCTGCTCAGAACATGGGCTGGTTATTACTAACACAATGTTCCAACATAAAAATGTGCACAAATTCACATGGAGAGAAGAGGCAAGGAATAAGAAAAGTTGCATTGACTATGTTATTGTTGATAGTGATGTTTTCTCCCTGGTGCAGGATACCAGAGTGTACAGAGGATTTGAAATTGGAAGTTATCACCATATTATTATTTTTAATCTTTTTCTTCTTTCTTCCATCATCTATGTGGATGATGATGAGGCTGAATGAACTCTTTCCACTTCTGTCTGTCCCTGGGGAGTCTGAACAATTCTGTCCAGTTTGGTATTGCTTGTGATTCGGTTTTCCGGTCCTCTTTTATTTTGTCTAACCGTCCAATTCTGGGCCGCCCTTTGGATCTTTTACCTTCCATTGTTGTAGACAGGGCTTTAGTTGGTAATCTTTCTGTTCCCATTCTGGTCACATGGCCAAACCATCACAGTCTTCTTTCTTGGATTTTGTCTGTTATTGTTGTTTCTTGTTTTAGTCGTTTCCTTATATCTTTATTTCTTAGTCTATCCAGCAGAGATACTCCAAGTAATCTTCTTAGCCAACCCATTTCAATAGTTAATAACTTTTTCTCTTCAGCATTTTTGAGATTCCAGCATTCACTTCCATAGAAAAGTATTGGAAGGACCATTGTTGCATAGATTCTTACTTTTGCTACCTGTTTGCTGTCTCTTAACATCTATATTTTATTTAGTTGTCCAAAAGTTTGGGATGCTTGGCTAATTCGTCTGTTTATATCTTTTGTAATTTCACCATTGTGCTGAACTATTCCTCTGAGGTAGGTGAAGTTTTCTACCTGCTCTAGATTGTTACTATCAATTTCAATTTTCAGATTGGTGTTTCTTTTTCCTATTTGTATAATTTTAGATTTGTTTATATTTAGGTTTAATCCAAATTTCATACATTCTTCCATTATTTTATCAGAAATTCATTCTAGATCTTCGTCTGTGTTTGCAAGTAATACAATGTTGCCTGCAAATTTTAAGTTTGTTATATTTTCCCCATATATTTTGGTTCCGGAGTCTTCTTTGTTTAAGGCTTTACTGGTTGCTTCTTCCAGTGTAAGATTGAACATGTTCGGTAACATATTGCATCCCTCTCTTACTCCACTCTCTGTGTGGAACCAGTTGGTTAAGATGTCCTCCATCATACTGCACTTTCAGATTTCTCATATAGATTCTTTATTATTCTTATAGTTTTGTTGGGAATTCCAAATTCTTTCATAGTTTCCCCTTTTTATTATTATTTTCATATTATTACGTGACACCTCCAAGGAGTCCAAACACTCATTGAGGGAGGGCACCTACTCTACAACTCTGTCTCCACTACTCAATCCACCAACTACACCAATGCCATTCACCACCCATTACAGCTACTAATATTTTCACAGACCATCACAAACATCCATGCTCATGGCAGGATTCAAATCCACAGCCTTTTGGCTGGAGATTGGAAATGCCAACTGCTCAGCCAGCCAGGCTGGCATATTGAAAAGAACATGTAAGAAAGTTTTAAAGCGAGTAAAAGTTGAGCAGCTCTCAGATGTGAACTGTAGACTAAAATACACAAGCATTATTCAAGAAAAAATGAAAGGAACTAAACCTTGATGATTCAGTGGCAAGCACTGAAGAAAACACTGATTGATTCAGCTAGAGGCAAGTAGTGAGGTTGTCTGTAAGGATAGAAAAATCAGAACTCCATGGTGGACACAGGAAGTTAGAGGCAGTGAAGGAAAAGAAGAAAACATATCAAAAGTTCCTCGCAAATAATAGGGAATATAGAGACAAATGTAAGAAAGCTAAACATTGTAAAACTAGCTAAACAAAAGTTGGGAAGACTTTGGTAAGAACATAGAAAATAAATATCAGGATGGTGGCAAAATATTTTGGAGGTTGTTGAATTTATTTATTTATCGTATGGCTTGTATACATGGTTAAAAGACAATAAGATAATAATAGAAAATACACATGAATATAGATAAGATACACATATATGATAATATAAATAAAAAAGAAAGTAAAGTATCTACATTCAGGCAAATACAAATATGAAATTTATGACAAGCATCAGACAGAAGATATTTTAACATTTAGGTTTTTAATCCAGTTGATCGCATCTTGGGATAGGTCCAAGATATCCTTAAAGTCACCTGGATATGCCGTCAGCTCCCATTCTTGTACTATATGGTGAATAGTTTGGGTCTCAGTTCCACAGAGTTGGGATTTGGTATCTTACCCCCACTTTAAAAGTAAGTCTCCATACACACCATGGCGTCTATGAATCCTGTTAGCCGTCATCCATATATTCCTGGGCAGGTCAAATCCAGATGGTTTTTGGAAGATGTTTATGTAATTACAAACTTCAGGTGATACTGCTTGGGACCACAGTACTTCCCACCTGCTCACCATACTGTCATTCTGGCTAAGAAGATTATGGGTGGTTTTTATGGCAGCATCTGGAATAAATTCATGTATTGGGAGGAACTATTGAAACGAGCTCAGAA